>NC_142879.1:15716136-16337954 GCF_051225735.1 Oryctolagus cuniculus | reverse complement strand
TTATTTATTTATTTATTTGACAGGCAGAGTTAGACAGTGAGAGAGAAAGAGGCAGAGAGAAAGGTCTTCCTTTGCCGTTGGTTCACCCCCCAAGTGGCTGCTACGGCCCGCACGCTGCGCCTATCCGAAGCCAGGAACCAGGTGCTTCTCCTGGTCTCCCATGGGGTGCAGGGCCCAAGGATCTGGGCCATCCTCCACTGCACCCCCGGGCCACAGCAGAGAGCTGGACTGCAAGAGGAGCAACCAGGACAGAATCTGGCGCCCTGACCAGGACTAGAACCCGGGGTGCCGGCACCGCAGGCGGAGGATTAGCCTAGTAAGCCGCGGCGCCGGCCAACTATTCTGATTATTGACGAGTTGTTCAAATGCTGCCACTGACTCTCAGGAACTCTGAATCTTCACGTTAAGTGTCAGCCAAGTAGGCGTTGGCTTGACATCTTATGAATGTGGCGCTGTTCCCATCTTATTTAAAAACATTTTGAAATGATTCGCAACTCCTTACGAATGTTTATAAACATGACTATGGATCTGCAGTTACATGAATACAATGTGAGCAGTCAGCAATGCCCCTCTCTACGCGGCGTCTCAGTACCCCACAGAAACACGTCCGTTCGTGTTGTTTCAGGGACTGAAACATTAACTATGGAAACTGGAAACAGAGCATCATTTTACGCTATAGTGAAGTTCACTATCACAAGCAAGAAAGGCTAACCAAAGTCACGAGGCGAATGGACGAAGCAGAAATCCGCACAGTGGAAAATAGAAGAAACAGCCTTTTTAGAAAGTTAAATTTGAAACTTTCTTTTTTGGATAAGTGCATTTTTTGAGAGCCAGGCTTAGCATTCTGGCATTAATGATGCCAGTCTGTTCAGGAGGGAAAAAAAAGACGTAAACGACCAGCAAACGTAAAACAGGACAGGACACAAGTTCAGGTTTATTCACTCGCGGCTGTTGGAGAACGCAGCCCTCCTTCACTGGGTCATCACTGTGAATACTGGTCCAAACCGGCATCTGTTCCCCAAAAGCTTGAAAATACACGCAGTTTTCCTTTCGGTAGGGAAATACACAGGTTTGCCACATTGTGACCTAATAGACAATTTTTCTCTAAAGCTTATCTGAACTGAATCAACCTGACTCAAATACACGTCCCATGGAATGATGCTGATGAATTTTTTAAAAGATTTATTTATTTGAAAGTTGGAGAGGCAGAGAGAGAGAGAGGTCTCTCATCTGATGGTTGACTTCCCAATGGGCCGCAATGGCTGGAGCTGCACCGATCTGAAGCCAGTAGCCAAGAGCTTCCTCTAGGTCTCCCACACGGGTGCAGGGGCTCAAGGACTTGGGCCATCTTCTACTGCTTTCCCAGGCCATAGCAGAGAGCTGGATCGGAAGTGGAGCAGCTGGGTCTTGAACCAGTGCCCATATGGGATGCTGGTGCTTCAGGCCAGGGCATCAACCTGCTGCACCACAGCGCCGGCCCTGATGCTGATGAATTTATCACACTATTTAACAAACCTAATGCTGCAAACTGCCCCAGAGGTCCTTACTTTCCGAGTATCTGAGGGTTTTTTTTCCCCCTACATCTGTACAGGCGGCAGGGTTCCTGCTCTTTCAGCTGGAAGGTTAACACAGGAGAAGAGGAAATTTTGATTGAACACTCTCATCTGCTGATGGGGCAGCGCTGGATCGCTGCCTCTGGTCACCTCGGCTGACTCGGTCTGGTTCACTGTCCCTGCCCCAGGGAGATTCTGAGTTCCTCCGGGGCCTGGGGGGAGGATCGTGCTCCCCAGTGGATACAGCAGTCATTGTTACTTGACACTGCTGGCGTATTGCCCAAGATGGATGAACCTGAGACGGTGAAGGACCTGCCACCATCCTCTTGTAGACAGATTCTTCAAAAAGGACATCGCCTTCTAACAGACCTCTCCCTGCATCCAACGGCGAGTCCTTCTGTGACCCAAATACTCAAGTCTTATATTTAAGTGAAGAGTTGGATGCGGATTATAACCGGGCCCCTGGGTCTTGAGTGTCAGGAGTTTCTGGGCCTGACAGGTGGATGGTGGTGTTTCTACTGGAGCTGAGACTGTTCATAAGGACCAAAACAACAGAGGAGGTACGTGCCACCGCCCCGGAAGACCTGGGCTACCGCGCGACTCACCTGCACTTAGGGAAAGTAGTTTTCATGAAAATTTCCACATGAGTCAATTGCAAGAGAAATGTAACGTTTCAGCCACTGTCCTCTGTAAACCAAGCTCCCCTCCATGTTTAGATAGGAATGCTACCCTGGGAGTCCTTGCTCACCCACACCAGGACAAGATCAGGACCAACGAAACAGGTGTCCTGCGGTTTTCAGAAATACATGCTCTTGAAATCTGTTTGGTTCCCATAGTAAAGAGCATTGCACCACATCTGTATTTAAAAAAAAAAAAAAATTACGAGTGAGCACACACTCCCACTCACCAGGAGCTGGGAACCCAGTGCAAGTCTCCCATGCGAGGAGCAGGAACTGAGTGCCTGAGCCATCAGTGCCGCCTCCCAGGGTCTGCATGAGCAGGAAGCTGGAACCAGGCATGGACCTTGGAATTGAACCTGATGTGGGGGCTTCTGGTGTCTTAACTGCTATGCCAAATGCCTGCCCCTCCTCTCTGGAGTTTAGCGGGAGACCCCCCTCTCCTCCCCCAGCTGGAAGGACACCAAAATTCCCACCAGCTTTTCTGTGGCGTTTTATGCCAGGTCTCAGAGCCTCCCGCATGGCTGCGCCTTTGAAATTTATATCAGCTTCATTTGAATACAATTTAAAAGCACCCGTTAATGAACTCTATCATTACAGATTCTGAGCTGGAACCTGTATGTAAACAGTCGGAGGCATCCCCAACCGTTCTTTATCCCTTTAAATCTTGATGACTGGGAAGAGGGCTTTGGGCTTCTCCTCCAAGTACCGACCTCGTATCATCTATTCCACTTTATTCACTCAGGGACTAATTACCCACTTTCACATGAAGCAGCATTATGAGGGGCTCACAGTGGGGTGCTCGGGTTTTTCCACCCTTATTGGAAAGTAAACCCTTAGGTCTTCTTGAATACATTACAGGGCGGACTCTGGTCAGACCCGCATCCAGGCGCTCCCTGAAGACGGGGACACTTGTCTCTGCATCCCCGGTGACTGCAGAGGTGGCTGTGCCCCTGCCCTGGCCACACCGACGGGTCCTTAGCTGGGTACAGAGTGGGGGAGCTGGGGGTCGAGGAGGTTCCCGTGGAGCAAGTGGTCTTTCATGCATTTTATCTCTAATTTCCCACAAGTGGCGCAAGAGCAGTAACAATCTCACCTGGACTTAGAAAAGAAACAAAGGCAAGGACTCTGGCCCTGGAGGCTGCTTTTGGTGCCCAGGAGGCCCTCGCCTGGGCTAAGCCAGAGAAGGAGAGAGGAGGAAGAGGTTTCGTCCAAGAAATGCATTTTCAGGACTAAGCCCGAACAGTCTGTGCCAGTAATTTTGTAAGAACTTTTGGAGGTGTGAGCTCAAATAGGTGAGTTCTCAGAACAACAAAGTGCCCTTAAACAAGCGTAGGGGCCCCGGCGCAGGGTCAGGCCCTGGCTGCTCCACTTCTGATCCGGCTCTCTGCGAATGTGCTGGGGAAAGCAGTGGAGGCTTGGGCCCCTGCCAGTCACGTGGGAGACCCAATGGCTGCTGGCTTTAGACCGGCCCAGCTCCGGGCCTTGTGGATATTTAGGGAGTGAACCAGTGGATGAAGATTTCTCTCTGCCTTTCAAATAAATCTTAATTTTCTTTTAAAGACTCAGAGACATTGAACAGCTTTCCCAAAATCTCAAAGTTACTAAGACTGAGGGAAGCAGGAGGAACCAACACTTAATAAGCACCAATCAATGTGCAAAGTATTTTTTTTCATGCATTTTCTCTATTGAGTCTTATGTTCTCTTTTTTTTTTTTTTTTTTTTTTTTTGACAGGCAGGGTGGACAGTGAGAGAGAGAGACAGAGAAAGGTCTTTCTTTTGCCATTGGTTCACCCTCCAATGGCCGCTGTGGCCGGTGCACCGCGCTGATCTGAAGCCAGGAGCCAGGTACTTCTCTTGGTCTCCCATGGGGTGCAGGGCCCAAGCACTTGGGCCATCCTCCACTGCACTCCCTGGCCGCAACAGAGAACTGGCCTGGAAGAGGGGCAACCAGGACAGAATCTGGCGCCCCGACCGGGACTAGAACCCGGTGTGCCGGCGCCACAAGGTGGAAGATTAGCCTAGTGAGCCGCGGTGCCGGCCATGTTGTCTCTTACGGGGAAGGTATTATCATTCCCATTTTCCTGATGAAAAAACTGACTCTTACGGGGGTGGATGAACTTGTCTGGGATCTCAGCGCTAGTAAGCAGCGGATCCTGAAATTCTGAGCAGGTCTCTTTCTGCAGTCGCTAACTCCTCCTCGCCCACTGGACGGCAGACTGCCCTGGGTCATGACCCAGCGGGACTCTTGGAATCCAGCTCCTGGACCTTTCATGGTCCTGTGTCACAGCCTGCAGGAGACTGTCACCCGCTGGAGCAGGGACCAGGACGTGCTGGCTGATGGCACAGGCCAGTTTCTAAAGGGCTCAGATAAGGTGAATGGATTTGGGAGACTGAATGAGATGATGCGTGGCATGTGCTGATGGACAGACACCGAGACGTTCCTCGTTCATCGACTCCATCCTTGTGTGAACACGATGGAGGGCCCTCGCACAAACTGAAGTGGCTATGACATAAGGGCATCAGCGGGTGGCATCATCTTACTATGGCCCGGCATTAACGGCAACACCTGTACTACGATGCTTCTCCAGGCAGGTAATGCACCTTGACCTTGGGGGATGCACCTGTGGCATTTACGCTGTTCAACAGCAGTCATGACACAGCGTCATGTCTCAGGGGCCCTACACGGGGACTTCTCTGGGTGATGCCCACGCACAGCAGTGCCAGGGATAAGCATTCCTCCATATTTTCCTTCTTTATATGCAGGGTTTAGAAGAAAGGGCCCTGTTGACCAACCAAGGGAGTTTGAAAGCCACTTGTCACTAAGGTACAACACCGATGTCCACACGGAAGGAGCAGTGGTCACCACGCCCTCCGAGCCTCATTCTTTCCATCTGCAATATGGGCAAATGACCTCTTCCTGGGACCACTAAGAAGCCAAATGGCACTTTCCCTAGGGGTGTGCTTACTCACAAGGCATTCTTTCTCTTCTAATTTTACAGAGCAAACCGGAGATCCGGTTTCCATGCACAGACGCAAAGTGATTTCCCTCAAGCAGCAATCTGATCATTTCCCCTGCCATGGGGGTTTGCAGCCAAACCAGAATCTCCGATGTTGAAGTTCCCCCCAGCTAACGGAAGGCCGACAGAACCCACGAAAGGTTATCACTCGCTCAGTCGCAAAGAACACTCAAGGACGCGTGACCAGTGGTAAGCTCTCAGATAAAGGACTTCCATACTTTTGAGGCAGAATTTCCCCAAGACAGACACAGCCGTGCACAAAGTGCTGCTCCACCAGCACCCCCTGCCCGGCTTCAGCCACGTCCCCCTCAGTGACCTGTCCAGTGCTCAAGAGGAGCAGGGCTCCCACCAGGAAGAACATTCCTCTCGAACCCAGTGCCGTGATTTCTGGTCCGAGCTCAGTCCCTGTCTGTCTCGGGGGCGGCAGCCTCAAGTTTCTGCAGGTGCTGCGTGGACAGGACTTCTCCGAGCCCACCCACTCCCTACCGTCCTACAGCTGTGCGATCGCGAGTCCAAGTCTTCAAAACGAGACCTGGGTCCGTGTTACCACCACCACCAATACACCTGCGTTTCCCCTCATTCAGCCAGCACTTGTTTTTGTTTTTGTTTTTAAACCTGTCTGGATGTTATTTCAATTCTCCCGGAACGGCGCTGAGCCCACAGCCGGGGCGTGCCACAGTGTGCCACGGGAGAGTGGCAACTGAAGTCACATCCACGCAGGAAGCTCCCTCTTCTACAGGGGACGGCGTAGCTTTTGCACGCACAAAGGTATAGCTTGCAGAGCTTCCCAAACTGGCTCACCTGTGCCATGCCACATCGCCACATCGGGCGTCTGCTCCATGAGAATGAATGACATCACCTGAGTATTTTGAATGAAAGAACATTCCACGCCTTAATGTGCATGTCCTTAATAGAGCTCAGATTCCCAAATCTTTGCCTCCCTTGCCCCAGTCTATACACACTCGTCCTTCTTGCTGCTACTTCAATACCCCACCCTTGTTGCTGCCTCAGGACCTTTTCACATGCTGTTTTCCCATTCTGGAAGCTGCTTCTGCTGCTTCTACGTAGGATTCACTTCCTCACTTCACTGCGTCCTCTTTTCAAATAACTCTTTACCGATCACTCTTTCCTAAAAGATTCTGCTTCTCTCCCTGTCCCCTTTCCATGCCTTGTATTCAATTAATATTTTCTTTAAAAAAATACATGTAACATATCAGAGATATTGGGGTGTTCATGTCCATGGCCATTCACAACAGTCAAAAGGTGGAAGCAACCTCAATGTCCACTGATGGATACACGGAAAAGCCAACTGCTGTATGCACACAGGGAATACTATCCTGCCTTAAAAGGTGGGCTATCCTAGGGCAGGTGCTATGACTCAGCGGGTTAACCTGCCACCTACAGCGCTGGCAGACCACACAGGCACTGATTTGAGTTGTGGCTGCTTCACTTCTGATCCAGCTCCCTGATAATGGTGCCTGGGAAAGCAGCAGCAGTTGACCAAGTGCTTGGGCCCCTGCACCCACGTGGGAGACCCAGAAGAGGCTCCTGGCTTCACACAGGCCCCGCTCTGGCCATTGTGGCTATTTGGGTAGTGAACCAGCAGATGGCAGATCTTTCTAACTCTGCCTTTCAAATAAATAAATAAATAAATAAATAAAATAAAAAAAAGGGAGGGGGAAGGAGGACTATCATGACACCTGCTACCATAGACAAAACTTGAGGATGTGATACTGAGTGAAATAAACCAACACAAAAGACAACCACTGTTCAAGTCCACTTACACGTGATGCATACACTTGTCCACTTCCACCAAGTGGAATGGTGGGTGGGGTGGTTGTTTAACGGGAAAGTTTGTTTTGCAAGAAGAGAAGAGTTTGAAAACTCTTTAAAAATGATTAAGGTGAACATTTATGTCTACAAAGAAGCCTACACGTGGACATTTATAGCTATATTAATAATTACCAAAAACCTGGAAGTAACCAAGCTGTTTGGACAAGTAAATTGCAGTCCACCCAGACACTGAAATATTATTTAACACTGAAACGAGCTATGAAGAGCTTGAAAAGGCTACCTCCTGTATGATCTCAACTGTAACAAATAGCAAATACTGGTGTGGGGTCTGTAAAACAGAGACAGTGTGGCAGCTGGGAGTAGATGGGACTTCTACCTTTCCACTCAGTTTTGCTGTGAACCTAAAATATGACTCTTAAAGTTGCTCGAGCCAGCGCCATGGCACAGAAGGTTAAGCCTCTATTTGTAGTGCCGGCATCCCATATGAGCCCCAGTTCGAGTCCCGGCTGCTCCACTTCCAATCCAGCTCCCTGCTAATTCGTCTGGGAAAGCAGCGGAGTATGGTCCCAGAGCTTGGATCTTAACACCCATGTGTGAGACCCAGATGAAGCTCCTGGCTTCTACCAGGCCCAGCCTGGGCCACTGCTGCCATTTGGGGAGTGAACTAGCAGATGGAAGATCTCTCTCTCCTTCTCTGTATATTTGCCTTTCAAATAAGTAAATAAATAAATCTTAAAATAGACTATTAGCTAAGATTTTAAATCCAGGGTAAAAAGGTTCAGATTTACAAGTTTTATATTGTGTATTCTACCACAATTATCAGTTTTTAAGATATACATGTAAGTTGCAAACCATACTACAATGCACGCCTGTGAATCCATCATGTGTCTGAAAACCCGGATCACCAGCACCCCCAGGCTACCGGAATGAATTCTTTGTTTCTCCCGCCCTTGGACCCCTATCTAGAAACTCCTTCTCGTGTTTGTGACTGACCTCACGTTATCCACAGGAGGGCACCCCGAAAGACCGGGGCTGAGAACAGACACTTGGCCTCACTGGATATGAGGCCCACATCCCACAGCAAACTGCCCAGGTTCGACTCCGGCTTTCTGCTCAGACAGACCGTGGGAGGCGGCATTGACGACCCAAGTATTTGTGTTCCTGCCACCCACATGGGACATGTGGCTCAAGTTTCTGGGTCCCACTTTGGCCTGGCCCAGCCCTGGCTGATGCATCCATCTGGGGAGTAAAGCGCCAGAGGCAAGCTCTCTCAAACCAATCAGTAGACCTCAAGAAAAAGATCAGTTGACTTTGGCAAAAGACAAGTTTGAAAATGAAAGCCGGAGAGGCAGAGGCTTGGTCTGATTGGCTGCTGGGTCCCGAGCCTTACCTGTGCTCTCGGAAGACACTCCCCAGTGGATACGCAGACCATTTCTGATGCCCTCAACCTGTTTTTTTCTGCCTCTCGCATGCCGCTACCCTTCCACACCAAATTCAGGGCAGGCTATTTTTGTGTCACATAGAATTGGTTAGGTTAATGACATCAACCAAGAAGCACAAATAGCACTGTGTGTGTGCCGTGCTGTCCCAGAACAGGGAGTCACACGGGCGTTCTTGCCGGGTGCGCCGACCGGACGGAGCGCCAAGCTTGCCTGATTTTCTAGAATCCCAGGGACTGTCCTGGGACAGAGCACCCCACTCTACTACGTGCACCCCTGTCCCTGGCATGCTCAGTGCCTGTGCCCTAGGCTGCAGGTGGCACCTGCTGCTTCCCGGACGTCGTCTCCCTGGCTGGTCAGGGAGCATCTCAAAGGCACAGTGTCTACAACTTCGTTCTGTCTCTGCAGTTCTCGAAACCCGCTCCTCCGCCTCCCATTCTTCCTGAAACAACGATTGGACCAAAATCCCGAGATCCCCCAGGAAGGCGCTCAAGCCCCAGAGCTGTGGCCATCACCTCGCCCCCGTGTCCCGTGTGTCTCTAGCCCTGTCCCCCGTCTGTCCGTCTGTACAGCCTGTCTCTGCCCTCTCCCCGGTGTCTCTCCCCTTCTGTGGCCTGCCTCGCACAGGCCCCTCCCTCGCCCCTTCTTTTCCTGTCTGTGGCTGCCAGGTGGTGGTGACATCTCGACTCTCCCTTACTCAATGCCATCACCACCCCGACTCGCCGCTATGGCTCCTGCAACCTCCTCCCTGCTCTCAGGTCCCCCAGCCCTGCCCCCTCCAACACAGGCTCCTCCCGGCGGCCAGGAGCAATGCTTTACAGGGGGGGCCGGTTATGCCCTGCACCACCCTCTGTTTGAAAGCCTCGATGGCTCTCCAATGCCCCACCCACCGTTGACACTCAGTGCCTTGGCATTGCTGCTCTCTGCAGGAGACTTTGTCCCATTCATCTTTATTTGGCAAACGTCTAACCCCCGGGGCCCTGCACAGACACCACTTCCCACAGAGCTCCCCAGGGCCCTTGTCTGGGGAGAAGTACACGGGGACTTAACTCAATCCTGAGGCTACAGTCGGGTGCACCTGCTCACTGCTACCCTCCCTAGGCCTGCACAGGTCCCAGAGTGGGAACATGTTCTGTGCACCAGTCTGCCCCCTTGCTTGTGTCTGCAGGAGCTACCACACACTTGCACTTGCCTCTTGTCAAGTTCTTTTGCCCCTCCCCTGCAAGGCTGCAGCATCTTGGAGGGCAGAGCCCTGCCTAGTGGTTCTTATTTTCCATGTCATTTCCCAGGCAGCACAAGGAGAGTCTCTCTCTCTCTCTCTCACTCACACACACCGTGCATGTACCGTTGGGCGTGTGAATTTGCATCAGCGCCCATACTTCTAGGTATTCGACTCTGCAGCGGCTTGAAAGTCTCTCACCTTATTAAAGTCACAGTTTAAAACATAATACATCAGATCGCCTAAAAATTTACCTCCAGCAAAAGTGTACTTTGATAAGAAGTGGAAGAAGTGGAATTCAAATAATGGGAGAAGAGCGAGCGTTTGGCTGATGCCGGAAGTGGTGATCTCAGCGCCTTTTGAATCCGAGTCCCTCCAGGAAACACATTTTGGGGCTGTGGCCCGGATTAGGGGCGGGGTCAGCTGACACACAGCAGTGCCATTTTCCCTTTAGGCCACAAATTTGCAATTTGTTTTTCAGAATTCACAGGGATAAACCACGGGAGGAGGGAAGCCTGCATGGGTTCTAAGACCATGAAACAGATTGTGTGTTCTATCAACCCTCTACCTATGAAAGGACAGAGAAAACAACCATAAAATGCATGGAAAATGAAAAGTACAAACAGGCTCTGTGGCTGGAAATCAACCAAACATCTTGAGCCAGGAAGCAGCATTTAAAGGTATGAGACAGTGGCAATTTCCTGGTCTGTCCATAAACTTCCAATAAAAGTCTGTGTAAAACAGAAGAACAGGGCCAAGTGCACACAGTGTTTGATAAAATAGGTGGCCTGGAGCAGTCCAAGCACAGGACCCAGGACTGCGGCTGCCTGGGCAGGTGCAGAGAGCCACAGTCACAAAGTCCAGCTGTCCCCACGGCACACGGAGCTGCTGCACCGTGAAAAGCAGCCCTCCCCTCCCTGGAGAAAAGCTCTTCCCTCCATTCTCCCGGTCACGGCCCCGCCATGCGTCGGCACTGGATTTCTATCCGGGAACTTTTGTGGCTTTGGCAAAGTTTTCTTATCCTCTTGGAATAAGATATGAGGTGGGGTTTGTTCAGGTGGTGAGTCAAGACCATGAATAAACCAACGTTATCATATGAAAGAGAATTAAACAAGCAGATCCAAGTGGGGATATATTAAGGCAAATTTAAGCTGCAGTTGTTGAATTTAGCCTGTACTAGATGTCTGCTTTGCCTCGGGATAAATGCAGCATTCCAGCTAATCGAATGAGGAGAACCGCCTCGGGTCTGATCAAATTTACAAGAGCGCACCAGAGAGCAGTTCTTGTTAGAAATATTAGCTTAAAGGCATTCTTATCGTGGTTGGGATGAAGACTGTATTTGCATTTAATTATTTGATTTCAAACTTTTATGAACTTGGATCAAATATTAGCCCAGCCAATTAAAATATTATTTTGCGTGCGTGTGGCTGAGGGCCCCATTCAGCTCTGGGCGGGCTCCGCCAGCACTGCCGACTTTGGGAGAGCCTCCTTCTAAGGCAGAAGAAGGTAATACTTGAGAATATAATGTGCACTTGGCAGACGAGGTACTAGTTCAGAACAGACGGCGGACTCGGACCGTGGCTCCACATTCCAGCTTGAGTCTGGAAGACAAAAGATGCGGCCTTCTAGGTCCTTCTACCCCAACAATCGATACTCCTCCATAATGCAGCATTTAAAGAAATCTCTCCTTGCCAACTAGCCACGGCAGTCCGGGGGCCCCACACAGCTGGGCTGCTAGGAGCAGCTCCCCATTGGCAGGCTTGGGTCCCACACAAGGCTGCTCAGAGCAGCCTTTTCTGTCCTGTGGGTCTCCGGGGACCGCAAGGGAGCGCAGCCTCGGCTGGACGTGGCCATGGACGTGGATGAGCAGGGAAGGGGACGCCACGGGGAACCGCAGCATCCGGGAACCTCAAGAGCAGCCCCAGTACTCTTTCAAAGCAGAAACACTGAGTAAAGGCGCCACTCGGATGGCTCACATCTCACACCTGTGGACTGGGCGGGACACTTAGCAAACGTTCGTTCGCTTGCCCCTGGCACCAAGGCTAAGACACGGGAGGACTGTGTGGTGCCAGAAACAGCCAGCTGCGGGCTCCAAGGTCCTGCTGCCCTGTCGTCCCACTCCTCTTGTACGGGGCGGGATGTGGGGGGGCAGTGGAAGGGGATCCTGGCTCTGCAGAGGAGCAGACCCAGGGACACAGGGAACGCCCAGAGCACCAGTGCCTTCCTGGGCCTCAGCTCTCACGTGGCTCACTTTATCCATCAAGGGAGCCAAGACCTGAGTGTATCTGTTGTTTGAAAGAATACAAATCATGCTACAAGAATGAAATAAATCAAAGGTCCCAGAATGGAACAAGCCAATGGCCAAATCACTGTAAGAATGCACCCCAGGACAGCGGCTTTGCCTTCCAAGCAGCAAGAAGTAAAAACATGGAAAATGGCACCACTGTGGTCTGTGGGAGTGTGGATGGTTCACTGATTAAGACTTAGCAACTTAAAAGAAGAGTTTAAGATTTATTTATTTGAATGGGAGAGAGAGAGAGAGGGAGAGAGGGGGGAGGGGGAGGGGAGGGGGAGGGAGGGGGAGGGAGGGAGAGGGAGGGAGAGGGAGAGGGAGATGGCAGCAGTAGCTGGAGCTTGGCCAGCTGAAGCCAGGAGCCACCTTGGTGGCAGGAATTCAGGCTTCAGGCTTCAGCTGCTGCTTCGCAGGCACATTGTCAGGGAGCTGGACTGGAAGCAGAGCAGCCAGAACTGGAACTGCCGCTCCAGTAGGGGTGGGGCGCAGGCATCTCCAGCCGAGGCTCACCCCACTAACACTAACGGCCCCACAACACTTGCCCCTCTATGCTCCTTAGACACTGTATTTAGGTCTTTATAAATTCATTGTCATCTACTCTTCAAATTTATTTGCTTAAAGTTGCCCATGTTTTCATAATCATTTTCCATTTTATTTGAAAGACAGGAGACCAGAGATCTTCCTTCCACTGGGTCACTGCCCAACAGGCAGGGCTGGGCCAGGTTGAGGAGAGAATCCCAGAACTCAGCCTGGGTCTCCTGCATAGGTGGCAGGGGCTCAGGTCCTTAAGCCACTGCTGCTGCCTCGCAGCAGGAAGATGGAGTCAGAGTGTAGCTGGGCCCAAGCCAGGCACTGATGTGGGACACGGATGCTCCAAGGAGAACCCTAACAGCTGTACTGAGCCTGCTCCATTACTTTTAAAGGAACTTAAAGGATGTCTGTGTGTGTGTGGCTCAGATGATTTAAGTCCTGAGAAATAATTCTATTTAAACCCAGCAACAGAATCAAATTCGGGGAACTAAGATTATTATTAATGTGTTGCCTTTTTTAAAATTCAATTTTTCAATGCTGAAGGCCTTCATAGAGCTATTTAATAAAATGTAGGTTTATTGTGAACTACGATTTCTGAGAATATATTGACTTGGTTTTTTTGAACCTTTATCAAAGTGCATTCATCGTTTTGAAATTAATTTAGATTTTACTTAGAACATTGAATGTTCCAAAAAAGAGGCATATTCTATAATTGTAAACAACTACTCTCATCTACTTTTATCCCATTTCCCCCCAATACTTCTGGCAGATCTGAGGTTATTCTTCCTGAGAAGGAGGTGCCCAGCAGATTAATGAAAGAATTGGAAGAACCAGGTATTTTAATGCTGGAATTGAAGCTCTCAACCCTTTGGATGTACCCCTCTGTGCTAACGACATTCCATTGGACAAAGTATTGGGTTGAGGGCCCTCAAGTTGCATGTAAATATGTAAAAAATTGTCTTGCTGCCAAATTGAAATGCTATGAATTACTAAAGTTTATTCCACCCTGTATGTTCTGGTTCCATTTGTTCCAAAGAGCGACGTGTCACCATCGGTAAAACTCTTCCAACTTTATATGAGAACTCGTATTCCTTGAGAGCTGTTGTTACATACACCCGTTCTAAATAGTCAAGGTTTTATTAGTTTGCAGAGTTAAAATAAAGCTACTCTTTAAGAGCTAGATACACTTGTTCCTTATTACATCATTTCCCTTGGCTTATTAAAGTTCTGCTCAGTAAGATCAGAGGTCGAACTGAAGGGGGGGGGGGAGGTAAATCATTTAGTGAACTAGAACTTTCTGGAATCACCTGGTCTGAAAGAGAGGGTCGCCGACCAAGATCATGGAAGCCAAACACTTATCAATGTTTTTAGATACTATCGAAACTATTCGTTCATCCAGTTGCACATGCATACATATTTGTAAAGGAAAGACAGAAATCCCTGTTACCAACTTCTTTCACGTTTGTGTAAACACGTTACGTTAGTCTAAGAACTTAATGGGCTTGGAACATTTTGCAAAGGAAACCGTCCTTTTTATTTCTTAGTGGAGATGTGGATTCTGCCGGACTGTGACAGTAAATACTTTCTATTTGATCATATTGGTTTTACGCGTGCTGTGCTCGGTTTTAAGTCCTAAGCAGGAAAGTGGGAAGGTGTGGTCACTACAGCTTTCCAGAGCCAGGTTTTATTAAGTGTGGGAGAACGTTTATGTTCCTGTACAGTTTTACTGCAGTCAGTTCTTGGTTATCCAGGAGAGCTACTGACACCTGCACTCTTCCACACGTGATTTTAAATTGCAAACACTGCACTGGCCACGGGAGCTTGAAATCAGCAAGCTGCTCCACCACTGTTTCCTCATCAAAACATTATTTATTTGAAACACACACACACACACACACACACCCAGCTGCTGGTTCACTCCTCAAATACCCATGACAGCCAGGGCTGGGTCTGGCCAAAGCCAGGAGCCAGGAGCTCAATCCAGGTCTCCTGTGTGAGTGGGAGGGATCCAACCACTTGAGTGATTGTCCACTGCCTCCCTGGTGCACCTTAGCAGGAAGCTGGAGTCAGACCCTGAGCTGCAACTCAAACCCACAGACTCCCGGAGACACGGGCACCTTAACACTGACCCAAATGCACACCTCTTCTTCATCTTTTAAACAGATCTCCATGGTAACGACTGCGTGGTAGGACAGCACCTGGCCCTGCAAGTGCTGTCAGCTGCTTCATGGACGTCACTGAACAAGCAGTGAGGTCCACAGGCTGCCATTCTACAGGCGAGTTCAGTGCCTGCTCTTCCAAGACACCTGGAAAAAAGAATCCATCCCCGGAGCTGCTCCACTGGGCTCTGGGAGGGTGCAGGTCCCCTAGGGACCCCCACTGCTCAGGGCTCCTCTCCTCGGCCCCCCACGGCAGCCCTTCCTGGTACCTGCGCTGTGGACCCACTGCCATCCCATGGGGCCAGATGCACTTCACACGAGCCCTGTGGTGGCTCAGCAGACGCAGCCACATCAAGGTGGAGGGCAGCCCCGGACACTGAGAGTTCTCGGCTGGAGGAGGAGGGAAGCTCTCCTCCTGTGATGCAGAGCGCTGGAAGAACTGTCCAGACTTGAGGTGTGGGAGGCCTGTGATTCAGCACGGACCTTCAGGCTCCCCCAAGAGAGAAAGCTCAGGGCTGAGCTCTGAGAAGCGGTGAGAGATGGTACCCTCACTGCTTAGAGTCCAATGCACTTGGTAACATCGATAGTTACTCCCACTTATGCAGTGGTGATGGCAGAGCTGGGAGGAGAGCCCAGGCCTGCTCTCTGAGCCTTGGTCCCTGGGAGCAGAGTTCCGGGTGGCAGTGGAGGGGAGGGGGAGTTTCCCCCCACCCCTGGCACTTTCCTTCACCCTCCTGAAGTTCTGTGGAATCTTGGTCCTGGAGTGGTGGACATGGATATCCCTAACGCCCCGTTCACAGCAGACTGGCAGGAAACAAAGCAGCTTTTGAAACTTTTCTAGGCCGGCGCCGCGGCTCACTAGGCTAATCCTCTGCCTTGCGGCGCTGGCACCCTGGGTTCTAGTCCCGGTCCGGGCGCCAGATTCTGTCCCGGTTGCCCCTCTTCCAGGCCAGCTCTCTGCTGCGGCCAGGGAGTGCAGTGGAGGATGGCCCAAGTCCTTGGGCCCTGCACCCCATGGGAGACCAGGATAAGTACCTGGCTCCTGCCATCGGATCAGCGCGGTGCGCCGGCTGCAGCGTGCCGGCGGCAGCCATTGGAGGGTGAACCAACGGCAAAGGAAGACCTTTCTCTCTGTCTCTCTCTCTCACTGTCCACTCTGCCTGTCAAAAAAGAGAGAGAGAAAAGAAAAAGAAAAAGAAACTTTTCTAGGAGCTTCCAACCCTGGGGTTCATCCCAGAGCAGGGGAACGTGAGTGGGGCAGCCGTCAATGTGGCCTGGGTGTCAGTGTGCACAGAGAGCAGTTCCTGGCCACGCGTCCATCAGCCATCGTCTCTCACGAGACCCTTCCTACATGTTTCGCTGAAGCTCCCATAATGCCTTCAGCGGTCAGCTTCTCTGTCTTCAGGCGGTGGGCAGCAGAGGCGAGGGCCACCTCCAACTCTTGCGTGTCACCTGCAGGGCTCTGTGGGGACCGGGGAGGACCGGCACCTGTCGCTGTCCACTGAGCCCCTGCACAGTCACAAGTTCCCTCCTCTGCTCGTTCCTGGCCTGGGGACAGTCAAGGGAGGCGGCGTGGCCTCTGCCTTAGTGCAGACCTCTCCCTTCCCAAGTGTGCCACGGGTAAGCCTGGTGACCAGCGAGCAGGAAGTCACTGTAGGAAATAACACCACTGTGGAGGCTGGACACAAGGCTCTCCCACCCTGCGGGACGCAGGCCAGCCCCAGGATCAACTAAACCTGTGCGCAGGGGATGTGCCCTGAGCTGAACCAAAAGAAGACAAGGCGCCCCTGGGATGGAGAGCCACTTGCGGATTCAATGCCGAATTTGTGAGACACACAAGCACATCTCAGATTATTTTCTTAGGGAATTCACGTAAACAGTGTGCCGAAATTTAACAGCTCAACCAGATCACAGAGAAACACTTATGCCAGAGGAATCATTTCTCTTTGACATATAAACATTGTTTAATTTTTCTTCATTAGGAAGAAGACTTGGATCTTACATGTTTAGGCAGTGGGATAATTACAATCAACTACCTTTGCTTCAGTGGATGTCTGACTTTCTAACCTGCCTTCCTTCTTTCTTTTTCTGTAATGATTGCCTCTTTGTGCATTCTGATTCCCTGCTTAAAATGCAAATCTCTCACTGGGTCTCTTTGCAAAATCTACGGCATCTACTACAACGTATAGGCATCCGACTAGCAAACTCTGGCAGGGAGCCACCTGAGCGGATGGCAAATTTGCTGTCACTCTGGATTTCCCCATTAATTTGACCCTACAGGGCTTGGGCCGGCTGCCTTGGAAAGCCCCTGCTGTGCATAATATCCTGCTCTGGGGTTTCCTTCCGGAGTGGGCATGCTCTGCAGTGCACCAGTGCACTGCACCCTCTCAGATGGAACATTCTCCCGGGTGTCGCAGGGTGGGAGCAACAGCTTACTAGGGTTCAGTATGCCATGGGAGGATTTCTTTTTAGCTGTGCAAGAAAAAGTATGTGGGAAGAATGTACTCTTAATAAGAACAGGAGGGAAGTGTTAGCTGAGTTCACAGAGATTCTATGATGTTCCAAATGATATTCCATTCTAGCAGGGACTCCGATTACAGGTAGGAAACCACACGTAAACTAGCTCTTAAAGAAAGTCCTACTATATGCAAATAACATGCAAAAAACATGCAAAACTCCAACTAGGAAAGTGGCAAAAGAAAGCACCAATCTAATGAAGATGAACATGCTAGGAGTTGTTTGTTCAGTTTGAAGTGTCAGAGACTCTGACAAAGGAAAAGGTTAACTTGGCGGCAGACACTATCACCCGGGCAGCTCCCCAGGTGGCGCTACAGCTGACAGCCTGGTGCTAGTGTCTCAGCGTCCCCCATGTGACCAGCACGAGCTACCTGATCTCGTCACAATCCATGTGGAGCAAGCCTTTCAGGAAATCAAACACTCAACGAAGTGCCCACGGCGGAAGGCGGTTCCTCCCGTTGCAAGAACGTCAAAGGGAAATCTGAAATTCTCACGTCATTTCTGCTTTGCATAGAACCATGGATGGAAGGATGAAACAGAAGTTGAGAAAACTGGGAAAGAAAATGGCATATGCAAAAAGTTCGCCTTTGGAAATAGTCTTCTTTTCCCTCCAAAACCAAACACAAAGAAACGAAACTGCCTGTGGACTCCATCAGTCTGCTGAAGGGGTGGTCTGGGGAGTGAGATGGGTCTCTTGTAACTTCCGTGTGTGTGTATGTGCGTGTGTGTGTGTGTTTGGTGTTTTGGTGAAAAATTCCAAAATTTTTTAAGTTCCATAAGATTCTTTATAGGAACATAAAAATGATCAAGACACAGGTTTCTGCCTACTTGCTGTATACATAATCTCCAAGATAAAAAGGTCACTGGGGTTTGGATTAGAATAATACCAGTGACATATGAAAACGGTTTATGGAGAGCATTACAAACAAAGTGCTGGACTAACCACATATATGTCTATTTTTATATTACATATATATTATATATGTTATATATATATACCTGATTATATTTCCTGCACCTGTTCAGGGGTGGGAATTCCATAGGATTTTGATTTCTCGTGGTCCACATTCTGGACTGGTTAGGACTGGCTTTGGAAATCTACTCCTCATGTTACTCAAATTGGTGCTGAAACGCTAGACAACTTCTGAGGCCTTGACATTCCCCTAGACTATCAGCAAATAAGTTTTTTCTCAGCATTCTTGATTTACATGCACTAATTGGTAGCTAATGTGCTCCCAAAGGCAAAAAAAGGTATTTGTTGCTTTAAAATCCTGCCTCTTTCTTTTGCCAACATGTGATCGGAAAGAGAATGAAGCTGCACAGATGGATGTCTGGGGCTCCTCAATCTTGTTAGGGCCGGGCCAGTGTGACCTCACCTTCACGCGCTGCGAGGCTCCTCGCTGCTCGCCTGGGTGTTGGGCACGTTATCGCACCATTACAGAGGCAGCCTAGCACACATTAACCCACCACGTGCTCCCACAGCCCAGATGACCTCGGGAAGACACCTGCTGGGGCTGGCATCGTGGCACAGTCTGCTATGCTGCCCACACAAGCACACGTATCAGCTGCTCCACTTCTCATCCAGCTCCCTAGTGCACCTGGGAAAGCAGAAGACGGCCCAAGCCCCCGTGCCCCTGCCACCCACGTGGGAGCCCAGGATGGAGCTGCAGGCTCCCAGCTTTGGCCTGGCTCAGCCCTGGCTGTTGCATCATCTGGGGAGTGAACCAGCAGACGGAAGATCTCTCTCCTGTGTATCTCTCCTGTTCTCTCTGTAACTCTGCCTTTCAAATAAGCAAATCGTTTTTTCTTTTTTTAAATTGCTGAGCAGAACACATGGGAATTTCACCTTTATACTCATGTTAAAAATGCTGCTTTCATTTTGCAAAGTGAGGATGCTCCCTGTCCACGTCCTTCGAGGGCTGTTCCCGGGGTTTTATGTGTCCACATGCGAGATGACAGTGTTTAGAAAATTCCCGAGAGGTGATTTTTCTACCTCGGCGCGGAAGAACACAGCGGGGGGCTGTGCCCTTGCCCTGGTGAGCATCTAACAAGGTGCGCCCCAGCAGCACGGGGCTCTTTATTTGATGTACACAGTAATGAAAGCTCCATATTGATTTTTCTGTAGCTGCTTGTAACTATTATAGTTGATACATCAATAGAAAAGGAAAGCACAATGTTTCATGGGAGGCAGAAAATCAGAGAAGACTTGATGCTCCGACAGTAAATCATGGCATAATCTTAAGAATTGATAGATGATCCCTGCTAACGTGAAACCCGCAGCTTTCTCTAAAAAGACTGTCCTATAATCGCCCAATACGTCCTAGCAGACTGCACACTGTGTGCTAGAGGACAGGGGACAATGTTTTATCTCTCGCCACGGCTTTGTTTTCTTCCGGGGAAGTGACTGTGGACAGTTCAGCGGGATGGCTCGCGGTTGGGGAACCAATTTATTTGCCCCCCTTTCCAAAGCTGACATAGTACAGACTCAAAGTCCAGGACATTTCTACTCTACACTAAAACCACAGGGAGAAAAAAAAAACAAAAGAATGAGCTACCATTAATTCTAATTCCCAAGTGCCAGGAACGAAACCAAGAATCCTTGTAGAATTTGGGAGCTGCTAGTGAGAGAATCTTGAGAGATTGGGTCGGAAGAGGTAACTGGGTTTCTAATTTCCAAACAGGTGTGAGAGGAATCAGGGTTGTGGTGCAGTGCATAAAACCATGTGTTCCACACCTGGGGAAGTAGCAGAAAATGGACCAAGTGCTTGGGCCCCTGCATCTACGTGGGAGACCCAGATGGAGTTCCAGGCTCCTGGCTTCAGCCTGGCCAAACCCCGGCTATTGCAGCCATCTGGGGAGTGAACCAGCAGATGGAAGATTCTCTCTAACTCTGATGTTCAAATAAATAAATAAATCTTTAAAAGGGAACAAGAGTCCTGTGACCCAGGGATGATCTTATGTGATCAGAAAAAAGCATCAAACATTGTGTTAGGCCTTCTGCTTTTACAAAGTCTTAAAAACCTTTTTTATTTTTTTTTGCTGAGGTGTGTGTGTGTGTGTGAAGATTTACTTACTTATTTGAAAGGCAGAGTTACAGAGAAAGAAAGAAAGAGACAGAGAGAAGGAAATAGCTTCCATCTGCTGGTTTACTCCCCGAAATGGCTGCAACAGCCAGGGCTGGCCAGGCCAAAGCCATGGGATTCATCTGGGTCTCCCATATGGGTGCACGGGCCAGCACTTGGGCCATCTCCACTGCTTTCCCAGGTTCATTAGCAGAGAGCGGGATGGGAGGTGCAGCAGCTGGGACTTGAACAGGTGCCCACGTGGGCTACCAGAGTCCGAGGCCACAGTTTAACCCCTGAGGCCAAAATTCGGACCCCTAAACCTTTTAAGTCAATAGCCAAGACCCCTATGCTGGCCTAGACGTCTATCTGTGCCCCTTTCTCTCCTGCCTCCACTCATCTGTACTGAACATTTTTGGGCATTTATATAAACACAGTGAACTCTAAAACAATCACACCCGCGCAGTTCCTGAGTGTTTAACCATTTCACGAGCATCTCAAGATTAGCCCATTCATCACCAGAGCTCTGCACAACGCTTGAAGCTCTCCACCATCAGCCGCATTAACTATTTAACAAGGAGCTGTTTTCTAAGTGGTGCTGATGACCACCCAGTTCCACCGCTGCAGCACACAGCCATTAAATATGGATGCCACTTCCAGCGTGCAAGATTGCTTCTGTCATCACACCAGGTAGCTACCGAGTTCACCTGTTAGCTCCTTGTACAAAAACATGCCCCTTCTACTCAGTGTTCACTAAGATTGCACAAGGTGGTTTAGGACCTTAGTTTTCAATCAGATTATGACTGGGGGCCAGTGCTGTGGCATAGTGGGTAAAGCCGCCACCTGCACTGCCAGCATCCCATGTGGGTGCCGGTTCGAGTCTCAGCTGTTCTACTTCCAATCAGGTTCTGTGTTATGGCCTGGGAAAGCAGTAGAAGATGGTCCAAGTCCTTGGGTCCCTGCACCTGCGTGGGAGATCTGGAAGAAGCTCCTGGTTCCTGGCTTTGGATCGGCACAGCTCTGGCCGTTTTGGCCATTTGGGGAGTCAACCACGGAAGGAAGACCCCCCCCCCCCGCCTCTCCCTCTCACTGTCTGTAACTCTACCTCTCAAATAAATAAATGAAATCTTTTAAAAAAATCCATTTTGTTCAATTTTACAACTCATTTGTTTTCTCTATTTTCATTCATTTTCCCTCATGTATTAGTGCTTCCACTGATGCTTTAATTCTATAATAGCATTTTCTCTCTTCATTTTTCAGTGTTTTTTATAATGTGATTATCAAAAAAACTACCCAATTTGCTATTTTTGTAATGAATCAAAAGAATATTTAGGGGCTGGTGCTGTGGCACAGTGGGTTAAAGCCCTGGCCTGAAGAGCTGGCATCCCATATGGGCACCAGTTCTAGTCCCGGCTGCTCCTCTTCCCATCCAGCTCTCTGCTGTGGCCTGGGATAGCAGTGGAAGATGGCCCAAGTTCTTGGGCTCCTGCATCCATGTGGGAGACCCGGAAGAAGCTCCTGGTTCCTGGCTTCTGATTGGCACAGGTCCGGCCATTGCAGCCATCTGGGGAGTGACCAGCAGATAGAAGACCTCTCTCTCTGTCTCTACCTCTATAACTCTTTCAAATAAATAAAATAAATCTTTAAGAAAAAGAATATTTAGCTATCAATAAAACACCTATTCACCTTGAAATAGCTATTGCATTCCTGACTGGTGGAATTAAATAAAAGTGTATCAACTTCTTGCATTATTTAGCCTTTGTAACTGTACTGTAGACAAATGTGCAATTTCCAAACAAATTTTTGAAAGCACTAAAAACAGGCAGCCAATGGGTTAACAGGTAAGAAGCTGGTTAAAAAGCTGGTGCCCACACTGGAGTACCTGAGTTCCATGCCTGACTCCCACTTCTGATTCCAGCTTCCTGCTCCTGGAGACCCTGGGAAGCCTCGTTCCTGCTACCCACGTTGAGGCATCTGGGGAGTCAACCAGCAGGTGGAAGCTCTCCCCCCCACAACCTGCCTCGCCACTCAAATAAACATTTTGAAAAAGAATGCGCTGAAAACACTTCACATGATTTGTTCATTAATTTTAATTCCAATCCTGATTTAAGGACCAGAGGACTAGGAGCTACGATTCCCAAAGGGCAGAGACCACGCCTTACCACAGCTGTCCTAGCCCTGTGCACGTAGTCCCTAGTTAATACAGACTTCCCACTGCATTGTATACAATGCTGGAACACCATTAAGACCTTTTTCATGAGCTGAAAAAAGTGATTTGAGTGGAACATACTGAAGCCTATTTCTACAGGCTGTTAAAATCATGGCAGCATCATGTTAAAACAACAACAACAACAACAACAACAACAACAACAACAAAAACCGAATGATCCTCTGCCTCTGAAGACCACAGACACAGCTAAGCACTCAGGGTACGGGATCCACAGAGGGGGATACAGAAAGTGAAACCATTGTTAGATACATCAGCGCTCACACACTCCCATGTTAGCGCTATCAGCAACTCAAGAATTCATGGTTACTTTTAGTAATCCTGTGGCCAGCCCTGGGGCATAGTAGGCTAAGCTTCGCCTGCGGCAGTGGTTCAAGTCCTGCCTGCTCCTCTTCTGATCCAGCTTTCTGTTATGGCCTGGGAAAGCAGAAGATGGCCCATGTGTTTGGGCCCCTGCACCCACATGGAAGACCTGGATGAAGCTCTTGGCTCCCAGCTTCAGATTGGCCCAGCTCCAGCTGTTGTGGGCATTTTGGGAGTGAACCAGTGGATAGGAGACTTTTCTCTGTCTCTCCCTCTCTCTGTAACTCTGCCTGATAAATAAATTTTTTAAAAATTATATATATATTTAGTAATCCTGTATATTATATTTAGTAGTCCTTAATATTTATGGATCCTATACTTTTATTTCATTGTGTTTTTATTTTGCTTTCTATTAAACTGACATGTTGTATCTAAGGGATTTTCAATACATTTTTCTAAGTAATATTTTTACAGAGTAAAATTATTATTTGGTAATGAATCAATACCATTCCGAAACATCTTATCCAGTCTCAAAAGACTTCACAATAGTCTTATATTAAAATGTTAAGAACAATATTTATAAGAAACTGCTGCTACTAAGGGGTCAACATGTGGCACACCAGGTAAAGCTGCCGCCCGTGCCTCCGGCATCCCACATGGGCACCCATTTGTGTTCTGGCTGTTCCACTTGTGATGCAGCTCCCTGCTAAGGGCCTGAAAAAAGCAGCAGGAGATGGCCCAAGTGTTTGGGCTTCTGTACCCGGGTGGGAGACTCCGATGAAGCTCCTGGCTTCAGCCTGGTCTGGCTGGATAAGATGTTTTGGAATGGTATTTTGGATCATGGCAAAGTAACAGAGATAAAAGAACGCAACAGACTAACAGACACACTAACCTCCCATGGAAGAAGGAAATATGGGAGTGAGTTTTTAGTGGCATTTTAAGAAAGGTGGAACACAAAGCAGCTCCCAGGTAGTGAGATGCTGCAGCGGTTCCCAGGACACGAGATTTTCTGGCTGTCCAGAAACATGGTGTGGCGAGAAGAGAGAGCCCTGCCGGACTTGTAGTCACAATGCTGGTGTCGGGAGCAAGCTTTGTGGTCAGCAGGTTAAGCCCAGCCTGGCACGGAGCCCCACCTCTGCTGCAGATCCAGCTTCCTTGTGAATATGCCTGAAGGCAAATACTTCAGGCCCTGCCATGCACGTGGGAGACCCGGATGGAGTTCCTGGCTCCTGGCTTTGGCCTGACCCCTCCCTGGCTGTTGCCAGCATTCGGGAACGAACCAGCAACGTAAATTGCTAAGGAAGAAGCCAACGAAAACAATTCAAACATCAATTTACTCCAGAAGAAATTATTTCTATAATCAGATGAAAACTCCAAAATTAACTTACTTAGGCTGTTCAAGGGAAAGAGGAGGTATTATTCCTTATAAAAAAATAAATGATGTGGGGCCAGCGCTGTGGTGCAGCGGGTTAATGCCCTGGTCTGAAGTGCTGGCATCCCATATGGGCGCCAGTTAGAGACCTGGCTACTCCACTTCCTGCCCAGCTCTCTGCTGTGGCCTGGAAAGCGGCAGAAGATGGCCCAAGTCTTTGGTTCCCTGCACCCATGTGGGAGACCTGGAAGAAGCTCCTGGCTCCTGGCTTCAGATCGGCACAGCTCTGACTGTTGCGGCCAATTGGAGAGCAAACCATCGGATAGAGGACAACTCTCTTCTCTTTCTCTTTCAAGTAAAATAAATAAATCTTAAAAAAAAAAATGATGAAATGAGCCAAAAACACTGATGGGTAAACACGGAAAGGATCCTACCATAAAATTTTCAAACAAAAAATAGCTATTCAAAGAAAAAGCTTAACTGATGAAATACTTGCTAGATGAGATATGTGATGAGGGAGTTAGAAGATGTTATTAATGCAAAAAATAGCACAGTGAGATGAAGAGAAAAAGTAGCAAAAGACAGGAGACACGGAAGATAGCTCAAGAGATGCCAACATATGCTAATGACAGTAAGCAGAGGGGATTTACATAGAAGTGTATGTCAAAAGAGAATAGCAGAATTTTCAGTATCGTCTACACTTAGACACCTTATGGCAAAAATATCAGGTACCTACAATAAACAGAAGCCATCAAAGAGAGATGGTAGCAGACTTCCCAAGTGTTGAGAGAATACATTGTCAACCTAAAGTTTTATATCCAACTAAACTATCATCCAACATGAGGCCAATCTTAAAACAGTCTCACATACACAAAGACCAGGCTAACATACTAGTAAACAGATCAAACTCACTTCTCAAAAAGTCAGTCACATGGGGACAGCGTTGTAGCACAGCAGTTTAAGCTGCCACCTGCAATGCTAGCATCCTTTATGGGAGCCAGTTTGAGTCCCGGTTGCCATGTGTCAAACCAGTTCCCTTTCAATGCACCTGGAAAAACAGTGGAAGATGGCTCAAGTAGTTAAGCCCTTGTCACCCACATGGGATACCCAGATGAAGCTCCTGGCTCCAGCCCTTGGTCTGGCCCAACCCCAACCATTGTGGCCATTTGTGGAGTGAACCAACAGATGGAAGATCTCTGTTTTGTGTCTCTCCCTCTAACTCTGCCTCTCAAATAAATAAATATTCTTTAAAAATGATAAGCATGCACTTGCCATATGACCCAGCAAATACATTCTTGGGCATTTATCGAAGGGAAATGAAAATTTCTGTCCACATACACACCAGTACAAGATATTCACCAAAGCTTTACCTGTAATATTCCCCAACAGAAAATAACCCAAATGTCCTTCCAGTTTGTAAATAGGTAAACAAACTGTAGTATATCCATCCCATGGAATACTACACAGCCATCAAAGAACAAGTATTGTATACTCATGGATGGGCATCGATGGGATACTGCTGAGTCAAGAAAACCAACACCAAAAGGGTCATGTGTTATGTAACTGTATTTATGTAATGGTACTGAAACATCCAAACTACAGAGCTAGACAACAGAGGTTAAGTATGGGGGGGGGGGGTGAACGGGAGGGTACAGGCAAAGCCCGAAGCCAAGTTCTGTATTGACTATGCTGGTGGTTATATGATCAAATCTCAGATCCCCACAGCCACCCAAACACACATGAGAGCATGTAGAACTGGAGACATGTGCACACTGACTAGGCTCTGTGTTGCACCAATGCCATTTTCCTGGTTTTTACATAGACCAGAGTCAGGCAAAATGTTGCCACTTCGGGCAACTTCCTGCAAATTTAGGGTGATCTCAATATTAACAGATCCTAGAATAAAGAAAAGCAAGACAAAGGCACAGCCACACACTGCTTATGGGAAACCTACCCAAATCACAGAAGCCCTAGCAACTCCATGGATTCAACCAAACCTGTAAAAGTAAAGAGATGGAGAAACAGAGCCCATATGTTTAAAAAATGATAAAACTTTCTTATACCACACAGATTTTAAAATAAAAAAATTAAGCCAGGAAGGGGATGGGAGAGATAATCCACCAAAAAGCTACAACAAAATTATCAAGAATTATGTAAGTAGATAACATTTGGCACCTAACATAGACTACATTAAACATACCATATTCACAAAAATGAAATATCAAGGTTGGTGTTGTAGTGTAGGTGCCACTCTGCAATGCTGGCATCCCATATGAGTGCTGGCTCAAGTCCCAGTCACTCCACTTCTGATCCAGCTCCCTGCTAATACGCCTGGGAAAGTAGCAGCAGATGACCCAAGCACTTGGGCCCCTACACCCATGTGGCGATCTGGATGAAACTCCTGGCTTCCATCTGGCCCAGCCCTCGCCACTGCAGCCGTCTGGGGTGTGAATTGGTGGATGGCAGATCTCTAGCTATGCCTTTCAAGTAACATAAACCTTAAAAAAAATAACTGAAATATATGGCTGAAAACAGATGAGCAAGAAACTAGAATGAGAACAAAATTATGAAGAGGATTTATTGAAATAGAAAGCAAAGGAAAAATTGCTGTTGGATTTCCAAGAATAACAGCTTCTTTCTGTTTTGATAGGAAAGCTAATAAACTAAAACTTTTTACACTAGGTTGTGAGACTTTACAATTCTTCCCATTAAAGACAGAGCAAGGAAGCAGAGTGTTACCATAGCTTCGAGTCAGCATTGCCTAGCCTACAAAATAAGGCAATCCCAAAGGCAAAGATACATCTGTATTTTTGGGCTATAAATGTCTATGTAGAAGGTTCAAGGTAAACCACAGACAAGCCACATCAATATAAAAAAAAAAAAGCTGCTTACATGGATATTAACCAATTAGAAAATGTAACAGAAAAAACTTTGCATTATATCAGAAAACTCCATAGAATGCCTGTGATAAATCGGTAACAGACGATGTCAACACCTCTGGGGAGAAAGACGGGCTTTACTGAAGGGTAACAAAGTGCACCTGTGTGGAGCAAAGGTAAACCATGTTCATGAACAGGAAAGGGCTCGAGTCTGGGAAGAAAACAGCTTTGCCTTAATGCGTCTCTAAACATCATGCAATGCCAATGAAAATCCTGAGAGGGTCTGTTTTTTGGAAGCACAGCAGCAAGCCAAACCTAATATGTGTGTGGGAAAGCAAAAGCCCAAGACTAATTAAGACTACTTTGAAATAAAAGGCGGAGGCACAGTTCAATCAAATATCAACATTCACTCCAGGGCCCGACTCTGCAGCATAGAGGGTAAAGCCACCACCTGTGGTGCTGGCATCCCATATGGGCACCGGTTTGAGTACCGGCTGCTCCACTTCCAATCCAGCTCTCTGTCATGGCCTGGAAAAGCAGTAGAAGACGGCCCAAGTCCTTGGGCCCCTGCACCCATGTGGGAGACCTGGAAGAAGCTACTGGCTCCTGATCAATACAGTCCAACTGGGGAGTGAACCAGCAGATGGAAGATCTCTCTCTCTCTCTCTCTCTCTGCCTCTCCTTCTCTCTCTGTGTAACTCTGCCTTTCAAATAAATAAATAAATCTTTTAAAAAACAATAGTGGGAAAGTGAATGAACAGTCAATCAATGGTGTGGAGAGGCAGCTGTCCCCTTGGCACACACGCAAGTAAACTCTGTGTGTATTCATGATCTAAATACAGAGAGCAAGGTTTTGGTATATTTGGGAAAAAAGCTAAAGGACAATGTATTTTATTTAGGAAGAATTTACTTTTTAAATAAGGCAGCAAAAACCGCATAGGGAAATACTGACATAAAACTACTCTGGTGAAATGACAGATAAAATGAAAAGCCAAAGTATTCAAGATAGACTGAAGAGGGCTTTGAAAAAAAAAAAAGAAAAGAAAAGAAAGAAATCAGTTCAGAAAGGCATCCAACCCGAAGAGAGAAGGATGTGAATGGAGACTTCAGACACGGATAAAAAGATACTCAAGCTCACCGGTAGCCAGAAACCCACATGAACACAGAACGAGGCTGCATGAAAGTACTGGTGACAACGGAGAGACAGGAACCCTCATCTACTGCGGCTAGGAAAGCGATCTGGTACATCCACTGTGGAGAACAACATAGAAATTTCTAGAATTGAAAGAGATGGCCCAACAATGTATTATGGACAGACGTAGAGGACAGGTGCTTAGCCTGCCTCCCCTGTTGGAATGCCTGGGTTAGACTGGCTCCTGAACTCCACCTTCCTGCCAACGCAGCTCGGGGGCGGGGGGGGGGGGGGGGGTTGGGCAGCTGTGACGGTTCAGGTAACCGAGTTCCTGACACCCATGTGGGAGACGTGGAGATCCAGCTCCTGGTGTGGCTGGGCCCAGGCCTGGCCATTTGGGAAATGAATCAGTAGGTGGGCATTCTCTCATCCCCCAACCGTTTAATAAATAACATTTTTTTTAAATGTCCATCAACCAGGAGTGAACGAATGAAGAGCTGTGGGGTCTTTGGGCCTCAACAGCCACAGTCTAAGACACTTACACTAAGACAGGAACAAGTTTCTCCAGCGGCCTCAGAGTGGGATTTCCTTGAAGTTATAATTAGGCACGATACTGTTACAGTAGTCAGGCCCGACCTGGCTAGATACGACTGGCCCTGGACAAATGCCAGCACATGTGGTTATCCAATCTGTCCCATCATTCCTTGTCACTAGCAGCCACTTTATTGTTTAATTTCAAAAGAAACTGCTAATTACTAAAACTCTAACTATGGACCTTAAGAACACACTGAGAACTTTACGATGAAGTTTCTGATAGTGTTAAAATTTTAAAAATACACAGAGTCCTATTTCAACCTCTGCTCCAAGTCTCACACTCAGACGGGTCCAGTGGACAAGAAGAGGGGGACTCTGGCCCAGAACCTGTGGTCGATGATCAGATTCTATTCACGGTAAGATTTGTAGGAGGATAGCAATGTGGGCACCAGGAGCTGCTTCCCACTGGAAGTGAAATGTGCCTGGTGCCTGCCAACACGGACCCAGGCCCTGTCACTTGGGCAGTGCTCCGGCTTGGTGGGGATCAAACTCACTCCTACACCTGGTACTTGGAAAACAGCACCAGCTCAGCGAGCACTAGGGGACCCTGGGCAGCATGCCGGGGAGGGGAACTGCTAACCACTTAGGACGGCAGGATGGGTACTCAGGCCCTGGACATTCTAGTAAGTTCTAGAAGAATCGGATTTCCTCTAGATTCCTGCCGGGGCTCCTCAGAACGGGGAATCATTGTAACAAATGATGGGCACTTGCATGGTGCCCTACAGCTGCCATACTGAATCAATTAGAACAGCAGCAGCAAGCAGTGGGGAAGACTGGACTTTGGGGCCTCATGTGTGCAAACCCCAGTTCCACCACTTACCAGCTGGGTGATATTTGATATCTCTGGTCTTACAGGGTGGTATATCAGGAAGGGCTAGGAATGATCTCTGTCTGTGAGATCAGGAAGAACTGCACAACCCATTCTGCTCCTACAGGACAATAAGACGCAGCTACTATAACCGAGCATGCTAAGGACATGTTGCTTTTGTTTTAAATTTGAGAGGCAGAGAGACAAAAAGATAGAGGAAGGGCGCTCCCACCCACTGGTTCCCTCCCTAAACGCCCTCAGCGGCCAAGCCTGGGCCAGGGGAAGCTAACAGCCAGGCACTCCATCCAAGTTTCCCAAGTGGCAGTGACTCAATCACTTGTACCCTCATCTCTGCTTCCCAGGATCTGCAGTGGCAGGAACTGGAGCTGGGAACCAAACCCAGGCCCTCCAGTGTGGGGCGCAGGTGTCCTGACTGGTAGGCTAAACACCCACTGCAAGTGCTGCTGTTTAATCTGACACCTGTTCCAGGCATGGCGCTGAGCCCAGCAACATGGAACACAGAGCTGGCATCCCAGCTGTGGAACATGCAAAACAAGTCCAACAAAGCAGTATGATCAACAGACACCGGTCTAAGGGGCAACAGGGACGTGGAGGGTCTAGCTGTGACGCCAGGGAAGACTTCGGAGAAAACGCGACCTTGAACTGAGCCGTGCAGGATGAACCTCACCCTAACACTCAGGGGTCCTGTGCTGGGACTGGTTTTACAGAGCAGGAGGCGGAAGCTCACAGACCTTGTTTTCTCTGTGCCCCAGCTACTCTGCTTGGAGAGCCCAGGACTTTGGACTCCAAAGACCACATCTCTGAACCCATGAAAACGTGTTAAAGCATGTCCATGCTCACGTTGTGACCTCTGCTTCTTACTTCCCCACTCAGTCCCCTGCGTTTGAAGTTCACTACGGGAGTAGAATCTGCTGATGTTGTTACAGAGTCACCATAAGTAACTAGCACAAATTGAGAACCATCATCTCAGTATGGGCTTAAAAAAAAAAAAAAAAAAAAACAAAACTTGTGCTGGCACACTGGGTTCTAGTCCCGGTTGGGGCACCAGTTCTGTCCAGGTCGCTCCTCTTCCAGGCCAGCTCTCTGCTGTGGCCCGGGAGTACAGTGGAGGATGGCCCAATTCCTTGAGCCCTGTACCCACATGGGAGACCAGGAGAAGCACCTGGCTCCTGGCTTTGGATTGGCGCAGTGTGACGGCCGTGGCGGCTACTTGGAGGGTGAACCAATGGAAAAAAGGAAGACCTTTCTCTCTGTCTCTCTCTCACTGTCCACTCTGCCTGTCAAAAAAAAAAAAAAAAAAAAAAAAAAAAAAAAAAAACAACAAAAAAAACACCACAAAACCTTGTGAAACAGCTCAGCTAATGTGTCTATAAGAGTCCTCAAATTCTAGCAATTCCCTGGAAAGAAGTTAACTTATGCAGGATCTTCATTCCAAAGGACACAGCGCTTGTTAAGAGAAATCTAATCGTGCGTGCCCGAGAGGGGCATTTATACTAAACCACAGATTTGGAGACAAGGTGTTAGCAATCCAGCAAAGAATCCAAAGCTTTTCAGGCAACTGCATTAACCACAGAGCACGGACAATTCCAGAACATTCTAAGGAAAAGGGGTCTGGGAGTCTTCTCCAGGGAGCAGCTGGGGGACGCGGGCTCCCCTCTGTCACCCAGGGCCCGCACCAGCCTAGCAGGAGACTGTTCACGACTCCACTTCGGTTTGATTTGGGGATGGGCGGCAGAGGAAATACAGCAAAGTACCTTGGGTTTTGCCTCCTCTGACCTATTCCCAAACATCCAGGGTAAGAATGGTGCCCTTGGTTAGCAGATCAGAGATTGTTTATAACTAGGGCTTAGTACTGAATACATCAGCTACGCTGACAAGAGGAAGACTTTCACATCATCTGTGCACCAAAGATGGTATCCAAGAAGAGACCCTGCCTGATACACAGCCTGCGTTTGTATGACCTTGGATGACCTTGCCTGGCAGAAATACAGCGTTCTGAATAATGACCGTCTATTGCTAACAGGTACCCCCGGGGCTAGGGACCTTTTGGTAATCTGCATTCAACCCTCCCAGTGAGGCTTCAGACAGCGATCACAGCTCTTCTGATATCACAGGTGGGGAAACCCAGGAGAATGCTGTCGCCTCCTTGTCCTGTTCTTTCATACCCAGGCCCTTGCTCTCCCTGTGTGGTGCAGACAGTGCTGACGGCAGGCCAGGGATCAGCCTGCCTGGCTTGGGGCACAGGCTCTCAGCTCCCTGCGGTGTGGGCTCGGGCACATGGCCATGCTCTGTGAGTACAGCCACCTTCTGAGGTCGCTGCCACTGTTCATGTGCCATTATACGGAGAGCATAATGTCATAACAGAGAGCACTTGCTCAATGGAAAATGAAGACACAGAAACGGGGGTGGCTGGAGGGAGGGGAGACGGGAGGGTACTGTTTACCCGGCACAGACTCAACTCTGCAAGATGGACGGGGGTTCTGGAGGTGACTGGCTGTGATGGGCACACAGCAATGGGTGTGTATTTAATGCCACTGTTATAAACGGTTAATATACGGGGCTGGCACCGTGGCGTGGCAGGTTAAACCTCTATCTGCGACACTGGCATCCCACATGGGCACTGGTTTGAGTCCTGGCTGCTCATACTTCCACTCTAGTTCCCCGCTAATGTGCCTGGGGAAGCTGCAGAGGACAGGCCAAGGCCTGGGGCCCCTGCACTGCCATGGGAGACCCAGAGGAAGTTCTGGGCTTCTGGCTTCGGCCTGGCCTAGCCCTAGCTGTTGTGGCCATTTGGGGAGTGAACTAATGGACAGAAGACCTCTCTCTGTCTCTCTTCCTCTCTCTGTAACTCTGCCTTTCAAATACATAAAAAAAAAAAATCTAAGTTTAATACGGTAAACTTCACGCAGTGTAAATTATACAATGTTAAAAATTAAGAAACTGAAAAGCATTCGTATTAAAAAAAAAAAAAGTGTGGGGTGGGGTAGGTGTTAAGATGCCTGCATACTTGGGGTTACAGTTGTGGCCCAGAGGGTAAAGCCACTGCCTGAAATGCCAGCATCCCATATGGGCATCGGTTCGAGTCTTGGCTGCTCCACTTCTGATCCAGCTCCCTGCTAATGGCCTGGGAAAGCAGAGGAAGATGGCCCAAGTGCTTGGGCCTCTGCACCCACATGAGAGACCTGGATGAAGCTCTTGGCTTTGGCCTGGGACAGCCCTAGCCACTGCAGACATTTGGAGAGTTAACCAGTGGGTGGAATTTCTCTCTCCCTCTCTGTCTCTTGTAACTCTTTCAAAATAAAATAAAGAAATCTTTAAAAAAAAAAAAAAAAAGATGGCTGCATATGCATACCATGTCAGAATGCTGGTTCCAGTGCCAGCTCCACGCCTGATTCCAGCTTCTCACTCGGGTACTCCCCTGGGAGGCGGCAGTGAGGGCCCAAGTTGTTGTGTCCCTGCCACTGCAGCTGGAGATCTGGATTGCGTTCTTAGCTCTTGGCTTCTGCCTGGCCCAGCCTGCCTACTGCAGCATAAGGGAAGTGGACCAGCAGATGGGAGACCTCTCTCTCTCTCTCTCTCTCTCTCTCTCTCTCCATACCTCTGCCTTTGAAACAAGCAATCTTCCAAAGCTCTATAGGCGTTGGTAGTATTATATAATGATTATTTTCCCTTAGGAAAACTAGTGCAAATGGCCGTTGGAGAGTGTTATCAATGCTTATATGCAGAACCAAGATGGGACAAAATGATACACGGCTAGAGCATGGTGCTCCCCCGAGGGAATCGGGCAGAACTGAGAGATCTGAACTCGCCTGGTCACCCACACACAGCTGGGCCCTAACGGAACACAGGCAACACACGTTCCTCACTCTTCTGAGCAATCACTGATGTGTTACAGTGACGGGCTTCTTAGATTTAGTTGAAAATGATGGCCAAGAACTACCTAGTTGCCCAAGTATAAAAAATGATGCAGAAGCACTATTTCTGGAATGATTGAAACTTATTATCTGCGCCTTCCAAAAGTTTCAGCTGGAATCCCGACTACAACGACCGTGTACACATCCCTTCAGCTTTGCCAGCCTCAACGTCCTTATCCAGAAAATTCCGCATCCTGTTACATGAATAGCGGCCACGTCACAGGCTCTCTTCCAGGCTAACATTCTAGGGTTCCGTCTTCCCACGGCTGAGGCCAAGGTCGCTCAAGGGTGGGTGGGTGTAAGGGACAGGCACAGTCTCTCAGCTCTTTTCATGCCTCTGATCAAGGTCAGGTTTGTGTACCGTGAAGGCTGATGAAGACATTGTTGTTGATAAGATGCACCTGCACAGAACAGCACGTGTGGAACGCAGGGGGCGAGGGGGAGACACGCAGGCGGAGGCGGATGGTTTGCTGTGTCTGGGACTCTGCTTGGTGCGCCCTGCCTTGCTCGGAGTCCCAGGGTCCACAGCGTAACGGTCTCTCACGCTGCGGAGTTCTCTCCTCCCTGGAAAGGCTGTGCGCTGCCCAGGTGTACACGGCCAAGCGCGATGGCTTGGCACAGCAGGCACTTGATAAATTCTGAGCAGTTTAACGTTTCAAACATGACGACAGGCCTTCTACTTTCCTATCTGTTCCTGCTGCCTGGCTGGATCGGTCAGATTGGAATTTAACCCTCTTAACCAAACACGACCACGACTGGACTCACCAGATTTTATCAGTAAACTGGAATAAAGGTTTAACAAGTGATTCAGTCGTGAGTCACTGATTTGCTCCGTTCTAGAACAGACGTAGGCCCTGGCGTGTGCAGAGCCCAGGAGTGTGCAGGATCTGAGCGGACCGTGCTAACCTACTAACCCCCTCCTTGAGTCAGGACCAAGTCAGCCACTTTGTGCCAGCATTCCACAGAGCGGCTGGCACAGCGCGCGGTGAATGACATACACGCGTCAACCAACTCCTTGGCTCGTCCGGGCATGCAGGGCCGGAGTAGGTCTGAAAAACCTCTCACTAACAGCAGCCGTTAGCAAGGTGACAACATGAGTGCAAACAACTAAAACAAGACAAATATTTTGAGGTATAAGCTAATTCAGAAATATGCTTAAATAAATGCTATTTAGGCAATTATATTCTTGTGCCAGCAGATAACAAACCATCACCGTTTCTCCCACGGTTGTAAATACCTATTGATTACATTTCGACTTAGAACTTCAAAATGAATTATTTCTAGTCATCGCTAAACTGCTTTGCTCACTAAAAGGAAAAAAAAAACCCACACAACACCTATTATACTGCATTTAATTAAGACAAGCATCAACTTTATGTGCCATTATCTGCTTCCGCCAAATCTCTATGGTGTAAATATTGAACAGTGGCACCTACTGCATGCTAATCAATCCTTTCTGAATTTCAAATGATTACATAAATTCCAGGAAATGCGGTCTGCCAGCACTGCCCGCCGCTGCAGAGGTACCAGGGACACATTAGTATGAGGATGCACACGGCTATCTGACAAGTGTCTAGTGGGTGTTTTCCGGGATGAGAATATCACAAATGAACAGGTAAACGCTCAGACTGACTGCTAATTGTCAGAAGTGCCCCGGGCTATTTCTTTTGCTCATCTGACTTCAGGAGAACGACTTAACCAATGCACCTGGGGACGGCTGGGAGCCGAGCGCTTGCACCCTGGGCGCCGTGGGCCAGCCGGCGGCGGCAGGTGGGAACGCGCATGCGCTCACCCTTAGCGGTCAAGAAGCACGGGTCTTGAGGAGCAGCAGGAAGAACAGCGACCACGCAATGCCAAGAACACTTCTTGCTTCTTCCAAGCCCACTCCCCACTATTTTTTAAAAGATTTACTTATTTATCTGAAAGAGTTACAGCGAGAGAGAGGCAAAGAGAGGTCTTCCATCCGCTGGGTCACTCCCCAAATGTCTCTTGCTGTGTGAGATGTGAGGTCAGCAAGTCGCTCTGAGATCGTCTGCCCAATTTCTCTCTCTCTCCCATCCAAGTACTAACCAGGTCTGATCCTGCTCAGCTTCTGAGAGCAGGTGCACTGAAGGGGTATGGCCACAGACTGACACACACACACTCTCTCTCTCTCTCTCTCTCTCTCACACACACACACACACACCCACAGCAGCCAGAGAGCACTCCCCTATACAATGGCTTGTGCAGGAGTCTGACGCTCAGCACAGGGGCCCTGGGTGCCCTCGGACCTCCCTCTTGGCACTTTGCTGTACCCACTGCTCTGTAAGGGTTTTGACCGGGAACCTTTACAAGGTTCCGTTATCAAAACCCCAGGAGACAAATGGCAGATAGAGGGGAAGAGAAAATAAGCACTAGATCTCTGCGTGTCACAAGAATGACCGGGCAAAATTCAAGTCAGGAAAAAAGACCCATCGTATCAGAAACTAAAGACTACTGGAAAGTTAACCACTAGAAATAAATGTCTGGACCCAACAGGCTAAACCCGTCCACATCTTCAGCTGGTAACCAGGGCGCGGTTTTATCTGCCGTGTGCAGCGTCAGGTCCCTGCTGCAAGAACCCATTCCAGGGTAACCATTCAGGGAGGCGGAGCGCGCAAGCTGCAGACAGAATTCAGACTCACGGCCCACGGCCAGGAGTCTCCTCCACCTCATCCCGGCTCCTGGGTCTCCTTTTGAGTTTTTAATGCCAGTGACCTCCGAAGTGGGAAGAGATGACCACCAGGCTCATTTTATTTTTTTCCCCTTTAGCTTCACGAAGATATATTAAAATACTTACAAAGCAGTGAACGCTAATAATCATTTAGCTTGCCAGATGTCTAGTGAATGGCTCAAAAAAAAAAAAAAAAAGTCAAACCTAAGAGGCAATATTAGGCTTTAAAGGGGGGAGGGGTGTCCAGACACTCTCCCCACATCCAGGTACCTACTTTTGATCTCTGGATCCAGGGTCAACTCTTGACCCCTGGGAGGCAGCAGTGATGGCTCAACTAACTGGACTCCTGCAACCCACACAGGAGACTGGGGTTGAGTTTCTGCCTGCAGACTTTAGCCCCAGACATGGCTGGAGTCCCTGGGGGCATTGGGAGAGTGAATCAGTGGACAGGAGATCTAGGTCTCTCACATGAAAAAGTAAAACACTTTCAAAAGGCAAAAATAAGCCATCAGGAAGAAGTCTTCGAAGACGGAAGAACCCCAGTTGGGAGGCAAATGCTCTCTCCAAGCTCATGGAATCTCTGAACCCTACAGTTTACACAGAGATAACAACTAGCCGGGGCTGGCTTTTGGCACAGCAGCTTAGGTCGCTGTATGCAGTGTCAGCATCCCATATCACAGCACTGGTTCAAGTCCCGGCGGCTCCACTCCTGATTCAGCTCCTTGCTCATGCACCCGGAAAAGCAGTCCAAGATGGCCCAAGCACTTGGCCCCCCACCACCCATGGAGCTCTTGGCTCCTGGCTTTGGCCTGACCCAGCCCTGAGGGCCAAGGCTATCGGGGGGGTGAACCAGAGGATGGAAGATCTTTCTCTGCCTCTCCCTCTCCTACTTACCTTTCAAATAAATAAATAAATCTGTAAAACAAACGAAACCTTATGAATTAAAAGCCATGTAACTCTACAGAATATCTGATAAAGATTGGCATTTCGTGGAAGGCAGTTCCCTGTTCTTATTCACTAGGGATCGGTTTTCTTTTTGGCTCATGTTCTTCAGCCAGTGCCCTCATTCTCCACAGCACTCTGTTCGCACAAATGGCAGCTTACGAAGCATAAGGGAACGTCAAAAATCTTATGGAAAATTGTAATTCAATAGAAGTTTCTTTTGGTGCAAATAATTTTTGGAATTCACACGTATAAGAAGTCGTCAAAAGTTCATAGATAATAAACACACACAAAAAAAAACAAAAACCAAGCATGGATTTCAAACCTTTTTGCACCAAAACTAGCTAATCTTTCAGTTCCATTTCCCATGACTTCTGGAAGTGCCCTGTTTCTGTGAGTCGGACGGAGCACTAGGACAGAGGACGCCCTGGCTGGCACCCCGAGGTGGGGGCTGAGGCTAACGTGTCAGAAGGAACACCTCATTCCTTCGACTACAAAATCAGAGGGATGGGGGCCGGCGCTGGGGCGTATCGGGTAAAGCCGCCACCTGCCACGCCGGCATCCCATATGGGCACTGGTTCGAGACGTGGCTGCTCCCTGCTAATGCGCCTGGGAAAGCAGTGGAAGACGGCCCAAGCAGTGGAAGATGCACCCACATGGGAGACCTGGGAGAAGCTCCTGGCTCCTGGCTTTGGATCAGCTCAGCTCTGGCCATTGAGGTCATCTGGGGAGTGAACCAGCGGATGGAAGACCTCTCTCTCTAACTCTCCTTCTCTCTCTGTGTAACTCTTCCAAGTAAATAAATAAATCTTAAAAAAAAAAGACTTCTGTTTTGACCTCTCTTGGGTCAAGCATAACTGGCCTACTTAGAATATTTCCTTTTCTGCCAAGTTCTCAAAGGGCACAAATTATGTTATCTCATAGTTAGGCAGCAAACAAGATTTCAATACAATATCATGACTAGGAGAGATTGGGCCTCCAAGGCCTATGACCCCTCCCTCTCTCTCTCTCTCTTTCTCTCTCTCTCTCTCACACACACACACACCCTGACCTCTTCTGATGAGCTTAACTGATACCTGCTCACAGGCACAGCCTGGTGTAGAGGGGAGAAATCGCAGCACACGAGAAGAGTTTGTGCTGCTCACGTTAGTTTTCCTGGAGCCAGGGACAAGCTTTAGGGAAGGATGACTTAAAGAGAAAGTCAGAGGCCTCTGGAACCTGCTGTCTCCGCGGATCAGCTCCGGCTCTGGTAGATGTTTCTACTCCAGCTACACACTCAGACACCGAGTCCCACCCCAGGCCGCTCCTTCCGGCTCTGCCCCCGCTGTGGCTGGCGGCCTAGGCCAGGTGATGTCCTCACCTCACTTCCTTCCTGAGTCTCACACCTGGGTTTCCTGCCTGGTCTCTACTCCGGTCAACTTCCCGCATTGCTACCAAAACCGCAAATCAGGCCCAGTTACCCACCTCCCCCCCATAAGAACCGTCCCGCCCTTCCTCGGTGCCTACAGAACGGCAACCTCTCCTGCTGGCCGCCGTATCCCCAGCGCCTGCTCGGGGCCTGCCCCACGGTCGTGCCCAGTTGAGTGAGGACTGCACCCATGCTGCCGTCCACGGCCAGGCTCCTGCCCCCTCCCCAGCCACGTCCGCTGTTTCCTTGGAGCTGTGTTCTCCTATGAGCAGCACCCCCAGATCCAACCCGCGCCCTCCTGCCTTCCAGTCTCTGCACTGGCTGTTCACGGGGCTTAGAAAGTCGCACCTGCTGAGGACAGCAGCCCAGCTTCTCTCAGCAAATCTCTCTGGAAAACTGCTTCCTGACTCACCTGAGTACCTCTAGGACCAGAGCTCTCCCAGAACAGCCCCTGGTCTCTGACCAGGCCACAAACTCCTCATTTTCTCAAGAATCAAAGACACTCCAGGCTGGGCTGGGATCAGACAGATCTGGATTCAAACCGAGGGGGCTCCAAGTTCACGAGGGATTGAGACAGCAGGTACCTGGCTTAGGAGTTGGACTGGGCTCTGCATGGTGGTCTTGCTATGATTTCATTCTCAGGGGGCCGGTGGTGTGACTCAGCGGGTTAACACCTAGCCTGAAGCGCCAGCATCCCATATGGGCGCTGGTTCTAGTTCTGGCTGCTCCTCTTCCAATCCAGCTTTCTGCTATGGCCTGGGAAAGCAGTGGAAGATGGCCCAAGTCCTTAGGCCCCTGCACCCGCGTGGGAGACCTGGAAGAAGCTCCTGACCCCTGGCTTTGGATCAGTGCAGTTCCGGCCATTGTGGCCAACTGGGGAGCGAAGCAGAGGATGGAAGACCTCTCTCTCTCTCTCTCTCTGCCTCTTCTCTGTGTAACTTTGACTTTCAAATAAATAAATCTTAAAAAAAATGATTTCATTCGCAGTCACAGGTAAGACAGGTGTTTGAGGGCTAGCCTGGGAACCTAAAGGTTGATGTATACATATAACACAATAAAGTTGAAATTAAAAAAAAAATTATCCATTGTTTCTGTGGGGAAACAAGTTTTCTACTCACAAATGGGAAACGACATGCTTCTGTAAAAATAAATTCTTGGCCCAAAGTTACTGACCTCTGACCTGAGAGCCATGCTTTCCTTTTTCTTAAAGCAATAGACCAGTTTTAATGGACGCTTAGGTTAGCTACTCTGATGGCCCACGCCCCTGAGATGTTCAACGTGCACAGTAAACAAGACAGCACATGACCCACTGAGGGTCTGGTCAATCCACAGCCCCGGTGACCAGGAAGGTAACTTACGAGGTTCAAAGGTTGTACCCTTTCTGCATCCCTCCCCCCTCCCACACACGGCTGGCAGAGAACATGACAAATCTGGAATATGATGGGGGAAGACAGAAGTGATGAAAACCAAAGGCGGCCCAGGGTTACTGTGCACATCTTCAAGTGTAATATAGTTCTTCCACTACTTTAAAATACCACTGCAGTGAGATGTCTCTAAATATTTTAAGGCCCGGGTGCTGTAAGATTTCGCCCACAAACGTTACCACATTTTCCATTTAATTACTGATCAATGTACTGGCTGGGAAGACTCACATAACCAGCACAATCTGTGAGATGAGAGCAAGCAGGCCTGAGCCAGCCACCTCTGGGCTTTCTAAAATCACTCTTGGGTAAAAGACGCCGGATCACTCGACCAGAACTCCGCTATGTGTTGTGGTTAATCCAGAAACCACGCAGGATGCAGCCCCGGCCCTGGGAACCTTTGAACGCGGCATCTCGCAGATTTTGTTGTCATTTTACATTTCAGTAACATTTCTTTTTGCTCTGTTTATCGCACTTTCCAAAATATGAAAACGCTCTTTTTATTTTAATTTTGACTCCATGTGAAAAGCCAACGCTGGTTCTATTACTTCAAACTCTGCCTTTATTGGCAACAGTTGTGCCGTGCTGTCGCGAAGAATTTTAAAACCAAAGTGCCAAGGCTGGAGAGGAGGTGCATCTGTTTCACTCTGCAGCTCGTTCGACTGTTTTTCTTTCTCAGAATATGAATTCACAACTATCCTAGAACTGAAGACTAAAGAAAAAACACATGTTGGTAAATCATTTCTGCATTTTTTTTCATTCGTGGGAGACTGCCTCCCTCAGCTGTCTGCCAGTAAGGAATAAAGGGAGTTGGAGAAAAGTTTATTTAACTTGGCTTTCTTAATCCAACAAAATACAGAAATCAAGTAAGGGACAGGCAGAAAAAAATCTGTTCCTTTGAAGTCAATAAGAATCCATCTCCTTAATCCCTTTTTTATGCCACGCAGTGGTGATTTTTCTCCACTGCTCACTGAGAGCCTTGATTGAGCTAATACGTCTTGCTTAGTTATCCTTCTCCTGCGAGCCTTCCTACGGAAAAATCTTCCCCCTTGACAAGTGTCATCCTTGTACTCGCACAGCCGTGGACCTGGCTATAAACGCTTTCTAGTTAATCCTGATAGAGATTTGAAAACCCGGGCTTTTAATTACTCTGTGTTTTGGAAGGGTAAAAACAGCAGTAGGTAGCAAGCACACAGACATGATCCGCGCTACAGTGGCTCAAATTTTCCATCTTTCCTGGGCCATCTCCATTCAGCCACCCACTGTTGCCTCTCTGTCAATCATGGACAAAAACCCAGAACTCCAACTGAATACTTTAGTTTCCACACCCTAACCTATCTGCTAATGGACTATGAATCATTATATATATATATATATATATATATATGCAAATATACCCATGTCTGAAGATCTCATAATTTGTAAGGAAGAGCATTATAGTGGCAGAAAAAAAAAAAAAGCAAAACACATGCACTGACTTCAAGACACTCCAAGTCTAACCCCATGGAGTCGTCTTTGGTCGCAGACAGAATGAGAAAAGGATTTCTTACCTAAACTAAAGAGCACCAAGAATTTCAGACACACAAATTCCCGTTGATCAAACTGGAGAGAGCGAAGTTTTACCACCAACTCCTGGGCATGACTCATGAGGTTGTTGAGCGTGGCGCCTGCTTGTGCTGCTATTATGGAGTGGTCCACCTGCAACACAGAATCGCAGTTTTAAGGAGGGTAGAACCAGACACATAAGTTGCACTTGATGTTACTAAGAATTGTGGGTACAGCCTCGCTGCTGCACAGACTTCTGGCTGAGGTGACTCTCCCCACGGAAGTAGCTTGATACATGTGTTATCATCTAATGCACCAGTTATCCTGATAGAGATAATCATTTTATAAGCTTAACAGGAAACAAATTTGACTATAGAAATTTTTTAAGTATGCAAACATCATCATTTTTTGCTATTAGGAAATTACATGATTGCTTAAGATAAATAGGAAGAATCGTGAAAAAGTTCATAGAAAATGCACCCTGTAAAAGAATTATGCATGGATTCCAACTTTTTTTGCATCAAATTTTCTAACTGCCCTTTTCCCATGAACTTGTAAAAATGCCCTCACATGTTCAAAACATGTAGTTCACATGCAGTGAATTCAGAACAGCATTCCACGTGGACACCATGACATACCAGATGAAGAAAATAAAGGCAGAGACACATCCCTAGTCGCTTCATGAAACCATATTTAATCACGGTCCAAGATTGCATGCTTGGGGCCAGCGTCGTCGTGTGGCGGGTTGAGCCACTGCCTGCGACCGAGCACCGGTTCGAGCCCTGGCTGCTCCATTTCCAATCCAGCTCCCTGCTGGTATTCCTAGCAAGGTGGCAGAAGATGGCCCAAGTCCTTGAACCCTTGAACCCTTGTGGGAGACCTCAAAGAGGCTCCTGGCTCCAGCCCAGCCCCAACCACTGCAGCTATTTAGAGAGTGGACCAGTAAACAGAGCAGGATCTAAGTCTGCCTTTCAAGTAAATAAACGAATCTTTAAACAAAAACTAAGACTACAAGCTTGTGGAGGCAAGAGTCACCTCGGAGGTATTCCTTAGCGTGTTGCCTCTTAAAAAGCTATGCCGTAAAACTGCTCTTTTTCAAATAATTGTGTCAAATTAATAGACTTCTCTCTGAAGACAGCAGTGACTTTATTGGTAACAAGACTAAGGCTTCCTTTCCTTTTCATTAATAAAAGGAAGGGGGTGCACTGGTCCTACACAGGTCCATTTCCAGTAGGAAGTTAAGATGTCGGGCAGCCGTCAGGGATAGCACCGACGTTGCTGTGGCGACAACAGCAAATCGGGAAAGCCCAGTGGGTACCTGACGCTCTCATCCCTTTTTCCTGGAGAGCTCTCAGGCAACCAGATACTCTTTTAGGGGCATTTAATATTTGCAGCAGCAGCAAATTTGTCTGGGAGGCAAGTCCTCATCTGCCACTCACCCAGAGCAGACTCTATTAAATTTTTATATTTATTGACATTTCATTACCATAATTGACTGCACTTGCTTCTCCAAGAGACGGCACAGGGCTGCCTCCTACGCCGGAGAACTGGTCCCTCGAGTGGAATTTGCAATTAAAAACAAGGCAGAATAGATTTTTTTTATTGTGTAAATATGATGAGTTGAATTTTCAGCTTTAACTAGAGAATACTTGGGTGTACAGAAACCTTTTTCAAGAGTGAGAAAAATTATGAGTCAGTGGAAAGTCGACCCCCAAAGGTGTCAATCAGCTTAGAGAGAGTCAACTATGCATGAAAAAGCCACCGGGCAAGTGCTGGTGCCAAGCTCTGTGCTGGCCCCTGCGCACTGAAGCTAACCCTGAGGTGTTCCACAGCGCGGGCGAGAAACGGTTGGTGCACGGGTCCTGGAACCCTGAGCTGGGAGAAGACAGGGCCAGCTATGGAGCTCTGCCAAGCACAGGGAGAGCACAGCCCAGCGCACAAAGGGAGGGCCCTGCTAGTGTGTTGCCAGTTCTCACAGGGGAACTTGATGTCATGTGACAGGTCCCTGTCAAAAGGCAGGTGCATCCAAAATCCTACATGCGGACCTGCATCGTGGTGCAAGCAGGTTAGTAACGCCCTGCCTGCAGTGCCGGCATCCTACATGAGAGCTGGTACAGAGTGTTGGCTGATTCACTTTTTATTTATTTATTTTGAAAGTCACAGTTACAGAGAGGGGGATCTTTGTATCTGCTGGTTCACTACCCAGATGGCCCCAATGGCCAGGGCTTGGTCACACTGAAGCCAGGAGCTTCTTCTGGGTCTCCCATGTGGGTGCGGGGGTCCAGATACTTGGGCCATCTTCTGTTGTTTTCCAGGCCATTAGTAGGGAGCCAGGTCAGAAGCGGAGCAGCCGGGACATGAACCAGCACCCAGGTGGGATGCCAGCACTACAGGCGGCGGCTTTACCTGCTGTGCCACAGCCAAGGCCCCTGTTCCTCTTCCAATCCAGCTCCCTGCTAAGTGCCTGAGAAAACTGCAGAAGATGGTCCACGTACTTGGGCTCCTGTACCCACATGGGAGACCGGGATGGAGTTCCAGGCTGCTGGTTTCAGCCTGGCCTTTGCAGTCACTTGCAGAGTGAACCAGCCCATGAAAGACCTCTCCATCTTAATGGATCTCCCCCTGCCACCACAACTACACACCCCACCACCACCCCTGTAGCTCTGCCTTTCAAATAAATAGAGAGAATATTATATCAAATTACTTTCAGTCTATATGGATGAGGTATATGTGAAACAAATCTATTTCATGTTCAGAATTGGGTCCCACCCCCAATATATCTCATATGTACTTCTGGTACCCTGCATTTTGGATAAGAGATATGCAACCTGTAATGTCAACTTAACGGAGACAAACAGACCAGCAGGAAGGCCTGGTGGGGCAGCAGTGGTGCAAGAGCCTGGACAAGACAAAGCTGGGCCAATGTTGCCACCCCTTCCACCCAAAGGGCCTTCGGCAAGCCAGAGAACAGCTCTGCCCACTGGCGTGCTGGTCTTCAGCATGGCGGTTAAGCAGGGTGAGGGGAACGAGGCGCCTCCTCCTGCGACTGTCAAGAAACAATCAAGTTGGGACAATGCTTGAACCAGCTGAATGCGCTGTGGCTATAGCTTAGGACACATAATTACCCCCTTTACAAGCCATCATTATTGGAGAGGCAGAGGAGACGGCTCCTGGTCACTGCCTCCCACCCAGAAGCCTGCAGCACTCAGGGGAGGGGAGTGGCAGGTTGAAACCAGGAGCCAGGAACTCCATCCAGGTCTCCCATGTGGGTGGCAGGGACCCCACTACTTGAGCCATCCCCTCCGCCTCCCATGGCTTGCATTAGCAGGGGGCTGGAGCCAGGAGTGGGATCCAGGCACTCGGACGTGGGATGCTGGAAGACCAAACGCCTGCCCCTATAGTACATTTTAAGAGAGGCCTTAAATTAGGTAGACCACATTCTAAGTAAAGCAAAAACATGCTATTCATTTTTTTATAAGATGGGATTAATGAAACTTTGATGTGTACGTCATTGTCACAGGTCTCTAATTACAAGTTCAAATACTGGAAGTTCCACTTGAAGATATAGTACACTATGCCTGAAGGAACCTAAATTGTTTCCTAGGAGTATATATTTAGTGAGACGGACCTCAGGAAATCAATTGGCATACCAACAACTTTATAGCTACACATTTATTTACATGCTAATTTGAAAGCTCAAACATGCTTATTAAATGGGGGCTCCGATAACATTTCTTTCAAGGATAATTTATCAAATTGCACAGCTCTGAAGGAGGCTGTGTGATTTATTCCTGAGGCAGCACACAGATCTGCAACTTCTATTTTATGACAAACATAATTATATTTTCATTGTTGAATGCAGGGCTTGAGCTCATTTCAGGAGCAGCTGGCCTTGTCTTTTATGTACTTAGTAAAATGAATTTATCACTCTCTTACGTGTAATCTTCGTGCCATTAAATTCGAGGGAAATATTGAAGAAATACTCCATGCCAGTGTCCCCTTTGGATAAATTTCACTCATCTTGAAGGTAGAAACAGTTTTAGCTAAATTGCTTTTAGTTCTAATTGCCAGAATTTTGATGACTTGTCTTTTGTAAGGTGCCTGTCATTTTAATACGATACACAATCATGGAAAATAATAAGTTGTTGGTAGACTTCTCCCTCAGGACGATGTTACAGTGGCTGTTAATTAGCCACAAAATGCAAATAGTAAAACCCAACCCCCTGCAAAGTACTTGATTGTTATTTCATATACAGGTATATGTGTATATGCACGTGTGTGTGTGTGTGTGTGTGTTTTAAAAACACCTGACAGAAAAAACGGTTGTCATAAATGTAAGATGCTAAAAACAGAACTGATTTGACAATGCCTAATGTCACTGATTATCTTTTCCATTCTGCTTAACAACGTTATTTAAAGGGTATTTACATAGATGCCTGATCAAAATACAGTAACACATCATTAGAACCCAATAGTTCACTTTAGATTTCAGGGAATCCTCATTTCCATGCTAGATCGTGGTGTCCCAGAAAGCTCCCTCCAGGGCCACAGGGTTCAGCCACTCTGGCTCGGACGGAATGAACCAGGACGGGACTCGGGGCTTCTTCCCAAGCACTACTGGGCTTGAGTGCAGAGTTGGGGTCTTGGACCTAACGTTCCTCTTTCTCCAAGTGCCAAGTAGCATGACCTGGATATCCCCTCCCTCTGAAAAATTCAGTCTGGGCATTTCCTTCCTCTGTTCTGTCCCGGTGCCCTCCTCCTATCAGCGAATCGGATTCAGTAGGAACAATCTAGAAGACGGGGGCCTTGCATCCCTTGCATGTGAACACACAAAACAACTTTAAGGTGGCACCGAGTTCCTCCTCTCTGGGCGTCCCTTGGTGTCTGGAATTTGCCCTAACACCGTGCACCGAGGCACGCGTCATCTCACTGTTTGCTAATCCTCATTCAGGATACATGTTTTCATCTGTCCTGGCAGTAAGCACCTTTGGGCATGTAAGAAAACGAGAGGTGAACCTGGACGCTGTCCGGGGAGTGCCTGGAGAGCACACCCTCTCCCAGGCGACACCGGAACAGCTGCCGAGTGCGGTGGGCGTTTATGCAGCACGTCCTTGTCGCTGCTCCTCGGACGTTCAGCACCCGTGGTCGCCTCCACGTGCAAAGGACGGAAAGCATCTTCCCTCCAGGAGAAGGAGGCTCCGTCAAGCCATGTTGCCTGGCAACACCCATCCATCCCATTCCGATAGGCCACCTCCTCCCAGCAGCCTTCCCGTGCCTGCTCTCGGAGCCTGGGTCACAGGGCTCACGTGGGAAAGTGCAGAGTGCGAGGCCACGCGCGCAGGGCCGAGCGGGCCGACATTAGCCTGATCTCCGGTGACCACGGCGCTGGGCGCAAACGTCCCCTCTCACCCTCCCTCCTTTGGCTTCTGCTCACGTTTCAGGCCATCGGAAGTACGTTTTGGCTGAATGAAAAAGCGTATTCCTTGTCTACAGGTCAGAATCATCCCGCTGTCTGCAGGGGAATTTCGCCAGCTTTCCTGGAATAACGTCACTTAATTGCTCCCCCCATATCAAATATCACGCCCTTGATAAGATGTCCCACAGGAAGACGGCTATCCCTGTCTTACAGTTCACTCTCCACACAAGTCCATGGCAGTGGGTCAAGCGTAAATGATCTCATGCAGAAAAACAGGAGGAAAATCCCTTACTTAGGAGATTTGTTTTTCCAAAAATCAGTACTCAACGAAAACAACACCAAAAGGCCATAAGGAACGGTACGCATGCAGCTCCTTAGGAGAGAAGTGAATTTGTTTTGCTTGGAAGATCCACGGAGGCTGTCACAGACCTGAAAGGACAATTCACAGCCTTGGGGAGGGTGAGCTTGTAGCACCCCAGAGTTACCCAACAAAGCAGCATGGCTCAAGGTGAAGAACAGGCGCTCAGGCCCCGGCCAGCCCAGGCTGAACGTCCGTCGGCTCTACCACCGCTCGCCAAGTGTTGTTCCGAGCGCCAATCAAGCCCTTCCTCTCTTTGCTTCAGTCCCCCGACCGCACAAGATGGCAAGGATAGTGCTTTCTTCACAGAGGTGCTGGCTCCACAAACCCCAGCCTGTGTTGGTGGGCTCTTGGCGACTTCTGACTTCTATGTCATCACATCACACAACTATTTCCCATAAAGCCTGTGTCTCGGCTGGCTCTCACTGCCCTTCCGCACTGCGCACACGACGCTGAAGCTACAGGGACATGCTCAAGATGTCACAGGCTGTTCTCAGAGATGCATGTGTGTGTTACACACACACACACACACACACACACACACAATCCCATGTCCACACCACAGAGTGAGCAGTCTGCACCAATGAAAATATATCCAATCTACAGCCCAACTGTTATAAAACTGTGAACAAGACAAAGAAATTCTCAATTCTTTGCTTTCTTCGTTACTTCCATATATTGTCCTCTTTTCTCCAGAATATGGGTTTATGCTTTTACTTAAACATACTCCTTTCCTTCTATATGATTGTTTTACCATCTTTGTGGGGAGCAGGGCCCGTCTCCCGCAACATGGCGGGGCGCCCGGGAGACAAATAAGTACTAAGACTGCGGACAAATACTGAAGACAAATACTGAGATTAGAGACTAGACTAAACTACTGGAACTGCTAAGACTAACTCTATGCATCTGATCTCCCACCATATGGCGCTGAGAGGGAGTAAACAACTTCCACACAACTGCCTCACCAATTCAACTAACAAGCTGCAGGAGCTGATCCTGCCCCTGATTGGAGGAGAGCAGTGTGCTCAGCACGTGGGGAGAGAACGCCAGCAGAGTTGGGATTGGTGGAAGAGGACTATAAAAGGGGGAGAGAGACAACATGCAGGAGGAACATCTGAGGAACCCCTGAGAGAGCCGGCCGGTGGTGTGCCGCTCCTCCGCGGAAGAGGGGGAAGCGGCAGGGGTGCCGCCCCTCCACGGAGGCAGGGTGTGGGGGCGGCAGCTAATCCGGGGAGGACCCGGGAAAGAAACAACAGCAAATCCATTGCCGCTCCTCCACGACCCTGCGGAGCAAGCGACACATCTTCCTAATTTGTTACTATTATTATTATTATTATTTTTTGGATAGGCAGAATGGACAGTGAGAGAGAGAGAGAGAGAGAGAAAGGGCTTCCTTTTGCCATTGGTTCACCCTCCAATGCACCGTGCTGATCCGATGGCAGGAGCCAGGTGCTTCTCCTGGTCTCCCATGGGGTGCAGGGCCCAAGCACTTGGGCCATCCTCCACTGCACTCCCTGGCCACAGCAGGGAGCTGGCCTGGAAGAGGGGCAACCGGGACAGAATCTGGAACCCCGACCGGGACTAGAACCCGGTGTGCCAGCGCTGCAAGGCGGAGGATTAGCCTATTGAGCCACGGCGCCGGATGCTATTATTCTTGAATTTTTAATAAAAATCTACTCTGGGACTGGTCCTGTGGTATAGCAGGTAAAGCTGCCACCTGCAGTGCCAGCATCCCATATCGGCACCGGTTCGAGTCCTGGCTGCTCCACTTCCCATCCAGCTCTCTGCTATGGCCTGGGGAAGCAGAGAAAATGGCCCAAATGCTTGGGCCCCTGCACCCACGTGGGAGACCCGGAAGAAGCTCCTGGCTCCTGGCTCTGGATGGGCACAGCTCCAACCGTTGCGGCCTGTTGGGGAGTGAACCAGCAGATGGAAGACTCTCTCTCTCTGTCTGCCTCTCCTCTTTCTATGTAGTTCTGACTTTCAAATAAATAAACAAAATCTTTTAAAAAAAATTCTGAAAATGTCTTGGATGTTTAAAAAAAATAATCTATTCTCTCCATGCTTGCAAACAAGGAAGTATTTACCACTGTCAAGAAAATTATACTTAAAATGTTCACTGGGGGCCAGCGCCATGGCACAGGTTAATCCTCTGCCTGCGGCGCCGGCATCCCATATGGCCGCAGTTCTAGTCCCAGCTGTTCTTCTTCCCATCCAGCTCTCTGCTATGGCCTGGGAAAGCAGTAGACAATGGCTCAAGTCACTGGGCCCTGCACCCACATGGGAGACCAGAGGAAGCTCCTGGCTCCTGGCTTCAGATCAGCGCAGCCCCAGCCGTTGCAGCCATTTGGGGAGTGAACCAGCGGACGGAAGACCTTTCTCTCTGTCTCTACCTCTCATTGTCTGTAACTCTAACTCTCAAATAAATAAAACCTCAAAAAAAAAAAAAAGTTCACTCATCTCCCTGGGCCACAGGGTAGGAAGCGATCGACAACAGTAAAAGGATGATTTGTCATCGGAAAACCATTTTCGGTATCCAAGTCCCATGAGGGTTGGAAGGTGTTAAAAGGGTATGGATCAGATGTGGGAATGTGGGAGGGATGATCACTCTGGGTCTTGAGTCCTAGTTGGCTTGTTTGAGATAATTGCTTATCTCAAAATTAATTAGTGAGTTCAGTTAGGAATCAGGACAACCTAATATTTATATTGTACATAAATCAGAGCAGGTGGTGGCGGGTCATTAGGAACGTTCATGTCTGTGACTCTACATTCCGATCTCTGCCCCGCCCTGCTAGAGAGAGGTCACGTGCTTCAGCAAAGTCTCCTTTGTAGCACTTTAGTTTCCATCCTTTGAAGCTGCAGGAAGCCGGGAGGAATGCCGAAAATGCTTTGTGTAGCCTATTCTACAAAAGAAAATGATCTCTTCCCTAACGCCATAAATGAGACGATCTGATTGTATTGCTATGTTTACATAATGATGCTGACATATTATAACAGTAGGCTATTCACTTGGAATGGATGGGAAGCACACACACAGGCAGGGGCTTTGGCTGTCACACATGTGGCGGGGGAAGGGGCGTTGGTTGGGGGGTGCAGCTGGATGAAGCTAGGGTGCAGGAGGTGTCAGGAAGTCTCTAGCAGGGAGTCCCTCACTCAGCTCCGATGGCAAAACAGAAGTACAAAGCAGCAATAATTGACACTAAAGACCATGATGCCATTTATTCCTTGACTGTTCTAGGTTTTGAACATCAGAGAGGAAAGAGAACGCAGGATCTCTACTTTTTAAATGGTAATTATCTTTACCCAGGGGCAGCACTTGAGGCAAAGTGAGACAGGGCAGGAATGGCAGTGTTTGGAGAAAGAACACACAAACCCCTCTCATTCCTTAAACTCGGAAGCAAATGAAATCAAATTAATTTGTGGGCAGAGTCTTGGACTTCTTACGCAATGCCTAGCAGGGTGGAGGCAAGGTTAGGTGGGAGATAGGCACAGCGATTAGACTCCGCGAATGGGTACATTTCCTTCAAAGACTTGAGTCACAGGATGAAAATGCTAAACAAAAATTTGAAAGCACAGGAAGCCAAAGCTACTGAGATTTTCTTCGCTCGTCGAGAAAGCTTCTCTCCCAAGAGGTGCAGAAAGTAGGGACCAGAGAGTGGTGAAATGGTCGAATTGATCCAATTTGCAGGAACTCTGAAATGCTGCCTGCCTTAATTTGGTTGGGGAAATGTGATTTATTAATGATACAGCAAATGGTGTGCGGGCAGCCTTTCCTCTTTCAGATATGCAGTGCCGCGGTTTCACAGCACATAAACATTTATGGCTGGAAGTAAAAGATCACGGTGCCCGAGGACCGAAGTCACAGCTGCTGAGCAGCACAGAGGTGCCCTGAGGAGGGACGCCCGACGCACCCACGGAGCGCACCTGCTCCCTGCGTTTAGGGTAGCCACCCCCAGATGTAGCACTGAGCCTGAGAAAAGTGAGTGACTTGCCCTGATCCTGTAAAATCCGAATTAGGAGCATGAAGGAGGCTCTCCTTCTCTCGCTCCCCCGCCTCGGTAGCCACAAGGCTGTCTCTGCTGCCTGGAGTCTTCGAACACCCGTCACCTTCCCGGGAAGGACAATGCCAGCATTCCCTTCACCCTGCAGCCCACAGGACCACGCGGCCATACACACCCATGGAGGTGAGCCGTCTCCCCTTCGACCACTGACTCCTTTTCTCCAATAACACCTTGCCCTCTACCGCAAAGTTTTATGTCTTAGGATTATGTCTACTCCCAGTTTCTCCCTGTTTCTACATTAAGTCCCATGAAGGCAGGAGCCCTAGAATAGGGACAAGCACATAGTGGGATGTTTACTAAATGCTCGCTCACTCAACAAGCATCTATTGAGAAACAAATAGGGCCTAGGAGTACTTTTGTCTCTTCTTTTCAATCACTGGATCTTAGAAACAGAAACTCCTATAGCTCTTCACTTGTTTAACTTTATGCCAACTATTTCAATTGTATTTGCCACCTCAATGCATCTCTTCCACCAATATCATAAAGACTGGAGATGCTACAACTTATTTGGTCTTCCAGTAGCAGACAAACCAGCGCGGTCGGCTAAGGCAGAAGCTCAAGGGGAAAAAAAACCTGGGTACTGGTCACCGATCGTGACCTAGGACCTGTTCTGGCCCCTGGAGATGGAACCTTCCAGCCCCACCAGCTGGAAACAGCACGATGCTGTAATTGTTTGCTTTTACGGGTTTACCCATAATCATTTAAGCAGGGACAGAGAGCACCAAGTCATCCTTGCTAAATTATTCGCAGCCAGTCACTGCCTTTCAAAGCACAAGAGTGCTTCTGATCTGGTTAAATCCCTGCCGCTCTGAACACGCTGAATAAAAAGACACTTCTTCACCATCGCCACACTCACTTGTTGCCCAGTAACCAGGTAGATGGATCCTTCCTTCCCGTGCACCACCTGCCGGTAAATGTGGTCCAGGATTAGGAGCTCACTCCAACAGTTCTGAAGCAGCTTCATTTGGTCGTCCACCTGGGAAAACAGAAGAAAGGAAACTGACATTGCTGTTCCTGATCTTTGGTTTCTGTATCCTTTTCTACACAGGAGAATTAAATCCAAGAGGGGAAGTTGATACTAACGCAGCAAAGGCGCTTGTTCACCGGTTTCATCACTCCTGACAACCATCCTCGTCTGGACAGATGCTTTTCAGGCCCCAGAGAAATACTTAAGCAAAATATTTATCACCAACAGCCAGGAGGAAAAGGGACTCCATTCGGTCAGTCTGTGCAGCACTAACAGAGCGGCTGGAGCCTGGTTGGGGGAGGTATGGGCTCCTAGACCTGGACTTCTTTGGAAGGACCACAAACAGTGCATGCTTCTGCATGTAAAACATAACACAGGGGCCTGAAGGAGTACGGGTGAGTGGATATCAGCAGCTGACAAACTGAGAGGATTCATTTATGTAAAAGAAGACCAGCACGACAGCCCAGGCGACTCTCGGAGATGGAGACACGCTGACGTTTCTGTCATCAGTGTCAACTAAGTCCAAACAGCTACCACACTCGGAAGGAACCCACCGCCAGGCACTATCTCGTTGTTAACCTGCAGCTGCCTCGAGGACTTGGACAGTTTGCCCCCCAAACTCTCAACTTTGGTTTCCTAACCTGACAAACGGGCTAAGGACTAAGGACTGCTGTGGAAACTGGATGGAAAAGTGCAGACCCTACAGGGCTGGCTATCATGTCCATCTTGGCCTCCAGGGAACTGTGTTCTGCAATGATGCAAACAGAGGGATCGTGTGTTCGGTTCACACATCCATGCTCTAAAGACGGAGAGAAGACTGATCCCTTCCTACGGCTCTTTGGAACAGTTTACTTTTCCTCTTGTAATGAAATCAGCCAAAAAAAAAATTTTGTGTGCCCAAATGTGATGACCCTGTTTGTATACACACCACGTATTTTTAAAAATAACACCTGAAACTCTGCAAAACATTGGCACAGGCAAAAGACTTCTTGGAAAAGACCCCAGAAGCACAGGCAATAAAATAAACAACTGATAAGGAATTCATATACAGAATCTATAAAGAGCTAAAGGAACCCTACAACAACAAAACAAACAATCCAAAAAAAAAAAAAAAGGGCAAAAGACTTGAACAGGCATTTTTCAAGAGGAAATTCAAATGGCCAGACACATGAAAAAATCCTCAGGATCACTAGCCATCAGGGAAATGCAAATCAGAACTACAATGAGGTCTCACCTCATGCCAATTAGAATGGATCTCATACAGAAACCAAAAAACAATAAATGCCGGTGAGGATGTGGGGAAAAAGGTACCCTAATACATTGTTCATGGGAATGTAAACTAGTAGAACCATATGGGAGACAGTATGGAGATGCATCAGAAATCTGAAAATAGATCTACCATGTGACCCAGCCATCCCACTCTTGGGAATTTATCCAAATGAAAAGAAATCAGCGTAACAAAGAGCTATCTGTACTCCTATGTTTATTGCAGCTCAATTCACAATAGCTAAGATATGAAAGCAACTCAGATGTCCATCAACTGATGACTGGATAAAGAAATTGTGGTGTATATGCACTATGGAATACTATTCCGCTGTTAAAAAAATTGAAATCCTGTCCTTTGCAATAAAATGGATGCAACTGGAAAACATCATACTTAATGAAATAAACCCCAAAAGAGAAATACCATATTTTCCCTGAACTGTGGTAACTAAGAGTACAAAAAATGTAATGTAGGAGTGAAATTGACATTTTGAGAACTGAATATTGTTTACAGTCCTTGTCTCTACTGTTGAAGAACATTTTTTTCTTCTTACTATTTGTTGAATTCTTTACTTAGTGGAGGGTTAAGCTTATGATTATAAAATAAACTGAAAGTTTGTCATTGTAAAAATTAAAAGAAAGAATGAGGAGGAGGGAGGTTGGGAACAGGGGCAGGGGGAAAGGCAGGGTGGGAAATACCACTACGTTCCCAAATCTGTGATAGGAAATACATGAAATGTGTTCACCTTATATAAACAAACACCTGGCATTTCTATGTTGTAGGGTATTTTGAGGATTTTTCTGCATTATTTTAGATGTGACTCACAGAGCATGCCTCTGAGGTTATCAGAACAGGTACCATCAGATTCAACCTTCAGCTGGGAATATGGGGTTCTAAGAGGGGTTCAGGCACGTGCCCAAAGAATTCTTCCTCTCTCTCAAACCTAGACTGTCTCCAAGTCCTAACAAGAAGTCCTAGAATTGTCTAAGCACAATTAATTCACTCTAACAAATTCATCTGTCAGATTCACCGGGACCCTGGACAGCGGCCACCGACACAGTAGTGGTTCTAAGACCACGCGGCTGCCTTCACGCCTGTGAGGCCAGGTTGCAGGCATCATGGTCAGGGGAGTCCTGAGCAGGGTAAAACTGAAGAATCTGAGGCTCAACTTCATGGCCAAGTCACTTAACCCTTAAGCCTAATTTTCTCACCTACAAAATGTGAGGTTTTGTTGCAAAGATAAAAGAGTGGACAGGAACGCAATTGGCAAAGTGAAAAGCAAGACACGAATAAGAAACGAAACACAGAAGGCTCCCACCCGGAGGACAGAAAGAAAGGGACCTGCATCCAGACGGCAGGATAAGGAAATGCATTCTCACTCCATCAGAAATAACTCAATCCAGTTAGCTGCTTCTGACCCAAACAATGCCATGCACGGGGTACACACCTATTTTGGGACAGCCTATTTTTGGGGGGTGCAGATGCCAAGCCCTGGGATATGAAGGGATTTCAAAAAGTTCATGGAAAAAAATGGAATTCAGTGATAACTTCTGGGGCTGGGGCTGTGGTGCAGGTTAGGCCACTGCTTGCAATGCTGGCATCCCACATCAGAGTGCTGGTTCCAGTCTGGCTGCTCCACTTCTGATTCAGCTCCCTGCTAAACCTCCTGGGAAAGCAGCAGAAGATGGTCCAAGTACCTGGAGACCTGCTACCCATGTGCAGGATGGCGTTCTGGGCTCTTGGCTTCAACCTGCCCCAAGTACCAGCCATTGTAACCATTTGGGGAATGAGCCAGGGGATAGAAGATTGGTCTCCTTCTCTGTTACTCTTTCAAATAAATAAATCTTTTTTAAACAATAAAGATTTGTTTATTTGAAAGACAGAGTTACGGAGCTGGGGCTGTGACGCAGAGGGTTAAAGCCCTGGCCTGAAGCGCCGGCATCCCATATGGGTGCCGGTTCTAGTCCTAGCTGCTGCTCTCCCGATCCAGCTCTCTGCTATGCTATGGCCTGTAATAGCAGTAGCAGATGGCCCAAGTCCTTGGGCCCCTGCACCCATGTGGGAGACCCTGGAAGAAGCTCCTGGCTCCAGAACAGCTCAGCTTCAGGAGTGAACCAGCAGATGGAAGACCCCTCTCTCTGTTTCTACCTCTCTCTGTAATTCTTTCAAATAAATAAAATAAATCTTAAAAAAAAAAAAAAAGAAAAAGAAAGAGAGAGAGAGGGAGGGAGGGAAGGAGGGAAAAAGGAAGTTAGTAAGTTGTGGGGGAAGAGTCAGCGGGAGATCTTTCCCCCATTGATTGACTCCCCAGATAGGCGCTGTGGCCGCCAGGCTGAAGCCAGGAGCTTCACCCAGGTCTCCCACATGGGTGGCAGGGGCCCAAGCACTTGAGCCATCTGCTGCTGCTTTCCCAGGTGCATTAGCAGGGAACAGCCGGGACTGGAACCAGCGCTCATACGGGAAGCCAGCACTGCAGGTGGCAGCTTAGCCCGCTGCACCAGAATGCCAGCCCTGCATGACATGTTTGTTATACACACTTTGCATCAACTTCCCCAAGAATCCTCATGGACGGTGAGGGAGGCGCAGGCGGCGCTTGCGTCTGTGAAAATCACGGCTGTGGGGAGGAACGTTCACCCAGACACCCAGACACCCCCTATGGTTCAGCGGACGGTGAGAGCTCACACCTCTGCAGACAACGATGCAGGTGCTGAGTGCGGGCACCAGACATTCCCTGTAACAGCTGACCGGGAACGGCGGCCTGACCCCGCGACAGGCGTGTCATTGCACCCTGTGCGGATTCCTGGAATCGTCTTTCAGGTGCAGGGGCGCTTTCACAACCAGCGCACTTTGCCCTCTGCACGTATTATACTCTCATGCACTATCAGCTCCTCACGGCAGACTTATCAGTCTATGGTGGCAATTCAGATCTATGGTGCATGTGTTCCCGCGAGCTGAGGCTTATTAATTTAGGACTCTTTTCGGGGAAGCCCAAAACTGTACCTTTCAGATTATCATCGCCAGAAACAATTGTCATATGGTTAATATTGCATAGAACTTCCACACTGTAGGGGGAGGGGGCAGCAAGGCGGGGGAGGTACAGAGTCTTCAAAGAAGATTTGCGCTTAAGAACCTATTTACACAGCAAGGAAAACTATGATTCCCATTATACAGGCAGAAAAATGAATGAGCTAAGCCCACTGTTGGGGCTGGCGCTGTGGCATAGCTGCATTGCTGTGCCACAGCACACCACCTGCAGTGCTGGCATCCTATATGGGTGCTAGTTCGAGTCCCGGCAGCTCCACTTCCTATCCAGCTCTGCTATGGCCTGGGAAAGCAGTGGAGGATGGCCCAGTCCTTGGGCCTCTGCACCCATGAGGGAGACCAGGAAGAGGCTCCCGGCTCCTGGCTTCAGATTGGCGCAGCTCCGGCCACTGTGGCCATTTGGGGAGTGAACCAGCAGGTGGAAGACCTCCTTTTCTCTCCTTTTCTCTTTAACTCTGCCTTTCAAATAAAATAAATAAATCTTTAAAAAAAAAAAAAAAAGACTGTTGGTTGAGTGTCAATCAAGAGTGTATTTTTGGGAGCCATCTCATCCAGGGATCTTCTTCATTTGCACTTGATCATCCCTAAGAGAAGCAATGATGGTAACGGAGTCTGGTACCAGCAAGGCATCTTGGAGTGGTAAGCGCCTGACTTTTCCTAGCCATCTACCAGGACTCTCAGGACACATCGAGGTCGGCACAACCCCCGGCTCCTCGGCTTCTTTGGCCACGATGGGAATGGGTACAAGCATTTGACTCAGCGGTGAGGGTGCCACTGTGGGACCCCAGCCTCCCGCATCAGAGTCGCTGGACTCCGGTCCAGCCCTGCTTCCCTCCCCCCACCTGGCTCCCAGCTGACGCACAGCCTGGGAGGCAGCAGGCGACGGAGCAAGTCCTTGGGTCCCTGGGCACTCACACGGGAGGCCCAGAATCAGTTCCGGGTCCCAGGCGTCAGCATTTAGTGGACATCTGAGGAGTAAACTAGAGAATAGGAGGGCTCTCTCCCTCCCTTTCTAAGAAAATACATAAATACTGACTGCTTTATCCTTTACAAGAAAAAAAAAAAAAAAAAAGGAAGACGAAGTGGCAAGACTAAGTGAAACGGAGTGTGTCCATTTCCCAAAATCAGTAGTTCTGATGTCAATTGTGTCCGGGGTCCCCATCACCTCCCTGTCCTTAGGACACAGTGAGTGCCCAGCTGCCCACGATCCCTGAGCCCTGAGCGACGGCAGGGCAGAGCCTGACACCACAGGCAGCCATGTGCCGTCCACAGTGCCTGGCAGGCAAGACGCTCAACAGTGATCTGTACAGGGCAGCGAACACACCTGCAGCTTACATGTGCCTGGCCAGCCTGCCCCACAGCCGGCCCGCCCCGACAGTGACTTTAACACCCGTCCTGAGCCACTGCTTCCTTCTTTTAATGCTCTCCGAGGAGATTTTCCACACCAACATTCCATTTCATTATTTCCCATAATTGATTATGTGATCTGTTATGCGGTCTTGGAATTGGCGCGTGCACAGCTCCCGCAGTGCTGCGGCAATGGAACAAGATTCCATGCCGGCGCAGACGGGACACACGCACGGTGCCCGGTCTCTAGACACAGCGGTACGGGCACCGTGAAGGTATTTTTTTTTTTTCTCCCGAAAACAGGACTCTAAGGCACGGAAACAGAAAAAATAACCTACTACTTTTGAGTCATTCCAGATATTCATGCTGTCAACGCACAATTTAGGGTGTCGTCTGGGCACCCCAGGAGAGGGAGCACTGGTGTGTTGCAAGTTCCCTTACTGTCAAAACCATTCAGAGGTAGTTAACAGCCCCACTTGAACTATTCCTGCACTATCAGCTGTCATAAAAGGAAAGTCTTATCTCTGAACTTAGTTACTCATCAGAGAAACTATTTATATTGATATTACGATGAGAGTGTAAAGAAACAAGTCTCACATTGTTACTAAGCACAACTTCCCATCAGCCCAGAATGTTAATCATTAGAGACATGTGCTTTCTCCTAGGAGGAATGAGTCTGGCAATTAGAAGAAGAAAAATGGGTTGGTCTCTCAGCCCACATCTACTTATCAGCACTTTTCCTGGCCACCTCCCTGCGCCTTAAACAGCCCAGCAGCTGATCTGTTCCTTGTCTTTCCCTCCCGCAGAGGTTTGGAAAGCCGACATCACACATCACTGGGGTTCAACCTGCAGACAGACACGTGTAGGGGGAAACGTTTAGGAGAATGGGCCCGTGGTTTATGGTGGACGGAATCACATCATATTTCTGATCGTTACTTCGGCCTTGTGTTCCAAACCTGGCGGCATGCAGGTGACTGAGGCAGACTTGCCTTGAAGAGCTTCACCCCCACCCCAGTGACAGGAGGCGCAAGTGTGACCCCACTAAGCATAATCCCCCATGCACGAGGAGCGGGGACCCTGCCTGTTCCTGGAGAGCCTGCCCAGGATCAGAGGCGGGGTTCATACCCCTTCGCCTCGTAGAATCTCTCAATGACTTCCCCACCACATACACACCCCATTTAAAGAAAAAAATTTCCCAGTGGTTCCTGTAAAAATAGCTCTTGAAATCAAGTTAATTTAAAGAAAGAAACCAAGCCAGGGCCAATGCCGTGGCGCACTAGGTTAATCCTCTGCCTGCAGTGCCGGCATCCCACATGGGTGCCGGGTTTCTAGTCCCAGTTGCTCCTCTTCCAGTCCAGCGCTCTGCTGTGGCCCAGGAAGGCAGTGGAGGATGGCCCAGGTGCTTGGGCACCTGCACCCGCATGGGAGACCAGGAGGAAGCACCTGGCGCAGCACGTCGACCGTAGTGACCATTTGGGGGGTGAACCAACAGAAAAGGAAGACCTTTCTCTCTCTCTCTCTCTGTCTCTCTCTCTGTCCACTCTGCCTGTCAAATAAAAAAAGAAAAGAAAAGAAAAGAAAAGAAAGAAACCAAGCCAAAATGATTTGGGGATTCTTCAGATTCGCTGTTCGCTCCGCCTGCCTCCCCTCTGGCAAAAAGAAACAAAACATCCCTGGAGTTGGCTATCCATTTCTTTTGGTGACAATGACATTGTCACAGATACATTCAGAAACAGGGAGGGACAAACCAAACCTGCCAACAAATCCAAACTGACTCAACAAATCTCAGGGGGAGCCTGCTCTGGGCGAGACGCACACACAACTGCCGCAAGTTCTTCACTGCTTTTATAAAGAACCCTGAGGATCACCTGCGAGCTCTATGATAAACTGCTACAAAGTCCAAGAAAAAATGATTTCACATTAACACTGATTGAACAGGCACACACAATACCCGACAAGAGCGGTAACAGCCAGCAGAACTCGCCAGCCCTGGCGCTCCCAGCGGATTCACAACCAGCAGCTCTTGCCCACTCCGTGCTAACTGGAAGTGGTCCCAGCGTGCTTTCTAACTGGGCTGCTGCTCCGTGATAAAGAACTATCTGTCAACACTTTGCCAGGAACTGAGCTATTCTGGCCGCTTGCTCGTTCCTCCAGTGCAGTTACAAAGGCTCTTTCTCCCCGGGGACCTGAACTCCAGCTCTGAGGAGGAAGCAGGAGGCAGGAGGCAGAGGGGGTTAGCAACAGGAGACCTGCGTCTTCTTTTCCACTTCCCCCAGCCCCTTCTGGGGGTCTTCACTCACTCCACCTCCCAGGTAGGTCATGACCAAGAGTCCGTCAGAATCTTGGACCCAGAGACTCCACATGCTTCTTCTGCTTCCTCTGATCCATCACGCGCACAGTTGCAAGAGTTACCTATGGTGATCACGCTATTCCTTTGCACACGAACCTCCACGTGCCTGCTGATCCCCCAGCCTAGGGGGGCCTGGGGGGGCCTGGGGAGGCCAGAAGCCGGAGAGCGCACGCTCTGCTTACACTTGTGGACCGTGAAATGAGACTCTCAGGTCAGCTTTCCCCGAAGTGTCCTTTCCCACATGGATTCTCTCTCATCCGTCCTAGCTCTGGGGTACCCTGCTCCTGAGTTACGCTACTACTGTCAGGAAACATTTAAATGGCATTCTACATGCAAAAAGTCGTTTAGTCTTCACAATCACTCAATGAAATAGGACTCATTGGATCCCCACTTTAACAAAACTGATGCACTAAAGTAGTCCGCCCACAGTTACACGGCTAATGAGCTAGCAGAACCAGAAGTTGCAAAGTTCATGACCCCAGCAAGTAGGCACACTGACCTAGAACACTAGAACATCCATGATGCCCCAAGAGACCATTCTGGACGCTGCCTCCTCCAGGAAGTTCTCCCGGGTCCACTCCAGCCCATGCTGATCACTCAAGCGACCTTGTAATCTTGGTAATAGGTTAACCTACATTACTGATTTGAGTTGCAAAAGTCTCAGAGTCGGGACTGCAAACCTGAGTACAGTCATCTGTCTCTCGGAGGCACGACTGCTGGAAACATCCATGGGGAACGGCACCGAGAGCCGGAAGCCCAGCTGATGGCCTTCAGCTCTGGGGAGGCGGGGCCTCCTTGGTCCTGCCCCCTCTTCACCTATCAGAGGGAAAGTGTAAGACCAGGGCACAGCTGGGAAGTAGACAAGACAAGGCAGCTGTGAGCTGGGGAGCAGACACAAGCCAGGCTCTGCGGCTTCCACAGCCCCACTGAGACCACTCAGTATGAGCAGTCGGAGGCCCCAGGCCTCAGGAACCCCCAGGGACCCTCCGTGCAGGGCACAACGGGGGCTCTCATCAGAAGTCAGGACCAAGCAGGCAGGCTTGTGTTGTGAGAGATCTTCCTCCCAAAATCACTGCCTTGCTTTCAAAGACCAGGGTTCCCCAAGCAAACTTCCCTCACTTACAGCATTGACGTGCACAGTGCATCTCACTTCCCAGGGACACGGAAGGGACATCGCCTTCATCAAGATGCCCTGACGCTTTGCTTATTTTAGATAAATGTGGGGGAACCACGAAAGCGCGAGACATCATTTGGGGTTGAGAGAGAGCATGACACAGTTTAATCACGACTCAGAAACACATCACCGCCAGTCTGTACCCTAATTAAGCCCACTGCTTTCCAGCAGAATTACAGGGACAGTTTCTGATTCTGTCAAAACAAAGAACGAAGTCGGGCCAGCTTTCACTCCTTCTCTTAACCACATTCCTAAAAGCATCTTGCTGAAACATCAACTAATCATAAGCTAAGAGTCAGCTCTTCCTACGGGCGCGGTCAAATAGGAGTCTTCATTCAGCAGTTTCCTGCCTCGTCAGTTTCCACACACAGACACACAGCACGCGCACAAGCTGACCCAGGCGACCATCGAAAGGGAACCTGAGGATTTTTGGCACGTGGCTTATGGAATCAATCACACCCATTGCTTCAGGTTAAACGTCTCCATGTGTAAAGCAACAGGAAGAAGGGGGGGTGGTCTCTGCTCCTCACAGAAGGCTGGCTGTGGCCATACTTCTCCAAAGAGGCGTGGCCGACTTCACGATTCAGTGAGTTTGGCTGGGGTGAGTCTTCGTGAGGCTGCAGTCTTTCGCAGAACCGAGAACGTAGGAATCGGCCAGCCCCAGATTTTCTGACTGGCATTAAACAGGCTGGTTTGTTTAAGGGCATGGCTAACTTAGGGGTCATTTATCTTGTCCAATTCCAGACATACCCCAATCAGCAATAAAGCAAACAACATTTATTAGTGCTGGATGCTATTGAGACTCGAGTGAATAGAAGACCTAGTTCTGACCCTCAAGGATCTAATAAATGAACAAACAAGAGGTCACTGTGCAAAATAAAAAACTGTGCACAAAATAAAAAAATAGTGCATACAAAGTATTGTGCTTGGAAAAACCAATAATTAGAAAAGACACATACACACACACACACACACACACACACACGGGTACTTCAAAAACTTGACAGAATGGAATTAAAAGATAATATGCACTTTCCACAAGTATTAGATACATGTTTATTGCACACATATATAAAAATATATATAATGCCTTATCCTTAAAAAGATTTGGAAGTAGTTTCTATGTGCATGTAATAAAAGGTGAATAGGGGCTAGCGCTGTGGCGCAGGTTAAAGCCCCAGCCTGCAACATCAGCATCCCAACATGGGTGCTAGTTCAAGTCCCGGCTGCTCCAGTTCTGATCCGCCTCCCTGCTAAAGTGCCTGGGAAAGTGTTGGAAGATGGCCCAAGTGCGTGGGCCCCTGCTGCCCATGTGAGAGCCCCAGACTGAACTCCTAGCTCCTGACTTTGGACTGGATCAGCCCTGGTTATCATAAGTATTTAGAGTGAACCAATGGAGGGGAGCACTCTATATCTGCATCTCAAACAAATCAAATCAAAATTAAAAAAAAAAAAACACATTTGGGACGATGGTGGTCATTTTCATAATCACGTAATAGAACTGTCTGATATTGTCATCTTCCAGATCTCTCCTACAGGCAGCAAAGCCACCAGCCACAATGTCATCTGGCCATCCATGATTGTAAGAAAAGTGAAGGAGGGTCTGGGTCTGGGCTGGCTTACACCTGGCGAAATGGACACACAAGCAGGGTCTGTGGGAAAACCGGGCGGAGAAGCGCAGGTTATCAGGGCCCGCTCTGTGCCTCCCAAAGGTCACTTCGCCACAACCTCTTCCTTTCTAGACCGCATTTGGATGCCTGGGAAAAGGTTATCAGAGGTTAGAACGTCCTTGGGTCCTTTTTGGCTGGCTTTGTCAACCAGGCAGTTGGCCAAAGAAAGGAGGAAAGAACCCAAGTGGCCTAAATATTATTCACCAAAAATATCACTGAAATCAGGGCAGAAGCAAACAGAGGCCCCTAAGGACCCAGCGGTGATGGGAAGTCCCTGGGCACAAAGGCCCCGCGGAGAATTCCTGCCCCTGGTTCCCCAGGGCTGCAGGGAGGCTGTGGCCCTCCGGATAGCTGAAATCCTCTGCAGGCAACAGAGCTGGGTGCACAGCAGGCTCCGCCCCAGAGGCGCCCAGATATGGGTTCGTGGAAAGTGGTGGCAGCTCCAGGAGCCAACAGTTTAGACCCAAAGGACAGAAAAGTTTATTTCTAGGTAAAACAGTTTTTGCTTTGAGAAGAGTAATAGTGTCCACTGGGAAGAATGCATGCTGGTGCCCCCACACAGCACGCTAACACCAGCAGGGGCTCCCTGCCTTCGTCCCTGAGGACACCCCCACTCCGCTCCAGCGCAATCCCACCTGGTCCTGGACCCACAGTCGGCGCTTGCATCGGCATCATCACTGCCGTCCGAACTCATTTCACCAAATGGGAAACTCGGGCTGCCGGGCCGTGCGTGATTGATAGAAGACGACTCGGATTCCAGCAGGGTGGATTCCAGGTGTTCCGAATCCAAGCCCAGCGTCTCTGCTCAACAACACTTTCTCACATAGGAATAAACAGCAACCTTCGTGGTTTTTTTTTTTTTAAAGTTTTTCTTTTCAATTTAACACTGCCCCCATTTCTTTCCTACAAAGGAATACATTAATGGCAATTTCACGTCTCTATTTCAAATGAAAAGAAATTTGTGGTTTGGAAAATAAAGTCCTCCAGAAATGTCTAAAAACAAAACCACAGACACGGCTTGAAAGAGCCTTGGAATTCTCTGACCATAAAATCCAGACAGGTGCGCCTTCCTATTTGGGGAAAGGCTGCTGGTGTCTTGGGATGGGGTGAACCAGAAGTGGTATCCAAGGAACCCCAAAAAGAGTTGGCTTGCTGCCCCAAAGGAGGGGGGGGAGGTTCTTTTGGAGAAACTGGGGTCAACACAAGAAATAGCCTAGAGAAAAACATCACACTGGCTTTACGTTTTTAAAGTCCACAAACTATCGCATGGTTAACCAGATTCTTCTCTCCAGATGGTTATGCCAATGATGACTTCACTGGATCCGGGAACCTTTTCCCTAGTAGCCCACAGAACGTAGGGGAATGGTACTGGCCGCTGTCACAACAGAATCGGTGGTGCTCTGGCCAGTCGGGGGACCAGTCTTACCCAGCTGCGCTCACTGGGAGGTGGCGTCTCCCTCTCGGGCCCGCACCCCTGCGGACCTCAGTGAAGAAGCTGGGTACCCCTCATGGCCAGGTCCCGGTCCCAGAACACCCGAGGGGACACGTAAGGTTGTCAGTGCCTCTTCTGCAACTGCTCGTCGCTGGGCAAGGTAGACAACAGGGACCCCCACCTAAACATGCGGGACAGCACTGCCGTGGGAACTCTGTTCACCAGCACTGTGAATACACGTTCTCCCCGAGTGCTAGTTTCTCCACTCTGGCCCGGTAATGGGGAAGCCCTTGCACAGAGGCCGGAAGGTAATGACTGTGAGATGGGAATCACACGAGCTAGATGTTAGCGACACCACACTTAGCTGCACCGCACCTGTGCCAGGGCTGAGCCTTACTTACCCCTGCTTTCATATTCTAGATGACGAGGGAAGAACACGCAGGCTATGAGGCGGCATGGCCGCCTGCCTACACACTCACCCCCACTCTCCCTCCCTAAGTCAGGGGCAGTGACCCCACCAGGGGAGAGCCCGGGGTCAGTCCCAAGCTAACCTCTTTATGTCTCCCCTAGCTCTTTGTAGTGGTCTTAGTCCATCTGGTGTGGCGGCCATGAGATACCGAAGGCTGGGCTCCCCAGGAGGGAAGATTCACGGGCTCACTGTTCTGGTGGCACAGCACCGGCGTCCTGGCGAGGGCATCCGGCTGTGTCCCAACCTGGCAGGGAAGCGTCCAGGGGACTGGTCGCGTGCAAGGGGCACAGGGGTGCCAGAGAGGCTGAGCAGAGGCCCAGGCTCCCTGACAGCAACCGGCCCCCTTGGCTTCCTGTGAGAGGGGGAACACACTCCCTGAGAAAAGCATCAGTTCCTCTTAAACACCCAATCGCCTCCCAAGAGCCCCACCCCTTAAAGGAGCCACTGTCTCTCAACACCACGGCCGCGGGAACCAAGCTCGCAGCACGTGAACCTCTGCCAGAGCGCGTGGGCAGCCTTTTCCTTTCTTCACTCCGAGAAAACACTACAAGGACCGGGCTCACATCTGCATAGCGCAAGGAAAGACGAGTCACTGAGATCAGGATGAGTTCCCGCACAGCTGTCTACAGAACACAAATCGAGTTAAATGCAATGTGAATCCCATTGTCCCAGGTAGCCCCATCTTAAAACAGGAGAGATACCCTTTGGGCCAGGGAATGCGTCTCTATTGGTTTCTAGATTACGCAGTAAAGGGCTGTACCACAGAGTAGTCATCCACAGCTCTTAGACACACAGCTGGCCAGTCAGTACCTATCTCAGCTAAGTGTTAAGAAAGCAGCATTATAGTGCAGGTGGAGTTCTGATAGCTGGAATAACAAAAATGCAGCAATGTGAGCCTATATCTTTTTTTTTTTTTTTAAGATTTATTCACTTATTTGAAGAGGTAGAGGTAGGAGATAGGGGGTAGAAGGAGGGAGGGGGATTGGGGAGAGGGGGAGAGAGGTGGGGAGAGAGGTAGGAGGTAGGAGGTAGGAGGGAGAGAGAGAGGTAGAGGTAGAGGTAGAGGTAGAGAGAGAGAGAGAGAGAGAGAGGTCTTCCATCTGCTGGTTCACTCCCCAAATGGCTGCAACAGCTGGAGCTGAGCCAATCTGAAGCCAGGAGCCAGGAGCTTCTTCCGGGTCTCCCAAGCAGGTGCAGGGACCCAAGAACTTGGGCCATCTTCTACTGCTTTCCCAGGCAACAGCAGAGAGCTGGATCAGAAATGGAGCGGCTGGGACTCGAACTGCCATCCATATCGGATGTTGGCACTACAGGCGGCACCTTTACCCGCTATGCCACAGCACCAGCCCTGAGCCTGTCTTTAAAAATAGTCCATCAGATCTCCTGGCCTTAAAGATGTTGGCCACGACACACAGGTTACACAGCAATGGATTTCCAAGTCCAACATACACAAAATCTCCCATTACTTCTCCATGACCAATTAGATAGAAATCTTCGCTGCCAAAACTATTTCTAAAATCTTTCTTGAGGATGGCTCAGGACCTCTCCCTGGAAGATACTGATCACTGCGGACTGCTAGGAGACAGGATGCAGCCATGTTCCACCCACGTACTCGTGGGTCCAGCCAGTGCTTGCGGACAGCTGACTTTGCGTAGCACTGTCCCTTCCACTGTAATTCCCAGAAGCCCCACTCAGCTTTGTCTCAACAACTTGTCATCAATGAGCTGAACGCAGTAGTTCAGACTGAGGACCCCGGGCACCTCAGTGCTGTTTCAGACACTCAAAAGAAGCCAAGGCGGGGCCAGCAAGTGGCTCAGTGAGCCGGTTAAGTGGCACTTCCGCCACTGCCATCCCAAATCTGAGCCCCAGTTAAGAGTCCAACAGTGGAAGATGGCCCTAGTGGGTGGTCAGGATGGAGTTCCTGGCTCCTCGCTCTGGACAGGTCCAGTCCTGGCTGTTGAAGTCACTGGGTAAGTGAACCAGCAGATGGATGGCCTGTCTCTCCCCCTCTCTCTGTCACTCTGCCTTTCGAAGAAATAAGTAAATCTTATAACAGATGATGCCTGGCCATCATGGTGCATTTATACTTCCCCTTATGTTGTTCTGGATCTGTGAGATATAACACCACCTAGAACACTACTCCTGAATGTTCTTTTGGTGACCAGTAAGTCTAACGCTTAATCCATCTAAAAAAGTTACTTTTTCACCTGAAAAGCTGTCATGTTTCCGCCTTCTGGAAGACATGGTATTTCACAGATGTAGATTTCAGAACAAAGTTTAATTCCCCCTGTGAAAGTCTGGCTTAGATGCACTTGGCCCAGACTCAGCCACCACACCTTCTCAAGGGAAAATTCAGTTTTTTTAAAAAAACTAGGACAGTGATGTCTGGGAGAAATCTAGAGAGAGCAAAGTCACCTGCTCCCTGAGGGGCCCAGCACTGTGGTTGGACTGGCTTGTAACCCAGTGAAGACAATACCAAGGTGTTGGGGCTTTGGGGGCTACGGGTTCCCCCATAGCCACACTTTCTGTTGGAAACCGTGTCTAAGAGTGTGAGAGGTCCTGAGGGTGCCTGGATCCATGGGGATCTGAAGTTCCTACTTTTTGTTAAAACGGGAAACCTGTGCCTTGCTGGCCTGTCTCTGCTTCATGTCTAGACTTCACAAGGATGGTGACTGCAAAGCAGACACTCACGCAAATGTTCCACGAGCCCGGCTCTCCACGCCAGGACTTCCACGCTGCTTTTGCAGTTCAACAGCTGTGGACGCACAGGAGGGGCAGCCAGTTCTGACAAAAAGGAACGCGGGGGCTCCCGGCCCTGAAGCTTGCACTGAGCAGGTGGACATCGGCAAAGCAAGCCGCCTGCCTGTGTTTGTGTAAATTTAATCCGGACTTGGAGCACACGATTTATAAAATCTACAAGAGAAAAACTATCATAGTGGGAAAGCATCCTGCTAGCTTTAAAAAAAAAATTTTTTTTTGGCCGGCGCCGCAACTCACTAGGCTAATCCTCCGCCTTGTGGTGCCGGCACACCGGGTTCTAGTCCCGGTCGGGGCACCGGATTCTGTCCCGGTTGCCCCTCTTCCAGGCTAGCTTTCTGCTGTGGCCCGGGAGTGCAGTGGAGGATGGCCCAGGTGCTTGGGCCCTGCACCCGCATGGGAGACCAGGATAAGCACCTGGCTCCTGCCATCAGATCAGTGCGGTATACCGGCCACAGCGTGCCAGCCGCAGCAGCCATTGGAGAGTGAACCAATGGCAAAAGGAAGACCTTTCTCTCTGTCTCTCTCGCTCACTGTCCACTCTGCCTGTCAAAAAAAAAAAATTTTTTTTTAAATTTCCTGAGTAACTGATTAAGACGACCCTAACCCTAGGAACCAAAAGAACTATCTCACGGAGATACCCCTTGGTGGTAGGTGTTTAGCCTAGCACTTACGATACTTGGGCTCTGCATCAGAGTGCCTGGCTTTGGTACCCACACCTGTGGATCCCGACGCCCGCTCATGCACACCCTATGCGGGCAGCAGGTGATGGTCCACGTGATCGGATGCCTGCCTTACATGGAACACCGGGATGAATTCCAGGCTTCCAGCTTTAGCTGGCTCAGCAGCAGGGATGGGGGAGTGAACCAGCAGATGGGGCGGGGGGAGGGTCTGGCATGCTTTCTCTCTCAAACTAAGAGGAAGAACAGTTTTGCCAGGGGTGGCAGCCTGGTGGAATCCTCGGAACCATCTAAGGAGGGAAGAAACAACAAGCTCACGGATGGATAGAAAGGAGGGAGACTGACCTCTGACCGAGTGCTCCACCTCCTCTGCATGACCGCTGCCCAGTGTGGGAATTCGACTCCACCACAAGCCACAGACCAGAAGAGAACTTCCAGTGTGGGCTTGCGGTTCATGCAGCGCACTGTGGGGCAGACCTCAGAGGACCGCTAAAAAGTGCCAGCCCCTCTTCGCTGCGGCCTGGGAGGTCTCGCCTTATTAGAGTGTTAGGCTTGAAATCGTGGACGACACAGCACAAATGCACGCTTTAAAAAATAAAGCATGCTCTCTTTAGAAGCATGGTTTTTGTTCTGGTTTTTTTTTTTTTTTACAAAAGGTGCTGAATATGTTTCTAAGCAGAAAGCCCTACTAATGGCTGCACTGAATTCTCTCTTAAGAGTTCAGCGAGACACAACGGCGCGCAAGACCCACGCTTCTCCAACTTTAATGAGCCTGCAATTCACCTGAGGGCCTTGTTGAAATGAAAATCGTGACTCAGCAGGTCTGGGGCCTGTGAGTCTGCGTGACTAACAAGTTGACCGGTGAACTCAACACTGACGGTTTACATAACATACTTGGAACAAAGCATTCCAGAAAATTCCAGCAAGTCGATGTCCCCCATGACATGTGCATGTTTGTGCACAGACACGGTGTCACATACACACACACCCCAAAATTTTAGGCATGGGAATGCGGGATGAGAACGATACTCTAGGATGACAATGGGTAACAGCCATAGACTCGGGCCCGAGGCAAATCCAGCCTCTGCCCATAGCCAAACAAACCAGGGTGACCTTGGGAAAATGACTTAACTCTTTGAGCTTCTGTTTATTCTGGCTGTAGTCAAATCTTAATTCTGGGGGCCGCTGCTGTGGCATGGTGGGTAAGGCCACCACCTGCAGAGTTAGCATCGCCTATGGGTGCCCATTCAGTCCTGGCTGCTCTACTTCCGTTCCAGCTCTCTGCTATGGTCTGGGAAAGCCATTGAAGATGGCCCAACTCCTTGGGCCTCTGCACCCAAGTGGGAGACTTGGAAGAAGCTCCAGGCTCCAGGCTCCAGGCTTTGGATCCGTCCAGCTCCGGCCATAGCGGCCAATTGGGGAGTGAACCATTGGATGGAAGATCTCTCTCTCTCTCTCTCTGCCTCTACCTCTGTAACTCCACCTTTCAAAATAAATAAATATATAAATAAATCTTTAAAACTAATTAATTGACTCCTCCCCGTTGGAGGGTTAGTTGAGCCAATGTATGGCTAGAACTAAAGACAGGGCTTGAGCTCCATGAGTAATCGTCACTATTAGAGCACAACACTCTCCCATGAAAGTCAGAGCTATTTCCCAACTCCCAGCTCAACCAACGATTACAAAGCAAACAGGGATTCCACGTATAAAGTGATATCCAAGGCCGGCTACTGTTTAGACATGGCCTCCCGCATGATTGTCTTGCCAGTCTTAGGGGCCAGCCAGCAAAACACCATAGCTGCTCCAGGGGGATCGGGACCTCAGTAAAACGGAGGTACCACCACCCATGGCCCCTCAAAAGCAACTCGATGTGGTCAAGGATCAGGGTGACAATGTGGAGCTCTTGGAAATTCTGCCCCACTCCAAGGGCATTCATCGTGTGTGTGTGTGCGCACGCGCGTGCTGGGAGGGGGTGCAGGCAGTTTTGCAGGGAAAGTCTGCATGTGTCTCTTACTGACTAACACCCACCTCCCCCTCACCACGGGGCAGCCTCCCAATCATGGTGGAGAAACCCCAGGATGCCAGGAAGAGACTCACCCCCCTGGCTCTCCCTCACACTCCTCCACTGCCCTGCTCATTCGAGAATTCCAGTGTAGGAATTCTATTCAGCTGGCCTCAGCCGCAGTGCGGCAACACTTAAAGCAGTGCTTTTACTAGTGTGGCCTCCGGGTCCAGGAGGTTAAAACCATTTCCCCCAGCATCCCATGATGTCAGACTTCCTCTCTTGACCTCTCATGATGACGTCATCACTCAGAGGGCAAATGGGACGAACGCTGGTGAATTCTTGTGTCTGCACACGGTACCTTGACATAGTATCTGAAGGTCTTGAGCCCTCAATCATTCCCACGAGTGCAAAAAGGGTCCTGAGACCAAAGGTTCGCGAGCCACAGCCCTAAACCAACACCCATCATTTGCTTATTATCGTAACTCAAATTCTGACAAGTTCAATGTTTTGCAGAGCGACTACTGAGTTCAGAATTCAGTGCCAGAGTTTGTGGGAAGTGTGAGTGACAGGTTAAGGTACAGGGAAGACTGGGGGGAATGGGCATATTGACATTAAGCAACACACAAAAAAATGTAATTCTGATCATCCTATGTCCCAGATTTTGCCGGACAGTTCTAATGTCAACTCCAGAACTACATATAGACATGGCTCTCAGCTGGTGGAGAGATGGGTGCAGGACAGGGATGATGGGAACCTGGCTGCTGAGTTCAAGCTTGCACGCAATAGAAAGCTTGAGTGATGTGATCAAATCAGAGAACCCAGGGTAACACCTAGGAAAGAATGTGTCGTGTGGGAGTACTGGAGAACAGGAGACAATGAACTTGGAGGGCCAAAGAAGTGGACATTTATGCATGGAGCAAGCAAATCAACATGCCACTGTGCAGTCTGCAAGGGTAGGAACCATGTCCCTGTGCTTGTGGGAGGGATCACCATGCACATGGAGGGGGAAAGAATGAGAAAAATATAAGCATTGGGTGGAGGGAGAGGAGCCAGTGAGGGAGCCCAATAAGGCATAATCAGGAGGGAGAACTGAGCAGTGCCCTAGGCGTGTGTCCCAGAGAGCCAGGAATGCAGAGGGAGAGAGATGATGAGGGCTGAGAAGGCTTGGCCAGGCCTCTGCAATGCTTAAGATCCGTGAGAGCCATGTGCCTGGGGGAAAAGTACAAGAGCCGAACTTCACTCGATGTCTGCTGTGGAGATGCGAGGAGGCAGGGGGTGCAGGATCAGCAGGGTCAGGTGTGCCACAGGGAGGCCCGGGGCAGGGGGTGTTTTGCTCGTTTGGGGGGGGGGGGCACTTTGCTCACACGTGTGAAGTGGGAGGGCCAGCAGAGTGGAGAGATGTCAAACGTCAGCCAGTGAAGCAGACTCTGACAGACAGGAGAAAGTGGATGGGGGAGTACAAGTGGGGGACTGAGCAGAAGGGGAGCCTCAAACAAGCTCCTGGAGAGGAAGAAGGGACACTCAACTGGATGCGCGTGTTTGAACCTTTGAGTAGCTATGGGGCAGAACTGTGCGTGTGCGCATGCGTGTGTGGGAGCAGGAGCGTGTGCATGTGTGTTTGGATGCAGAAGGGCGGGCAAAGGTGAGAGCTAACAGGCAGAAGCCACTGGAATAAAAGCCAAAGGGCTACTTCAGAAACTAAGGATTTGTTTACCCCTTGTCTGTCTGTCCCCAGTTTTAACCCAGATCAGGGTTACAGGAGGGAAGAAAAAAAAAAGGACCTGTATTATACATTCCTTGGGAGACTTCTATTATTATCACCATCTTGTAATGTAATTATCTGAACTTTTTATTTCTAAAAAAAGTTTCTGGAACTCATTCTCGCCCCACCCTCATACCTTTCCATTAATAATGGACTTAATGACTTGGCATAAATAAGACTCACACGACACATGCATGGAAGCAAGCAGAAAGCGGCCTGACCACCATGGATTTCTCTATCCCAACTCCACCCAGCGCTTCAGGATCTTACCACGCGGCTGGACAGGCAGAGGGTCTCACCGACTAGTCCACCTCTCTCCTTATTCTATCCATCAGGGTTGACTCGGAAGCCAGCAGGTCCCCAGAGAAATAGAAGAGAGATCTGAGCCCTAAAAATGTGTCTAACAGAATCCTACTTAACCACACAGAACATACCAAGCACATGCAATGAACGGATCTGTTGTGTGTTCTTTAGCAGGTGTTTCGTTCTAGTGAGTTTCTCAAAAGCACTTCTCGCATTGGTAACGTTAAGATACCAAATGCTGTTCAGAAACAGCATTCTAGGACAGTCCCCACAAAACTGGCACTGGCCCTCCTAATTTTATCCATGTGTGCCTTCCTCCTTGAGGGCAGATACCATTTCTGACGCATCTCTGTATCCAGACAGTAGCACACTGCACTTTACAAACGTTTCGTTTTAGAATGCCATGTGAGTCGTACAAGAGCTTTATTTTATAGGCAAAGGCAGCCGTGAAGTTGAGAGCCATATTACGTTCCTGAGAGCATCCCGGGGACTGGAGGACATGTTTGCTCACTCCAGAGACACCTAACTTCCTCATCAGGAAAGCCGTATCTCGCAGGACACCAAGGCTTGGTCACCACGCAACAGTCGGAGTGATGAGGGAAGTCCCAGGACTCGCACAGCAGAGCCTACCCCACGTCTAAGCATCTGACGAATGAAGCCAACACAGCACTGGGGCTGGCCCAGCATCAAGAGAACGAGGAGGAAACAGAGTTCTGGAATTCACGCTGTCTCCCTAGACCTTGACTTGCGTTGCCATTGAACCCGTAACATCTCTGATGGGGAAACCGGCCTGCGGCGAGCTAAGGACCCACAGCTGGGCAAGGGCACGTGTCCATTTCTGTCCCTCCTCCTCCCTGCCCACTGGACAGCACTCGGCAGTAACTAGCCCTGGAACAGAGCCCAGGACACGCTGCCTGCCTCTCGGCTGCCCCAGCTCTTTAGGTCATCTGATCCGGTACACAAGGATTCAGAGTGCTACTATGACAGAACCCTTCACGGGGTAAACGTCACAGCATTCTTCTGACATTCTTGTTGATAAATCTATGTCTTCCTGTTACCTTTCATAGTGATGGGTATAGCACACTTTGGTAGTGCATTTTCTCTTATGCCAAAAATGTTTGTTCTTCTTGTATTATCAAACAAATTTATTAAAGAGATTACTGCAAAGGGAGTGACACATTTTTAATAAAAGTGCATGAAATGACTTGTTATTCAGTAGGAATACTGGCAGACATATGAGATTTGCAGGCATTAGAGCCTCGTGAGTTTATCTGAAAGATTACATAATGGGTATCATTTAGCTCTAATACAAAACAATATTCTATCAAATTTTAAAATCCGCTATTCGGGGCAGGCGTTGTGGCGTAGCAGGAAAAGCTGCCACTTGCGACCCCAGCATTCCAAATGGGTGCTGATTGGAGTTCTAGCTGTTCCACTTGTGTTCTGGCTCTTGACCAACGGACTAGGCAAACAGCAGAAGATGGCCCAAGTGCTTTGGCCCCTGTTACCCCTGTGGAAGACCTGGATGAAGCTCCTGGCTTCAGCCCGACACAGCCCCAGCAGTTGCAGCCACCTGGGGAGCTGGACCAGAGGCTAGAAACTCCTCTCTCTCTCTCTCTCTCTCTCTCTCTTTCTCAACTCTGACTTGCAAATAAATCAATCTTAAAAAAGAAATAATCCACTGCCCATTCATATGACTTGCACACACATCTCAATGATTAGCGCACTATGTGAAGTGATCGGTTACAAACTGAGCCTGAAAAACAGATGATTTTCCCTTTAAATCATTACTGGACGTTCCCCCCGGACTCAGGGCTTCAGAAAGGAGGAATGATTTCCAAGAGAACCCATGAGCTCACGCAGGAACTATTATACACGCATACTGGGCGCTGAGGTCTCCTAGAGGCTCACAGACGGCATGAGACAAGCTCTGTGGCTGCACGATTTTCATCCTACATTTGGCTGGCTCGCTCAATTATATGTGCTTTTAATTACGTTAGTGTAAATATTTTAAAGCTTCATAACTGCTAAAATATAGAAAATATGCTCCTCAAAGTATTGATTTTTCTCTGCATTCCTCATGTCAAATCCCCAATCCTTAGAGATTACGCAGCATACAACTCACACTTGATAAATATTCATCGAATTAAAGAAGGAATCTCAATGTCTAGGGGCCGGCGCTGTGGTCTAATGGGTTGAGCCGCCACCTGCAATGTTGGCATACCATACGGACACTGGTTTGGGTCCTGGCTGCTCCATTTCTGAACCAGCTCTCTGCTAATGTGTCTGGGAAAGCAGCAGAGGATGGCCCAGGTGCTTGGGCCCCTGCACGCAGGTGGGAGACGCAGAAGAAGTTCCTGGCTCCTGGCTTCAGCCTGGCCTAGCGCTGGTTGTTGTAGCCATCTGGAGAGTGAACCAGCAAATGAAGACCTCTCTCCCTACCTTTCAAATAAATAAATAATCTTTAAAAAAAAAAAAATCTCTCTCTGTGCCTCTGTCAAATAATAAAATAAATCTTAAAAAAAAAAATATCTAATCGGGGTAAGCCCATCACCTAGAGGCTTTGCCACCAGTTGGGGTGCCTGGGTTCAAGTCCAGGCTCCACTTGCAATTCCAGCTTCCTGCTAACGCACACCCTGGGAAGCAGCAGGCTATGGAGACTTGCGCTGAGTTCTTGGCTTCTGGCTTTGGCCTGGGCCCTTGAGGGTATGAGGGAAGTAAGCCAGCAGATGGGAGCTGTATCTGTCAAATAAGTGAGTAAAAGAATATCCACGCAAACCCGTGGCATTAAAGCGTCCATCACGACTTCAGCTGTGTAATGTGAGGGAACCTGGAGCTCACCTTGCATGGTAGGTCATGGTGACACACACACCACCCAGTCTTGCTTGGTCCAGAGACAGGAATTCACAGAATGCATACAAATTCTTGTCATCTCACCATCTGAACTAGTTAAAAAATACACACTCAAGTATTTAATTGATAAGTTACTTAAAAGTTAAAGGAGGAGGGCCAGCCGGTGCTGTGGTGTAGCGGATAAAGCCTTTGCCTGCAGTGCCGGCATCCCATATGGGCGCCAGTTCGAGTCCCAGCGGCCCCACTTCTGATCCAGCTCTCTGCTATGGCCTGGGAAAGCAGTGGAAGATGGCCCAAGTCCTTGGTTCCCTGCACCCGCGTGGGAGACCGGGCCCTTGCGGCCATCTGGGAGTGAACCAGCAGAAGGAAGACCTCCCTCTCTCTCTGTGCCTCTGCCTCTCTGTAACTCTGACTTTCAAATAAATAAATAAATCATTTAAAAACATTAAAAATAATTTGGAGGCAATATCCCACAAGCACTGTCTTTGAGAATTTCCTGTATATCAAAAGAGAACATTTGTTAATTTAGAAGAGGCAGTTGGAATTAATCATTTAGGATGAAATGAATTGATTGGGATTTCAGAAATAGCTGCACAACCGAATATATTTTTAAAATTTCTTTTACTCTGCCCTACTTATGGGTAAACCCACAAAAGTAAAACTGCTCATATATAATAATCACAAGTGTTTTATGTTTATCTTAATAGTTAGAGATTGGTAACCTAACATCTCATTTAAATTTATCAAGAGAAATGAGTTCTAAAAAACTTATTAACAGCTACAAAAGTTGTGACTGTTTACTCTTTTTTAGATTTATTAATTTATTTGAAAGGCAGAGTTACAGACAAATGGCCACAGCGGCCAGGGCAGGGCCAGGCCAAAGCCAGGAGCCAGGAGCCTCCTCCAGGCCTCCCACGTGGGTGCAGGGGCCCAAACACTTGGGCCATCTTCCCCTGCTTTCCCAGGTGCGTTAGCAGGGAGCTGGATCGGAAGTGGAGCAGTCCATATGAGATGTCAGTGTTGCCGCCAGTGGCTTTACCCACTAAGCCACAACACTGTCCCCCCCCCCCCCCGACTCTTTACTTTTTAAATGAAAATAGGTTTTACTTTTAAAAATCGGAACTTCTGAGGGCAGTGTTAAGCTGCTGGTTGGCACATCGACATGCCACACTGGAGTGCCAACTCAAGATCTGGCTACCATACTTCCCATTCAGCATCCTGCGACCCACCCGCGAGACAGAAATGATGGCCCCAGTACTTGGGGTCCTGCCACTTATCTGGGAGACCTGGGTTTTGAGGACATTCGGGGTATGAACCAGCAGATGGAAGATCTCTCTCTCTTTCTCTCTCCCTCTCTTTCAAATAATTTTTTTTAATATTAGACTTTCACTCTGAAAATCTTCTAGATTGAAAAACTCAGAGACATCAGGTATATGGTTGATTTTAATTTCTTAGGGCTTATGTTGAAAAGGTCATCTTAATTACAGGAAAAAAATAAATAATTCTCAAAAAACTAGGTTGCATACATTTTTAGATCAAAAACAGATTAATTAAATGTAAAAGGTTTATAGAAATGTTTTGAGGATTTATGTTGAAAAGTTAACAACTAATTATAAAAGCCTTACTGGACAAATCAATTATTCAAATCAACACCAGTGCCTATTATATACCGAAACATGGGAATTATTGCTCCCTTCAGGAAGACACTCAAATCATGCATCTAGAACATTCTACGTGAAATGTGAACACACAGTCGTCTTAACACCTAATGTGCAGTTTTTCTCATAGCAATGCTAACAACAAAAGTATTTTTTGTTCTTTTGGGAAACTTTCAGAATTGTATACACAGATACCATCAAAATTTCTAGAATGTAAAACATCTCGAGTTTTGAAAACGTGCCTATTTAAGTCTGTTTTCGGCATCTTTTAATCCAGAGATTTTTTTCTGAACTCATGAAAACAAACATTGCCTCTTACAGTCAAGCTGTTCAGGAGCGGCTGCCTGTTCCTCCAATGAGAACTCACTGGTGCTGAGAAAAAAGGCAATTCTGAAATAGATTCAAACATAGGAAAGCCAGAAATAGCAGCAAGACACCTGCTGACAAACAGTGACAAATCCCACTGACACTGCAATGACCCCCGTTAGTCAAGATTTAATTAAGGGGCATAATTAAGTCAGTGGAACAGAACACTAATGAGTGTTTTTTTAATATGGGTAATTACACGTAAAAATTCAAAGTGTGCCAGAGACCTAAATATATCATTAAAATGAATGGTATAGAATAACAAACAGAGTGCTAAGTACCCCATTGCTGTTTGAAAAAAAAAAAAACCTTCGACTAGGTCCCAGGTTGAATGAAGCTCTGCTAAGTTTATGTTGGCTTCATGCTGGGCACATTTGTTATTGTAATTTTGCAACAATAAGCGGGTATGTGTATTGAGATCCTGTTTTCAATGCAGATTCCATTGGCTTTGAAGTCTTTCTACGTTCAGCATTTTGTCCAACTGCAAATGAGCAATTAAGAGGCTTTTTGCAAGTATTTGGCTTCCTATGGCTCAGCTTCTGAAGGTGTCCATCTGAGCTGGAGCCGTCCACAGATGCGGGAGCCGGCGGCGTTATTCACTCGGAAGCATTTGCAATGAGCGCCGTCCTGACCCCGCGTGGGCTCCTTTCATTTGCTCTTTGCTCAGCCCTGGAAATAACAGGTAGGACTGGGGGACGCTGACTGTAAAATACCACAGAGGAAGGTGAACAGGACCCGAGAAAGAGGCATTTGGGGTACAAGCAAAGAAGGCCAAAGCGACCCCGTTCTATTCTGCGGCTGAACAGCAAGCCCAGAGGCGCGGAGCTGGTCGGGGTGTTTTACTCCTGTCCCTCAGCTGGTGGCCTGAGGTCCCTGGCAGCCCTTTCACCCACTCCATGCAGGCAACAAGTGGAAAAGCAACCCCTGACCACTATGCAGTGAGTGATTCTGGATCTCTCCTCTTCAAAAGTTACCCCGGCATCCACTTCCTGCAGCCACTACCCTCTCCCGGTTCTGGTCCAGCCTGCACGCCACAACATCCCAGAGGAACACAGCAGCTTTGTAACCCCGCTGTCAGTGGAGTCGAGCGCCTCCCATCCAAGAATCCAATTCCTACGGACACTCCTGCATGATCAGATTGGCGGCCAATCGCAACTTCTTGTACATAAATGCCAACGTGTCCATGCTGCTCTGGCAAGGTTTCTCCATGGGGAGGTACCTGTCTTTGACAAAGGGATTCAGGATAAAAACGTCTACTCAGGCTCTACAGAGCACTCAGAGGTGTGAGGGTTCACCAGATACAAAGACGGTTGGAACACAAAAGGAAGTAGAGAGAGAGAGAGCGAGAGAAAATCACTTTTTGTTTAGATAGTGAGTTTAGAGAGCTCATTTTGCCTTAGTGCTTGTCATAAAAATAAGTATTATCTCTCTGACGGGGCTGGCATAACAGTTATCAGGAATCATATAAGGGTTTATACATACACACCCCAAACTACAGTTAATGATTAATTTCAAAATACTAGAAATTGAAGCATATTAGCATGCCAATTGCATTCATGAATATTAAAAATTAAATCCATGCACATTAGGAGGTTGAGGCGCTGGGAGTCTTTGGGTCCAGGACAACTCTTAAAGGGACAGACAGGGAAATCCAAGTGACCGTGTCCATTCTTCTAGGGGTCAGTTCAACACGTTTGCCACTGGGTGTCATTTTTACTGGCACTGCATTGCTGATGTGTCTTGTTAGCCAGTTGCTGACTGGTGTCTTTACAAATATCTTTTTCCAACTGTTTATCTGCCACCGTCTTGAAAATAATAAATTTAAGAAACCCAGAATCAGCCATCTGTTCCAGGCTGTTGGGGTGCGGTGAGTTAACAGCCCCCTGACACTTCGTTTCCCATCTCAGGGTGCTGGGTTCAGTTCCAGCGGCTCTGGTTCAGATCCAGCTTCCTGGTATGCCTCCTGGGAGGCAGTGAATGACAGCCCAAGAATGTGGGCCCTTGCCACTCCAGAGGGGACACAGCTTGGCCTGGCACTCTGCGGCGAGTGAACTAGAGGATGGAAGATGTTTCTTTCTACTGCTCTGCCTTTCAATAAACCAAGGTGAACATTATCCACTACCACCCCCCCCCAACAACAACAACAACAAAAACTTGAGGGAAGAGCAAAACAGTTGCGAAGTCCAAATGCACCTTTGGGAACCCAAGAGGCTCAACTAACCGGAGCCACCGGCATGTCTGACCACCAACATCCCCTTACCTCCCCCTTTCCAAAGGCCACCCCTATCAAGTTACGTCTGCATGATCAGAAGTCACTGGCCTGCTGCTTCCCAAAGGACCTCCTAAAACAGCCGCCACAAAAACCCACCAGCCCCAGCCTGCCAGCGGCCCGCACACGTGCCATCCGTACGTAAAGGCCTGTGAAAGGTTGGAGTGCACAGCAAAATTTTTATGTCCGGGAGCAGGCCCAAGGAAAACTCACCCGCCATAACCCATTGTGGACAGAGGTTCATCTATCAGCAGACAAATGCAGGAACTCCAGAATGTCTCTCCTCAAATGAAATAATATATCTTTGAAAGCCAATGCCCGTTTTAGGCCCGAGGCCCATATATCAAGCCTGAGAGGCTGGTGGAATCGCTCCAGGGCCATTAACCTTCCACCTGTTTCCCCTTGTCCTTCAAGACGAGACCCTGCCCTTGATTTTCCTCCCTTCCCTGTTCATCTTCCGACAGAGTGTAAATGTAAAGCAGCGGGCCTGGGAAATAATTCAAAGGCAATGGACCAGAGGCATGGTTACAAATCTCTGCCACTGGCACTGTGACTTATGCAGGCAGTTTGTCACACATGAGCCAGGTGACCTCTGTGACATAACAGAGAAAAATATCGCCGGAGATCAAAGATGGGATGCGAGAGCTCTAAGTAACTGCTGCCCAGGGCGAGCGGGTTATCTGGATCCAAGGACTGCCTCTTAGACCAATGACATTGGTTTGAGGGAAGCAGAAAAGGTAGCCGGGGACTCTCGAGTTGAAATCACTGCTGTCAGGAGGAAGAGTGGTCTTTGCTGGGACATCAGGGTTCCCATGCTGTTTTCTTGATCATGCCTTGTAGTTGCTAGGAATGCCCCAAACAGGCAACACAAACCCATCTCATTCAGCCTTAACGCGGAGAAATTAACAGAAAATCCATCAGTGGGTCCACCATGAACTGGTTAGCTTGAATCCTTAAAAGCTACAGCTACGAAAGTAAAAAGAAAAGTTTTATTGTAGCTTATAAATTTCTAGGTCAAAGAAGTGGCTTAGTAAAATTTTTATGGCCCAATAGTTAAAATGAATCCTACATATTATGTGGAACATTAAAAAATATAGTAAAGGATCTACTAAGACCACATGCATGAAGTTCTTTTCTGAAGCTCCAAAGTAGGAGGAAGCGAAGGTGCTGCTTGGTGCACCCTCATCCCAAATCAGAGTGCCAGGTTTGAGTCCTGGCTCCTCCACTTCTGGTCCAACGCCCTGCGAATGAGCACCCCAGGGAGGAAGCCAGTGATGGCAAGGACGTATATCCCTGCCACCTACATGGGACACCCTGGTCCGGCCTTGACTGTTGGGGGCATTTGGGAAGTAAACCAGCACACAGAAGACCTCTCCCCTCTCTCCGACTTTCAAATAAAATTGGGGGGGGGGGGGGGGAACAGTTCAAAGCATTCTCCAAATGGGAGCAGACTTTAACAAAATGGACAAATACCTCCCAGAAGGACGTAAAAAGTAGGAATGTACATACAGGAAAGAGACTGGCGGGGCAAATATTCTTAAATCTACGTTCACAGTGATTTGTAGTTGCTGTTTATTCCCTAAGCGATGACCTTTCCCCAGTCACCCCGTGTATTCTCTGCAGGGTCAGAAAATGAACAAGGGCTGGGAACAGTTCTTGCTGGGCCCACTGTGTCTTTGGTAAGCGCATTTAATTTTGAATTTTTCATTACAAATGACGATGATGACGACAACCACCACCAGTCTTGTTTCACTGGCTGCGATGCAAAGCACCTTACTGCACCCATTTCCTGATCTGAAGCTCGGCAGCTCTCTAGCTGGGGTGCCAGCAGCACCCTCTGTGTCCTCAGCTCTCGAAAGCCACCCAACAGTACCTCCTTGCATGTGCTATTCCAGCCAGGGCGGACCCGCTACCCTGGTGGGTTTTCTCCTTCTTCAAGCTAGCTGCTCCCTACGTCGAATTTCTAACACGGGGAAACGTGAGACTATGCAATTAGTCAACTTGGTTTTTTAATCACTGGAAAGCTCTACTGCCCAAGTTTGGAACAATTTCAAATGCCCTCAGACACAGAGAAACATGAGGATACTGACCTTCCTAAGTTAGCCCCAAGGAGCGGCACAGAGCCCTGGGTCGCACATGAAATGGTCTGCTTGTGCAGCTTCCCGGGAAGATTAGTAATAGCTTCCATCAAATACTCCACGGGGGCTGGGATCCCGCGAATGTTGGCTGTGACTTCTATACAATTGAATTTGAAGCCCTCGAAGTATTTAGTGCTCAACTAGAATCAGAAACTGCTCAAGCCCAAAAGCGCAGGGAGATCACCCAGCCAGACCTGCCGCCCTGCAGGTGAGAAAGGCGGAGCCACACAAGTCCACGACAATGTGTGGGTGGAGCTGCAGGCGCTGGCTCCCAATCCAGACCCTTCCACCACATGTGATACCAATCTTGCCTTTGGCTTTCATTTAAAAGTCAGATTTGGTTTGATGTCCCTTAAAATAGAATAGATGTAGAAACCTAATTATGAGAAATACATATGTTTTTAAAAGAACATAAAACGTTTTGTAATTATGGCCTTAGGCATCTGTTGGTATGAATAAATGTTAAAAGACTTTCATTTGTGGATTACAATTTGTTTTTGTAAAAATGGCACTAGAGTGATAGATACCACACTTTGAACTTTGGTGAAGGCTTTTTCTTCCTACAACAAGCTGTGTCATGTGACAGTGAGCGCCTGATTTTTATGTAATTCTGTTGTAGCTATTTTTCATTGTAAGCCTATTTTAAGCTTCTCCATAAATTAATATTTAATTTGTTCAGATAAATCCATGGTCTCTTATTGTAAATATGAATTAGTGGATGCGTCTTTGTAATTCTTACAAAAAATCTCAAGCCAAGATCACACAACACTGCCAGTCACCAGTCTGTTTCCACTTCACTCTGATTATCTTGAGTTTTCTCTGCTTGCCAGTTATTAACAACACGAAGCAAGCCTTGCTGTTCACTTAGGTGGAAATTTGATGGCTCTGACGCAAGCAAACACAAAAACATAAAACAGCAAATCTGAGAAAATGTCCCATCGTGTTCAGAACGCCCACACAAAAGTATCTGAATGTCCAAAAAGCCACCTAAAATTGTTACTGCTTTCGGAAGAGGCTACAGGACAAAAGATGGAAAAGACACATGAATAGTAAGTTGTCGTAACCTTTGAAATCCACTAATGTTCTGTGACTTAAAACAAATAAAATATGGTGAGTCTGCAGCCAAAAAAAAAAAAAAAAAAAAAAAAGTCCTGGGCATGAATCACAGCTTACATTCCTCTCCATCCGCAAACAATTTCATTTGGGAAAGTTGCCACATAGTATCGACAGTGACAACAAATGGCATTGTCCGGCCAACATCTGTTTCCGACTCCCACACTGATACTGCAGGCCGGTACTTAGGAGTGAGTTTGTCTTCACAAGCTGCTGAGCCACAGAGGAACTGGAAATCACTGGGACGGTGAGGTTTTATTATTGGAACACAGGAAAACTTCCTCACCGTGCTGGGAAGTTCTGTATCTTTGAAATATTGGAACCGGGGCTATGGGAGCACATTAAGCCATGCGGAAGAGGACTTCTGAAGAAAGGGGAGGGAAAAAAATTGTTTCTTGTCCATTATGTCCTTGGGCTGAAGTCCCCGCTCCATCTCCATATAACTTCCTCACCCACCCTCCACTGAGAACCGTTGTTTTTTAAGATGTTATTGAGTTTCTTCTTCAAAGTGACAGAACGGAATCCCAAAGAAATTCTTAGCCAAATATGTTAAATAAACACCAGTGTTTCTTTATAACAACAAGAATCAAATGGAACCGGAATTTTTTTCCCTTTGATTTTTTTTCTAAATTCACACTGCCACACTCGCATTTTCTGAAAACCTGGCCAAGGCAGGCTCGAAGACTCTCCTGACCATGACAGCCTCCCGTTAGCCTGCACTCTCAGGAGCAGAGGCACGAGGAGCCGCTGGGAGAATGGCCAACGAGCAGTGGTGGCAAGACCCAGACGAGGGACGCTTGCCTTTGCAGTCGAACTTGTAGGGTAATGGTTCATGCCAGCCTATCAATAACCAGTCAGGTGCACAAGACAAATGTCTATTGTCTCACACTCTCTGTGTGGCAGCAATACTGGAAGTGAAAGTGGTGCACAGTGGCAATCCCAACCCACCCACCTACGCTCCAACCAGCTGCGAACTCTCAAGTCACTTACATATTCTGACAGCAAAGAAGTTCCCGTCTTTTTGGTGGTTAAAGATCAGGTCACTTAGAAGAACAAAACAGTTGAGTGGGATATGAGATCAACGTCTCATTTGCATACTCACTGTTAAATGCTTAATTCTAAAATGATGGACTAGATTTCATATTGTATTGTTTACTTTGACATTTCACATAAAAATACTTGTTGAACAGATCACTACATGAAATTATCACAGAGTTGTCTGAAGACAGTAACACACTTCTACAAAATTATTCTAACACTTATGTGGCCTGGAAGATGATCTTTCATTGGCATACCCATATAGTTTGTGTATTAAGAAATAACCTCATTATTACAAAATATTCATACTGCATCTTCATAACTTCACCTGCTGAAAATTGCTAAAAACTTAACTACTTAAAAATAATCACTCAATCTTACTATTTATGGGAAAATATATATGCATTTGGAGAAATTATTTTTATTTGATTCTTGTCCAAACTGCTTAAAAAAAATCAAAGTACTTGAGATCTGTGTTTCTTTCACTTTTAGTTTTATGATCAATTCTCAAATAATGACACTCATAATTAGTAATCAAAAATGAAAAACATGTAATAAACAGGCAATTGGAAATGAGAAGTAGATCTGTAATATTCACACACAGATCCTGCTGTGACAAAATTGAAACTTGCCACGTGTGTAGCCTGTTCAGACTGTCATGCATGCTTTTCAGTGTAGTTTTCAATCACAACACTGGCTCCTCACAGCCGTCTCTTCCCTTGTTATACACAAGGCATTCATTGTTCAAGACTGAATCGATTCAGATGGCACAGTCTCAGCAAAGCGTCCTCCAGAGTTTAAGTAGCTCTGCCCTGTGTTCTCACAGCACAGATCATCTCTGTCACACCCTTTGCCAATTCTGGTTGCAGGTGCACGGCTCTGGTCTCCCAGCCGTTGTGAGTTACCTGTATCCTTAGCTGTTGACCCTTTTGCATGAGCACACGGGGGCCCCACGTGTTCGCTACCTGGATCAGTTGACTACGTCTCAGAGAAAATCTGTATGAGGGGTCTTCCAGGTGTGCACGTAAAATTACATTGTGGAAAACACTATCCAGGAATTTCAAAAGTTTGTGATTTCCACTTTCCGTGGACTTTCTCAAGTGTGTCCATGAGCGCTTCCTAAGGCCCTGGCCAAAGACACAGAGCTCGTTAGGGGCCCGGGTGCCACGGAGGGCTGGCCCCTTCCAGGGCTCGTCCACCACCCACGGCCCCATGCAGCAGCAGCTGCTGCCTCAACTGTTCCTCCATCGCTGTGAGCTGAGAATCGCCAAGTAAGTTAACAACCAGACCAACAGCGAGGGGCTGGCTTGAGCGAGAAAGGAGAAAATTCTTCATCACACCTTGTGTCACCCAGAGGAAGCCTCAGCCTGCCAATTTCACAAACATGCCAGTACAAGAATTTCCTTGGCAGGGGGCAGCATGGAAATGTCCTTTTAAAAAAAAACTCAATTAACCCCCTAAATCCATACTTGCTGGAAACATTTCCTAGGCTGGGGAACACAAGGCTCAGGACGAGGCCCCTCCCCTCTCTATTTCTGGACCTCTCCTTTTGTTCACACTTGCTAAGAATAGTGGCCGGGTGGGAGGGGCTATTTATAGTCCCCCAGGCAGCCTAACTCCGCACACTTTATTCATTTATATTTCCGGTGTTTACTGTGGCCTTACCTTTTCTGTAATTAAAAGTGTCCATCCAAGATTTTATTTAGGAACAAATCAGTTGTAAATAGCTTTTCTTTTAATATATAAAAGCCTATATTTAGACTCAATAAGATATGTTACTCCCGTTTCCTCCATATTAACTAAAAACAGCTTGCAAGGGTGGGGGGAGGGGTATGCAACTGTGTTTTCTCTCCAATTTTTTTTTTTTTTAATGTGAAACCCAATGATTTGACCTTTGGGTGTTCTGATGAAGAGCCTGGCTTTATATGGTAAAGCACTGGGCCCTCAAGTCCCTCAAATGCTGCCTTAGAAACTGAAGCAAAATTTCTGTTACACCCAACTCACAACGCATTTATTAATTAACAGACCACGGATTTAAATCTTATTGCTACATAACACAGTCAGAAAATATACTAAAACATGCCTCCCTCACTGGCTGGGAAACAGGGTCTCTAAAAACGATCTCACTTAGGAATTCCCTTTGAAATCAGAGAGGTTTTCCAGTTTAAGCAGCACCCAAAGCCAGGAAAACCATGCCGCTCTTCCTCCACTCCTTGATTTTGGTTGAGGATTCAACCACATCCCTTTGTAAGAGGCTTGGATCACACACGAATCAATTTCTTCCCACGTCTAAGACAACAAAAAAGTGTATTCTGTCAAGCTGACCGGGCAGTCAATAGCCGCCAGGCCTCTTAGTACAGCCGATAGCACCGAGCCAAATTCAAAGTAGTTTTTGTGCATCTGTTTTAAGACCAATCAGTGTTTAAGTTCTTCAGAAAATGCAGTCTGCTAAACTCTGTGATTGGCTGTGGGTGCCACAGGGGTGGTAACACAGGGGTGGTGACACAGGGGCGGTCTCCCTGTCCTGCTGAACATGACCTGTGCTTTTCAACACACCGATATCCCATATGGGCACTGGTTCGTGTCCTGGTTGCTCCACTTCGAATCCAGCTCTCTGCAGTGACCTGGGAAATCAGTGGAAGATGGCCCAAGTCCTTGGGCCCCTGCCCCCACGTGGGAGACCTAGAAGTAGCTCCTGGCTCCTGGCTTCAGATCAGCCCAGCTCTGATCTGCAAAACCCACCAGCAGGGAGATGGCTGCTTCCTTAAAATCTAAAATCACTCTACTTAGAGAAATCACAGCTGTTAATCAGAGCATTCAATCTCAAAGCTCTTCTAACAAAGACACGTTTTAGTTCTCTGCTCTAAACTGATCGAACTACGATACTGAGCAATTATGTAAATGTTTATTCTCGATATGGGATAATTTAACTGCTGAACTTGCCCTATGCTCAAATGTAATGGAACAATAGATTTTGAACATGGTTGTTTTAAGTGTCATTTCAATGTGTTTTTACCTAATGCTTTGTTTTGATAAAGTCAAAGCTAAATAAACACTCTTTAGCTCAGAAACAATTGTGTTTTTTTTTTTAAGATTTATTTATTTATTTGAAAGTCAGAGTTACACAGAGAGCGGGGGGGGGGGGGGGAGAGAGAGAGAGAGAGAAGGAGGGAGGGAGGAAGGGAGGGAGGGAAGTGTCTTCATCCGCTGGTTCACTCCCCAGGTGGCCACAATGGCCAGAGCTGCGCCGAACTGAAGCCAGGAGCCAGGAGCTTCCTTCTGGGTCTCCCACATGGGTACAGGGGCCCAATGACTTGGGCCATCTTCCACCGCTTGCCCAGGCCATAGCAGAGAGCTGGATTGGAAGTGGAGCAGCTGGGTCTTGAACTGGAGCCCATATGGGATGCCGGCGCTTCAGGCCAGGGCATTAATCCGCTGTGCCATAGCGCCAGCCCTTAGCTCAGAAACCATTGTAAAACATCACATCTATGCAACAAAGTGCTTTCAGAGCTAAGCTAATTATTCGTACGTTCACTTTTCTTCCTCTGGTGCCTAACGTGAAGTGGGACAGAGCTCACCACTGTGGGAAAACCTATCACAAAAGCATATGACATAATATTTTTGGATTAATTCCCCTCTCTCTCTGGAAGTATTTTGTCTGGTCCATTTGATTTAGAAAGCAAAGAACATTAATCAAAATACTTCTACCATTGCTTTGACTGATCTTGAATTCTTAACAGTTAGCCATCTGGGTAGATACTTCCTAGCCAAAAAAGTCAATATGTGGGGCTGGTGTTGTGGCGTAGCAGGTAAAGCTGCCACCTGCAGCACTAGCATCGCATATGGGCACTGGTTCATGTCCTGGCTGCTCCACTTCTAATCCAGCTCTCTGCTATGGCCTGGGAAAGCAGAAGAAGATGGCCCACGTGGGAGACCCAGAAGAAGCTCCTGGCTTTGGATCAGCACAGCTCCAGATGTTGCAGTCATTTGGGGAGTGAACCAGTGGATGGAAGCGCTCTCGCTCTTGCTCTCTCTCTCTCTCTCTGCCTCTGCCTCTCTGTGACTCTGCCTTTCAAATAAATAAATAAGTCTTTAAAAAAAGAGTCAACATGTGACCCCCAAAGGATGAACTCATAAAAGCTCATGTGTCTAGAACGGTAGGGAGTTTGGTTTTCAGTTTAAAGCTGAAGTCATCTGCACACTCTTACAGAGTAGGCCATGGTGGCACTGCTGTTTCCTACAGATCCTTGTAGAGTTCTCCCACGTACTCAGGGCCCGTGCACTCCCCCTGTGCTCCTCCATGGGTAACTGCACGTGCACACACATGTCCCACGTACTCAGGGCCTGTGCACCCCCCCTGTGCTCCTCCATGGGTAACTGCGCGTGCACACACATGTCCCATGTACTCAGGGCCTGTGCACCCCCCCTGTGCTCCTCCATGGGTAACTGCGCGTGCACACACATGTCCCATGTACTCAGGGCCCGTGCACTCCCCCTGTGCTCCTCCATGGGTAACTGTCCATGCACACACATGACCAGGTGTGGGGCATTCACACGGAGCAAAAGTCAGCGGCATAAGGAAACTCCAGCTCAGGCTTGCTGATACGGTCAGCTAATTTTTTTGAACAATTTTTGATGAACTGCTATTATGCAGAAACGTGGTGAGATCTGCTGACTGATCATCTTATTTAAAGGATGCATTCCTGACTTGTAGCCTATCAAAAGTAAAAACCATCCCCTTCCAAAACAACCACCAGCTCCTAGAATGGGCCAGACAAGAAGGCGCAAGCCCACGGCGGAGGCACAGGGCTCTGCCACCCACTCACCCAACTGACACGCGCAGTTCCTGTGCAGCAAAGTCGGTGTCACAGACAACTGCCAACTGTATACAAAACGACTCCTCTCCTGAATCTGTATATGAAACACATGAAAACTGTATACCAGAAATAAAATTAAAAAAAAAAAAGCACGACTCCCCTGGTGCCCTGTAGAATTTGTATCGGTCATATTACCTCACACTGGAGAAACTCACTTCATTTTCCTGGCAATATTAGAAGTGAATGGGTATCATGTTGATTTAAAAATTTTTTTTTCTCAAAGCCTCTTAAATTTATGTTGAACTCTGACCTCTGGAAAATATGTTCTTATTCAAAATGTTCACTGGCAGCCCACCTGAAGGCCACAAAAGTCCATCTTAGAGGTGGCTACCCGTGAACACATACATAGCATGCAGACATAATTAGACATCGCTTTCCAAAGTTCCTCTTCATGGGTCACTTAGGGCTGCGCAGACAAAACCAAGCAGGATGTGTGTGAGGAAGCTGATCCTCCCTCATCCCCGAATCCCAAACCTAAAATGCTCAAAAACTCAGAACGCTCCGAGTGCTCACACGATGCCGCAATGGAAAATTCCACACCCGACTTCACGTGATGAGGCTCAACCAAAACACAGGCGCAAACTACTGCATAAAAGGACCTTCAGGCTTCTGTGTATAAGGTACACATGGGACGGAAATGTGTGTTGTATGTATACTTGGCGCCCAACCCCAAGACACCTTGTTGTGGACATGCAAGTATTCTGAAGTCCCCCAAAAATTGTGAAACCCAAAATACTTCCACTTCAAAGCACGGCAGATAAGGGATACATACGCCACCTGTAGTTTCTTGCCCGGCTCCTCCAGGGAAGAGAACTGTGTTTTTGCAGTGTGAGGTCCTCCAAAATCTCTAAAACATGCCTCATAATCTTACAGAGGAAAGTCGACATTTTCCTAACGAGACCACCATGAACCCTTAGCCACAGACAAACGCTGCGGTTATGTACCGTACTAGGTCAAGGCAGGCGTTCTGTATGGAGTCCTTATCCGAACAGAAAGAGGACTTACAGTGCTTCCTAGTCAAATGTGCTTACTAAACTTCTACCAGGAATGTCTCAGGGTAAGGAGAGTGAAGCAGAAATGATGGGATGGCGTCTGGCATCAGCCAGCACAGGTGAGCAAAGAAGGCAGAACGCTTAGGGATGGAGGGAGGGCCCGGGAAAAACTAATGATGCTTTCAATGCTGACCTGAGCTCAAGGGAAACTTACTTTAGGGTCCCGGCATTATGGCATAGCAGCTGAAGCTGCCACCTGCAATGCCGGCATCCCATATGGGCACACGTTCAAGTCCCAGCTGCTCCACTTCCAATCCAGCTCCCTGCTAATGTGCCTGGGAAAGCAGTGGAAGATGGCCCAAGTCCTTGGGCCCCTGCACACGTGTAGGAGACCTGGGAGAAGCTCCTGGCTTCCGATCGGCCCATCTTTGGTCATTGCAGCTGTTTGAGGAGTGAACCAGCAGATGGAAGACCTCTCTCTCTAAATTTTTTCAAATAAATAAAACTTAAAAAAAGTTAAAACTTACTTTAGGGGACCAGCATTGTGGTATAGCGGGTCTTTGCCTGCAATGCCGGCATCCCATATGGGCACCAGTTCAAGTCCCGGCTGCCCCACTTCTGATCCAGCTCCCTGGTAATACACCTGGGAAGGCAGTGGAGGATGGTCCAAGTGCTTGAGACCCTGTACCCATGTGGGAGACCTGGAGGAAGCTCCTGGCTCCTGGCCTTGGCCTGGCCCAGCCCTATCTGTTGTGGCCATTTAAGGAGTGAACCAACAGATGGAAGACCTCTCCCTCTCTGTGTGTCTCTCTCTCTGTAACTCTGCCTTTCAAATACATAGAATAAACCTTTAAAAATAAAAGTTACTTTAGTCTACAAGCATGACTGGTTTTTTAAAGCTTCCTTTTATTTATTTTCACTTGAATTGAAAGGCAGATATACATACATGGAGAGGTCTTCCATCTATGGTTCACCCTCTGTCCCTCCCCAATGCCACCAACGGTGGGGGCTGGGCCAGACCAAAGTCAGGAACTCTACCTGCGTCTTCCAGCTACTGAGTAAGCTTCGGCTGCCTCCCGCGTACTTCAGCAGGAAGCTGCATGGCGGGCAGAGAAGCCAGGACTCCAGCCAGGAACTGCAATGTGGAAGACAGGTGCTCCCAACAGCATCCTGAACCCTGCACCAGACACCTGCCCGGCGTGACTGCTTTGATCATCCTAGGCCAAAGAGAATCTGCTTTTAGAAACGAAAAATCAGCAAAGGTGTCTGGGTTTGATATATATATTTCGGTCAATTTAGACTTAAATTCTATGAGGTCAAATTCGTAATTGTCATCACCCAGATCAGTATCTACCTTTACTCCGACCCCGTCCCAGCCTGGATAACTCACCACGCAAGGAATGCCCCGGCACTACTGTTGGCGGGAAGCAGATTTACCTGAAGGCTTAGGGATATGCAGGAACTGTCACTCCCCCAGGTACCTCCAGGGCCCAAAGAAGCACCCAAGCGAGGGGACACACAAAATCCAGTGTCTCTGTTAAATGTGCCAAAGCAAGACGTGTCTGCATTCTGTATCACCGAGAGCTTTCTAAGTTGCAGGAGCACCAGGGTCCACAAAGCGGAGCTCCACCCTGCTGCGAGGGGCTGCTGACTGGGGCTCCCACGCCACCTGGCACGGCTCGCGTTCTCAACCACAGGGACCTTCAACAAAACCGCCATCAGCTCTCTCTTCCTCAAATGCCTGGAAGTGCATTAAGTCAGGTACTACAAAGTGTGAAAGCCCTGCTGAACACTGGGAAAGTCAAGAATCACAATAGATGGGGGGTTGGTCGTGTCACACCATGACACAGCGGTGAAGCTGCTGTTTGCAAATGCAGCACCAAACGGAGTCTTGTTGCTTGGCTTCAGATCCAGGCTTCCTGCTAACGCGCCTGGGAAAGCTGCAGATGACAGCCCAGAAGACTGGGGTCCCTGGCACACACGTGGGAGACCCGAATGGAATATTCCAGGCTGCCGGCTTCAAGCTGGCCCAGACCTGGCTGCTGGGAAGTAAAGCAATGTAGATATATATATATATATATATACACACACACACATATACACACACACACACACACACACATATATCTAATAAATATATAAATAAATTTAACATCAAAGAATTGTACCAGATAATTCATTGCTGTTAGCGGGGTTGCTGCTATGCATGCCACCTCTACAAGCATCTGTTATTTTGCAGACAAACCCCTGGATCTGCTGTATAATCCACCGCTCTGCCCTGGGGAGGGAAGGCTTCTACAGAGACGCCCTGGGGGTCCCGTGCAGCTGTGGGAGAGAGTTGAAAGCATCTTTACAGGACCAGCAAAGACAGTTCAAGGATTGAAGGTGAAGCCTGGGAAAGAATGGGGCAAATCACAGCTTCACCCTTATAACAAGGACTGTTCACGGGGGGAGTGACCTGGGCCGACGCTCGAGGGCACTGAGGCCAACTCTGGACCAGACCTTTCTATGGAAGGAAGTCAGGAAGATTCTTCTACAGGTGACATTCCACACCCTGAAACAAGGGGTCCGGCCTGGCCCACCTCCCTCAGCTCCGAGCCAGTCTTGGAACCCTGAAGGCCAGCACAGGGACTCTGAGCCGCTCTCCCACTGCGTGACAACCTAACTGAATTCACAACGTGGCCAGCAGGTGCTCGCACAGGGGGCCCTGCCTTTATTATTATTTCTTTTTCTTTTTAAACGAGATTTCTTTTTTAAGATTTATTTATTTATTTGAAAGGTAGAGTTAGAGGTAGAGGCAGTGAGAGAGAGAAAGAGAGAGAGAGAGGGAGGGAGAGGGAGGGAGGGAAAGAGGTCTTCCAACCCAGTTGTTGATTCTCCAGATAGCTGCAATGGTCGGAGCTGCACTGACTCCTGGCTTTTACCTGGTCCAATTGTAGCCACAGAGGCTATTTGAAGAATGAACTGAATGGAAGATCCCTCTTCTCTCTCTCTCTCTCTCTCTCTCTCTCTCTGTGTGTGTGTGTGTGTGTGTGTCTCTGTCTCTGTCTCTGTCTCCCTTCCTCCCTCCCCTTCCTCATAACTCTGCCTTTCAAATAAATAAATCTTTAAAGAAACAATAAGGGGCCCACACTGTGGCGTAGCGGGTAAAGCCACCGCCTGCAGTGCCGGCATCCCATATAGGCACTGGTTTGAGTTCCAGCTGCTCCACTTCCCATCCAGCTCTCTGCTATGACCTGGGAAAGCAGTAGAAGATGGCCCAAGTGCTTGGGCCCCTGCACCGCAAGGGAGACCTGGAAGAAGCTTCTGGCTCCTGGCTTTGGATTGGTGCAGCTCCACCCATTGCGGCCATTTGGGGAGTGAACCAGCGGAAGGAAGACCTCTCTCTCTGTCTCACCCTCTCACTGTAACTCTACCTGTCAAATAAATAAATAAAATCTTTAAATAAAAAAGGAAGTTGAAAATAGCCTGCAGGGGACTTGCAGAGAATCCCTGACGCTGAGAATCTCTGGGAAGAGCTCAAGTCCTTGTCTGCCGTCGGGTGATTTAGCTCTGCTCTCCTGAGTAAAAGCTAAGAACTGGAATACATCAGTGTATCCCCCAAGAGGGTGTCCACCTGTGCTGAGAACTTTCCAGAAAATATGCAGAACTTGCCCCCAGAGATTCGGGTTCCCTTCTCCACAGAGGGCTCCCAAGGGCTTGGGCCCAAACCCCAAGTCTTGCCCATCGTCACCATTCTTCCCAGAGTCCTTCAGCAAACTCCACCAGCTCTGTGTCACTCCTGCCCGGGGCCCACCCACTCCTCCCACCTCCGCTCTCATGCCCTGCCCTCACCTCCCACCTCCTCCCTGCTGGGCTGCTGGACTCCCACTTCTTGATTCCTTGTACCCACTTCCCACCTGTTGCAGTAGCAGTACCTTTCCTAATGAGCATTTGATGAAGTTGCTGCACTGTATAAAATCCTCCTACGATGCCCTTGTTCTGAACAGAGTAAAATCCAGGTTGTCAGAGCTGGACCCTATCAGATGCCTTGAGAACCACGTTCACCCCACCCATCACATATTTCTATGAAAATACCAACCACAGGACATTTGCACATGCTGTTCCACTGCCCATTCTGTTGTGTGCCCAGATTTATCCGGGCTGGCTCTTGATTCGATTTAGATTTCAGCTCCACTCTCTTCATGCCGGCCTCTCCTGACCCCCTGCCTCCCTCCGTTCACACCTCTCTCACTTGTTTAGCCTTCCAGTTCCCCTCTGGTGGCTCGTGTACCAGCAGCTGCCCTCCCAGTAGAGTATGAGCACCTGTAGAGGTGGGGGCCCCGCTGAGCCTGTTCACTGCGGTCTCCCCTGCTCTGGAACAGGGCTCGGCCCACGGCGGGCATTCAGCTAACATACGGAGAATGAATGAATGGGTAATTCATTAGCTCTGGGACGGGGCCTGGGAACACACAATCTTAACAAGCTGGTAGGGGACCACTTCAGGCTTAATAACCGCTTTCGATGTGTCTGTCCCCTGGAAGGAAGTCTACTTTCGTGCTGTTAAATCCATGGCCATGCAATAAACAGCAATAAGGCTATAAAAAGAAGAAAACCTTTGTGGCCAAAAAGAAATGTTGCAGGGGAGAAATTCTAGAACATCCCACTTGTTTGACTTCAGTGTGAAACAAGGGCCACGGCTTTTATACGCGCTGTCACCACCAAGCAGAACACATGCCTGGAGGGAAAAGGCCCCTTGCGACCCAGTTAACCAAGCATAGAAAAGATACCAACTGCAACTTTCTTTACAAAGTTTAAGCGGAACAGAAAAGGAAAACCCTTAAATATGCACTTCCAGCTAAATGCCGGCAAGCGAGGGAAAACCAGAATCGTGCAATCTCCCGGCGGGCGGGCGGGCGGGCGGGCACGTGACCGGGAGTCCGCGCGAGCCTTGCACAAGCTCTTGTTCCGCTTTGCCCCTTGCCCCTTCCCCACACTCGCAATCTGTTCAGAGTTCCCAGGCACTGCGACCCCTGTGCCTCTGTGCTGGCGCTGCCTCCCACAGGGTCTGTCCCTCCCGTGTGGGTCCCAGCGCAGCCTTCCTGGGGGTCTGGCTTCCTCCTTCCCCGACCCCTCCCCTCCTCCATGCTGGTGAGACTCGCTCTGGTCGTTATTGGACCAACAGCTTTCTCGGGGGGCTGCCTTGGTGTCTACCAGGTTAAGTTGCCTTTTTTTCAGTTCCAGTGTAATCTTCCACCTGGCTGTGAGCACAGGCGGGATCTTGTGCGTGCTGTCATGACCAAGCCCCGGCACCAGATTTCAGAGTCAGTTTGCTGTTGTGTGTAGTGCTACATCAATGCCTGGAAGGAGGCTCTACTTTGAGACAGGAAAAAAAATTAAAAATAAAAAAGCCAGAGCAGACCTAACATGTGACCACTGATCCCTGCTTCTGTCTTTCCCTCCAGCAATTTGGCCCAGGGACTGGCACACAGTAGTTCAACAAACTCCTGAATGAGTGAGTGAGTGAGTGAATTAATACAGGAGCAACACCTGCCCCGGCCTACTCCAGGTGACAACTGCTCTTTTATGGCGTTAGTACTTTAGGGAGAACTTTGACAGCGTGATTCAAGTGCTGAAGGAAACCCCTAGAGCCTATAGAAACGCAAGCCTAGAATGTATTGAGCTCAAATGTATTTAGCTCAAAAGCTAAAACCTCTGGGGGACCCTTCTAAACCTAAGACCAGAATGAAACTATGTTTTCAAGATTGCAACATTTTCACTGATGAAAACCAGACAGGCGGGGCTGTCACTGTGGTGCCGCCTGCAGTGCCAGCATCCCATAGGGACGCCGGTTCTAGTCCCAGCTGCTGCTCTTCCAATCCAGCTCTCTGCTATGGCCTGGGAAAGCAGTGGAAGATGGCCCACGTCCCTGGGCCCCTGTACCCACATGGGAGACCCAGGAGAAGCTCCTGGCTTTGGCCCTTGCAGCCATTTGGGGAGTGAACCAGTGGATGGAAGAGCTGTCTGTCTGTCTGTCTCTCTCTCTCTGCCTCTGCAGCTCTGCCTTTCAAATAAATAAATAAATCTTAAAAAAAAAAAAAAAAAACCCACACACATACACACACACAAAGGGAATTCTCAACAAGTCAAACTCCTGCAAACCCTTCTCCACCAGGGATCCCAATCCAAACCTGCAGGCGCTTGAAGCACCCGACTCCACGTCACAGGAAGCAGGGCTGCTGCTGTCCCTGCCAACACCTGATGGGGCTCACACCTCCCATAGGCAGCGATGCTTCGGCGCCCATGCACCTCCCCGCCCTGCGTGTGGACCGGCCGCGAGTGCCCAGAGATTTTTTCTCCCCATAGCTGGAGCAGGAATCAATTAAAGAACATAATCACGCGTTAACTAGCTAATACAGCAGTTAGCAGGAAGGGGTTTTGCAAGCCTCTGAGTGTTCAGCAGCCGCAGAGCCTGTCTTTCATTTGCTCCGTAAGATCTATAATTGAAAGAATACCGTGCGAGACGCCTTTCATGAGCGCCACGAGCTAACATTTCCCGCTTTGATAACCACACTAGGAAAATCTAAGGCACTTCAAGCCACCCAATTACATTTGATTAGCTAGTCAAAATAATCTAACAGCTTTTCATCACCCAAAGGAAAACTTGCAAAGAACTCTGTTTCCAGCTCCGCTGCACAAACACTAACCTCTCTCATTATTTTACAGGGGGAAATGTAATATTTAGTGTCTCCAGAAATGAGGCGACCAAGGCTCTGTCTCATCACAACTGGAGACGAACAGAAGTGTGACTGTGGTCAGAAGTGTGCGGTACAGAAGTGCCGGTGGCGATTCCAAAGGCGACAGGATACGGGGGTCAAAACAAAACAACACGCCATGGTAGGAGCCAACACTTGAAGGCAAAAATCTGAAAACAGGATATGCACTCCACACTCTGTGATACATGCAACACACACACACAGGAGCTGCCAAGGAGAATTTTGGGCTCGCCAAACCGCTACATGCATATAATTATCTTCTAGCAAGTGAATGTTGAGTCTAACAATCAGAAACAACAATCTAAAGCATCATTCCAAAAATATTCAGGATCCCGAGAAGACTGATGTAGGGCTCCTTCAAGCCAAGAGGCATCCAGGATCCCCTCCCCACGGAGCAGGTGTGTCTCCCTCCCGTCTGTCTGGAGCGCACACATTCAGTACGTACCCAGTGTCTACTGCGTTTCCCTCCCCTGAAAGCCTCTTCTCCGCTTAAAGGAGAAACTATGCAGCCCTCTCAGGTACTACGTCCTGTTCGAGTCCCGGCTGCTCCACTTCCCATCCAGCTCTCTGCTATGGCCTGGGAAAACAGAAGTTGGTCCAAGTGCTTGGGCCCCTGCACCTGCGTGGGAGACCCGGAAGAAGCTCCTGGCTCCTGGCTTTAGATAGATCCAGGCCTGACCGTTGAGGTCATTTGGGGAGTGAACCAGAAGATAAAAGACCTCTCTCTCTCTCTCTCTCTCTCTCTCTCTCTCTGCCACTCTGCTTTTCAAATAAATCAATCAATCTGAAACGTGATGTAGACTTGGAGGAAGTGGTCTCGCCGCAGGCTTTACAAACCCAGCGCCGCAGAGTCCGCTCACATCCACCGTGGAGGAGAAAGACAGAGGCCAGGAGTTTAAAGGCACCACTGGGATCACGCCCCTCCTCTGCAACGCTCTCCTTGCACAACGAGGGCAGACTTTAGACCTGTTGGCCAATGACTCCATCTGCCATGTAAAGAAGCGGCATTCTTACAGAACCCGGCGTTGGCTCAAGTTTAGTGGTGAAGTTAATCCCGAACGTTGTGCAATCGCAAAGACATTTCCAAATCGTCAAGAAAGTGTGGTTTTCTTTTCGTTTTCTGCCATCAGGGGCCAGCAAGAGCGCTCCACGGCCCTATGTCCTTCAACCCCAGACCTCGGGCTGTTCCTGCACAAGGGAAGAATCTGTAGCACTGGCCCCTCTAGGGTGAAACCGGGGCACTTGACCGTGATTTTCAGGGAGGAAATTGAAAGGTGAGGGCAACGCTGGAACCATCTGTGGGACTGAGTGAAGATGTGGCTCAGAGGCCGAGGGAGAAGTGCCCAGCCTTGCACAGAACCCTCTCGGCTCTCTGAAAGCAGGAAGGGGATTCTAAGGTTGGCTCTGTGCAGGAAACTGAGCCGGGATCCATGCGAACTCGCCTTGCTAGCTTCTCTCATGCGCTCGCCCGCTGAAGCCAACCTGCTCCCCCGTGCAACATGCCATGGTGTGGGACGCAGCTGGCCCAGGGTAAGGGTCGGAAAGAAGCTCTCCTTAAACGCAGCCCATCTCTGGGCCTGCCTTCCCCGCCACCCGCAGGGCCCCCCAGAGTGCACGGCTCGCTCCCCCTTGCTAAGCAGCCTCCACCTGGATAGTAAGCACAGTCACAGCAGAGAACGGACTTGGCAATCTTTTGGTCCTTAGAACCATTCTGCTCTACGCGGTGAGGCCTCCAGGCGGCCCTGGGACCCTGAGACACACGTGACAAGGGAAGTGGAGACAAGTGAGTAGGAAAAGACAAGGCCTGGTTCGAGGCAGTGAGTTAAGCCACCACCCGAGACTTGGGCATCCCCTGTGGGCACTGGCTTGCGTCCTGGCTGCTCCACTTCCAATCCAGCTCCCTGCTAATGGTCTGGGAAAGCAGCAGGGGGTAGTCCAAGTGCTTGGGCACCTGCCAACCACACAGGAGAACCGGAAGAAGCTCCTGGCTCCTGGCTTCAGCCTTGCCCAGCATGGCTGTTGCAGCCATCTGGGGAGTGAATCAGCAGATAGAAGATATCTCTCTCTCTCCCCCACTTTCTCTGTAACTCTCAAATAAATCTTAAAAAAAAAAAAATCAGATGGAAAAGGAGAGGAAAGGGCCTTCAGAGAAAATTAAGAAAATGATGGAGAAGGTGCGATGTCCCCAAAGGCTCTGGCCGGGGCCCCCATGCCACCGACCACCTGGCCCAGCAGCTAGAGAGAGTATTGAAGAGAACCACAACTAGTGCCAGACATACGACACGCACTCAGCTTCTGGGATCTGCGCTACACTGCACTCCATGGTGGGTATTCGGGGGTCTGAGATGAATGTCTTTAGAGTGAAGAATGGTTAAATGCCCAAATTCCATGCAGCCGTTCTGCAAATGGATGGTGAACTCTCTAAAGATCAATACGATCTGCTGCCCAAGCTGTGGAAAAATTAGGGGAAAGCCATCCTTTACTTTTCCTGGAAAATAGAGATCCATTTTGCCTCCGAAGTTCAGCGGGCAAAAGTACGTTGAGAGGCCGGTGCTGGTCTACAGTGTAGGCATCCCATATGGGTGCCAGTTCAAGTCCTGGTTGCTCCACTTCAATACAGCTCTCTGCTATGGCCTGGGGCTGGCACTGTGATGCAGCGGGTTAACGCCCTGGCCTGAAGTGCCGCCATCCCATATGAGCGCCGGTTCGAGACCCGGCTGTTCCACTTCCGATCCCGCTCTCTGCTATGGCCTGGGATAGCAGTAGAAGATGGCCCAAGTCCTTGGGCCCCTGCACCCATGTGGGAGACCAGGAAGATGCTCCTGGCTTTGGATTGGCGATCGGTGCAGCTCCAGCTGTTAGAGCCAATTGGGGAGTGAACATCGGATGGAAGACCTCTCTCTCTCTCTCTCTCTCTCTGCCTCTCCTCTCTCTGTATAACTCGGACTTTCAAATAAATAAATACATCTTAAAAAAAAAAAAAAAAGAAGATGGCCAAGTCCTTGGGCCCCTGCACACACATGGGAGACCTGGAAGAAGCTCCTGGCTTCGGATTGGCTCAGCTCCGGACATTGCAGCCATCTGGGGAATGAACCAGCGGATGGAAGACCTTTCTCTCTCTCTGTCTCTCTGCCTCTCTGTAACTCTGCCTTTCAAATAAATAAATAAAAAGTATGTTGTGGGGGAGGTACCACACATGTGCCTGCTTTTCTGTTTGTTTTGAACTCGTTACCCATTTGGTAACCTGTCCGCTTGGGTCAGCCATGGACTGGGGAACCCAGGCTCGCCAACACTGAGCAGCCGTTGCAGATCCCAAAGATCTGGGAGCAACGTGAGTGCCCTGCAGGGCCACGTATGGGAGCCAGCAGGGTGTTCTCAAACAGGCACACCTCTGCTTCTGCTCCAATAGGTGGCTCGGCTCGGTGGCCTGGTGAGAACTGGGGCGGGGCTCCTGGAGGCTGGGTGGGCGGGACTTGGGGAGGAGCCAGCTTTACACACCAAGGCTTAGAGGCCCCAGGCCCTGCCCTCCGCTGCCAGCCCCTGTCCCTGCTGTGATGTGCATCTCTGAGCTGATCTCTACTCAGCTTTCTACAGTGCTCTCCTCCCATGAAAACTAACGTGAAGGGACCCATGCTGAGTCCACTTACAGAAAGCACTTTCTGCGGTAAAAGTCCCAGAGGTCCTTTGAGACCTGGTTCGGGTGTGGGCAGGATGAGAACGGTGACAAATTTCTGCAAAGCACTTTCCGGCTTAGAGAGGCCTTCCCTATACCTTTTTGTTTGTTTGTTTGACTTACAGCATTACCACACATTAGCTATGTGCCCCGGGTCAAGTCAACACATGTCTGTAGGGTTCAGGATCCTCACAATGAGGGCCATGGTACCTACTGCACGGGCACCAGTTAGCAATAAACAATACAATGCATGCAAAACACTCAGCAATCACATTATGGTCCAATAAATGGCAGCTACTGTATTACTGTCTATTCTTCAAACTCTGCAGCCAAGGAATAACGCAAATATTTCCTACTGATTTTTTTTTACTTTATTTACTTATTATTTGAAAGGCAGAGTAACAAGAGAGAGAGAGAGAGAGAGAGAATGTCTTCCATCCAATGATTCACTCACTAAATGGCCACAACGGTCAGAGCTGGGCCCATCTGAAGCCAGGAGCCAGGAGCTTCTTCCAGGTCTCTCACTTGGGTACAGGAGCCCAAGGACTTGAGCCATCTTCCACTGCTTTCCCAGGCCAAAGCAGAGAGCTGGATTGGAAGTGGAGCAGCCGGGACTCAAACCAGTGCCCAGAAGGGATGCCAGCACTGCAGGTGGTGGCTTTACCCGCTACGCCACAGCGCTGGCCCCCGGCTGGCTATTCTGATGCTCTCCCGTGACTGCAGTGGAATAGGAACTGGAAGCTCATCAGGTGTGTGAACAAGCCAGCCCAGCGAGAAGCTCTGATCACCACGATCAACACCCCTGGCCAAACCTCCTGGCTTCCAGGGAGGATCCGCTCACACGGGAACTCCTGCTGCTCTGCCATGGTTGAACCCAAGCTTCGGCAAGCGAGGCAGCTCACACTGAGGCTGCAGCTTGCAAATGCATACCCAAGGAATGAAGCAAGTCTGGTTGCTTTTCAAAGGCAACTCAGAACTACATGGACGTAAACCAAGAACGGATCAGTGCTGTCAGGGGATGAGGCGGTGGGGAGAGGGCTACAGGAGAGTTCTGAGAAATGATAAAGCTGCTATTATGCATCGGACAACGAGCGTAAAGTTGAAGCCAGGTACCTCAGACCTCAACAGAAAGACCCAACTAGCACGTGGCAGCTTCAGGGTGCTTGGTGTAGTTTCAAGACAGCCCGATGGACAAAGCAGAAGTGACCGATGCCCATCCCCATCGTCATCTGTGTGTGTTTAGCTGCCCACCAGTGTCCTGCCCACAGCACAAAGAGGTATCGACTGAAAGGAGCCGATTCATCCAGAGAATAGTGTGTAAGACAGCAAGAACGCGCAGTCGCTAATCAGTAATACACACGCCTGCAGTGACACATGTATCCATCCAGAACGATTCGGGTTCTTGGCACCATGTGCCCCAGCAAAGGCTGCCTGGAAAAAGCACGGATGCAGATGTTTCTAGCCGAGGGGACCCCAGAGACCATCAAGTCAAACCTGCTGATGCCAACGTCCTCTCGAGTTCACCAAGACAGAAAAAGAACTTCCACGTCCGCTCTGGGGGAGATAAAGCCAGCCAGTTTCATTTGTTTGATTCTTTGGGTGAAGAGGAAGACTGGCAAGAATTGGCCTTCAAATTAAATTTGAAAATCTGGTAGGAAACCTACTTTATTTTCTGATATCCCAGTTTGCTGCTTTGCATCCAGAAGTGAAAGCAAAGAGGAGTCCTGTGGCCGCCACTCTGCAGAGCAAGCAGAAATGGTGGGACGGGCCCCGGGCTCTCGGGCTCATGCAAAGGGGAGCTGTGGGACGGGTAGATGCAGGGATACCTTGGGGACTCCTCGCTCTCCCACAGAGAAGCGTGGGTGCACTGGCACAGCGGGGTAAGCCAAAGCTTGGAATGTGCCTGGTTCAAGTCCCAGCTACACTGCGCGTCCTATCCAGCTCTCTGCGAATGCCCCTGGGAGGCAGTGGATGATGGCCCAGGTGCTTGAGGTTCCTGCCACTGCAAGGGAGAGCAGGATGGCGTTCCGGGCCCCTGGCTCCAGCCTGGCCTGGAGCAGGTTGTTGTGGGCCAATAACGAGAAGAGCTCCCTGTCTCTGTCCCTCCCTGTCTCCTTCTCTCACTCTGCTTTTCCAACAAATAAAGTCTTTAAAAAAATGCGTTGCCTAAAATTGGGACAGATCCCATAAACTCTCAGACTAGAGACTTGTATTGTTGGGGAAAGGTGAGTAATGGCTTGGAGAAAGAGATCTAGAAATAAACACAAGGCTGCCGGGAAAGCCTCCGTAACAGACCAGAGAAAGAAGCTGGCGTGCCCCTCCCCTTACCCCCGGATTTCAAGAAAGCTGCACTTGACACTGGCCTCGGCATAGCTGAATTCCTTGGGCACAAACTGCCTGGATCTCCCAGACCTCTTTTCCACAGAAATGCTTTGAGTTTGACTCAGGATTAATGGAGACTTTTGTTTTTATTCCTACGCCTATCAGCATCCTTCAGCCAAGGGAGCTCTCACAAATCCATTCCCAGAGCCCTCTGAAGACAGGCGGTCTCGTTAGAAGGTCAGGCACATCCTCTGGATTCATTAGATGCTCAACAAAGCAGGCACGATCTTCCCACCCTCCGCTCCCACGTGTGCGCGCCGTGTAAGTCACAGGTGCGAGACAAGCGGCACTCAGCCTGGCTCACAAGGTCAGCGGTGTCAGCAGAATGGGGGAACCCTGAATTTGCCCTTAACTTCCAGGAACACCAGTTAGAAGAAAAAAAAAAAAAAAAAAAAAAGTCGAGCATATAGGCCACTCTAACACAGATGTGGTTTAGCAGGTGCACAGAATGCAAGAGTCCAGAAAGTTCATGGAAGCGGAATTACGAGATATTATCTCTGAAAATCCATCTATGACCCAGTTCCCCTTCTGTGTTTCCCTTCTGCCTGTCTTCACCTGCAGACACAAAGCGACGCCCAGCTGTGCGCGCCCTGCACTCAGCAGAGCACCGGATACACTTGTGCTGAGCCTTTTCTCTGCCACACTTCAACCACGTGCTGTCACTGAATCCGATATTTCTGGGACAGTCGACTATGCACAGAGGGGACGGCGCTCAAGAGAGCTTCAGGCTTCAGCAAATTCTTTCAAGGCCCAGAAGTGCTAGCTGGGAGATCCGCCACCCTCAATGATCCCCCGGTGGTGTGGAAGAATTATTGAAGCTGTCTGAGTGACTCATTCACTCCCAGGGGGTCGTTGGGGCTCAGGGAGAGATCTGTCTCCCTGGTTATTAGTGATTCAGTAACTGGAGCATAGAGATGCCCGTCTGATAACCTGGAGATCTGCCTTGGCTTCACTAGCCAAGGCCTCTATTTCTGGAGGCAAAGGTTACAGGGGCCACGTGTGGGTACTGGGGAAGGGGAGGCGTGCAGAGGACTGCTTCTTTGAACCCGAATCCACCAGTTCCCCATCTGGGGCGTGCCTCAAGCCCTTTGCTGCTTCATTTGCAGCAGGGACAAATGTCCTCTACCCTGCCTCTGGCTCTGAAGGGCCTCGAGGTGTCTGGGGAATGAGTGTCTTCCCACACACCTGCCTGCTTCGGGAGCAACACGACTCAGAGTTCCGGTTTCATCCCCATCGTGAGGGAGACCAGAACTACCGCTTACAGGCACATAGCAAAAACAGAATCTCTCTCTAACACACACACACACACACACACACACAACAAAAAACAAAACCGAATTAAGAACTGGCTCACTACCAGGGCTGCATGTCTTCCAGCCCCTTTCCCTGAAATTCCAGGGTTGCTATGAGTACACTTGCTAAAAAATCTTTATGTATTTGTTTGACAGGCAGAGAGACAAAGAGCTCCAATTGCCTGATTCACTCCCCAAACACCTGCAACAGCTGGGGCTGGGCCATGCTGAAGCCAGCAGCCAGGAAGTCAGCCCAGGTCTCCCATGTGGGTGGCACGCACCCGGGTGCTGCAGCCACAACCTGCTGCCCTCCCAGGATGCACACCGGCAGAGAGCTAGAATCAGAAGCAAAGCCAGCTCTGAAAGCCAAGACACTCTGGCAAAAAAAAAAAAAAAAAAATCCTAAATGAAAGATCTCTGTGAGTGAGATCCCAGCAGAAAGAACGGGCCATCAAAGGAGGAGGTACCTTTCTCTGAAGGGAGGAGAGAACTTCCACTTTGACTATGGATTTGTCTCAAAACCAACGGAGTTTGTGAACTCAAGAGGCTTCCATAGCTTTGGCAGCTCATGGCAAGAGCCTTGGGTGATCACTGACGTCATAAATAAGAGTGTCAGTTATTAAATCAACAACAGGAGTCACTGTGCACTTGCTCCCCATGCTGGACCTCTGTCCTTAATGAGGTGTACTATGAGAATTAACGGTAAAACTTGTCATCAAACTGTACATATACTTTGTGTGTCTGTGTGGGTGCAAACTGTTGAAATCTTTACTTAGTACAGAGTTGGTCTTCTGTATATAAAGTCAATTAAAAATCAATCTTAATGGAAAATGGAATGGGAGAGGGAGTGGGAGGTGGGATGGGAGAAGGGGTGGGAGGGCGGGAATGGAGGGAAGAAACACTATACCCCTAAAAGCTGTACATATGAAATTTGTATTCATTAAATCAAAACTTAAAAAAAAAATGGCAGCATAGCCGGGATTCGAACTCAGACTCTCCAACACGTGGAAGTCCCATCATGCAGGTGTTCAGTGTCACACAAAACGCCTGCTTCTTTTTTTTTTTTTTTCCTGTGTGCTGCTTCACAAGCTGACAGTTTGAGAGGTGTAATCTCCTCTTTCTAGTATCCTGTATCTATCCAGCATCCTCTTCATAGTTTTTCTCTATTTCTTCCTTCTCGTATTTTGAATAGAAATAGGACTGCCTTTTGTGCACCTTGCAGATGTGTAGAAAGACAAAGCCCGCCAAACCTGCAGCCCTTTTGGTCTGACAGGTAGATGGATACAATCTGCATGTTCTCCTTTAGCCCTGGTGCTGTGTCAAGTTGGCCTGGGAGAGGCAGCATGGGAGTTCTTTGCAACAAAACTGCCTTGTTACCCTGTTACTCTCCAGACGTCTCATCTGGGGCGCCTTCAGATATTAGCAATCTCACCTGGTGGGTAATTTGCTGGGAAGTCAGCACTCATCTCCCCAGACGATATTTAAAAACCGTAACTCATGCAGAAGTGTAAGGTGGGGACTCACGCTACAGGTTTCAAGGCTGTCTCAGGCCAAGCCAGGAGAAGAGGCATTTATCCGGGAGGCGTCCTTAGCAGTGGCAGGTGGGCAACCCCCGGAGGACAGCCCACAAGCGTTCCTGCCATCAGTGTTTCCTGAATTGCAGGTCCTGCCTCATTAGCAGATCATGAAATCAGTGGAGTGGGTCACGCCCAGGATCTCTACAAAACCTGAAATACATTAGACTAAAGTGGACTGGAACAGAAAACATGAGTGTATGGGCCATGTACCTGGGAGTAAAACTTTTGATCCAGTTGCCTGTGTCTGTGGCGTGTTTGTTACATCGTATCCTAGTGTAAAATGCATTTCCCTCCTGCAGGTCCCAGTTAAAAAACAAACTGAAAGCCACAGCCCTGGTGAGGTCTCAAAGCTGGATTTGATTCCCTTGCTCTGTTTTCGGACTACATTGATAAACGAAAGGAAAACAAATTCTTTCGAATGTGACTAGTCACCTCCCAAGCTGTCCCCAAATAACCCTGAATTCTACATTTTTGTTCTCTGAAAATTAGATCAGTGATTCCTGCTCAAGGCACAGTTTCAAGTGGGTGAGGCCTGTGGCCATATTCCCATGAAAAACTGCACGTGCATTCAACAACAGGATAAATAACTGGGAATGTTCCAATCAGCCCGGTCTCCCAAGGTATTCCTATTTGAGCCGAATATTTAACCCCGTGGCACACAAAAGAATCTCACTGTAGACAGAGGAGGAGGAGGAAATTTAGGGGGAAGAGTATTTTCCCTGCACTCCTCAAATTCTAGCTATATTCATGTGGGAATATTTCCTTTTTTATATAATAATATGCATGATTCCTTTCCTTGTTGATTTATTAAATACATCTTTGTTCTCTTCAGTTGTCTATTTTGTTAAGTATTTTTGTGAAAATGTCTTCTCACAAACTTGGAGAGGGACTATTTTGTCTTATCTCACACCCAACTTAATGGTCGGCAAATTTGAGGCACTTAATTAAGGGTACTGATTAATGGCTTCATTGTTGTACGATTACAGTCCTGTAACATATGTCATACATTGTTTCCCAATGTCAAACTAAGGGACTCCAGCTACAGGGTTTCTTTCTGAATATAACAAAGTATTATGTAAAGACTCTGCAAAGTTTTCACAAAACAGCAATTGTAATAACCACTTAAAGGTCACACCACTTTACTAAGCACGTAGTATATGCCCGCTCCCAGTATGGGCTGCTTTACCCAATATTCTCATTTTTCCCCTTCCAAACTTCCTCAACGTAAGCACTATTATTTCCTCCGAATTCCTCCCCCCCACACACACACATGGTCTGACAGCCTGCTCGTGAAGGCTCGCTTTTTAAACGTTCCAGACACCATGCAGGTCCACCTGACCCCAAAAGCTGTGCTGTCCTCAGTTTACATGACCTAACCTTGCACTTGAGACAGCAGGAGTATCGTTTTCATTTTCAAACACCTTTTCTGTTCTCTTAAGGACATGACTGCAGATGCAAGAATTCCAGGAAAGGTGATTTCTTCTTGTTTATGACACTGTTGTGATTGCCAGGGTGGCTGCACACCCTGGAAACACCTGCCAGGCCACGCTCACTTGATGCATTCTGCCCGATGCCTCCACCTCCAGCCGCATCTCAACTCTCACCGTGGAATAAAGGACAGGAGGATAACGGACGGGTCACACAACGGGGTGCGTGATTGACTTACACAGATCCGTCCAGATAACTTTTGTGTTTCCATGTACAAAGAACAGAGCCCATGAAAAGCGCTATTTCTCAGTTGCCCGTGGCTTGCACACTCCCTAGTCCATCGATCTACACGGGCTGCTTTTTTAGCAGTAGCCCCTGCAATCAAAAGTCTGTTTTTTTTTCCCTTCTCTCGGAGATTTGAAAATCTGCCGCCGTGGAGAAGCAAAAACCACGAGTAGCCACGTCTGCTCTCGTGACAGCAAAAGGAAGATCCAGATTTTTCTAACAGACCACACTCAGCAGTCAAACGCAGGATTCAGTTTTAAAACAGGAATGGAATCACAATCTCCAGTGAAAGCCACTCTCCGATTCCAACTACTACACACCTTTCCCATTTTAATTCAGTCTTAAGTTTCAGGAAATAAAATAATTATGTAGTTAAACATAGATCCTTAAACAAACAGGTGCTGTGTTTACAATGTACCAATCCATTAACATCAATGACACAGAGGAGGAGAACTAAAACCCAAGTCAAGGAGACCAGCACTCCTCACTTGCCCTCTCTGCTCCAGCGACAGTAAACATCCCACTGGAATCTTACCGGAAAACTATGGCTTTCCCAACCTAATGTCAAGGTAAACAGGCAGTAAATACCTAGTGGCAACTACTCCCCAGCCATACGGTTTGCATTGTTCAGGATCTAAACACAGCTAAAGCTTGGCGATTTTTCCTTTTGGAAGAAACCTTCATGAAAATGATGGCATTTTAAACACGGCCCTTTACTAGGTAATTAAAAACAAGAAAAAATCAGCTTACCATGTGCTAGCCACAAACCACCGAAGTATCAATAAAGCATCAATAAAGGCATTCTAGTTCTCACACAAAGTGGCCTATACTTTATGCTCAGTGCCATCCTTCTCTCCATTCAAACCCTGAAACAGTTAAGCTCCAACAGCCCCAAGGTCAAGGTCATAAGCTACTCCTACTTAGCCAATCACACCAACAGGGAAACAGAAAGTGCCCAGAAAACGCTAATATGGAACCCGCTAGAGCAGGTCTCTCCAGACAAGGGCTTTGGAAGCCACAACAGCCGTGGGCCTACCTTAAGTTCTCTGAAGAAAATACTACTCCTGGCCCACTCCACGATGGAGAAGAGCGTCTGGTCCGCCATCTTGCACATCAGCCCGAATGTGCTCAGCTTCTCATGCTTGCTCCGGTTGGCCTGCTCCTGCTGCAAGTAGGCCATGATCCTGGCCTGCACCTGCGGCTCCTCCGGCTCGCACTTCAAAAGTTCCAGGATGAGCTGCGGGATGCTGGCCGGGGAGCCGGTCTGGTAGCTGTCCACGTAGGAGTAGCCTAGGATGGACTCGGGAGAGCTGCTGTAGGGGTCCGGGTACTCAGACTTGATAGCCCGGCTCGGAAAGTGGCCATATGCTTGGTAACCTTGCAGGCTGCCAGGAGGTGGCATTGTCATGCTAATGGGGGAGGTGACAAAGGGACTTCTGTCGTAGTCTGAGGGAGGCAAGGCAGCGTGGTTCAGAGGTAGGCCTTTGGAGGCAGAGTGCATGTTCTGGATCGCAGAGGAGATGCTCAACTCAGAGGGCATGGCCTGGATCACCTGCGACATGGCTTCCAGCTTCAGTCCATTAGCGCGGATGAGGGCTTTCTTCTGTTGTTTTAGGGCCCTGTCTCGCTTGTACATTGGCCCAAACTTGTTCCTTCCTCCCCGCATGCGGTCGGCTCTTACAGCTGGTGGGGGGGGGGGGGGGGGAAGGAGGGGTATGAATAAGATGCGAGGGATTGCGGGCTCCAGATCTGCACTCAGGAATGCTGGGATCCCCCAGCAGCCTCTCACACATCCCCGACTGAGGCTTGCCTCCAGCTGTGCCTTGCCATCCGCCTCCTCACGGCAGAACCAACTTCCCCAGTTTTTACCAAGCAGAGGAGATACTTCACACTGCTAACCCCAAATGGCTTTAGGTTTTGTTTTGTTGGAGGAACCACAAACAATAACCCAAGGCCTGTGAATACTTTCCCTTAGAACATCTCCTTCCCTCAGGGCCATTTGTTAACTTTGTTGTAAAAGGGTTAGGCACCTGCCTGCTTGGAAAACTCAGTTTCACCTGCATTTGATGAGTGCCCACCAACTAACCACCACTTATGGCTTTTAACTCTAGCGGAATTGGGCATAATTAAGGTAAATTCATTTCAGAAGCTGTCAGAAGTCTGTGCCACAATGGTGCAGGCTGTCTGGGACGCTGCCTAATAAGTTAGTGAGCAGTTGTCTCTAAAGTCCACAGTGGCCAGTGGCAATTAGATGGAAACCAGAGACCCCTGACAGCCTGTGTCATACTGAAATTGCTGGAGGTTAAGTTTGTGAGCTTTTTATCTTCGGATTAGTATCACATTAAAAATTTATTGTGAATTCTAGGTATCCAGAATGTTGCACAACATCATGAAAGAGTTTCATCTGGATGACGACTTACGGAACATTCAATTGTTTCACACTGCTGGGAAGTGTGCAACTGCACAAGTGACTCAGATAATTAAGCATGCATCATTTTCTAGGTAAAGAAATGCAACTTATTTTATCTTGTTGGAAAAAAAGAAAACACCAAATGAGCTCATGTAAAATCACAACATCTACTTCTTCACCATTTTATCTTCTGGGTCTTGGAGTATATTTTGCAGTTTAGGAAACAGTAAAGCAATTGGTGATAAGGAAATTAATAAGCATCCATTACTTCCTTTTTTGATCCCTTTTTAGAAGCAATATCGACTTTAACAGTCCTCATGATAACCAGAGAGGCTTCTTCTATTTGAAAGGCACCTGTTAGCAATTTGCCAGATTTATTTGTATTTTCTAAGTATTTCTCTGGAGCACGAGCCCCCTGGAACTGCGAAGTTATCAGTGAAAACAGCCTGTGCGCATCGATCAAACCAAACACTCTCTTAGATCTCGCACCATCAGTGATATGCATCTGCCGTTATTGCTTTGGATGCAGTATATTTAATCTGTGGGAAGCCAGCAGGTCACAGGCTGGACAACAGCAACACACACCCTAATAGTCCATGAACTACAAATTATTCACAGCAGTCACACATTAACCTCGCTGCCTGCCAGCCTGTTGCTACAGCGTAGGTTGTGTGCCTTCCACAAAGTTGAGAGGGGCCGTGGAGGGAACACTCTCTCCTTGTCAAACCAGTGCTGTGGATTTATTGGGTCATTCCATTTCATGTTTACTGCTCCTCCATTATCTTATTTTCTATTCAGTTCTTATTTAAAAAAAAAAGGCATTCCTGTACTATCCAAAATGATATTCCACGTGAGAAATTAATAGCAAGCACTATGACAAACACACCTATCAAAAGATGAAAATCAAACTTTTAGTAGCGCCTTCTGATTTGAAAACTTAAAAGGAGGTTTTTTTTAATCTGGAAATAAAAACCGTCATTTGTTCTCAGTTCTACTGCTTCGGTTTTGTTTTCATCTGCCTTTTTCCTTTGGAAGACCAAGCGCCTGTTTCCCAAACTACAAAAACACAGAAACAGAAACTAAGAGGGGAGAGCTCTGGTATCCGAATTTTTCTCCTGAGTAGGTGGCACCACGTTTAAATGAGACTCCAACTAATCTACAGACAAAACCTAAAAAGAGCTCACAGTGTTGTCAGCAGTGCTAAAGACTGGGGAAATCATCTGACCACGCTGTAAGCACACGTTATTCTAAAGTTTGTGTTCTTGGAGAGTTTTGGCATCTTCAGAAGACTTACCTTCCAGCTTCATTCCAACACTCAGACATTTCTGAAATCGACAGTAAGGACAACGCTTTCTCTGTGTTTTGTCGATCTGGCAGCTTTGGTTTTCTATACAAGTGTACCTTTTATTATTTTGGACTGTTCGCTTAAAAAACCCCTATAAGACAGAGAAAATAGTGAGCTGTAGTAGAAACCCCAACACCCGTTTCTTCCATTGTTTCAGTTTAAGGAAATCGGCAGTAAATCCTTGCATTGTGCCCTCTGAGCCCTGGTGTGGTTCTGTGGTGTGTTTTGCATTTCAGCAAGATCAACTCTCCAAAGCACAGCCCTGCCCCAGCAGAGATTTTTTTTTTTTTTTTTGGCATCAGAGTTCTATTCCTCATGAATTACGTCAAATCTTGGGGAGATCTGGCTACAAACCATTGCATCCCCAATAGTCAGAAAAAAAGGACACCATCTTGAGCAGTGACCTTTTACAACCATTTGTTTTCCTCTTCCCTCTGCAGACAGGAACTCAGGGAGAGGTGCGCTGTTTCTAATAGTCTGATACAATTTCAGTGACAAAGTTTTGCAAAATGCCAGTGGGAAAAGCGAACGGTAAAACATCTCAGGTCTTTCACAGATGTCAACACTGGACAGTGAAAAGCACAAGGCTGTAGAGACTAAAATGGGGAAATGCTGAATAATCCCACCGGAATACATTCAAGTGTGGCTTCTCTGTTTTCAAAAGAAGGTGGAACTAACGGAAAAGAAAATCAGGCTTTGAGAATTGTAGCAGAATGGGTGCTTTCCCTGTCTTCCAGGCAAAAGGATTAATCAAAAACAATACTTGTCGCTTTATAACATACCATAGGGCTTGTCTAGGACACTATTTATGTTTATCCTACTAGCCATAAAGTAAAACAATATTACTTTGTTATAGAGAATGAAAAGATTTGCCTGGCAATGGTTGAAGTTAATAGCACTTTTAAAAAGTGTTGGAAAATAGTGAATACTGAATTTACTGGAAATAAAAACCGTCTGAAATAAATTCTTAAAGCATGATTGATATTATTCATAACACAATAGTACCTTTAGTATGTTAAAATCCCTTGCCTTTAAGTTAGGTCATATCCTTAGGAAAATTATTAAACACTAAAATCCAGTTCCTTGATCTTCGTGATAAAAATTTCAAAAAGAAAACCCCACAAATATATTTTTAGAATGAATCAGGATGAAATCATGCAGCTGCGAATTTACTTTTATGTCTGCAGATAAAAAATGTGCAGACTTGTAGCACTGAATACTCTGAAGTTAAAATGTATTTGGGAAACACTTTGTCATGCTACTTCTCAAGAACAAGGATGCTTTAAATATAGATAAGTCAAGCAAAATCAATATTTAGGGCTGTTAGAAATGGAAGTCTTTCTACAGCTCTATCACTTTCCTACAATAAAATATTTGAAGGCCATGAGACTGGCGAAGTTCTCCAAACAGCGTAAATTTCTTTGCCAATTGAACTGAATCAGACACATATTTCTAAGAATCACCTCCCTGGGACTGACTCTCCCTTTCTCTAACAGAGTCGTCAACAGCCTGAATTTAACTGCAGGAAGGTAACCCTGGGAGTGATTTCGGTTTGGAACATTGTACTTCCTGGGGGCAGCCCCGCCGAGCCAACCTTGCAGCTCTCACAGGTGAGCAGTCCATAGTGATAGCCAGACACTTTATCTCCACACACGGGGCACAGCTCCTCGAGGTCTTCATCGTAGGAGTAATTCACCATTTTAAATTGAGACACTGAAACGAGAAGAGAGAGGCATCCGTGTGCAGCTCATGGGCCACATGGGCTCAGATCCTGCCCCCAAAAGCAGCATTTCGGTGACCGGTAGGCAAACCCCAGCCGTGTGGAAACAGTTCTTCACCCAGGTGGCACTGCACGCAACACGTTCTGCACCATAAAAGCGAAACAGCTTTGGGCATCGGGGAACATGCACTTCATTGTTTTTAAACTTGAAAAGATAACTCCAACTTCCTTGGTTAACCTTTTACGCTGACCACCGCTTCCTAAGTACACAAGCTTCCTAAGTCTGCGAAGCCAACAAACCACCACAGCGGCCAGCGTGGGCTGCACAAAGTATCAACTACAACCGCACGCATCTGTCAATTCCAGTGCCTAAGGCAGCGAGCACGGAGTTCGCGTCCAAGGCCCCTGGCCGGCCAGGCCAGCGCCTGCCGCGTGCGGACCCAGGACGCCCCCCGCGTGAACAGCCCGGGGCTCCCGGGCTTCGGCGCGGTCCCATTCATCGAAACGCTCAGTCCCGCATCGGCTCACGCTGGAAAACCTGTGAAAACAAGTCCAAAGGGCGGACGCGCGGGCGGGAGAAAAAGAAACAACAGCAGGGGGAAAGCCACGCACCGTGAGCTAGGGTTCGGTCTCGCGGCCCAGCCCTGAAGGCCTGCAGTGAACTTCACGAGCTTCCGATCATCTCGGCAAAACCGTGAACACCTGCAGATCGCCCCAGCTGAGGCCCAACAGCACGCAGGACCCGGCGACCCGCGCGCGGCCCGCGGCGGGGATGCGGTCTCCCCCAGCAGCGCTGGGCGCAAACCCCAGGGCGTCTCCGCAGCTGTGCACCGGCCGGGCTCCGGCCAGGGGACCCCCGCAAATACCTGATCCGGCCCCTCCCCGGGGCTCCTCATCCACGCGGGTCCCGTCCCGCAGCGGCCGAGGGGCAGGTCCTCCTCGGGCCCCGCTCTGGAAGCCCCCGGGCGCAGCCTCGGCTAGCCAACCCGCGCACCAACACCGGCCCGGGTTTGTTTGAAGTTAATCAGTGGCGTTGGCGGTGCCGCGGGGCGGGGCGCGGGGGTGGGGAACTCGTGGCCGGGCCCAAGTTTCTCCCGATTTGTTTACCAAAAAGGAAAGAGAGAAACAGCCCCCATGGCCTGTGGCAAGTACCCCGCCGCTCCAGCGCGCCTTGACTGTCTGAAGTTCCGTCTCTCTCTCTGGCTCTGGGGACGCGCGGGGGGTCCCTGGCGGCGCTGGCCGCGCGCGGGCCGGAGTAGCGGAAGCGGCTCTACTGTGGCCGGAGTTGGAGGAGAAACCGGAGCGGGCGAGCGCAGCCGGGTCAGCCCGAGCCCCAGCCCTGAGACCCCCAGGCTAGGGCTTTCGGGGACTGGGAGTGTTGGAGAAGTTCGTTTCCAAGCTCCTAGACACTTCCCGCTCTCCCGAAACTTGTGGCTGCTGTCACCCCCAAACAACGCACACTGCAGTTACCCTCAAAAGGCGCAGATCGGCCACCGCTCACGGTGGGGGACTCGCCGGCCAGCTCGGGGGATCTGGGATGAGGACCCTCTAGAAAAACCCAAAGACAGAGCACGAGGCGGGAGAGAGGCGCCGCGCCTTGCGAGGCCCCGGTGCCCCGGGGCGGCCCCCGTAGGCGTTCAGAGAAACGGACGCGTCCGGAGAAGGGACGGCCTCAGAGGGGCGCGCGGCGCGGTCAGGGGACCCAGTGGCAGATCCTCTTCCCGGGGCCTCCCCACGGATGCGTCTCAGGCTGGAAGCAGATCAAGCGTAGGAATGGGGACCCCGGTCCCCAAGGGGCTCCTCCGAATCCACAGGCCGCGTGCCCAGCCGCTTCCCACGCTGCTTTTGAACCCAGGGCTGAGCGGGCGGCCCGCGCGTTCTCCTGGGCCCTGGGCACCAAGCCCCGCTGACTCTCCGGGCTGGGGCCAGTGACTGGGGTGGAGAGGGCCCCGTTCAACCTTTACAAGGGAAGTGTGGCGACGGCTTTCGCCTCCCCTACTTGGCGCTCCACCGACTCCCAGGGGTTCATAGCGCGCCCGGTGCAAAAGCAGAAAGAAAAGTTCCCTTTCGGACCCGAGCACCGTGCCGGCCTCCTCGGGCGGCCCAAAGGCAGGCCTCTCTCGGGAGCCCGCGGCGGAGGGGGTCCGGCCCGGCTTCCTCGCGCCGCTCGTCCCTCACTCCCCACCCCTACTCGGCGGCAACCCCAGGTGCCCCGAGGAGAAGCCTCTTTGGGCCAGCCGGGTTCCCCCAGGGGGCACACCCCCAAGCGGGTCTCAGGGCAGGGGCCTCCCACAGCTCTACCTGGAGACTCGGAAGGACCCCAGGATCCAGGAGGATGGCGACCGCCCCTCCCGCGGAGCGCCCTCGCCAGCGGGGACGTCGGGTCTCCCGGCCCCAGTGCCTCGCGCGCGCCGCCTCCCCCGCACCGCGCCGAAGGCGCCGGCCCTGAACTCTGCTCTCAACACCTCCCCCGGCCCTTTCAAGTTCGCACAAGGGGATGGCAGGAAGCGCTCGCGGATCACAGGCCCGCCGGCCCGCACATCCTGCGCGCTGGGCCGGGCGAGGATGGACGAGCGCCGCCGACTTTTCCTAGCATTGTTCCCTCCCCGGCCCGGAGCAAACGCCATAAACTTCCGAAGGGCTTCGTACAAGCCTGATCTGGAGGCGGAATCGCCAGCGGGATTTGATTTTTTGTTGTTGTTATCAGCAATCAAGAGCTGGGAAAAGAAAGGGTCTGTGCAGATGCCCGGGTCGGGGGCGGCACGCTGGCGGCCCCCCGCACCTCTCCGGGCACCACCCGCGCAGGGCACCAGACTGGGGCAACTTTGCTTTCCTCAGCTCTGCCAGCTGCTTTGACGTCGTCCAAATCCGAGCCGGCTCTCGGGGCCTGCCTGGCCTTTAGGGGGGTGCCCCAAGCACCGAAGCCCGCGCAAGCAAGCGTCTCCGAACCCACCCCCTCCTGCGGGTGGCTGTCCCGGGCGGAGCGTTCTCCCTCCGCACGGAGCTCCGGCCACAGTGCGCGCGGGCTCCAAGGAGCGAGGACCTGCTCCGGCGTCTGTCGGCCACCCCCCGCCTTACGATGACCTTAGCATTCCGGAGACCCTATGCCTTCGACTGCCCGGGCTGGAGCAGCCACGCGGCTCGGAGCCCGCCCTTCTCTTAATTAGAAGCGGGCAATTAGACACTGCTTGGAAAACCTCTGCCCCGCATTGTTCAAGAGCCATCAACTTTAATGCCTGCCCCTGAGGGGGAGAAGCGCCGCCCCGCAGCCCCCGGCTGAGTGCCCCCAGCCCGGCTCCGCCGGCGCCCGCGCCGGGCGGGAGGCTGCAGCCCGCAGGGCGAGCCCGGGGGCGGAGAAGCCGCCGGGGCCCGAGCGCCGCGGCGCCGCCTTACCTTGCATGTTTTCCGGCATCTGCCCCTGTTCCCCATGCGACCGAGCCAGTCCCAGCGCTTCCGTCTCCACTTTGGGCAGCATGACAAGGCGGCCGCGGGCGGGAATGGGGCGTCCGCGTCGGTCCGGAAGCCCAGCACCTGGACACGGGCAGCAGAGATTCAACTCCGGCCGAAAGAAGAAAGGGGCGCCCGGGGCGCCCGCTCACCGTCCGCCTCCTTCGGAGCTGCGGGCAGCCGCCCGCGAGCTGCGAGAAAGGCGAAGACCACGGCGTCCGCGCTCCCCGGCTGCGCTCCGCTCGGCCAGGGCGCGGGCGGCGGCGCGGGCGCGGGCGCAGCTGCCAGGGGCGCGGAACCGCGGGGGACAGCGCTGCGGGCAGGCGGCGGAGGCGGCCGCGGGGCTGCTCCCGCCTCCGCGGCGGTGCGCTGCGGCCGCTCCCGGACGGCCGGGCGACTCCTTCCCCTCCCGCCACGCGCCCTCTGGCTGGGGATCGGCAAGGGTCGGTCTCTCTCTCTCTCTCCCTCTCTCTCTCTCCTCGCCTCACTTCTCCTCGCCTCTCCGCCCCTTCCCTCTATCTCCTTCTGCCGCCCTCGCTCGCTCCCTATCACAAGTGCGGAGTTCTGAAGTTGCAACCTCCCTCCTCTGCCTCGCCTGCTCTCTCTCGCGTCCGAGAGCGGCCTCTCCAGCCCCGAGGGTGGCGGTGCTGGGAAGGGAAGGGGAAGAGAGGAGGAGACGGGAGGTAAGTAGGGCCGGGGTGGGGGAAAGGATGGGATGCGGGGCTCAGACGGTCACTGGGGACGCGGGTTTCGGACTCGGGTCGGACACTCGCGGCCAGCCAATGAGGATGCTTCAGTCCCCTCGCTGCCCCAACCTCTTCACCCGCCTTACCCCCCTCCCACCGCACCCTGGCCCGGGGCGGGGGCTGTGCACGCTGCCGGGGCTTACTGCTTACGAGAGGCGACCTCTGAGCGCCGCGGCGAAGGCGAGGGAACCAGGGCGTTGCGCGAGCCCAGGGCAGCGGGCGGGACTGGGGCGCGCGTGGGCGTGGGCGTGTTGCGAGCCCTCGATGCACCCCGGCTGCGGAGGCTCAGGGGACTTAAACACCCACTTAGAAAACCCGAAGGAGAACGGGGATGTTGAATTATGCTGACCGCGCTTCTCAACCCCACTGTTGGTGCGCTGTAAGGGGGAGGGGGGTCTCCTGGTCTCTTTCCCCCCAGCCCTCCCCCTCCGAGCCACGCGGTCGGTGGAGAGGCCACGCCACCGGGGCCACAGAGCGGTCGCGTCTCCGAGATCCTGGGAATTCGGGGAAGAGGCAGCTGCTCCTGTTCTCTACCCCCTCCTTCGCGCACTAACGACCCCGGACGCCGGGCCAGGATTCCGTCGGCGGCAGGCTTCTAGCTGGGGCGAACTGCGTTTACATATAAATTGCAAAGATCGGCCCGGGCTTCCCTTCTTCCTTCTGGGGTCTCCTTGGTGGGACGGATCCGCAGGAGACCCAGAGGCTCGGCGTTAAAAAAAAAAAAAAAAAGTTTTTAAAGAACCATCTGTTGTGCGAGCTCTTCGGCCACCAGCCCCAGCCACATCTTCAAAGTTTTCCGATGTCACCCCAACAAGATGAAAAAAATTCCCTCCAGCCTCCGGAGTGCAGGCGAAAAGCCTCATTTTCAGGGTCTGCTGTGCAAACGGGTAATTATCAGAGTCCACCCACAAGGGGGTGAATTTGAATCTCAAAAGACCTGAATTTATTCTATTTCAATGGCACAGAGCTCACACATTCAAAACTGTCAGGGCTAGGATTTGATGCTTTAGGAATTATTTCAACCGTTGTGGTGCAGCATTTACACTTTTGTAGGAAATTGGTCACCCACCCACACCTGGTAATTTCAGATACCATGAACCCTCTCAACTGATCTGTCGTTTTACATATGTATGTTCAGAATCTGAGTTATTGAAATATCAGCTTTAGTGGCAACTTCAGGTTCTATGGAAACAAACTCAGGCCTGGCCATCAGCTGGGAGGGGTAGACGAAATTTGCCATAGAGATTTCCCTGACAGTGTCAGGTCACACTGTGCACACCTGTTCAGTATGACCAGTTGTTTTAAATGTCATTGTGAGTTAAAGCTACATTTTCTTACCTAGTTAAGAGAGGGAGTCAGCGACACGGCTGGAATCGGTGCTTGCCCTGCCTTGGACTGGGTGAGCTGTGAACTTGGGAACCGATTGAAGGCCAGCCGCCTGGCCAGGAGCTCCCGAGACCACTCCACCTGCCAGCCTGGCCAAGATGCAGGGCAGCTCTGGCCGCTGGGCGCAGGGCTGGCCGGGTGATGGAGAAAGGACCTGGCTGGGAGAGCCGAAGGCAGTTGGAGTGCAGCACCACGCAGGTGCAGAGTGACAAGAAACTTTGCTTTTAACTGCAGCCTGAGGCTGGCCTAGAGAGGCGGACGCTGTGGGCACGCTCGTGTCTGTCACCCACTCCGGGGCGGCACGGGCCACTTCTGACCCTCACCACACCCCGCAAAAACCGGCCAACGGCTAGCATGCACCGCCCTGCGCACAGGTGGGCTTCCTAAGGAAGAAAAATGCTCACCGCCTGGGAGGGGTGGCAGGGGCTGGGGTGATGAGGAGAGGACCGGGAACTTCTCGCCGCTGGGAGGGTCTGGTCTCAGTGGCCGACGGAGCGGGGGACAACGGGAGAGTTCTTTTCTAAGAACCGAAGGAGCCTTTGCCTCCAGGGAGAGAAAGGTACCCCCGGGGCCAGAAAACCCCGCCTGCGTTGCATGAGCTGGGCTCTTGTCGGAGACCTCTCCCCGCGCCACTCCTTAAGTACTTAGGGCTGCAGGCGCGGGCGGGGGTGCGGCGGCACCTCGCTGGCCCTTCCAAGCCCTGGACCGGCCTCCCTGCCTCGTGAACGCCCTCCTTCGGGACCCGCTGGGCAGCGCCCCTTAAAGCCCGGACCCACTTGCTGGATGACCCTGGATCGTCCTGTGCGCCCCTCTACCCCCCTCCCAGGCCCTCTTCCAGGGAAAGCTGGGGAGGGGTCTAGGCCTCCGAGGCCACAGTTTGAGGCGAGATCCAAGTGGCCGTGGGAAAAGTATGCAGTGCAGGTGGCAGCCGGTGGACAGGGCAGTGATCTGGACTGACCAACACGCGCCCTGGGCGCGGACATCCAGAGGCTGCCCATTCTTCCCGGGCCCCTGAACCCGAGGCGCAGACCAGAGACCGCGCTGCGGCTGGCTAGGGAGGCAGCTCTGGCTCCAGCTACCGCGCGGCCCTCAGCCAACTTCTGGCAGACTTCTCTCGCTTCCCTCCACCCGCCGCCCCCTTTCCGACGAGTCAGGTCTCCGGGGCTCGCCCTTCCCGCTTCTGACTTTGAAAGTGTTGATTGACGGTTGCAATTACGAAGGCTGATGGCTCGGGGAGGCTCCCGCAGCCTTGATGAGCCCAAGAAGCGCAGTCCTGGCATATTTTATCCTAGCTTGGCGTTCCGGGGCCGTGCGCGCGCCCCATTCACCCATCTGCCTAGGGCCGAGAAGGTCCCGCACTCCCCACCCGCGCGAGGATGCGATCGCGTGCTCTCTCCACACGTCCGCCTCTCCGCGCGGCAGTTCCCTGCGTGCGCCGGGAGAAGCCTGCCCTTGCCGGATCCGGCTTGGTGCGCATCTCCCGTGCGGAGCGCGTGGGCAAGAGAGGCCAAGACCTGCGGGGGCGGCCCGGGGATCCTGGGTTCGGCGGGCCAGCGGGCCAGCGGGCCAGGCATGGCTTTCCCGCGCGCCTGGTAGATGCAGCGCCGGGCGACCCCACTCATCCTCGCGCGGAACCCGGCAAACCGTCCTTGTAAACATCTCCGAGGTGTCCTTTCTCCACTGCTACTTGTTGGTGCTTTTAAGAAACTAGAACAATTACTTCTCTTGAAATCCGGATTTATTTTTGCCGGGGTCTCTGCCAGGCTGGCTTGCCGACGGCGGCTCGGGCCCTGGCTCGCCCCCCGCCGCCCCTCCCAGCTGAAAAGCCCCTTAGAAGCCGGCTTTGGCTTTTCTCCGAAAACGAAGCCCTCTGGCCACCAACTCCGCCCCTGCCCGCCCTCGCCCGGGGCGCTGGGCGTTGAAAAGAGCCGGGCGGGGTGTCGGTCCTTTACGGAGGAGCGCCGGGTTGGCTGGGGCTTTGGAAGACAAAAGACCTGAAGAGGTGAGAAGGGGTACCTCCTTCACCAAAGAAAACTCCCTTTCTGCTGCACGTGTGAACAATTACTGGCGACATCAGCAGCAACAGCCCGCGTAGACGGTCTACCGCCCGGTGGGGTCGCCGGGATTGGTCCACGCTCCCCGAGGGACTTCACGTGTCGCGGCCCGGCCGAGATCCGGGGCATCCGAGCTCCCCAACCTGCGCGACAGCCTGCCCTCGCGGCCTCCAAGGCAAGAAACGCGTTTAGGAAAAGTCTTGCCTGAGTGATCAGACTCTGCAGCTTTTTCTATTAGAAGAAGAAGAAGGCGCTTCCTTGAAGAACTTTTGAACTTTCTTTTGGGGGCATTTTGCTCCCAACTCAGGGGTCCCTGCGCTCTTTGCCCTGGCACCGTCGCTGCCAGTCGAAGGCAGGTCGGGAGTTGAAGGAGGCGGGCTTGGAATGACCTGGGTGGGTGGTCCAACCTCACCGTCTTCTCTGTGCACCGAAATGCAGATGGGAGCCAGTCTCAGCCCAGCACTGGGAGACCCCGCCCATCGGAACCAGTCTTGCGAATGCCTGAGACCAACCAGAACACTGGGTGACATGGCCAAAGGCCAGGCGGAGCAGTACTGGTCATTCCACCCTGCTCCCACCCTGGTTGGGAAACTGAATCCTTAGCACTGGGTAATACTGTAGACTAAGCTCAAGAGAACCCAGCCCTACGGGAAAGTTCTTAAGTTTCTCCAGACCAAAGAGCCTGGCCCGCAGAGGTGTGGGCGTCCCGCAACTTTGGACCCCAAAGAAAATGGGGACCTGGAGTGGCGAGGGCACTCTCTGGCACGGAGTTACAAACTTTTGTCACGGCCAGCGTTCAGTCAGCTTGGGACACCCCCCTCCCCCACCACGGTCTTGTCTGGAAACAAGGCAGTTGATTCCAGAACAAGCAGTGGGTTCCGACAGATTTCCTTATCCTATAGAGACAGATGGGGTGAGTGAAGCTTGGGTCGGGGGAGGGGGCAGGCAGAGCCTGGGGGTGTCTGGACCCTGAGCCAGGGATGCAGCATTTGCTGTGAAAAATGTTAGCAGCAGGCATGGGACCAAGGCTGCCGGAGCCACAGCTGGGTTTCTCCAAAGTGCTTTTAAACAAAGCGACCTAAATGGTCGCTTCCCACATCCACTCCTCCCCAAGAAAACAGTGTGTTTGCTTCTTATAGCTGAACCCAGTCAATCTGAGTCATTCCCACCCCCCGCCCCTAAGCCCACCAGCTCTGGCTCTGCAACAAGTAGATGCTCTGAATTTCCACTTGGTTCAGCCTTCCCGGTACAGGGCACCTCGCTGAGCTACACCACAGCCAGTCTGAGATCCTTTCCAGGAACCCCTGCAAGAGGAGAGCGGGGGTGCCTTCCCAACCCCGGCACCGACCTCAGCACTCCCAATGCTGTTCTTACTGTAGTCCCAGCCCCATCCCGCCCTTCAGAATCCTACAGGGATCCAAATCTGATTTCCACAGTAGAACGAAAAGAAAGATGAAACCATTGACAAATGTCTTTCTTAAGCCCACAGGTCTTTTGGAAGAAAGTCTGAGTTGAGCAACTTTGCTGGAAATCATTATTTCTTTGTATTAACAAGAGCACGTGCCAGTTACTACCTCAGGGAGACAGCCTGGCATTCAGAATCCTACTTGGGGGATTCTATTTGCAGCTCACCCATCTTATAAGCCCCGCCCCACACACGGAGACCTTTCTGAGCCCACCTTTTCAATGGGTGAAATGGATGCAACAAAGTAAACTTTATAAAAGAGACATTGCCGGGTAAGCAGCTCACCCTGCGGCTAACAAATGCCACTTCTTCTTCCTCCAGTCCGTCTAACTTCACTCAGATTCATCTTCTATAAGGGAAATCGTGTAGAAAAGAGGGAGCCAATAGCCACTCTAGGATGGGTAAGGATGCAGCCTTCCGGGGCAGGTGCTTGTGAGCTTGATTACCCTGCAGAGTTTGACATGGTGTTCAGGGACCCTCAAATCTGTCCATGGCATCTGTATTCAGGTTACTTGGACTATAAATGTTAAGTATATCTTTCCTATCATTCACACAAACATACATATAACAGAACTTCCTAAAATGCTTTAAAAAAAAAAAGAGCCTTTATTAACTTGTCGGGTCAATTTCAGTCCACCTGCTTTTCTCAAGGTTAATCTCTTAAGCTCACACTGGTCATATTTCAGCTCTCTCCTCCAGGGCCTCCACAGAGTACAACACTCCCCAAACTCCTCAAGTTCTTGGAAGCCAACTGGACTTCTCAGAGAAGGTTGTCCCCACTAAGGTTAAGAGTGAGGAAGTTCAACTTCAAGGAGCAGCTGCATCCTGGTGTGGGTTCTGGACCTGCTTTCTGAAACTTGCCCTGCCTACATCATCCCTGCAGCTGTGTGTGTGTGTGTGTGTGTGTGTGTGTGTGTGTGTGTGTTCGAGGGAGCCTGGGACCTCTGTGTTCCAGAGCCCCTCTCTGGCTCAGCTCAGGTTCAAGGCTGAATCTAAGATAACCCTGGACATTGCTAGAGGTTATCTCTGAAGGAAAATCAGACACCAAAAGTGTTCAGGGGACCAGAAAGCAAACCTTCTATCACACACTGCTTTGTCCTGGGGATAGTGTATGGTATGAAATGGAACGTGCATAGCATTCTGTGCATGCACTTTGAAGAACTATGTAAAAGTTAATGCAACTCAAGCCTAATGTTGGGAACACTGGCATCGGGGTGGGGGTGATAGACACAATAAAATAAGCCTGTGTTCTACCTACAGACATGGCTGTTTGGTTGATACAGATAGGGCGAAAAAGCCTATTAAGTTAGGACTAGGTATCATTCCGCCTGTTTGGGAGAAAGGAAATAATGTAGGCCAGAAACCAAGAATCTGGCCAGTACCCCAGAGCCAGTCAACTCCAAGCAGGCAGTCTGGTCTCAGCCCAAGTCTGCTGCCCTGAAGCCACACTGAGTGGTTCCTGTCGTGGGCAGGAGGAACACCTGTGGTCATTCTGCACACACCTCATCCGACCCCCAACCCCCCCACCCCCCCACCCCCGGTGCAAGGAGGATCTTACCCCGACAGCTATGGCCACGCAAATAGCTTTTAGTAGCACAACTCCTGGGACTGGAGGGGATTAAATGCAGCGGTGGGACCCTGGCGTCTGCAGGCTCTGGCTCGGTTCTGGGCACCACTCCCCTCATCCCCGCCCCCGCTCCCACGTGCATTTTGCCCTCTCAAAGCCACCCGGGGACTCCTGCCGCTCCCTGCAGCTGCACCTGTGGCTTCTCAGCCCCGGGGCAGTCAGAAAGACCCACTCAAAGGGGTCAGCCTGCCAACCGCTCGTGGCCTCCTCTCCTCTCCTCCGGCCCTTTCGACGGCTCGGTCCAGCCAAAAGCCCCGGCGACGGCCCTCGGGGCTGAACAGACCGTCCAGGACCGCGAGCCGTCGCCCCTGGGGAAGCCACACCATCACGGGGCTGCGGCATCTGCAGAGGGGACAGGGGCGCGCCTGGGCCGGGCGGCTGCGAGGAACAGCCGGGAAGGGGATTCTTTGACTAGAAACTCGGAACTTGGCGGTGCGCCGGATGGCTTCAGGGTGCAGGAGTGAGCTCGTGCCTCTCCCACGCGAGGCTCGGGCCCTGCGGGACCCCGCGGGGCTCCAACAGCCGCCTCCCGCCCATCCCAGACCCGCGGGTGTGCTCGGGAGCGCCCCGCCCCTGCCCGCGCACAGCCCCGCAGGGCGCGGCCCGGCGTCTCCCAGCTCCACCGCCCACCTCCCCCTCTAATTCGCCCCTGGGGTCTTGGTGGGTGGGGGGGCCTAGCGGGCGAGGCGCGCGCGCGACCCCCACCCAGCCCGGTGCTGGCCGTCACGGCCTGCAGCAGCCGCGCGCAGCCGGAGCCCGGGACCTCTCCGCGCGCGCACCGCGGGGCGCGCGCACCGCCCGTGCGCGCCGCCCGGGCCACCCGCGCCCCCGGCCCGACGCGCGCAGGGCTTGGCGGCGGCAGGGAGCGAGTGCTCGCCCGTGGGGCCGCCCGGCCGCGGAGCCCGAGGCGTTCCGGGGTTCTCTGGCCACGCTTGCTTGCGCCCGCATTTTCTTTGTTATCTGCAGAGCAATTGATTCTCGGGTGCACTCTGCGTGCCTCCCCCGTGTTTTCTTTTTCGTAAGTACAGAACTTTTTTTTTTTTTTTTTTTTGGTAAACATTTCCTCAGTTGATGTACGAGTACTTTAGGGTGTAGTTGGCCCATAAAAAAGGCAATCAGTGCCTTCGGTGGAGTCAGCTGGCAGCCCCAGGGGAAGGGGAGAAGCCCGAGCCGGCCCGGGGTGGCGCCGCTGGGACTCCGGGCTCCGCACGGCCCCCGCACGGCCCCGCAAAATCGGGTCCCGGAGCTTTGCTCAGAGCCCTGCAAGTCCCTGCCCTTCCCGCCTCTGCTCTTAGCATTCACTGAATGTAATCTTGCAGGGAAATGAGCAAGTTCCTGACTGTCCTTTTTCTTGTTTAAAATGAAAAGTAGCTCTGTGTACCTATTTCGGTAAAAGCAAGACGTGGTCATTATTTTTACAGAAGATAGCAATTTTTCTAATTCTTAACTAATGCTTAATTTTTTTTTCATGACTTTCATTTGCTAAAAATACCAGTTTTCTACAGTATCTGTAGGGACTTGAAAACTATGATAAAGTTTGATTAGTGATCACTCAGTATGATTGGCTTGTTCCAAGTTGTTCAAATTTTAGTTTATTATTTCCTATTAGAAGTTGTCAGAATTTATTAAGGATAAAATTGATCTATTTTGAATATTTTCTGGCTGTTTTGGGCTAATAGAATGACGTCCAAAAACAGTGGATAATAATAACAATATTCATATGTTGAATTAGCCACTAGGCTTTTTTGAACTGCAGAAAAGAAAAATGTGTAATATATGCGTGGGTTTATTATAGGCTTTTAATAAGCACAAAGAAAATCCTTGACTTAAAATGCAAAACCGTCAATGAGATTAAGTTCCATGTATTCAGTAGTAGCACAATAGTGCCTGGGTGGTAAATAGAGCGACTGCTACTTACCGGTAGGTGTGAGTCCGCGCTTTAGATACTGTTGCACATCCCCAGGGTCCGAATTAGAAGACATTCTCAGTGAGAGCACAGGCAGGCCTTTGGCTCACAGCAAAAATCATGGAGCGCAAGAAAAAATACAGCTTGTCATCTTTTGTGGCCTTGGGAAGAGACACATCAGACTACAGTAACCCTTAGTGAAAGTTAAGAAAAAGAAAAAAAAAAAAATCCAGAATTCAGAAAGTTACAAGCAAGTCTTTCCCTGGACTCTGTACTGTTTCCAGCGTGAGTGACCTGTTGTAAACCATGTATCCAGTTTCACGATGGTTTCTAATCAGAAGAATGGAAACTTCTGATAGGCTTCACTGGACCACATGACTGTATGCAGGTCGATAAGCGGACCCTGTTATAAAGTGACAGCAGAAGAGATAAGAACTCTTGGCAGATAATGGCAAAGAAATGATTAACTCAGAAGTGGAGAGGCGCTATGCAGCACCCAGAGTGGAAAGTTGTAAAACCGAGGGTCAGATCAGACCTGGTGGATAAAACTGCAAACCAGCCTAAATCCACTAACTAAACTCAGGCTTGTGACATAGCCCCTTGATGTCATCAGCTATTTGCATAGAGGAGGGCACACGGGGCTCTTCTGACCTCTGCAAATATGGGTTAGATGATAACACTGACAGACATTAATTCTGGGAGGGCTGACTGCAGGTATGATCCACACTTTGAAACACCACGGGTTGCCACGCCAGGCTTGTGGCCATTTATTTAGTCATGTTTTGGTCAACCACCTGTTTCTTTTTTTTTTTTAAGTCGTAACTTCATTAGTGAAGGAGTTCATTTGAGCTTGTTTGTACATTGGACATTTGGTTAAAAGGACAACCTCTCCCCAATAAAGCAAAACCTACACTTTGAGATTAATGCTGAAAGATGACGAATGTGTAAGTAGCTTTTCTATAACTTTAAAGTTGTTATTTATTTGTTTGGGTCCATGAAGAAAATCTGTGCTACTCTTTACCACTAAAGGAGTAGTACTCAAATGACCAAAGGTAGTTTGTTCTGTTGAATATCCCTATTGTTATTCGAAGTAATAAAATCCAGATTCTTAGAGCAATGCATGTCTTTTCCCACATTGTGGAAGTGTGTTGTTTTTCTTTTTTGGGTTTTGTTAATTGAGTAACTTTGTATTCCTTTGGTCTACGATCCTATAAAAATATTTATATACACTGTTTTTCCTATTCAAAATATATTTTTTTAAGAATTAGTCTTGACTACATATTATAGAAAAACCTGAATAACCATGGTTGAAACAAGATGCTTAGTTCTCTTTTCTAAGTGGAGTTGAGAGGTGGGCAATCCAGAGATGGAACAATGGCTCTTCAAGTCTGGTTCAGACCACACTCTCCTTTTTTACTTTCTGCTAACTCTCATCCTCATGTTCCAAAATGGCTACTAGAGTTCCAGCCATCGCTCTTAGGAAGCAGAATCGAGGACGAGGGGAGGAAGCATGTTCCTTTTTGAGAACATTTCCTTAAAGTACCAGGCATTCTGTGTCGGTCTCGCTGGACCACAGGTAGATACCCATCTATGATTAGCTGCAAGGGAGAAAGGCAACTGAGGTGTTTTTAGCCGGACAGCTAAATAAGTACCCAAACGAAAAAGCATTGGGTAATTACAATTATCCTGTCAGCTTTTTGCTGTTATTTCCTTAACTAATCATGGCATATTACCAGAAGTGGACCCGTGTGTATGTTCAAGGACATGTGACTGGAAAGCAAATGTTCTGTTTAACTTATTTAGGAATCCAAAAAGCTGTTGCTTATACAACTTATACTTGTTAGTATCTGTTGTGTTAAAAATTAAAACAGAGAGACTTTAAAATGTTTATTATTTATATTTAACTTATTAAAATAAAATAATACATAACTCATTATATATTAACTTACTTTTACTGTGGTTCATTTAAAAATATTTATTTATGCATTTTTATTTCTTTGAAAGGCAGAGAGAGAATAAGAGAGATTCCATCCATTGGTTCACTCCCCCAGATGCCTGCAACAGCTGGGGCTGGACCAGACTGAAGTTAGGAGCCAGGAACTCCATCTGGGTCTCCCATAGGGGTGCAGGAACCCCAGTACTTGGGCCATCATCTACTGCCTCCCAGGCATGTTAGCAGGAAGCTGGATCAGAGCAGAGGTGAGACTCAATTCCATGTGCCCCGATGTGGGATAGGGGTGTCCCAAGTGTTGGCTTACCCCTTTATGCCACATATTAGTTTAATGGCACTTTTTTTTTTTTTTTTGACAGGCAGAGTGGACAGTGAGAGAGAGAGAGAGAGAGAAAGGTCTTCCTTTGCCGTTGGTTCACCCTCCAATGGTCGCCGCGGCTGGTGCGCTACGGCCGGCGCACCGCGCTGATCCTAAGGCAGGAGCCAGGTGCTTCTCCTGGTCTCCCATGTGGGTGCAGGGCCCAAGGACTTGGGCCATCCTCCACTGCACTTCCCTGGCCACAGCAGAGAGCTGGCCTGGAAGAGGGGCAACCGGGACAGAATCCGGTGCCCCAACTGGGACTAGAACCCGGTGTGCCGGCACTGCAAGGCGGAGGATTAGCCTATTGAGCCGTGGCGCCGGCCTTAATGGCACCTTTATAAGAAATTATCCAAGAGGCATAGAGACAGATATACAAACAGAAAGCCCCCATTTACTGGCTCACTCCCCAGATACTTGGAACAGTCTGGGCTGGGTCGGGTCAAAGGCAGGAGCTGGGAATGCAATGCAGGTTTCCCACATGGGTGCTAGGGACTCAACTACTTGAGCCATCCCTGCAGCCTCCCAGGGGGTGCATCGGCAGGAAGCCGGAATCAGGAGCGGGCTGGGATTCAAGTTCACGTACTCTGATAGGAAATGTAGGCATCTCAAGTAGCACTTTAACTGCAAGGCCATATGTCCGGCCCTAGTGGTATACTATAGATTAAAAATGTTTTTCAAAACAAACAAATTAATTAAAAGTTACATTTTGACCAAAAACAGGTCTGGCCTAGTGAAGACAGTGGGATTCTCATATCTGCTTCTGCAATTTTTCTAAAATTTTTTAAATATTTATTTATTTGAAAGGCAGAATTACAAGAGAGAGAGAGACAGAGATCCCCCATATACTGCTTCATTTCTCCCCAAAAAGCTGCAATGGCCAGGGATGGACCAGGCTGAAGAAAGGGGCTGGGAGCTTCATCCGGGTCTCCCACGTTGGACTTGGGCCATCTTCCACTGCTTTCGTAAGTCCATTAGCAGGAAGCTGGATCAGAAGTAGAGCAGACAGAACTCTGACCAGTGCTCATATGGGATGCTGGCATCGCTGGTGTTGGCTTAACCTGCTTTGCCACATCCTGGCTCCTTCTACGTTCTCTCTATAGTGATACTGTCTTGGTTGAAGTATGTAAGAAAATATGAACTCACAGATGTGCAATTAGGGAGGAGTATTATAGCTTTTTCAGATAGTTATGATATTTTTCTTTGATACTGCACTAGAACTTCACAAGTAGTATTTTCCTGAGGATTTGTTGAAACATGAAAATCCAAAATCATTATTAGTGAACTTTTTTGTACTCTACTACATGAAAGTTTGTTGGCCTATTTTATGCTTCAAATGCATCTTCTACATGTGCAGAGTCTTGTAATGTATATTGTAATTTGAAAAGTGTGAGTTCATTGAATTTTGTGGATTTTCCAACTGTTGACACATTCTGTAATGCAGAATCCCATCATGTCCTCACAGTGTCACCCCTGATCTCAGCAGTGGTCCTAAGGATTGCAAAACTTTCTAAATCACAGTGGCAGATGCAACTTCTCCAAGATTCAGATTTTCACCTGCAAGTTTGAATTTTGTCATTGGAAAAAAGTCAAAGTAACGATTTCACTTCCTTTTTGATTGAGAAAATGTTTCCCAATGTCTGAAGAACCATAGTTTGCCTACCAGTCATTGTTTTTGTTTGTTTGTTTTAAAGATTTATGTATTTATTTGAAGGTCAGAGTTATAGAGAGACAGAGAGGTCTTCCATCCACTGGTTCACTCTTCAAATGGCCATGACGGCCGGGGCTGGGCCAGGCTGAAGGCAGGAGCCAGGAACTCCGTCTGTTGCATCCCACATGGGTAGCAGAGGGCAAGTACTTGGCTCTTCCTGGCACATTAGCAGGAAGGTGGATGAGAAGCAGAGTAGCCGAGACTTGAACCGGCCTTCAGATATAGGGTAGCAGTGTCACAAGCGACAGCTTAATTCACTGTGCCTTAACACTGGCCCCAGAGTTCAGAATGTTTTATAAAACATAAACCTTTCCCAGTCACATCAGGGTCCTAGACGGGGGCTGCCTGTGCTGAGAGTGTTGTGAAGGGATTTGAAGGCCATGGGCAGTGGGATACGCCCCACTGGAGCCGAGCACTGGGGCTGCTGTTCGGCTGTTGGCCTCTTTACTGTCGATGTCAAGGTTATTTTAAAATGCACCTCCCAGGGTAGGGGCTTGGCCTGATGGTGAAGGTGCCCGGGTGCCACCTAAGGGTGCCTGGTTTGATTCCTGGCTGCAGCTTCTGACTCCAGCTTCCTGCTCCAGCTTTCCTGGGAGGCAGGGGTGATGGGATCCTGCCACCCACATGGGAGACCTGGGTTGAGTCACAGCTTCCAGCTCTGTGCCAGGTCTCGCTCAGGGTCCTTGCATGTATCTGGAGTAAACCGGCGGACGGGACCTCTCCGCCTCTCAAATAAGTAAATTAAAAAATTTGTAAAAGAATTTAAAAAAATGCCCTTTCTACAAGAATGATTTCTGGGTAAACGGTTTGTTCACTTTCTTTAGGGCAGTAAAGCCTCTGAAGTTCCCTTGATAGGAGGACTTGGGTTTGTGAAGGGCAAGACCAGAACAAATGTTCCCCTGGCCCAGGACCTGAGGAGAAAAGAGGGATGAATAGGAAGATGGCTGCATGCGTGTGTGTTCCCTTAATGAGCACATTATAGTACAATTAGCTGTGTTGCTTCACATTAATGAGGCTAAAGTTCGAGTTTTAATTCCTATGGAGGAGAAAGTTTTACAAAGGGAAAAACTACAGTGTTTGCAGGATCAAATGGACGTTATTAGATCTGGGGAGGAACGCCAAGCTGTGGCTTAATCAGAAAGGGTTCACTGGGTTATGCTTATTGCACAGTTAATAAAGAGGGAAGGGATGTTCTCTGACATCTGAGTGGGTGAGAGATGGGGTCAGCTGTAAATTCATGCTATTACCTAGTTTCAGTGCTAATTCTTTTTGAAAGATTTAGTTATTTATTTGGAAGGCAGAGTTACAGAGAAAAAGGGAGAGACAGATCTTTCACCCAATGGTTCACTTCCCCGGGGCCACATCAACCAGGGCTGGGTAGGGGCAAAGCCAGGAGTCTGCAACTCCATCTGGGTCTCTGCAGTGGGCCTGACTTGGGCCTCATCTACTGCTTTCTCAGGCGCATTAGCAGGGAGCTGGATGGGAAGTGGAGCGGCTGGGACTTGAACCAGCGCTCATACTGGATGCAGGCATCGCAGGTGGCAGTTTAACCAGCCGTGTCACAATGCAGGCCCCTCAGTGTTAAAATTTAAATTTAATTGTTTTACTCTCCCAGTTTTCTGAAAGAGAATCTGCATCTACAGCACATGGGTAAACATTTTCAAGCTTTTCTTGGCTTTAAACAATATTAGTTGGGAAGAATCACTATATTCCTAAATCTGCACTTATGCAATGCACGAAGTTTGTATTCCCTAAATAAAATATTTCTTTGGGAGAAAAATAAACTATACGACTGACAACTCTTCTAAGTCAGTGGGGGTGTGTGTCTGTATACAGATGATTTTTAACTCAATCTGTGAACATTTGTAACAAAATTTCACGTCATTATAGATTCAACATTTTCTGAAGATCCGCATTGCAGAATTTATGGTCCATTTTTTTTTTCCAGTCTGGTTGCCTCTCTCCCTATCCACCGCCTTTCAGCTGTGCTGCCGTCTCGAAACCCTTCCAGGACAGATGCACCTGCACCAGGTGTGGGTGGCCCGGGGTCCGGGTGATCCCTGAGAGTCAGAGCAGAAGTGGTCACAAGCCAGGGCTTGAGGTCTGGATGAAGCTGGAAATGCGAGCTCCCCGGTGGCCTCATCAAGGTGAGACTGAGCTGAGATGTGCTCAGGGAGAAAGAGAACGGAGACAACACCCGGTGAGGTCACTGTTGGCAGATCCAGGCAAACATGCTCTCAACTCCTTGGGTATACAAAACCAGTGCAACCTACTCTCATTGACACTGTAGTAAGTGTTACTTATTTAGGTTATTTTTTTCTTAAGTATATAGTGTGTTTCAAAATATGATTTTTATTGGGACAAGTTTCTTCTTTTCTGATTTTGAATGGAAATCCAGAAGACCTTGTGTTACTCCGGGCCTGTTCTACCTCTGTAGCTCCTCTCTCTTTTTTTTTTTTTTTTTTTGACAGGCAGAGTGTACAGTGAGAGAGAGAGACAGAGAGAAAGGTCTTCCTTTGCCGTTGGTTCACCCTCCAATGGCCTCCGCGGCCGGCGCACCGCGCTGATCCGATGGCAGGAGCCAGGAGCCAGGAGCCAGGTGCTTTTCCTGGTCTCCCATGGGGTGCAGGGCCCAAGCACCTGGGCCATCCTCCACTGCACTCCTGGGCCACAGCAGAGAGCTGGCCTGGAAGAGGGGCAACCGGGACAGAATCCGGTGCCCCGACCGGGACTAGAACCCGGTGTGCCGGCGCCGCTAGGTGGAGGATTAGCCTAGTGAGCCGCGACGCCGGCCTTGTAGCTCCTCTCTTAAACATGCCGCAGTGTTGGCTACCCGTTGGTGGAGGCTTTGTGTGATGTTCGTTGTGTGAAGGAGCACTGTAGCACACCGGCTGCGGCTCTGGTTGCTTTCCTGAGAAACCCTGCGCCGGGGTTGGTGCGTGAGACCTGTGTGAGCGAGTGAACACACTGTGCATCTTGGTGGGAGTGGAGGGTGCAGCCGCGAGGTTGGGAGCCCAGATTTGGGATCAGAAAGCTGACGACTTTCATCCTATTCCTGCTCTTGCTTCCTGCCTGGGGGCCAAGATTCTTGGCGTCTCACAAGTCAAAGTGATAAAAATGATGGGACCCAGTAGTTTTTATGGTGAGAAGTCAAGGAAACAGATATTGTGTGTTTGTATATAGCAGGTGCTTGGTGTCATGGCGGAGAGAGAGTGTGCTCAGCACCTCTTCTGATGTCATGGAAAACCGACATGGGCTGTGTGCACCAGAGCCTTGAGTGACAGACACGATTTCCTTCATGGAACTGGAGAAGTCCTCTGCAGGTTTATGGTTTTGTGTTTTGTTTTTGGTGCCAGTCTTAGTCGCAGATAGATGCCCTCCATATGCAAGACTTAACAGGATTCATATAATTTAATAGCATCATAATGGAATCTGCTCAGCTTCTCTCCCATTGTGTTCATGGTTCACAAAACATATAACAGCACAGAGGTTTACTTTCTTTTTTTTTTTTTTTTAATTTTTTAATTTGACAGATAGAGTTAGACAGTGAGAGAGAGACAGAAAGGTCTTCCTTCCGTTGGTTAAGCCCCCAAATGGCTGCCACGGCCTGAACTACACCGATCTGAAGCCAGGAGCCAGGTGCTTCCTCCTGGTCTCCCATGTGAGCGCAGGGGCCCAAGCACTTGGGCCACCCTCCACTGCCTTCCCAAGGGCCATAGCAGAGAGCTGGACTGGAAGAGGAGCAACCGGGACTAGAACCAGCACCCATATGGGATGCTGGCGCCGCAGGAGGAGGATTAACCAAGGATTAACCAAGTGAGCCGCAGTGCCAGCCACAACAGAGGTTTACTTTCACACTATATCATCTGCCTCTCACTAGACACAAAGGTACCCAAAAAATTGAAGAACGGTGACATCCAAGGTTGCCTAATAGCGCCTCCAGAATCTGCAAAAAATACTATTTGTCACTGTCTTTAGTTTCCTGTGAACCCTGCTGGCATGCTGAGGAGACTCATATTAATGAGTTACTCTGGTCTTTTGAAGCTTATCGGTGAGGCTAATTTAATAGAAAGGGGCAGTCAGGACTTTGTGAGAAGCGAACATGTTTTTCTGAAAGAGGGACTGGAGCACTGTGCACACGCACCGCAAATAACAGGTGCTCCGAACTCAGCCCCGGCGACAGCTAGCAGGCACTTTTCGTTCCAGCTACACCGGGGGGGAAAAGACCAAGAAAATCACGCCCTCAGTTTTTAGTAATTGTTTTTCTCAATCCAGGTACAGTGCGACCATCTCCTTTAGGCAACTGTGGGCATTTCCATGACTGCTTTCTGTTTTAAACACCTTTCCTCCCCACGGAACTCATCAGACAGCTCCACATGGAACACTCGGAATGACTCACATTTACAAGAATACATGTTTATAATGATAAAACATTATTTGCTAACTGATTTCAGAAAGGATTTGTAAATGATTGACAGATAACTGATGACTCCAAGGCATCTTTGCCAAAATCCAAAAGGTATTCAGCAATATCATCTGAACCCAGATTGCATGATAATGTTGAAGTTCAGTTAATGAGTTACACTCCCTGTAAACTTCCTGAATACTCTCTTTCAAGACATTATGACATATCCGTTAGGAACTGGAATTCTTGCAAAATTGGATTTATGGTGAACACCTTGTATGAACCTGCAAAGGGCCCTGTAAGTGTGTTTATAATTTGGGTTGAAGAACAAGCACCCTAAATCACTCATCGTTCAAACAGGCTGACTACCCCAGCTATTGGGGGGTTTTTCCAGAAGGCTTATGAATACTGAACCATTAAGTTTCTGCCAAACTGTTGCTTAATAGTCCATTTTTGCTTGTACCCTGCACCACCAAAGGCATTTGTCCTGGATTTTATATACATCCTGGGCCAGCATTGGCACGCAGCAACAACAAAAAAAATCAGCTTCCTTAATTATCCTCTCCCCTGTCCAGTTCTCTAAGAGGGTGGAATAGTAGAATTTGGAAAACATAATAGCTGTGAGAAATGTGGCACCTGGCAGGAAAGATAAGTGACTTTTACACAGTACTATTATGGTCAGGTAAATATTACTCACTTTTTATAGCACTAATAATTAAACAGAGCCTTAGTCAATCTTTTGGCAACATAAATGTTTAAGACCTGACTCTCCCGTACGCTTGTGCTGGGTTCCCCCACGTTGATCACTGTCTGGGAGCCGTGTCTAATGGCTTACTGTGCGTCTTGTTTTTTAGAGTAAGTGAAATAAACTCAATACCACTTTGTTTCCATGGAAGGCATTTTCAAACATTGAAGCAAATAACCCAGTGGCCTAAATTGTCTTTAAAAAGGGAAACTGTACAGCATGCAAAGAAATCACGTTGTTATTATTTTAAAATGCGGAACCACGAAATGGATTCAGACATCCTTAGGAAAGTGAAGGTTCTGTGTGACCTAAAATTACCTGGTAGACCATACATATAAAACAGCCATTCGAATAATAGGTGTTCCTCTAGACTGAGATATTTTATGCAGCTTAATCTTACATTGGGCTATATAACTCAATTTTGATTTGTGTTTCAGTTATTCTAATAGACATTTTTTTGCTCTCCCAGTCCCTTGTGAAATAAGAAAATGTTTAATAAAAGTGCTAAAGTAGAATTTTAAACACGTCTTCCTTAAATAGTTTTCCAATACAACACTCTGATTATTCAAAATATCAATATGCTAACCGTGATAAAGGACTTAAATGCACATATGTTATATTTTCTTTTGAAACATCATTTATTTTTATTTTATTTGAAAGGCAGAAAGCCGGCGCCGTGGCTCAATAGGCTAATCCTCCGCCTTGCAGCACCAGCACATCAGGTTCTAGTCCCGGTCGGGGTGCCGGATTCTGTCCCAGTTGCCCCTTTTCCAGGCCAGCTCTCTGCTGTGGCCAGGGAGTGCAGTGGAGGATGGCCCAAGTGCTTGGGCCCTGCACCCCATGGGAGACCAGGATAAGTACCTGGCTTCTGCCATTGGATCAGCGCGGTGCGCCGGCTGCGGCGGCCATTGGAGGGTGAACCAACGGCAAAAGGAAGACCTTTCTCTCTGTCTCTCTCTCTCACTGTCCACTCTGCCTGTCAAAATAAATAAATAAATAAATAAATAAAATAAAAATGAAAGGCAGAGGGGCAGATACACATTTGTGTGTGTGTACGCATATGTGCATACATACGAACATTCATGTATATAAGAAACAACCCAGAAAAGAAAGGATTACTGAGAACCACTGTGAAGCCTCACAGAAGTCACCTTTTGGTTTAATTTCCACCTGTTGTTTTTGTTTGAGTCAGGGCCCCTTGTTGATTAATGCCGTGACCTGGTGGGGTTGTTCCTCTGTGTGAGAGGGTCATCAGTGTGGGTGCAGAACGGCTCGCGAGAACCCATGTGGCACATCTAGCCCCATGGCTGGCACTTAGAGGCCCTTGTCTCGCACTTGGATCATTTATATTGTCTCCAAATGGCTCCTGGGCTTTCCTCTGACTTCTCCCGAGGCCGTCTTCCACATTCCTGCCTTAATAAATCAAAAAGAAAATAATCAGGGGTAGGCATTTGAGGCAGGGGCTAAGATACTGCTTGGGTGGGTGTGAATGTCAGCTCCCCTCCTCATTCTAGCCTCCTGCGAATGCACACCTGGGAAGCAGCAGTGATGGGCCTGCCACCAACATGGGAGACCTGGAGTGAGTTCCTGGCTCCTGGCGTTGGCTTGGCCCACTCCTGGCTGTTGCAGGTATTTGGGGAGTAAACCTGCAGATGGAAGATCTCTCTTTTTCTTAGTCTCTTTTTTCCTTTCTACTTCTCTTTCTCCCTCTGTCCCTCTCTGGCTTTCTCTTTGCCTTTCAATTAAATAAATTTTTTTAAATTAAAAAATTCACAGTGGGGGCTTGTGTTGTGGTGCAACAGGTTAAGCTACCACCTGCAATGCCAGCATCCCATGTGAGCAGTGGTTGCAAGGTCCCGGCTGCTCCACTTCCTATCCAGCTCTCTGCTAATGTCCATGAGAACACAGAAGATGGCCCGAGTACTTGGGCCCTTGCCACCCACATGGGAGACATGAATGGAGTTCCAGGCTCCTGGTTGGCACGGGCCAGCCCAGCTGTTGCCGCCACTTGGGGAGCGAGGCAGCGGATAGAACATCTTTCTCCACTCCCTCCCCCACCCCCAGGAACTTTGCCTTTCAAATTAAAAAAATAAATCGGGCTGGCGCTAATCCTCCACCTTGCGGTGCCCCCACACCGGGTTCTAGTCCCGGTCGGGGCGCCGGATTCTGTCCCGGTTGCCCCTCTTCCAGGCCAGCTCTCTGCTGTGGCCAGGGAGTGCAGTGGGAGATGGCCCAAGTGCTTGGGCCCTGCACCCCATGGGAGACCAGGAGAAGCACCTGGCTCCTGCCTTCGGATCAGTGCGGTGCGCTGGCCGCAGCGTGCCAGCCGTGGCAGCCGTTGGAGGGTGAACCAACAGCAAAGGAAGACCTTTCTCTCTGTCTCTCTCTCTCACTGTCCACTCTGCCTGTCAAATAAATAAATAAATAAATAAATCTAAAACAATTGAAAATTAATGATATTCACTGCCTAAAATTTGTCAATTGTTCTGCATAGTCTTTAGGATAAATTTCCTGCTATTCAGTTTGATAGGCAAGACCTTTTTCTGTCTTATCCTCTACACTCTTCACTCAAGAGATAAAGAACCACTTGAAAACATCATGATGTTGCAGGCCCCTGTCTATTCCTGCCTTTGTCCATGCATTCACCCACTCACCCACCCATTCATCTGTTCACTTAGCTGAAATATGCTGGAGTCTATAGTTGGTGCTAAGTGTACAGAGTTAGTCTAAGGAGACTCAGTTGGGTGGAAGTGACAAATGATGACAGCTGTTTATCATAGCTAAGCCTGGGGTACTGGGCAGCACCCAGGAACTACTGACCCCCTTTTGGAAAGATAAGAGGAAGCCCCTAGCAGGAAGTGCTGCTGACCTGTTGCAAAGGGTGAGTCGGCGTTAGCCCAGGAACAAGGTGTTGCCCAGAGGAAGCCAGGGACACAGGAAAAAGGGTAGCAACCTGAGCACATTCCGCTGGAGCTGGGCCTGAGCTGTGCTTAAGGATGTGTCAGTGGGCAGTCTCTTCGCCAGGGACAAACAGATGGAAGCCGACCATAGGGGAGTGGCTGAATCCATTACAGTACCTCTATTTCTTTGGCTACAATCGGCCCTTAACAAGAGAAGTGGAGCTTTCCAGGACTTGGGGGGATGCATAGACAGTGTTTATTGTTACACGAGCAAAATAAGGCAATTACGTGAGTGGGGGCACCAAGCAAAAAAGAAGAAAGTAAGGTTCAAGCGTATGATCACGTTGGAAAGTCTGTGAGGCTGGGGGTGCGTGTAGGAAGAATCACTGTGTTCCTAAATTTGTATTCATGAAATGCATGAAGTTTGTATACCTTAAATAAAAGGTTTCTGGGGAAACAAAAAAAGAAAGTCTGTGAACATGTAGATATGTGTACAGAAAAAAAGATTACAGCAACTTAACAGGGACCGGCGTTGAGGCGCAGGGGAGTAAGCACCTGTTGGGATGCTGGAGTCCCCTATCAGGTGCTGGTCTGAGTCTCAGCTACTCCACTTCCATCCAACTTCCTGCTAATGGGCCTTGGAAGGCAGTAGTAGGTAGTTGGTCCCTGCCGCCCACTTGGGACACCTGCACGGAGTTCCCAACTCCTGGCTTTGTCCTGGTCTAGCCCCAGCTTTTGTGGGCTTTTGGGGAGTGAACCGTGAGATGGGAGATCTCTTGGTCTCTGCTTTTCAAATAAAATGAAAATAAATAATAAATGAAACACGATTTTTGTTGCTTCCTAACTCCCGGTGATTACTGTTCCCGCATCGGAAGTAGGAGGTGTGTAAGCAGGCATGTGTTTGCCGATTGCTGTCATCCTGGTCTTGTGACTTACTGCCTGTGTGGCTGTGAGCACTTAGTTCATTTGTGTTCTTCATCTCTCAAATGGGGAGTAGCCATCACATAGGGTAGTCCTAAGGAGAAAATGACTTAAAATGTATTTGCTTAGCATGGAGCCTGGTGCACAGGGCTGCTCAGTAAATACTCCCTCCTGGCAAGCGTCCTCTCTCTCGGGATCCCAGGAGTCTCTTCCAGGACGAAGGGGATATTTCTGTTCTAAGTTTTCTAAGTGTCTTCTGAGCGCCTCGCACTGTGCCTGGGTGTGCCTGGGCAGACTCCGGGCTCTGGCTCCTCATACAGAGCCGAGCTCACGGTCTGCTTGGTGTGAGTCCGTTGCTTGCCCCCGGCCCACAGCACAGGCACCCAGTACACGTTTGGCAAAGGAGTCGGAGTGAGGAGGAAGATCTAAGAGGAGAGTTATTTGAAAGGAAAACTGATCATGAGAAATGGAATTAAATAGCCGAGGAAACAGCCATGCTGAGTACAGGGAGGAGAACTTGAGAGCAGTGATGCTGGTGAAGATGGCCGGGGTGTGATCTAGGGCTGATCGCTGTGGCTGTGGCATTGGGGTGCGGAGGAGGGGAGGTGGATTCCCTCCCCTGGCCCCATTCGGCCAGGACAGGTGCAGGGCAGGACGACAGGCACAGCAGCCATGGACAGCCAACTTTTGAGCCCCTGCTGTGTGGCAGGCACTGGGCTGTTGTGATGCGGATTGTCATCGCAAGCACCTGTTTTGTGTGAGGTCTCCTGGGGGAGGGGGCACCTCCCAGACCTATTTTAAGCATGAGAAACCTGGAGCTTTGTGAAGATAAATTATTTGCTCAAGGCCAGCTGGCTAGTAAGGCATGGAGCTGTGACGCATGGGGCAGTCCGGTTCTAGAGCCCACGCAGCTTGGCCAGACCTGGCTTCAGTGTTTGTCAAGCAAGGTCAAGTGCGCCCTGTCAGTCATCGTGGTAAATTGCATGGGCTGCCCGGCTCTCAGGATTTTCTCCTCTAATAGTTTGGCAGATGGTTACTGAGATTCTTGCCTGGTGATCTGTAAAGACACAGAGTCCTGGAGCGGGAAGCCAAGGAGGTCAGAATGTCCCCCGAGAGACAGCAGACAAGCTAGCTCAGGTACGCCGTGGTGATGCCCCGGCTCGCCTCGGTCGTGAGGCTCACGGTGCCCAGCGAGTCCCATCTGCCGTCTGTTTCTGAGTCACCCCCGAACAGAGAACGGAGGTGCAGAGTAGACGGGGGAGACGGGGGTGGGATTTTCCTCTAATGAACAGCGAAAGGGTGGCAAGATGTCTGGAGAAGCAGCAGGGGCACATGGACAAGGTCAATGCCAACATCGAAACCTGCCTTGTCTTTAAACCAAAGGTGTGACTTCTTTTTTTTTTTTTTTTTTTTTTTTTTTTTTATCCCCCCCCCCCCAAAGGTGTGACTTCTGCCACCTGCAGTTGAGAAGCTCAAAGGTAAAACACTGGAGAGTGTGTATGTTAGAATTCCAAACGTGTGAGCTTCCAGAAAACGTGGGTGAGAGCACCAGGAGCCAAGAGACTGTGAAGTACAGACATGAGCTCCTCCGGTGAGGGGGTCCCAGCTTCCTATGTCTGGTTTCTAGGGAAGTGTCCGTGGGCAGTCTGTTCTGGTGATAGTCACAACCAGGTGGCAAGATGCGGCCTTTCCTAGTTGCAGTGTGGTGGGACTTCAGGTTCTTGCCGACCCGGAGCGAGGTTTGACGAGTGCTTTCTCCTGTATTTGGTTCATCATAAGTAAAACCTCCTTGGCTTTCTTCCTCAAATTCGATCTCAGTGGAGAGTTACCATGGTTAATTTTCTTCTCATAATAATGCAGAATGCCTAAGGTGAGCTCCATATTTTATGATGCCAGATTTGACTTCTGACTTGGCTAGCGGATGAACTTGAGGCATTTAGCACAACATTTAAAATGCTTTTTGGTCTCTGTTTTTGGCCACGGTTTTGCATCCAGTATAACACTATTTCTCACACACGGTTTATTGAGGAAAGATAAAAGCATTATTTAAAACCAGATATTTGATTACAACACCTGTGTGCCATGTCAGAAGGCTTGGGCTCCACACCCAGCTCCTGACCCCGGCTTCTCACTAATGCATACCCTGGGAGGCACTGGGTGATTACTGAAGTCATTGAGTTTTTCCCACCCACGTAGGGGACCTGGGTTGAATTCCAGGCTCCCGGCAGGGATTCCCAGCTGGGAGCTGCTGCGGGCACTTGGGGACTGACCCAGTATATGGGAGCTCTCTCTGAGTGTCTGCTTTCAGTTGAAAAAAACGTTCAAAAATATTTCTGAACCATGTTCTAAAAATCTACAGACTTTGAATTGACTTTGCAATAAATTTGCAAGTTTGCAGACATTTCTTTTTGTTATACCCAGAAGAATAGCATTTCAAGAGCTTAGATTTGAATTCTTTTTGGGTAAAGATCTTTGCTTTATTCAAATTTTTACTTCATCTGTAACTGATTGCAATTATAAAGCTGATACAAAACACTCATCTGCCTTACTTGGTCTCCGAAAGGGATGTCAGAGGGAAAAAAAGAGTCCCAAGTCCTTCATGGAATATTTTTTAAAGATTCATTTATGTATTTGAAAGACAAAGTGATGGGGAGGGGGAATGGGAAAGAGAGAAAGAGATTTTCCATCCTCTGGTTTACTCCCCAAATGGCTGCAACAGCCAGGTCTTAGCCAGGCCAAAGCCAGGATCCAGGAACTCCATCCTGGTCTCCCACACGGGTGGCAGGGGCCCAAGCACTTGGGCCATTTTCTGCTGCTTTCCCCGGGTGCAGTAGCAGGAAGCTGGATTGGAAGTGGAGTAGCTGGAACTTGAACTGGTGTTCTGATATGGGATGCCGACGCTACAAGCAGCAACTTAACCCTGTGTGCCACACCCCCTGCCCACCATGGACTATTTAATTGATTTTCTGCATCTAACATAAAAGTTTCACCTTATAACTTTAGGGAACATTTTTTTATAACACTTGCGGTCTACATTAAGTATTTTACTCTTCTCTGCCTAGCCTAAAATTTATCACCTCTGTGTGTGTGTGTGTGTGTGTGTGTGTGTATTCAAAAACTTAAAATACTAGTGGAATTGAAAAGTTCCCTCACTTTGGTAATTAGCTGGTGCCTAATTTTTACCATTGCTTTTCTGTCTTTAATTTTGGAGTGAAAACTCACGCAACGTCGCTCTGCTGACCAGGTCGATGGGTGTCGTATGTGCCTTCTTCCCACTGCCGGGATTTCAACACCTCTTTCATTTGCTTACACTTCCTGCTGTATCAAGAGGAAAGTGCAGACGTTAGTGCTTCCACTTGACAGACAGAAACACTCAGGCGTGCGTGCGTGGTCGGGTGGTGGAAGCCAGAATGACAGATCAGTGGCAGGGCTGAGACTGAGGGGCTGATGGCCCTGCCCACAGATCGGAGGCCTCACCCCACCGGAAGCCAGCGACCTGAAATTGAATTGGCTGCCCTTTGACGCCAGCTTAATATGAAAACCAGCAGAGCTGGAGCCTTCCCTAATGTCTTTCAGAGCGCAACAACTATGGCCCAGTGTGTGGTGCGAGAGCTGCCTCCTTCAACCAAATCCCTCGGCACCGATGGTCCATTGGAACAACTCTGTTTCTTCTCTCTCGGAAGGAGCACCCTTCTTGTACCCCTGCCTCAAGTCTTCTGTCTTCTTCATGACACTGCTGAGCCCAGGCTTTCGGGAAAGACCCCTGTCAGGGTGCCACAGTCTGTTCCCAGATCATGGTTATCAGGAGATGAGCTATTTGGTCTACCAGCTTATGATTCCTGCTTGTATGTTTTCTGTTATAAGAAACCACAGGCATGAAAAGACCATTGTGGTGGCCCTGTGTCCTCAGGACCCAGGCGGGTGGCAAGGCCCATTTTCTCCCTGAGATAAGGCCAAGCTGGAGATCGCCAGTTCCCTTTTCTGTTCCCCATCTGGACGGGAAGTAGCACATCTCACAGCCCGTGTTTCAGTCGCCGAGTAGTCAAAAGGTTCAAAGAGAGAAAATAGCCAGGATTTTTAAGTTACTCAGGAATAAACACTTACTATACATAAGAAGAAAAACTATAGTGTTTCAGACTAACAGGTATAGTAGTGTAGACAGTCAGCATCTGTACCTGTGAGTTCCACATCTGTGGAGTCAACCAAGTATGGATGGAAAATATCTGGAAAAAAATTGCACCTGTCCTGAGCAGGTGCGTACTTTTTTCCTTTGCTTTATTTCCTAAACAACACAGTGTGACAACTGTTCACATAGTATTTAGGTTATATTATATGTGGTAAATAACCTGGAGATGGTTTAAAGTATACAGAAAGGCTGGCAGAGTCCTGGCTGCTCCACTTCTGATCCAGCGCCCGACAGGCCTGGGAAAGCAGTAGAAGATGGCCCAGCCCCTGCCACTCACGTGGGAGTCCCAGAGGGAGTTCCTGGCTCCTGACTTCAGCCTGGCCATTGCGGCCATTTGGGAAATGAACCAGTGGATGTATTTTTGTATCCATGGGGGTCTTGGAGGCAACACCTCATAGATCCTGATGGATGACTGTATACATTTAGAATACTTTTTAGGCCGGCGCCGCGGCTCAGTAGGCTAATCCTCTGCCTTGCGGCGCCGGCACACCGGGTTCTAGTCCCGGTCGGGGCGCCGGATTCTGTCCCAGTTGCCCCTCTTCCAGGCCAGCTCTCTGCTGTGGCCCGGGAGTGCAGTGGAGGATGGCCCAAGTGTTTGGGCCCTGCACCCCATGGGAGACCAGGATAAGTACCTGGCTCCTGCCATCAGATCAGCGCGGTGCGCCGGCCGCAGCGTGCCGGCTGCGGTGGCCATTGGAGGGTGAACCAACGGCAAAGGAAGACCTTTCTCTCTGTCTCTCTGTCTCTCTCACTGTCCACTCTGCCTGTCCAAAAATATAAAAAATAAAAAAAAATACTTTTTAGAGCTTTATTTGTTTGAGAGGCAGAGCATCAGAGAGAGAGGTAAAGACAAAGAGAGAACTCTTCCATCCACTGGTTCACTCCCCCAATGGCTGTGAAAGCCAGGACTGAGCTAGGTCAAGGCCTGGAGCCAGGATCTTCATCAGGGTTTCTGACACGGGTGCAGGGGCCCAAGCACTTGCACCATCTTCTGCTGCTTTCCCGATGCATGAGGAGGGAGCCGGGTTAGAAGGGGAGGGGCTGAGACTGGAGCAGGCTCTCTGATTAGGCCCAGCCCCAGCTGTGGTGGCCATTTGAGGAGTGAACTGGCAGATGAGAGCTCTGTATCTATCTCTTGAACACATAAATAAAATTTTTAAAGGTTTATTTTTTTATTTGAAAGGCACACAAAGAGGCAGAGAGAGAGAAAGAGAGAAAGAGAGGTCCTCCATCCGCTGGTTCAGTCCCCAGATAGCCTCAATGGCCGGAGCTGTGCTGATCCAAAGCCAGGAGCCAGAAGCTTCTCCTGAGTCTCCCAGTCGGGTGCAGGGGCCCAAGGACTTGGGCCATCTTCTACTGCTTTCCCAGGCCATAGCAGAGAGCTGGATCAGAGGTGGAGCAGCCGGGACTCGAACCGGTGCCCATATGGGATGCCGACACTGCATGTGGCAGCTTTACCTGCTATGCCACAGCGCCGGCCCCAGAATGTTTTAAAAATTAAAAAAAGAAGATCCAGGAAGCAATTCATGGTCGTGTGGAAGACAACGCTAGAACATGAGATCCACTGTCGCAGTAGCAATGAACTTCAGAGAGCACATAACTGGTCCTGAGAGACTTCAGATGGGAAATTAGATCCTGCTCAGAAATTGTATTCCTCTTTCTGAACTACATAAAAAGGGCCATGCACACTATTCACTGGCTGTGTGATTTGTGCTTTCCCATAACACCTGAAGTGTGAGAAGTGAAATGCAGCATTAATGTTCGGGGCCTCGTGGTTGGGTCTTGCTTGGTTCTGCATGATGTCTGTCCGTCCTTGGGACAGGATTTATACACAGACGTCTTTGGATCACCAGCAGCCAAACCTGCAGGAGCGAGAAGGAGAATCGTGAATGTCACTGAGTTTTACCCTCTAGGAAGCAGCTGCAGCGGAGTTGAGGCAGGAGAGTGTTTGCTGCGACTTCCGGTTTTCGTTTTGGGCCAGGTTTGGGGGTGAGTCCCACAATGAGAACTGCCTGCCAGGACCATCCCGCCCCCGCCCCCTTTAAATCAATTGGACACATTGTTTGTCCCTTTGGGTTTGATAGACATGTTGTAATAAGGTCCTGAACTGCTCACTACCTCTTTATGTACCTTCTGTCTAAAGGCCTGTTACTATTGTGACCTGTACTCATGGGACCACAAACAATGGGTTTAACCATTAACTCTCAAACCACCTTTAAATGAATTCTTTTATAAGATGAGAATTATATAGGCTTCCACTGGTTGCTTAGAGGAAACAAGCAAAGGATTCAGGTTGAACCAGGTTATTCAGGAACTGGGAGTTGATGGTTAGGATGCCCCTAGGCCCGGCACATAATTTGCCTTGACCTGACCATGTCAGATAACACTGTTTAGCTGACATTCCAGTGTCCCTGAAAAGTACAATGCTTTGTGAAGTTGGTTTGGCTGGGAATAAAGTTAAATTGTGGCAAGATCTTGTGTTCATTGAGTAAAATTCCCCAGCGTATTCCAATGCTTAGTGTCTATGAAGGCATCATTTGAGGTTGGGTGTCTGTTTTCAGGGCCCTTCCTAGTGGGCCTTGAGAGGGTTGCAAGCTACAAAGGACACATTATTTTCCCAAGTGACCCAAGGACGGAGAGGAGTAGCTCAAGCCCTACCCTCCTACATTCATAATTATTTTGGTGATTTGTCTCTTATTTTTAATGTAGCAAACATGGGGGGGGGCAAGGTTGCTTTCCAGGAAGCTATACCATCTAGGTGATGTTTGGATGCTTAATTAGTTTTTAAAAATATTTCATGCATGGCAAGTGTTCGGTCTGGTGGTTAAGATACGAGTTGGAGGCCGGCGCTGCAGCTCACTAGGCTAATCCTCTGCCTGCGGCGCCAGCACCCCAGGTTCTAGTCCTGGTCGGGGCGCCGGATTATGTCCCTCTTCCAGGCCAGCTCTCTGCTGTGGCCCGGGAGTGCAGTGGAGGATGGCCCAAGTGCTTGGGCCCTGCACCCGCATGGGAGACCAGGAGGAAGCACCTGGCTCCTGGCTTCGGATCTGTGCAGTGCGCAGGCGGTAGTGCCCTTTTTTGGGGGTGAACCAACGGAAGGAAGACCTTTCTCTTTGTCTCTCTCTCTCACTAACTCTGCCTGTCCAAAAAAGAAGAAGAAGAAGAAGAAGAAGAAGAAGAAGAAGAAGAAGAAGACGACATGAGTTGGGACATCCACCCCATGTGGAGGTACCTGATTTGAGGCCCAGCTCTGCTCCCTAGTCCAGCTTCCTGCCAATATGCACCCTCCTGGGAGACCTGGATTGAGTTCCTGACTCCTGGCTTCACCCTGAGCTGGCCCCACCTGTTGTGGACATTCCGAGACTGAACCAGTGGGTGGGAGCTGTCTTTCTCTGTCTCTTAAGCAAATAATTTAAAGTCTTTCATTTAAAATCATTTCATTTAAAATAACTTAAAATCTTTATTTCAAAATAAAGGGACTAACCCATTGGGGCAACAAAACTGGCTTTACTTGCAGTATACTGTCAGTAACACATGAGCTCATCTGGGGTCTTCCATAGTTCTTTCTTTTTGCTTTGCTTTTTCGTAGAATTTAATTTCCAAGTGCTATTTGGAATCACTTGAACCCACGCCGTGGTGTACGTTTTTGTCCCTTAATGTTAGAAAAGCCTTTTCTGACCTTTCTGGCAGGTGAATTATTTTTCTGGATCCGTCTCTAAGCTGGTTTCACCTACTGGCCCCAATTTTCAGATCAAGAGATGGAAACACAGGGAGACGAAGTGGGAGGGTCGGCAGGATCCAGAGTCAGCAAAAGCCAGAGTGTCCCGGTCCCGCTCCGGAGTCGCAAGGCAGTTCCCGGGAACTTGCTTCCAGCATCAAGTCATTGATTGACAAGCACAGGAGCTGCTTCCGGTGAAACCATCTCATCTGTGTCTTTGCTGTTTGGATCCATGTCTTGCACGGGCTTCTCCTCTAATGATTCATTGTAGAGTTTGTCGTTGTTGTGTACTGTTAGAGGCTCTTGTGTATTTAACGTTGAATCCCTCCAGAAAGACAGCGCTACTTTTAAGTGTTCAGGGGAAACGTCTGTGACCTGTAGTTCTTTGCAAGCATCAATCCACAGGGCCTCGCACACAGTCGTACCGGCGTTTGTTGATCTAATTAACAATGTAAGCACATGTGAGTCTGAGGTTTGCAAGTACTTCTCTGCTCCTATGAGTCGATGTATCACTAAGTTAGAGCCCCTCTAGCTGCCTGGTTGGTATTAGAGTGACAAAACATGACTTCATGCTCAAGGCGGGCACAAAGCGCTGTCTGTTCCCAGGTGTTCGCCACCCATCGGCCATAGTGCGTATTTTAGGAGTTAGAGATTTATTCCCGCTAGGACGTCTGTCAAAGGCCAGGGCACCGCGCACCAGCCCTGAAGCTCTGGCTCTGTAGGTGGTGCTCCGGAGGCAGATTTTCACAGGGTCAAACTGTGGAAGACGAGAGAGCAAACTGAAGTATTCTTTATCCCCCTCTTCTTCTAATTGATCATCGTGGCGTGGACATTTCACGATTCCCAGTTAATCCTCCCAGCTGCACGTTAGAGAGAAGAAATCAGATCTTCCCAGAATGTGTGTATGTATATGTGTGTGTGTGTAATTTTTATATAATATATATGCACATATTTTTATTTGAGGGGTAGAGAGATAGAGATGAAGAGAAAGAGTGTTCCCATCTGCTGGTTCATTCCCAAGATGCCTGCCGTGGTGCTGAGCCAACGTCAGAGTGGGGAGTCAGGAGCACAGTGCAGCTCTCCCGCCGTGAGTGACAGCACCCTGTACTCATTAAGCATCCTCTCTCTGGCCCCAGCATATGTTTTATTAGCCATACAGCTCTTTCTAAAGATTTATTTATTTATTTGGGAGGCAGAGTTATAGACAGAGAGAAGGAGAGACAGAGAGAGAGGTCTTCCATCTGCTGGTTTGCTCCCCAAATGGCCGCAGCAGCCAGAGCTGGGCTGATCCAAAGCCAGGAGCCAGGAGCTTCTTCCAGGTCTCCCACATGGATGCAGGGGCCCAAGCACTTGAGCCAGCTTCCAGTGCTCTCCCAGGCCATAACAGAGCTGGATCAGAAGTGGAGCAGGTGGGACTTGAACTGGCGCCCATACGGGATGCTGGTGCCATTCGCGGAGGCTTAACCTACTGCACCACAGCGCTGGCCCCAGCAATAAAGCTCTTGCTGGTTGGAAATAGCAGTAAGTGACTCAGACAAGGAGCTGCTGGCTCCTGAGGGTGACAGGTAATGGAGATAGACGCTGACTGTTTCAATTAGCAAACCCTAAGCTATTTCCGCTGGGCGTGGGCGTGCCCGGTGTGGGGAGCTGTGCCGAGTGGAAGCAGACAGCTTGCAGTGCAGCCCTTCTCACAGCCCGTGGCTCTCACTCTCGCCCTTAGGGAGCAGCCAGAGGACTTGTCGATGGGATCAGGTTTCTGTCTGGTTCGTGTCCAGATTTCTACCTCTGTAAACAGAAGTCCATCCCGAATCCTTTTAGATAATTCGGTAGGTTCTAAGTCTTTCCTTCAAGTCATACCAATTTGATCCACACTAAACATTGGGCTGAGCTTTACTGGTCTCCCCTTTGTGTGAGGAAACCCCACGCGGCACAATAGCCTGATGCATGGGAGATGCACACCAGTTAGGACCTGAACAGGCACCCAAACCAAGCCCTGCCTCTTCTCAGTGCTGCCCTCCCCCCACCCCCGTGGTAGTGAAGAGTGTCAGGTTGCACCTGTCTGCTCTGGATTGAGTCTTCATTCGCCCTAAAGTAACATGGGTGTTTGCTGTTTCTGAACATCTCCATGCACACAGGAGATTCCCCTGCCCCCTGGAAGTTGGCCATGGGTGCATAAATTCTTGGCCAATGCAACGGGAGCAGAAGTGACAGCTGTGTGACACTTGTGTGGGTGGCAGGCAGTCTGAGTACTGGAGCGATGCATCACTCTTTCCTCCCCAGGGTTTGCATTAACGGGAAGCTGGAGTCAGGAGCTGGAGCCAGTTATGGAACCTGGATCCTCCGATATGAGGCAGGGGCATCCTAGCCAATATCTTAACCACAAGGCCCAATGCCCAGCCCGTAGGTGGAATCACCCTGGGATTGAAGAGCCTGAGTTGATTCAGGGTGAATGGCTCAAGGGAATCCTGACCTGAATGGCCCGAGCAAGAGGAGAGTGCAGACAGGGTGAGTGTGGTCCTCCCCCGGCCCAGGGGTGGGATGGGGGCTGGTTGAGGTAGCAAAGGCTGGTGGTAGAACAGTGGACATCTGTGGCTGTTGCGGTGCGTCATAGGCTAAGCCTCTGCCTGAGTGCTGGAATCCCACATGGGCACCAGTTCGAGTCCCAGCTGCTCCTCTTCCTATCCAGCTCTCTGCTATGGCCTGGGAAAGCCGGGGCCAAGTGCTTGGGCCCTTGGCCAAAAGATTTGGAAGAAGCTCCTGGCTCCTGGCTCCCAATTGGCCCAGCTCTTGCCATTGCGGCCATTTGGGGAATGAACCAGCAGATGGAAGACATCTCTCTCTCTCTCCCTCTCTTTGTCTGTAACTCTACCTCTCAAATAAATAAATAAAATCCTAAAAAAAAGAAAAAAGAAAAAGAATGGTGATGTCATGCCTGCTCTTGTAAACCCACCCTAGCATGTGCCTGGATGCTGGAGGACACTGGTGCAGCACGACTTTTGCTGTGATGTCCAGTTACGGAATGAATACAGCCTTCTGAGTCCCACTGACCGAAGTTTAAATATGAACTTGTCACTTAAAGCTGTCTAACCTTGGGCAAAGTCCTACCCAGTCTCCTCATCAATAATATGAGAATAGTACCTACCTTTCAAGATTTAAAATGCGTTAAGGATTTTTTTGTTAATTAATTTTTAAGGGATACATATTTCATAAATACAACTTTAGGAATATAGTTATTCTTCCCTCCATACCCACCTCCCACCCACACTCCCACCCCCCCTTCCCAGTCCCATTCAAGAAGGACTTAGTTTTAAGATTTATTTTATTTATTTGAAAGGTAGAGTGACAGAGAGAGAGGAGAGATCTTCCATCTGCTGGTTCATTCTCTAAATGGCCACGATGGTTAGGGCAGGGCCAGTCTGAAGCCAGGGACCAGAAACCCCATCCAGGTTACCTAGGTAACTGGCAGGGGCCCAAGTAGTTGGATCATCTTCTAAAGCATTCCCAGGCATATACGCAGGGAGCTGGATTGGAGATGGAGCAGCCAGGACTTGAACCAGCGCTCATATGGGATGCCAGCGTTGCATGCATCAGCTTAGCCTGCTATGCCACAACACTGAGCCTAAGAAGGTTCACTTTATTTATTCATTTATGAATGACTTATTTATTTGAAAGTTATAGTTACACAGAGAGAAGGATAGGCAGAGAGAGAGAGGTCTTCCATCCACTGGTTCACTCCCCAGTTGGTCGCAATGGCTGGAGCTGCACCAATCTGAAGCCAGGAGCCAGGAGCCAGGAGCCAGGAGCTTCCTCTGGGTCTCCCACATGGGTGCAGGGGCCCAAGGACTTGGGCCATCTTCTTCTGCCTTCCCAGACCATAGCGGAGAGCTGGATCGGAAGTGGAGCAGCCAGGTCCCGAACCGGCGCCCACATGTCAGGGCGTTAACCCACTGCACCACAGTGCCGGCCTCTAGGTTTGTGGATTCTTATATCACAGGGAGCGGTGAGGGGAGGGCCAGGAGCGCCACCCTGGTCTCCTAACTCCTCCATTGAATCGTCACTCTCCCTTTGATTTTCAAGTAAAAGAGTTAGAAGATCTAGAAGTCTGACTGAGGACAGAATACCGACACACGTGCAAAATGAACAGTGTAACTTACATTAATTAACATTTGATTAGCCAAGATCTGATACAATTGGTTCCTTAAGAGGCTCAAAGTCTACTGACACTGAAAGATACTGACTTAGCTGCTACCACTGCTCTTTTTTTTCCTTGCTTTAATTTTTTTTTAACATTTTTTCCTGTTCTTTCTTTCTTAATATATTTTTTTGACAGGCAGAGTGGACAGTGAGAGAGAGAGAGACAGAGAGAAACGTCTTCCTTTGCTGTTGGTTCACCCTCCAATGGCTGCCATGGCTGGTGTGCTGCGGCCGGCGCACCGCGCTGATCTGATGGCAGGAGCCAGGTACTTCTCCTGGTCTCCCATGGGGTGCAGGGCCCAAGCACTTGGGCCACCCTCCACTGCACTCCCTGGCCACAGCAGAGAGCTGGCCTGGAAGAGGGGCAACCAGGACACAATCCGGCGCCCCGACCGGGACTAGAACCCGGTGTGCCGGCGCCGCAAGGCGGAGGATTAGCCTAGTGAGCCGCGGTGCCAGCCAATATATTTTCATTTTATTTGAAAGGCAGAGAGAGAGAGAGAGAGATATCATCCACGTGCTGGCTCACTCCCCAAATGCCTGCAACAGGAGGCGCTGAGCCAGGCCAACACCAGGAGCCTGGAAACACAATCGGACTCTCCCACAGGAGGGGCAGGGACCCCAGTACTTGAGCCATCACCTGCTGCCTCCCCGCGTGTTCATTAGCAGGAAACCGGGTCAGAAGTGGAGCAGCTGGGACTCAAACCAGTTACTCTGAAGTGGGTCATGGGCAGCCGAGCTGTGATTTAACCACTGTGTCACCCTGCTTTATTCTTAATTCACCCAGCGTTTCTATCAGGTGGGCCAGTCTCACCTCCCATTCAGACTCCCTAGTTTCCACCTGCTGATGGGAAGTTCTGATGGCCGCTACCGTGTAGGTACTGTGGCTGCAAAGCCAGGGACATTTATCCCTGTGGACCAGAGGAGCCAGCCCTACTTGAACTTTTCAGCTAGCTGGCTGTCACAGAGGAACGCTCAATGGAACATTTTCCTGCTATGTAAGTCTTTCTGAAATATCCATTCATAAACAGTTCTTAGGGCACTGCCTTGTTTGCTGTTTTCAAACTGGAGTTGGTGTTTGTGATGGAATTTCTAGATTCTAACAGGTTGTCATGGCCTTTTTTGGTCTCCCTTTAGGGGCCCATCCAGGAATGTATAAGAAAGATGGGAGGCCAAGATTTGATCCAAATTTTCTGTCACTTGTAGTTCATTCATTCATTTATTTAACAAATGTTTATTGAGTGCTTATTCTAAGTCCTTATACTGGACACTGGAGATACTACATCAGATAAGACATAAATCCTGATTTTCTAGGGATTTTCCCAATTCAGTGTGAGATTTTGGCAAGTTAGCAGGCTGTTAATCAGAAATAAGTGATCATTGGAAGTGGAATGTCCCGAGACACCGATATTGTAGCTAAAAGGGGCTCCTCTCCTTGCTAGCCCGGGTCGCCTCTGCCCTGTTGCAGTGTTGCACTAGTTGTGCGTGTCTTTCCTCCTGTACTAGAAGGGCTTGGTCCCGAACCTCTGTGCCCTCTGTTATACTCGGGTCAGTGCCTAGAAAAGTAGCGGTTCCTAGAAAGGAGCAGTTGCTGAGTACTCCAAGGAAACAGTGTTGCCTCCGCATCACAGTGTTTGCTTTGCCCAGCAGAATACGGGCAAGACTTCTTACCTGTGCCTTCTGCATCCAAGATTTCAACCAAACAAGGATTGGAAACATTTGAAAAAAAAATTGCACCTGTATGGAATATGGTAACTTTTTTTCCTTCTCGTTATTCCCTGAATAATACAACCTCACAACTGTGTACAATAGCATTTACATTGTATTAGGTATTGTAAGTAAGAGTTCAGGTATAGGGAGAATGTGCAACACATGCAAATACGGCACCATTTGGTATCTGCAGAAAGTTCTGGAATCAATCCTGTATTACACAAGTGAGTCCCAGATTCCAATTTTAATATTGTAAGAAGCATATTATAATATCATAAAAGAGAAAAAAAAAACAGGTGATAAGACATATAATCCCACTGCCGTAAGTCATCCATTAGGGAACTGAGATTCATGGGTACGTGAGTCAAATGTGAGAGCTGTCATGAGTTCCTGCCGTGAGCAGGCACTGCTTTCAGCTGAGGCTGCTTCGTGGAAGACCCCAGACCTGGTCCCTCCCTTGATGCACCTCAGAGCCCGGGAGGAGATGGCAGAAAAAGGCATCCTGGAGTGCCACGTGCACTGTGTCCTGTCCCTGTGGGCCAGGCTGGCCGTGAGCTCCCAGAGTAGTTGCTTCCCCTGGCAGGGAGGAGGAGGAGCCTGTGGGGCAGCAGCATCCTGAGAGACAGGTGTCTAGTGTTGGAGCCACCTGCTTCCCGCTCCTTGGGCTTTGCTGCAGGACAGAGTCCTCACGTTGCCTTCGGGCGGGTTTGGAGTCCCGGAAGAACTGCCTTTCTGTGAAGCAGACACCAGCTTTGCTTTGCTTTACAACCTACCTGATAGGACTCCGTTTTGGTGCCTCCCAGGGGGAACGTGAAGGATAGGAGGCAGCCCTTCCGATTTCTTCCCTGCAGGTTTTTTACACAGACATCTGAATCCGAAGCACTAGTATAGTCCCTTCTGATGATAAGCTCCTGAGAGGTGCACCAGTCTCTTTGGAGTCAAATATAATTTATGCGCAAGCTGGGATTTGGTTCAACTATGAGCGACAGGAACCCAACATGATGGTGGTGGCTTAAACCAGACAGGAGTGTGTTTTTCTCTAACCCAACTGTAAGGTGTGGCATGGCAGCTCAGTGAATGGCAGAGATTCAGGGGTCTTGGTTCTCTCAATCTGTGCCTTGACCACAGGGTCCAAGATACCTGCTGTAGTTCCAGTAGTCACGGCCACGCTCTACACAGAGGAAAGCTTAGGGTGAACGAGCAAGCTTTCACCATGGGTGTTACACACCTAATCCTAACTTCACTTATATTCGCCTGGCCAGATCTTAGGTCTGTAGTGACGTAAGGACAAAGGTGGCTGGATTTGCAGTGTTTACTGTAATGACCATGTGTCTAGGCCGGCGCTGCGGCTCACTAGGCTAATCCTCTGCCTGCGGTGCCGGCACACCGGGTTCTAGTCCTGGTTGGGGCGCCGGATTCTGTCCCGGTTGCCCCTCTTCCAGGCCAGCTCTCTGCCCGGGAGTGCAGTGGAGGATGGCCCAAGTGCTTGGGCCCTGCACCCCATGGGAGACCAGGAGAAGCACCTGGCTCCTGCCATCGGATCAGTGCAGTGCTCTAGCCGCGGTGGCCATTGGAGGGTGAACCAACGGCAAAGGAAGACCTTTCTCTCTGTCTCTCTCTCTCACTGTCCACTCTGCCTGTCAAAAAAAAAAAAATTAAATTAATTAAACTTGGGTTATTTCTCAGAAGCACTAATCACATTTCCAGTGCTTACCAGCCTTTGGTGGTTGGTGTCTGCTCTTAGGGACGGCACCCAACATTTCCATCAGTGCAGAAAGCTCAGTGGGGTACTCCTGCTCTTGTGACGTAGGCAGGTAATGTGCAGTGTCTGCTTCCACTAGTGCTATTGCCAAAATTTCATATTGAAAGAACAGATAGGGGCTGGCGCCGTGGCTCACTAGGTTAATCCTTCGCCTGCAGCACCGGCATCCCATCTGGGTGCCGGGTTCTAGTCCCGGTTGCCCCTCTTCCAGTCCAACTCTCTGCTGTGGCCCAGGAGGGCAGTGGAGGATGGGCCCCTGCACCCACGTGGGAGACCAGGAAGAAGCACCTGGTTCCTGGCTTCTTATTGGCGCAGTTCTGGCCATAGCAGCCATTTTGGGGGGTGAACCAACAGAAGGAAGAGCTTTCTGTCTCTCTCTCTCACTATCTATATCTCTACCTGTCAAAAAATATATAGAAAGAACAGATAAAGACTGATGAAGATTAATCAAGATACCAGAATTAGAACTTCCAGAATCAAGATACCAGAATATGAATAATTAGCCATCTCTCTGTCTCTTCTATTGTTCTGCCTTTCAAATAAATAAATAAATCCTTAAAAAAATAATGGAACTTGTACTGCTGTTGCTGTTTTTGCTTTCAGAGGATTTTTCTGGAAGTCAGCTATCTATTACATGATATTAGACATAGTGTGTCATCTCTTAATGGCAAATAAAAGTTGAGATTCTTCCCTAAGAGGCAGTAGAAGAACAATATGCTAGTTCTTTGCATATATTTTGTACTTTGGAGAGTGGACTAGAATGTCACGTAGCAATCTGCACTTCAACTAGCACTGATATAGATGATTCTAGAACTGTGGCTTGAATTTAGGGCATTTTTCAAGGCCTTTTAACTACACTGCAGTTGGTTTTTCAATGCATTGGCTCAAATGAAACAAGAACAGAAGGATGACCAGGATGTAGGATCATTCTTACCCTCTTTCTGTGGAAGTTATCTCAATGTTCATTTTATGTAGATTTTTTTTATTTTGCAAAATGTGATAAAGACAAGTTTTGGAAACATTGAGTTTGAAATGCTTGTGAGGGGCTGATGCTGTGGAATAGTGGGCTAAGCTTCCGCCTCTGGCGCTGGCATCCCATATGAGCGCTGGTTCGAGTCCTGGCTGCTCCTCTTCTGATCCAGCTCTCTGCTGTGGCCTGGGAAAACAGTGGAAGATGGCCCAAGTGCTTGGGCCCCTGCACCCGTGTGGGAGGCCTGGAAGCTCCTGGCTTCAGATGGGCCTAGCTTCAGCCACTGTGGCGATTTGGGGAGTGAACCAGCGGATGGAAGGCCTCTCTGTCTCTCCCTCTCTTTATTGGTAACTCTGTCTCTCAGATAAATAAATAAAATCTTAAAAAAAAAGAAATGCTTGTGAAACTATAACGTATTTAGCCCAGTGCCTAATATATAATAAATGTTAATTATTATTACTGTTTTATTAGCACATAATAAATGTTATCATTCTTAATATTATTAGTCCTTTTTTTTTTTTTAAAAAGATACATTTATTTATTTGAAAGGAAGAGTGGCAGAGAAAGAGAGAGAGATTGATCTCTGTCTGCTGGTTTACTCCCCAAATACCAGCAACAGCCAGTGTGGAGCCAGCTGACGCCAGGAGCCAGGCGCTCCATCCAGGGCTGCCATGTGGGGCAGGGATTCAAGTACCTGACCCATCATTCGCTGTTTCCCAGGCATGTTAGCAGAGAACTGGATCAGAAGTGGAGAGCCAGGACTCGAACTAGTACTCTGATAGGGGATGTGGGCCTCGTAAGCTGTGGCTTAACCCCCTGCACGACAGCACCTGCCCCTAAGCTTTTTAGGTTTATTGCCTAAACTACTAGCAAGCTGAGCATGTTTTCATATATTCTACAATTCTCACTTTATTTTATATCATTTGCAAGACCCTATCTATTTTGGGGAGAGGGCAAGGTTTTTGTTTTTGTTTTTGACAGGCAGAGTGGACAGTGAGAGAGAGAGACAGAGAGAGAGAGAGAAAGGTCTTTCTTTTCTGTGCCCCCCCCCACCCCACCATTGCAATGGCCACTGTGGCCGGCGCACCACGCTGATCTGAAGCCAGGAGCCAGGTGCTTCTCCTGGTCTCCCATGGGGTGCAGGGCCCAAGCACTTGGGCCACCCTCCACTGCACTCCCTGGCCACAGCAGAGAGCTGGCCTGGAAGAGGGGCAACCGGGACAGAATCCGGTGCCCCAACCGGGACTAGAACCCGGTGTGCCAGCGCCGCAGGCGGAGGATTAGCCTAGTGAGCCGCGGCGCCGGCCCCTTACTCTTAATTTTTAAAAAAGATTTTATCTATTTATTTGAGGTAGAGTTACAGACAGAAGAGAGGGAAAGACACAGAGAGAGGGCTTCCATTCACTGGTTCACTCCCCAAATGGCCGCAATGGCCAGAGCTGGGCCAGGCTGAAGCCAGGAGCCAAGAGCTTCCTCCAGGTCTCCCACATGGGTGCAGGGGCCAAAGCACTTGGGCCATCTTCTGCTGTTTCCCAGGCACGATAGCAGGGAGCTGGATCAGAAGTAGAACAGCTGGGACTTGAACTGGTGCCCGTATGGGATGCCTGGGTCTCCAGCAGCAGCTATACCTGCTACACCATTATACTAGCCCCATTAAATTTTTTATTATATAAAATTTAAACATTGTAATTGATCTATCTTTTGTAGTTTCTTCTTTTGCATAAAATATGAATAATTTATTATACTCTTCCAGAGATTTTAAAGTTATTAAGTGGATCTTGGTTTGGTGTTTGGTTTTATTCATTAAGGTGAATAATTTTTTGTCTCCCTTCTTCTGTCCACAGCGTACCTAGTTATTAAAATCATTTTCCATTGTTTTGTGATAACTTATTTTTCCCACACTACTTCTGTTATGCAACAGTTCATTCAGTAATGAACTCTGATTTGGTCATTTCTTTGAGGCCACTGGAACAAGCAGTGTCCAGGAATTTTCATGTCTTGGGCGAGTCCAGGATTTACAAAGAAGCTTGGCAACCAATTCTGTGTCACAAGGTAATTGCGGGCAGTGCACAAGAGTTCAGTCTTACTTGAAAGCTATACATCTTATCTTAGTAAATAAAATAAAACTGGCTAATGATCACCAACCTTATTTTCTTTTCTTCAAGGGATGGGCTTGGAAAAGAAGAGGGGTTTCTCACAATAGCACCAAACAGCTCTCAAGCAACAAATGGGCTTATGTCAACCAACACAGCTATCCTCATCACACAAACACACCTTTCTCCATGCAGTCCTTTCATTTTACAATTGTTTTCACATCTGTAGCATTCTATGACACCATCCTAAAAATATATTTGTTTGTGTCCAAGTAGCTTAAAGGTGCTTTATTTCCCAGAAGGACCAGGAGCTGGTGTTCATCAAAGCGTGCAGGGCAGGTTGGTCTCAGAGGACAGGGAGCCTAGTGCTGATAATTTGTCAACTACAGTTCCAGCAATCTGTCCATAGAAGGTGGAGACCGAGTTGGGTGTGGAGCTGGGGGAAGGCTGGCCAGGTAGGTTCAGGTCCTCTGATCATCTAGGGAGGGTGAAGCCAGTGTGTAGGGACCGCGGTTGAGACCTATGCTTAGATGTTGGTCTGAATCGGCCATGGTGGACTGGCAGAGTCCACTTCCTGTTCCAGCCGACTGAAGCGTGGACAGCTGGCCCGGACGGCGTTCTGAGCTTACCTACTTGTCTCATGGTGGAACTGCCATGAGCTTGGGCAGCCATTGAGGCAAAAGTGCAGACAACCTAGTGGGCTGTACCCCTGTGCATGGATCTACGCCTTCCTCTGAGAGAACAGAGCCTTTGTGTGTTTGCAGTTCGGTTGGGGAGACAAGACCTACACAGAGGAAAATTTAACTAGCAGTAAAAATTCGTATATAAACAGGAGCTGAATGATGGAACAGTCACTGGGTGAGAGTTCAGAGGGCGTGGCTGGGGGAGGGGTCACTGTGGGTGGGAAGAATCAGGAGCCGCTTCCCAGGTGAGACTGGACACAGCTGGGACTTGAAGGATGGATGGGTGCAGATGTGGGAAACACGAAGAAGCGTTCAGACGAGGAAACCAAAGGAACTTGAAAGAACTGAATGTGCTCAGGGGACAGCGATTAGATTAGAGAGGTTGTGGAGAGAAAGTTGGAAGGGGGAACTGAGTCTGGTGAAAAAGGCCTTGAACGCCAGGCTTTTTCCTGAATAACAAAGGAGAACTAAGTTCATTCACTTACGCATCTTACTTAACCACTCTTGGAATTGGAATGCCGGATGCCATCGTCTGTTGCCCATACATTGGGCTTTTGCCCTTGTATTCTTCTTGAGTTCATTTGGACTTCTGTGTGCATAAGAGAGGAAGTGCATGGGATTTTCAGGGCAATGGAAGTGCCTGGTGTGACCCTGGAGTGGAGGATGTGTGTCATTGTGCATTTGTCCAGACCACCAGAATTTGCAACACGGAGAGGGAACCTGGACACACACGATGAGCTTTGGGTGATAGGATGTGCTGGTGCAGCTCACCTGCACCACACTGCTGGGGGCTGTTGACAGTGGAGGGGGTAAGGGGTCTGTGAGAAATCTCTGTGCCTTTCGCTCAGTTTTGCTATGAACCTAAAACTACTCCCCAAAAAGAAAGTCTACTGAAGAAATGATAAGGGGAAGTGGTATTTCAGCACAGCAAATTAAGCGGCCTGTGACACTGGCATCCCAGATCGGAACACTGATTGGAGTCCCTGCTGCTCTGCTTCTGATTCAGTTTCTTGCTAATGCACCTGGGAAAGCAGCAGTAGTTGGCCCAAGTACTTGGACCCCTGTCACCCACATGGGAGACCTGGATGGAGTTCCTGGCTCCTGGCTTCAGCCTGACATAGCCCAAACCATCTCAGCCACTTGAGGAGTGGATCAGTGGATGGAAGATCTCTCTCTCAGTCTCTGCTACTCTCTCTCTAACTATGATTTTCAAGTAAATAAGTAAATCTTTAAAAAAAATTCTACCAAAAAATTGTGATAAGAAGACACTAGAGAACGATAGACTCCTATAGGTATCTTTCTTTTACAAATTTAAATTGAAACAATCAAAGTGAAAATCTTTTTTTGGTTAATTAATTTTTTAAGGAATACAAATTTCATAAATACAACTTTAGAAATAAAGTTATTCTTCCCACCATACCTGCCTTCCACCCACACTCCCACCCCTCCACCTCCTCCCTCTCCCCTTCTCAGTTCCATTCTCCATTAAGATTCATTTTCAATTAACTTTGTACACAGAAGACCAACTCTATATTAAGTAAAGGTTTCAACAATTTGCACACACACACACACACACACAACTGTTTGAGAACAAGTTTTACAGTTAACTTTCATAATACAACTCATTGAGGGCAGAGGTCCTGCATGGGGAGTTAGTGCACAGTGATTCCTGTTGTTAATTTAGCTATTAACACTCTTATGTATGACATCAGTGACCACCTGAGACTCTTGACATGAGCTGCCTAGGCTATGGAAGTCTTTTGAATCCACAGACTCTGTCAGTGTTTAGATAAGGCCATAAGCAAAGTGGAAGTTCTCTCCTCCCTTTAGAGAAAAGTACATCCTTTTTTTTTTTTTTAAGATTTATTTCTTTATTTGAAAGTCAGAGTTAGAAAGAGAGAGAGGTCTTCCATCTGCTGGTTCACTCCCCAGATGGCTGCAACAGCCATAGCTACATTGACCCAAAGTCAGGAGCCAGGAGATTCTTCTGGATCTCCCACGTGGGAGCAGTGGCCCAATACTAAGGCCATCTTCTACTGCTTTCTCAGGCCATAGCAGGGAGCTGGATCAGAAGTAGAGCAGCTGAGACCTGAACTGGTGCCCATATGGAATGCTGGCACCGCAGGCGGTGGCTTTACCTGCTACACCACAGCACTGGCCCCAGTACATCCTTCTTTTATGCCCACTTCTTCCCCTGGGATCTCACAGAGATCCTTCATGTAGAACAATTTTTGCCACAGTGTTTTGGCTTTCCATGCCTGAGATGTTCTCACAGGCTTTTCAGCCAGACCAGGAAGCCTTAAGGGCTGATTATGAGGTCAGAGTGTTACTTAAAGTGATGAGTCTGCTGTGTGGACTGCTTCCCATGTTGGATATTCTCTCCTTTTTAATTCCATCTATTATTATTACAAGACACTTGATTCTATTTATATGATCACTTTAACACTTAATCCCATCTGTATGGTCACTTTAAGACTTCACAAGACTTCACATGATCACTTTAACAATTAAGATATCATTTTTACCACTCAGCTTAATGGGATTTGGGGTCCCATGACAAGTTTTTAAACCATACCCTTAGAAGTAAGTCTGTAGTGAAAATCTTTTAAAAGATTTATTATTTATTTGAAAACCAGAGCTACAGAGAGGGGGAGAGACACACAGAGAGAGGTCTTCCATCTGCTAGTTCACACCCCAGATGGCTGCAATGGACAGGGCTGAGCCAGGCTGAAGCCAGGAGCCTGGAGCTTTATCCTGGTCTTCCAGGTGGGTGGCAGGGGCCCAAGCACTTGGATCATCTTCTGCTGCTTTCCCAGGCCATTAGCAGGGAACTGGATTGGAAGTGGAACAACTGGGACTCAAACCTCCACCCATTTGGGATGACTGTGTCACAGACAGTGGCTTTACCTGCTATGCCACAGTGCTGGCACCCCAAAGTGAAATTTTAGAAATGCATACCTCACAAGCTAAGCTTCCACTTGGGGCAACAACATCTAACTTTGGAAGTGAAGCAACCAGGACTCAAACCCTGTCCAGTTCCCTGCTAATGTGCCTGGGCAGGCAGCAAATGGTAGCTCAAGTACTTGGTCCCTGCTACCTACATGGGAGACCCCGATGGAGTTCTTGGCTCCTGCTTTGAGCTTGACCCAGCCCTGACTATTGCGTGTATTTGAGGAATGAGCCAGGGGATGGAAAATGTCTCTGTCTGTCTGTCACTCTGCCTTTCACATCAATCAATCAATCTTTTAAAACATGATGGATCTCTCAGTCACCACGTCTGATTTGTCAGCCAGTCACATATGAGGGGACTTCAAAAAGTCCCTGGAAAAATAGTCCTCAGGATGTTTATTTTGGTGTAAAATATTTTTGAAATTTGTGTGTAGTTTTTTCATAACACATTTTCCTTGGTGTATCTGGATTTCAAAAAAATTTTTTAAAGATTTATTTATTTATTTGAAAGAGTGACAGGGAGGGAGAGACACACACACATACATACATAGATTGAGAGAGAGAAAGAGGAGGAGGAGGTGGAGGAGGAGGGGAGAGAGAGAGAGAGATCAGTCTTCCATCCTCTGGTTCACTTCCCAAATGACTGCAACAGCCAGGCTGGGTCAGACCAGAGCCAGGAGCCGGGAACTCCATCCAGGTCTCTCCACGTGGGTGATCCAAGTGTTTGGGTCATCCTCTGCTGTCCTCCGGCACATTAGCAGGGAGCTGGGTTGGAGGCGGGGAGCAGCTGGGACTTGAACTGGTGCTGTGATATGGGATGCCTGTATCACCGGCCGCAGCTTAACCCACCGCGCCATGGGGTCTGCCCCGGGATTTCAAAGTTTCTTGTGCACCAAAACAAACTTCTCTTTTAGTTCCATTTCCCAGGAACTTTTTGAAGTATCCGTGTATGTGTCAGTGTTCTCCTCCACAAGGCAAGTTTCGCACGTATAGTCCCTGACACAGTGGGCAGTTCCAGATGTGGGACACTTGGCAAGACGACGCAGAAGTTCCTAGAAACCCGACAGCTGGATGTGCAGGGCCACAGGCAGGCAGCAGGGTTGCGTCATTCAGGGCGATTTTCCGGGTTTGTTTCTGGTTCGTCTCAGCTCTGTCCCTGGTTGAGAAAATTCGGACACGCAGTTCAGGGAGCTAAGTGGTTGGTAACGAGAGCTAAGAAGTGGCAAAGGACGAAATCCATTTATTTTGTCTATCTGTTCTGCATCCACAGATTCCCTCGTCTCATGTTTCTGGTAAACATTTGGACATTGTGTTGAATTTTCTCGAATTTCTTCCATCTGGAAAAGTAGAGCATTTTACGAGACAACCGCAACCACCTTGTCTACCTTCAAACGCTGAACGTCGGACTGCTGCTCACAGGAAAAAAGCATAGCACATCCATCCACAGTGAGCTATGCAGGTTTTCTACTTTGAAAGAACATTAGAAATAAAATAAATAAAAGAGTGGGAATGGAATGAAATACGAGGAGAAATGGCTGAATCTGTCACCAGCTGTCAAAATTATTTTTGCTGTTTATAGAGTCCCGGTCCTCCAGGGAGTGCCCCACAGTCGTGCAGTGCACACAGCCAGGTGCTGCCAGCCACGGGTGCTGCCAGCCAGCGCTCTGCTCTGCCTGGGGGCCGCGGACCGGCACAGGCTGCTGAGGCCCCGCTCCAGGCCACTCTGCAGCTTGGCATCTGGGTTCAGATGTATCCCCTGAGGCCGTTGAACTTGGAGTCTAGAGTGCCGTTTTTGGATCCAATGCCAGTAGTGTGCATCTAAGACGCCAGAACTTGATCAAGAGCGGAGTCCTTTCAAAAGGAAATGTGGCGCCAGCGCCGTGGCTCACTTGATTAATCCTCCGCCTGTGGCACCGGCATCTCATATAAGTGCTGGGTTCTAGTCCCGGTTGCTCCTCTTCCAGTCCAGCTCTCTGCTGTGGCCTGGGAGTGCAGCCTGGCTCCTGGCTGCAAATCGGCGCAGCGCTGGCCGTGACGGCCATCTGGGGAGTGAACCAATGGAAGGAAGACCTTTCTCTCTCTCTCTCTCTCTCTCTCTCTCTCTCACTGTCTATAACTCTACCTGTCAAATAAATAAAATTGTAAAAAAAAAAAAAAAAAAAAAAGGAGATGTGGCTTCCAGGGTTCCAGGGGAGTGACGCACCTCACATTCGCGTGTGTGTTATACACCTTTCTTTATTATTTTTTTTAAAAAAGATTTATTTGTTTATTTGAAAGGCAGAGATACAGACAGAGAGAGGGAGACACAGAGAAAGAGAGGCCTTCCATCTGCTGGTTCACTTCCCAAATGGCTGTAATGACCAGGGCTGGGCCAGGCTAAAGCAAAGAGCCAGGAACTTCTTCTGGGTCTCCCATGTGGATGCAGGGACCCAAGCACTTGGGCCATCTCCCACTGCTTTTCCAGGAGATTTAATAGGGAGCTGGATCAGAGGTGGAGCAGCCGGGACGCTAACTGGCGCCCATATGGGATGCCAGCATTGTAGGCTGTGTTTAACCCGCTGTGCCACAATGCCGGCCCTGTTGTACACCTTTTTTTTAAGAATGAGTGCCCTTTCAGGGAAACTTAAATGGATTCTGAAAGGGTTAGTTAATTTTTACATTGGTGGTGGTATTTTCTCCTTCTTGCTTTTTATTTTTGCCTGCTTTCAATATACACTTTCCCTTGTAATGCAATGTTACAACATTACCACAGGATTATAGACAGAAAACATTTTTAAAAATTATTTATTTATTTATTTATTTGACAGGCAGAGTGGACAGTGAGAGAGAGAGAGAGAGAGAGAGAGAGAGAGAAAGGTCTTCCTTTGCTGTTGGTTCACCCTCCAATGGCCGCTGCGGCCAGCGCACCGCGCTGATCCGATGGCAGGAGCCAGGTGCTTCTCCTGGTCTCCCATGGGGTGCAGGGCCCAAGCACTTGGGCCATCCTCCACTGCACTCCCTGGCTACAGCAGAGAGCTGGCCTGGAAGAGGGGCAACCGGGACAGAATCCGGCGCCCCGACCGGGACTAGAACCCAGGGTGCCGGCGCCGCAAGGCGGAGGATTAGCCTAGTGAGCCACGGCGCCAGCCCAAAAAGTATTTATATAAAAATACACTCATGAGCTTTCAAAACAATCACTCTGTTTTTATTTTATTTATTTATTTGAAAGGCAGAGAGAGAGATCTTCTGTGTGCTGGTTCACTCCCCAAATGCCCACAACAGCCAAGGCCGAGCCAGGCCAAAGCTAGCAGCCTGGAACTCAGTCCAGGTCTCCTACAAGGGGCAGAGACCCGAGCACTTGAGCATCACCTGCTGCCCCCCAGTCTCTGCATTAGTGGGAAGCTGGAATCAGCAGCGGAGTTGGGACTCAGCCCAAGCATTCGGGTGGGGAATGCAGGTTTCCCAACTGTTGCACCAAAGACTCATGCAGAAAAAGTCTAAAAAGGGGGGTTAGCATTATGGGGCAGGGGGTTAAGCCTCTGCTTACAGTGCTAGCATCCCTTACTGGAGTGCTGATTCAAATACTGACTGCTCCACTTCTGATCCAGCTCCCTACTAATGCACCTGAGAAAGCCGCAGGAGATGAGCCAAGTGCCTGGACCCCTGCCGTCCATGGGGGAGACGGAGTTCCGGGCTCCTTGCGTTGGCCTGACCCAGTCCAGGCTGTTGGGGAGTTTTGAGCAGTAAAGCAGTGAATGGAAGATCTCTCTTCTGTCTCTCCCTGTCCCTCTCTCTCTAACTATGCCTTTCAAATGAATACAAACATCTTTAAAACAATTTTTTTAAAAAAGGACAGGGGCCATCGCTGTGGCACAGCAGGTTAATGCCCTGGCCTGAAGCGTGGCATCGCATATGGGCGCCGGTTCTAGTCCTGGCTGCTCCACTTCCGATCCAGCTCTCTGCTGTGGCCTGGGAAAGCAGTAGAAGATGGCACAAGTCGTTGGGCCCCTGCACCCGCGTGGGAGACCCGGAAGAAGCTCCTGGCTCCTGGCTTTGGATTGGTGCAGCTCCACCCATTGCAGCCATTTGGGGAGTGAACCAGCGGAAGGAAGACCTCTCTCTCTCCTCTCTCTGTGTAACTCTGACTCTCAAGTAAAAAATAAATAAATTTTTTTAAAAAATATTTTAAAAAAGACAAAACATTGTTTAAAATTGTGATCCCACCATCAAGGAAAACCCCTGCATAATTTGGGTGTTTTTTCTTTTCATTCTTTTTCTTATTAAGTATGTATCTATAGATTTATTTATTTGAAAGTCAGAGTTACAGAGAAAGACAAATCTTCCATACGCTGGTTCACTCCCTAGATGGCCACAACGGCCAGGGCCTAGCCAAGCCAAAGCCAGGAACTTCATTTGGGTCTCCCACATGGATGGCAGGGGCCCAAACTCTTGGGCCATCCTCTGCTGCTTTTCCCAGGCCACTTTCAGGGAGCTGGATTGGAAGTGGAACAGCTGGGACACGAACCAGCACCCACATGTCCCCTAGATACATATCTGATAAACAAAATCTTGTCGCTTCCTTTTTTCTCCTTGATGTTTTACCAGGAGTATTTTCTTATAGAATGTTCTTTGTAAACATGATTTTATGATGGCTGCTTAGTATTCTACCCTGTCACCTTGGCACTGATTTTGAAAGATTTATTAGAAAAGCATTTTGGTGATTTTTTTTGCTATTATCAATAAGGCTAACATGACTAATATTATACGTGTTTTCAACTGTTGCACAGAAAGAAAGATATTTAAACTGAAATGTTTTCTGTTCGAGCAGGCATTCAGCCTAGCTGTTAGACACCCACAGTCCACACTGGAGTGCCTGGGTTTGATTTTGGCTTCTGGATTCTGACTCCAGCTTCCTGCTGATGCAGGCCCTGAGAGGCAGGGGTGATGGCTCAGGGGATGAGGTTCCTGACACCCACGTGGGAGACCTGGATTGAGTTTCTGGTTCCAGGCTTAGCCCTGGTGAGCCAGCAGACAGAAGCTCTTTACCTCTCTCTCAAATAATTAAACATTAAAATCAAAATAATTAGAGGGGGCCGGCGCCGCGGCTCACTAGGCTAATCCTCCGCCTTGCTGCGCCGGCACACCGGGTTCTAGTCCTGGTTGGGGCGCCGGATTCTGTCCCGGTTGCCCCTCTTCCAGGCCAGCTCTCTGCTGTGGCCAGGGAGTGCAGTGGAGGATGGCCCAGGTGCTTGGGCCCTGCACCCCATGGGAGACCAGGAAAAAGCACCTGGCTCCTGGCTCCTGCCATCGGATCAGTGCGGTGCGCCAGCCAAAGCGCGCCGGCCGCGGTGGCCATTGGAGGGTGAACCAACGGCAAAGGAAGACCTTTCTCTCTGTCTCTCTCTCTCACTGTCCACTCTGCCTGTCAAAAAATAAAAAAAAAAAATACTATAAAAATAATTAGAGGGACGGTATGGGGGGGAAGCCATTGTAATCCATAAATCGTACTTTGGAAATTTATATTCATTAAATAAAAGTTAAAAAAAAAACTCAAAAAAAATCAAAATAATTAAAAAATTAACATCTTCCCCCATCATGGTATTTGAAATTGGGGCCAGTGTCGTGGTGCAGCAGGCTAAGCTGCCACTTGGAACACCAGCATGGAGCATCAGAGTGTGGGTTTGAGTTCCTGCTGCTCCACTTCTGATCCGGCTTGCACATGGGAAGGCAGCAGAAGATGGCCCAAGTGCTTGGGCCCCTGCCACCTACGTCGGAGACCAGGATGGGGTTCCAGGCTCCTGGCTTCTGCCTGGTCCAGACCTGGCTGTTGCAGACATTTGGAGAGTGAACCACAGATGGAAGATACCTCTCTCTCTCTGTCCCTCTCTTGCTTTGCCTTTCAAATAAATATGTCTTTCAAAATTTATTTAAAATAAAACTTTGTAATATATAAAAATTCAAATAAAATGGTAGAGCCTAATACATTTATGCCTTAGATGCTCATCATCCAGTTTCTACAGTTTTTTACAAATATTGTTATCTTTTCACATTTATGATTGGTTTTTAAATTTTTTTAAAGATTTATTTATTAGGAAAGAGTTACACAGAGAAGGAGAGGCAGAGAGAGAGAGAGAGAGAGAGAGAGGTTTTCTATCCACTGGTTCACCCCCCACTTGGCCGATCCGAAGCCAGGAGCTTCTTCTGGGTCTCCCACGTGGGTGCAGCGTCCCAAGGACTTGGGCCATCTTCCATTGCTTTCCCAGGCCACAGCAGAGAACTGGACTGAAGAAAGAGTAGCTGGGTTTCCTTATGGGATGCCGGCACTGCACTTTACCTGCTACGCCACAGCACCGGCCCCGATTTGTATTTCTTTAATTGCCAAGAGCTTCAAAGTATTTTCAGATTTTGTTTGCACCATGTATTCATTTTTTGATACATGCATATTCCTTGCTCATTTTCATTTTTTTAAAATTTCTATTTATTTGCAAGACGGAAAAAGAGAGACTGATTCACTCCTCAAATGCCTGCAACAGCCAGGTCTTTTCCTATTAAGGAGCTCTTTAAAGAAAAGGATATATTAGCTCCTGTGTCATAAAAGTATTTCCTGCAGTTTTTTTTTTTTTGGCCTTTTTTTCTAACCTAGGAGTAAAGCGATTTTAATTGTTAAGTAGACAAACTGACGTATCATAACATTTGATAACTTTATTTTTTTAAGGCTTAGATCGGCTTTGCCCAGTCCAGGGCCGGAAAAACCCTGTCCGCAGAGGCCACGATGGCAGGGTGACTGGGCAGGTGCACCTTGGAGCGCACACCCGCCCTGGCGTGAGGGCCCGGGGTGAGCTGGGAGCAAGCGTGTTCTCACCGTGTTGCAGTTTCTTCTTCCGCAAAGTGGAAGTGACTACGTTATTACCTAAAGTTCCAGAGGCTGGCGTCGGGATCACGTGACTTCCCCTAGGCCAGAGATTCCGGCACAGGCAGTCCAGCGCAAAAAAATGTTGGCTGCCAGGGTGGGGGTGGCAGTGGGGGTGGGTGGCTGGCTCCGTGGCTCACTTGGTTAATCCTCCGCCTGCAGCACTAGCATGCCATGTGGGCGCCGGGTTCTAGTCCCGGTTGCTCCTCTTCCAGTCCAGCTCTCTGCTGTGGCCCGGAAGCCAGTGGAGGATGGGCCAAGTCCTTGGGCCCTGCACCCACATGGGAGACCAGGAGGAAGCACCTGGCTCCTGGCTTCGGATAGGCACAGCGCTCTAACAAAAAAAAAAAAAAAAAAAAAAAAAAAAAGAAAGAAAAGAAAAAGAAATGTTGGCTGCCATGGTTGCACCTTTACCCCAATGGAAACGTTTTGTTGTGTAGATACTGATTATAAAATTATTTCACAAATGTTTTTAAAAAATTCTTGTGTTCTTGGAAAACAGGAACTCATTGCAACAGATGAGAAACAAATTGAAGGGTTAAAAACGTTTTTAATTTCAAGTGTTAATTAAAAGATAGTCTTGTTAAAAATATCACCTGAGAATAACAGAAAAATCATAATTTAGAGGTGGAAGAAACCTTCTTATTAAAACAAAAAAAAAAAACCCGAGAAGCCCGGGGCACAGACAAGGCAGGCTCCAACAGATTTTTTTTTTTTTTTAAGAAAAAAGGTCTATCTATTTATTTGAAAGGCAGAGTTACAGACACACAGAGAGAGCAAGCGTGCTTCATCCACAGATTCACTCCCAAAACGGCTGAAACAACTAGGGCTGGGCCAGAAGCCTGGAACTACACCTGGGTCTCCCATGTGGGTGCAGGGGCCCACACACCTGGGCTGTCCTCCACTGCTTTCCCAGGCCATTAGCAGGGCGCTGGATGGGAAGTGGGGCTGCCAGGAACTGAACCCGTGCTCCTATAGGGCGCTGGCATTGCAGGTGGCAGCTTAACCCACCGTACCCGGAACGTCCCAGGGAAACACCCATTGCCCACTGTCAGTAGTGTTAAACAGGAGACGCCTTCAACGTTTAAATTTATCGGGGCTTGAGCAGATCACCACGCCAAGAACGGGACAGGTAGGTAGCAAGAACTCCCGCGCAGCGCTGGGTCAGTCTGTATTTATGGAGAGGAGAGAAAGGGAGGGGGAAAGCTCCACTTAATTGGCTGCACTCATTGGCATCAGCTGGCCGCAGCGGCCGCTGTAAATAACCAGCACTCAGCGGGAGTGTCTTCCCAAGTCAAGTCAGTTTCATTTACAAGTAGCTTAGGGCTGCCATTGGTTTGTCCTGTGGGGCCCAGTACCGGAGTCCAGTCCCAATCGATGGCCTTCTACAAGTTTTATTTAACAGTAGCAAAGAAGCTGTTTACTGCCAGATTTACACATGCAAAGTCAAGTCACCTATTGACAGAACTCCGAAGGTGGACTTGCTCTAGAACCGGTAGGTGAGGCCGGAAGGGGGGGGGTTGCATCTGACTTCTCTGGCTAATTGCTTCAAACTTGCTTTTGACTTGCTTATGAGGGATTTAAGCCACCCATTGAAATGGACCAGCAGCCCTCAGGCACTGTACACCACTGCTCCGCTCGCCCAGATAACTCAGATCCACTGTTTGCCCGGTCAATAATAAATATTTAATGGGCACTTAACCCATGCCAGGCGCTGGCTCCCGTCTTGCAGTGGGGAACCAGGCAGATTCGGTGCTCGCCCCTCGAAGCCCGTATTCGACAGTGGTAGGGAGCAAAACTCAGCCGTCAACAATGGTTTCAGAGTGATAAGTGCAGTGATTGCAAAGGGTGGGGCTGAGGAGCTGGGGCCAGCCGGGCTAATGTAGAAGGGGGTGGTAGGAGGTCCGGCGGGGGCCCAGTGTCCACCGTGGGAACTGCCGTGAGAAGCGGCCGGCTGTGCAAACATCTGGGGAAAGTGGGTTGCAGGCATGGAAACACCAAGTGCTGAGGCTGAGGTCCAGAAAGCTTGGCTGGGAAGTCTGTTGGCTGGTGGAGACAGGTGGGGCATGCAGCTCTCTGGGGAGGAGAGTGCAGTCCCGCATGAAAGAGGGTTCTTTTGCCTTGGGCTGAGAGTCCTGAGAGACAGCAGGAAGGGGGAGGCTTTGGGAAGGCTTGATGGCGCACTGCTCTCCCCTGTGTGTGCCAGTGTTCACACCCCGGGGGGTCTTTCCACGCTTGTGGCCTCGGGGTGATGGAGGCAGTCATGTATTAATTCCAGTAGTTGCAACATTTCCCCCTTTGAACTTGAAAACTCCTGCTCTGGCTGTTTCGCCCTGGGAGCTCCCTAAAGAGGCCAATTTCGTGAGAATTACCTTCACTTGAACTGCACGGCCCAGGAAAGCAGTCCCAGTTGAAGAGCCTGTCCACAGGCACCAGTAGATCATGTGTTTAAAGAAGATTTGCTATTTATTTATTTGGAAAGCAGAGTAACAGGGAGAAAGAGAAAGGGAGAGAGAGTGAGAGAGAGCGAGAGAGCGAGCTTCTATTCATTGGTTCACTCCCCAAACGGCCACAACAGCCAGGGTTGCGCCAGGATGAAGCCAGGAACCCGGAACTTCATCCGGGTCTCCCATGTGGGCAACAGGGACCCAAGCGCTTGAGGCACCATTTGCTGCTTTCCCACGGGGCATTAGCAAGGAGCTCATTGTGCAGGGGAGCTGGGACCGGAACTGGCACTCGGATAGGGGATGCCAGTGTTGCAAGCAGCTACTTAACCCAGTGTTCTGTAACACCAGACCCCTCATTGAATGTAATTTCGTAAAAGAGCAATCAGAATAACTTTTGTTTATTGTTTATTCCACTACTTGGAATTTAAGGACTCCCCCTAGGGAACGCTCAGGTTTTTGGGCCCCGCCCTTAGACGGTTCCTCCTGCCTAACCGTGGCATTTGGGAGTGGTAAGCCAGGTTTTGTTTTCTTCTTTACACTTGTTTGTATTGGGGCCTTCAGTCACGTGAGCACAGAAAAGGCTTTCGGTAACATCAACATCAGCTGACAAGTTGAGGGTAGTTGAAGAATCCGGAGGATGTTGGTCTACTCCTCTCTGATTTCCTGCTTCAGGAAAGTTAGAACCCTTTGCCCAGAGGATGCCCCCCGAGGACCCCGCTCCTACCCTCTCTGCAAAGGGTAGGGTTGTTCATCATATTCAAATTCTGGGTAGAAATGCTGCAAATAAGGGCTGGATAGTTTATTGTGTCCTTGGATGATTGAACTGTTCAACCCAAGTCTCAACCTTAGGGTCATTTTAAATGATTGCAAACAGCCAGAATTAAGTGGCGGCTAAGGCAACGAGCAGAGAAGCAGGTGCAGGGGTGTTCATGTCCATTTCTCCCCATCTCTTCGCTTCCCTGGCCAGGGTTGGCCCTTGGCTGGCTGGCAACAACCTTCCTTAGACTTCTTTCCAGCCCCAGCCCCTTCCATGTCTGGTCTCAGCCGCTGTAGCGCCTCACTGTCCTGGCCTCTTTGGTGACTCCTCTTTGGGGAATGCCTTTTGCCCTTGTTCATGCAGGAATCTTGTTGTTTCTGTAACATGCTAAGCTCATTAACCCCCCCCCCCTTTTTCTTTAAAAATTTATTTATTTGAAAGGCAGAGCTACAGAGAGCGAGAGCGAGAGAGGTCTTTCAGCGCTGGTTCACTCCCCAATGGCAGCAATGGCTGGAGCTGTGCTGATCTGGAACCAGGAGCTTCCTCCAGGTCTCCCACAGGGGTGCAGGGGCCCAAGGACTTGGGCTGTCTTTCGTTGCTTTCCCAGGTGCATTAGCTGGGAGCTGGATCAGAAGTGGAGTGGCTGGGAGTCGAACCAGCGCCCTGGTGAGATTAAATCTTCATCTGCATATCTCTATGTTTGTATCTGTATCTGACAGATCTCCTCATTTCTCTCAGTAAAACCAAAAATCTCTTAATAGTTTCTGTCCGCAGGACCCTAAAGGACTTGTGCCCTTCCTACCTTCCCACTGACTGTGGCTTCCTGTCCTACTCCTCCCACTCTCCACTCCAGACCGATGCACTGGCTCCTCCCTTGCCTGGATCTTTGCTTGCTTGCTCTTTCACCGCCTTTAAGTCCCGGCTTAAATGGTTCCCCTTTCCAGGAGACTCCCCCAGACCCACCCTTGCCCCCTACCAGGTTAAGTCTCAGGTCCTCTACACTTGTCCTCTGCGTTGTATTGTGTTTCCAGGTGCATTGTCTTCCCTCCATTATATTGTAAATTTCACTAGAACACGGAGGTTTGGCAGTTTTTTAAGATTTATTTACTTACTTGAGAGACTGAGTTACAGAGAGAGATCTTCCATCTGCTGGTTCACTCACCAAATGGCTGCCACGGCTGGAGCTGGGCTGATCTGAAGGTAGGAGCCAGGAGCTTCTTCCAGGTCTCCCATGTGGGTGCAGGGACCCAAGCTCTTGGGTCATCTTTCACTGCTTTCCCAGGCTGTTAGCAGAGAGCCGGATTGGAAATTGGGCAGCGGGTACACAAACCGGCACCTGTAAGGGATGCAGGCGCCACAGGCGGAGGCTTAACCCTGCCATACCACAGCACCGGCCCCTTGGCAGTTTTATTGATTTCTGCATCCCCAGTGCTGGGAACAGAGCCTGAGATACGGTAGACACCCGTGAACCAAGGAGCTCGACCTTGCTTTCATTCCTCTGTGTGACCCTAATCATCTAATTAATTTCATGCAGCACCTGTGGCTCCCAAGTGCAAGGAGTGTACTGGGAAGCAGAGGTGAGATGGCCCCTGCCCTAATGGATTAAGAGCATTGCTTTCTGGCAGGTTCTATACTGAGGGCTTACTAATCTATTGTGTTGAATCCTGTCAACGAGGTTAACATGTAAGCATGATCAGTTCTCAGATTGTGAAGTAGAGAGAGATTGTGTGGTAGAGAGAGGCTGAGTAAGTTCTCCAGGGTCACATAGCGAGCAAGTGGCAGAGTCGGGACTCGAACCCAGGCAGTGGGATTCCACAGTCCTTTGTTAGTCCCGGTGCTATTTGGCCTCCAGGAAATTATAGTAAACACACATATTGAATTGCAAGGGGAGAAAAGATGAACTTGAGTGGATGTGACTCCTTGAGAACCTGACACTGGTGGCTCTCGTAAGTCCTGGTTGAATCAGCCATTAGGTGGAGAACTGTGAACTCTGGGGCCTGGGACTGCTAAATGTCTTGTATTATCCTGTTTTCATTACTTTAAAGTACCTGAGGGGCACTTCCTTGGGCAAGAAAGGTTGTTTTAGCTTACAGTTGGGGGTTCCGGGATCTGGTACCCCAAAGCCTGTCGTCTGCGGGAGGCTGATCCTGGTAGGTGTGCAGGCATGATCCCAAGGTTAGCTGGGAAGCAGAGAACCTGAGATGAACTTGAACTCAGATAAACAGACCTCTCTCGGAGGCTATGCCCCACCAAGACCACAGACTTCCCATCAGCCCCAGGGCTCAGCGCCCAGGATCAGGTCTCCACCCGTAATGAGTCAACATTAACATGAAGAGGTCAGAGGATAAGCATCTGCATGAGTTTTGGGGAGTCTGTACCCACAACAGTGGGAGCAGCCCAGGGGATCTGTGCCGGGCAGTCATGGTCGGTAGCAACACACTGATGTTTTTTGGATGGTGATGGTGATACTGATGCTAAGATCCATTTTTCAAAAGGAAGCAAGTCTTTTGTTTTAATCTCCTGTGATTTAAGTCCATTTATTTTAAATGACCCAACTTCAGGGTTGAAATCTCGCTTCTGATGGATTCTTGTTTACACAATACTCATTCTTTACTTCCTTATCAGTTTAGTTTCTCTGCGGCCTTTCCTTCTCTGCTGAGTTGTAAGCTCTCAGAGGCCGGCGAATTGGGCCCCTCTGAGCTCTGTCTGTACTTGGGGTTGAGCAGATGGCTCTGTTTTGCTCAATCACCGTGCACAGTTTTGTCTTCCAAATACAGATAACCCACAGGGCCCTCCGGGGGGAAGACATCCATTCTGTCCTCTTGGAGATAAGGTTTGAGAGCATTCAGAGGGCATTGAAAAGCCAAAGATTTAAACTTGCAAACAATGAATGAATAAATTACAAAGATGATTTCAGAAGGAGAGCACAGAACCTTTAATAATTAGAAATGCAGTTATGGGAATATTCAGACTGTTTTTCTCTATAAATTAGAAAGCCTGGTGGCGCTGCTTTTGTAATGGGTGCAGTGCTTCCACACACGATGTTTAAAGTGGGACTTTCTAGTGGACAACACAGGAAACAACTTCTTAATGAGAACAGTTCTTTTTTTTTCTCTGAAATACTTGTGGTTATTTCTATTATACATGGTTTCTGAAAATTAGCAAAAAACACTTTCAATTTGTAAAATTATTTATTTTTAAAGATTGATCGATTTTGAAAGTCAGAGTTAACAGAGAGAGGGAGAAACAGGGAGACAGATCTTCCTTCCACTGGTTCACTCCCAGGTGGCTACAGCAGCCAGTGCTATGCCAGCCCGAAGCCAGGAGCCAGGAGCTTCATCTGGTTGTCCCATGGGGGTGGCAGAAGCCCAAGCACCGGGGCCATCTTCCACTGCTTTTCCAGGCCATAGCAGGGAGCTGGATGGGACGAAGAGCAGCCGCGTGGGGTGCTGGTGCCTGCTATGTCCCAGCACCAGCCCCGTGTTTCTACCTCTCAAACAAACACATATGGGATGCTGGTGTTGCAGGCGTAGACCTCTGCACCAGCTGTTATGTATTTCTGTTAGGCTGTCACAAAACACGCCGAACACCGGAGTAAGGGAAACGGTTTACTGGGGGAAACCAGCAGGCTGGAGGGAAGGGGCAAAGAAGGAAAAAAGAGAGAGGAGCTGGCGAGGAGAGACAAGAGGAGGAGAGGAGCCAAGAGAGCCACTGTTCAGGAACAGGCCCTTTTAAAACTTTGCCTGAGGGCGGGCAGGGAAGTAGGAGCAGCGAATCCCATTAGGATGGGGGTGGAGCTGACCACAGCGGTTGGGCCCTGTGGCCACCTGGCTTCCAGCAATGGCAGCTGGGGGCTAGAGCCTAGGATGTAAATCAGGGTGTAGATCGCGCCATAGATTCAACTGCACCAGTCTCCTAACACCAGCCCCTGACAGCTTATTTTTGAATTGACAGTAAGCAAGTCAGATATACACATGGGGACCAGTGCTGTGACGTAGTGGATTAAGCCACTACTTGCAGTGCCAGCATCCCGTAAGGGTGCCGGTTCAAGTACTGGCTGCTCCACTTCTGATCTAGCTCCCTGCTAGTGTGCCTGAGAAGGCAGTGGAAGATGGCTCAAGTCCTTGGGCCCCTGGACCCATGTGGGAGACCTGGAGGAAGCTCCTGGCTCCTGGCTTTGGGTTGGCCCAGTTCCTGCTGTTGCAGCCATTTGGAAGATCTCTCTGTCTCTCCCTCTCTTTCTTTCTCTGTAACTCTGCCTTTCAAATAAATAAATAAATGATCTTTAGGAAAATATATACCCATGAAATGCTAAAAGCAAGAATGCAAGCATTTTCTTCTGGGTAGCTCTATTGAGATTTGATTATTCTGGTTAGTTTATCAAGGAGTTACCATTTAAGGGCTCACGTTTTGCGGTCAGATTTGCATAAGTTCAGATTGGATTATTTAGAAGTATATTATGACAATAATTTACCCGTTATTTTGTAAAATCTTTTTTTATTTGAGAGGAAGCAAGACATAAACACTCTGTGTGAGCCAGTTTCAACTGGTTCACTTCCCAAATGCCCTCAATGGCCAGAGCTGGGCTGGGCCAAAGCTGGAGCTAGGAGTTCCATCCAGGTTTTGCACATGGGTGGCAGTGACCCAAGTACTTGAGCCTTACCTGCTGGGTCCCTGGGTGCGCATTAACATGAAGCCGGGTCTGAAGCAAATGCCTGCCCCACCCCTTTTCATCACAGGTGTTATTCTCCAGTGTGTAGGTATTGTGCTCCGAACTTCTGTCACCTGCCTTCCAGAGACACCCACCTGTGATCATTGGGGCCAAATTCATTGTTCAGTTTTTTCTTTTTAAATGTAGTAGTATTTAGTATTTACTATTTAGCATTTACTATTATTACTGGAGATATAAAGAGCATGACATGGCTCCCAGCTTAGTGGGTTTATTGTAGTCCAGGAGGGGTGCCGCTAGACAGATTGTGCTAACAGAACACGGTGGGTCGTATGTGAGGTGAGCACAGCACCATGGGAGCCTTCACATTGGGGAAATCAGGGGAGATTGCTTAAAGGGGTCGTTTCTGATTTGCCAAGCACAGAACATTGAAATAAAAATGAAAGTGTGTCCAGAGGCTCTGTAGCAGGTTAGAGAGTACGCAGTGTGTTGCATGAAAGCTAGTTCTTTCTAAAGAGTCGGGCAGAGAGGGAGGAGGAGTTTAGAAATGATTTAGAAGCAGCTCCAAGACGGAGCCTGTGGGTTCCCCTCCTACCTACCTGCCTTCCTTCCTTCTTTCCTTTTTAAATGACAGGTCTTAGTTCATTTTTTTTAAACTTTATTTATTTATGTGAAAGGCAGAGTTAGAGAGAGAGAGAGAGAGAGAGAGAGAGAAGGAGAGACAGAGGTCTTCCATCTGCTTTTCACTCCCCAAATGGCTGCAGTGGCTGGAGTTGGGCCAATCCGAAGCCAGGAGCCAAGAGTTTACCCATGTGGTGCAGAGGCCCAAGCACTTAGGCCATCTTCCACTGCTTTCCCAGGCCATTAGCAGGGAGCTGGACCGGAAGTGGGACAGCTGGGACTCAAACCAGCACCCATATGGGATGCCGGCGCTGCAGGCGGTGGCTTAACCTGCTCCGCCACGGTGCTGACCCCGAGTTGTTTTTTTTTTTTTTTTTTTTTTCAGTGCTGTGTGGAGGGCAGGAGCCAGAGATGAAATCGGAAATAACTAGGATCCTGGTTGGAATGCTTTGGTGAAGTGCATTGAGGAATTCGATCCTTATCCTAAAGACAACAAAAAAGGAAGGCAATTCCAAAAATTAGATCAGATCTGTGATTTTACAAGAGCCATTGTGGATGTGCTATGGACACTGGACAGTGTGTGTGTGTGTGTGTGTGTGTGTGTGGAAAGCAGTTAAGAGGCTGTGAGGAATGTCAGGTGCAGGGGTGGCTCTGGGGGAGGCCCTGTGCATGGGTGTAACAGGTGTTACGGAGGGGGCATGGAGCCGGCTGGGGAGTGAAGACCAGGAGGAAGTCAGCAAGATGCCATGGGTTTGGCTCGAGTACCTGTGGCTGGTGGCCTTGTGTACCAAAACAGGATCCCTGGGGAAGAGTCCTGTACCCCTGCTGGGCTGAAGATGGAGGGGCACTTGGCAAGGAGCACGTGGTGGGTTCCAGCCGCTGAGAGTGGCCCCTGGCTGCCAGCCAGCAAGAAAGCTGCGAGGCACTGAATTTGGCCAACAAGCGGGTGTGTGCTTGGATGTGGGGGTGGCAATGGCAGTGGTAAGTCAACAAGGAGTCCGAGGGTTCCTGTTACTTCCAGGGAAGCAGGGCCCCCGGAGGTGCGAGCCCGTTGCTTGCCGGGAGGCGGAGTACTTGGGGCTTGGGTGTAATGCAGGAGACCTGCTGGAGGAGGGAGTGGGTGTGTACTCAGGTGTGTGGGGGAGAGGCAGCCAGGTAGTAAATGGGCTCTGTGTTTGCAGAGCTGAGCTCCCCGGAGTCCATCCACCAACAGTGTCTGCACAGGGCCAGAGGGAGACTCCTGGGTCTCGGTGCTTGGAAGGACAGCTCTGATCTTCAGGAGCAAAGCTAGCACTGTGGTTTGGATCCATGATGGCTGAGCTGCAGTGCACACCTACTCTGCAGGTGGCTGCTGAGCTGGCCTGAGCCTCAGGTGGGCTGGGTGTGAGGGTGAGGGGACCGAGAGCCGAGTGCTGGACGGGTGGACGGGACCTCGGAGTGGGCACTGCATGCTCCCTGCCTTCCCCTTTAGACCCCATATGCTGCTGGGGGTTGGCAATGATCCTGGAGAGGCCTAAGAGGGAGATTCTGGATTTTCTTCTCTGCGATGGTGTAGAACCCGAGGATTGTTCTGTTGTGGAGTGATTCTGAAGCTGCGGCAGGGGCTACATTCATGAAGAAGCTACTGCAGCAAACAGAACCCCGAGACGTTAGCTAATGCCGTGGGTCACCCCGACCCACACTGTAATCTCCAGAACCATGTGCCTGTGGGGCTGCCTTGTTACCTGGTGGCTGGGTCCCCAAATTGATGCCAGAGACATTCAGACTGTCGTAACCATCACTGTAACTGTGCAGCAGTCATTTATTTGGTTATTATTGGCAGAGTCTACATGGGAGAGCCTAATATATGCCTCTCTGTAAAAATGCACTTGCTATAAGTAACATTCGCCTATACATCCAAGAACTACTCAGGGTGGGCACTGTGGCACAGCGGGTTAAGCCGCCGCTTGGGACACCTATATTGGAACGCCGGTTCGCGTCCTGGCTCCTCCATTTCCGATCCAGCGTCCTGCTGATGCACCCTGGGAGGCAGTGGATGCCAGCTCAGGAGCAGCTTGTGTCCCTGCCCCTCATGTGCGAGACCCAGATGGAGTTCGCGGCTGCTGGCTTTGGTCTGGTCCAGCCCTGGCTGTTGCGGCCTTTTGGGGAGCAAGTCAGTGGATGGAAGGTGGAAAGTAACCTGTGGGGAAACCTCAGAGGTCACTAGGTTCACCTTCACCCATTTTATACAAACCAAAGGATTGGCCGGGATGAGGTCTGAGGGTGGCTTGAGGGCACACTGGATCGCTCTGAGTCCACGGAGCTCTGTTAGACCGCGTGGTCCCCACGAGTGGTGGTAAAGAAAGAATATATTAATTATGGACCTCTCAACGCTCATCCTCACGGGGTCAAGTTCCATTTTATTTCCCTGGATGCTGGTAGCGCCCTGAGTGAGAGGGGCTGTAAATGGAGTCGGGGTGGGGGTGGGGTGGGATTCTGATGGCCCTCTTGTTGCCTCTGGCCCCTTGTTGCCCCTGGCCCCTTCCTCTGCAGTTTCTTGCCTGAGGTCAGCTTCTACAAATAAGCCAAAGAGCAGCAAAATCCACTCCAATTAGCACTCTGTGTGTGGCTTTCTCTGGGTTACCTCGTTCTTAGCTTCTGATGGCCACAGAAAGAAAGAAAAAATAGAGATTGGCAGAAGAAGAGGAATTCTGTTACTCAGCTCGTGCAAGTGGACAGAGTGGTTGCATGGCTCCTTGGAACCCTATACCGATTCCTGCAGAAGTGGTTCTGTGTTGGTGGCGTGTTTTTACAGGTCATCTACAAAGTGTAAATTGAAGAAAAAAATATACAAGTGGAGTTGGGTGTTATTTATTTTTTTAAAGATTTATTTATTTTAAAGAGTTATACAGAGATAGAAGGAGAGACAGAGAGAAAGAGGTCTTCCATCTGCTGGTTCACTCCCAATTGGCCACAACAGCCGAAGCTGCTCCTATCCAAAGCCAGGAGCCAGGAGCTTCCTCCGGGTCTCCCACATGGGTACAGTGGCCCAAGCACTGGGGCCATCTTCTACTGCCTTCCCAGGCCACAGCAGAGAGCTGGATGGGAAATGGAGCAGCCAGGACTCGAACCAGCGCCCATATGGGATGCCGGCACTGCAGGCAGCGGCTTTACTTGCTATGCCACAGCGCCGGCTCCCAGGGGTGTTATTATATGTACAAGTGCTTTCTTCAAATCCCTTGTATGTTCATAGGGACTGCCATATACAATCTCATACTTCTTGCAATCTAATACTTTTTGTTATCTTTATTTTTCATTAGCTGGTTTCAGTGTTAGGATGAATATACTTTTATTTTATTTTTTTAGACTATTTATTTGAAAATCAGAGTCAAACAGAGGCAGAGAGAGAGAGAGAGAGGGAGGGAGGGAGGGAGGTGTCTTCCATCCACTGGTTCACTGCTCAGTTGGCTGCAACAGCTGGAACTGCACTGATCCGGAGCCAGGAGCCTCTTCTGGGTCTCCCATGCTGGTACAGGGGCCCAAGCAGTTGGGCCATCTTCTACTGCCTTCCCAGGCCACACAGCAGAGATGTGTGTGGGGGGTGCATGTGGCGATTAGATAGCCGGTGCTACAAATACAGAGGGAGTTTCTGTGGGCAGAGTCTGCTGCCACAGTGCTTCTGCTAACACTCCTGTGAATTGCCTGGTGAGGGGAGGAAGGGGAGGGGCTTCCTTGGGTTTAAAGCCATTAGACACTGACATTTGCTCAATGAAGCTTTTCCGGATTCCTTCCGAGATGTTGTCACTCTTGTCTTTGAGCTGCCAAAGCCATCGTATTTCTTTTGTAGTTGCTCGTAGCTCTGTCTCTTGCAGCATGATCCCTTGTGTTGCAATCTTTACAGGCTCCCAGATGCCTTGTGTGTTACAGGTGCACGAGAAATGTGTATGGACTTGAGTAGAGCAGCCCTAATTCAGATTGGCTCTAAAAAATGTACCTGCCTCATAGTTACTGTTAAGGTAGCATAAAGTCATCTATATAAAATACCTTGCTTAGGACTTGTACATAGGCATTTGTTGAATAGTAGCTATTACTGGTATCACTACAAATATTTGTTCAATTGAAATAACAAGTGAGAATTTAAATACTTGTGCCTACCGTTGTCTTTTGGTATCTAACAATGCTTAAAAGAACTTTGAACAAGTTTGGGTTGGCAAATTGTGATATTTTTAATGACCAGAGAAAATTATGTTTTTAAATATCTCTTGTTCTCTGAAGCTGATATGGAACCAAGGACCAAAGTTGGATTAATTTGAAACAAACACCATAGACTTTAAATACTTAGACTCCACAGAGGCCATATTTGGGTCACAAAATGATTAAGAATAAAAATAATTAAAAATAACTTGAATTTATCATTCATGACTTATATAGAAAGATCCTTGAAAAACTCAAGTAATTCTCATGAGATTTTTTTCTGACTTTTTTTCCACAGAAATGGACTATAAGCTTCTTTCTCTCTCTTTCTCTTTCTTTTTCTTTTTCTTTTTTGGTAAAGATTAATGTATTTACCTGAAAGGCAAAGTTAGAGGGGCAGAGGCAGAGAGAGAGAGGTCAGTTGGTCTTTGACCTACTGGGTCACTCCCCAAATGGCCATGATAGCCAAAGCTGGGCTGATTTGAAGCCAGGAGCTTCTTCCAGGCCTCCCTTGCAGGTGTAGGATCCCAAAGACTTGGGCCATCTCCTACTGCTTTCCCAGGGCATAGCAGAGAGCTGGATTGGTAGTAGAGCAGCCGGGACTTGAATCGGCACCCATTTGGGATGCTGGTGCTGCAGGCGCTGGCTTTACCCAATACGCCACAATGCTGGCCTTGACAATACGCTTTTTTTAAAAAAAGATTTGTTCGAGAGACAGAGCACCAGAGAAAGGGGAGAGGCAGAGAAACCAAGAGAGGGGAAGAAAGCGAGAATTTCTATCTGCTGATCATCCATGACAGGGCTGGCCAGACAGAAGTAAAGAGCCAGGAACACCATCCTGGTCTCCCACATGGGTGGCAGGGACTCAAGTACTTTGCCATTATCTGCTGCTTCCCAGCGCATTAGCACTGAGCTAGACTGGAAGTAGATGAGCCAGGACTTGAACCAGCACTCTGATGCGGGAAGCCAGCATTGCAAGTGGTGGTTTAACCTGCTATGCCACAACACTGGCCCCAATAAACATTTTAGAAGGATAGAAATTGCCCAGTGTGTGTAGTAAGTTTGAAACCGTAAGTGACTGGCACATGGTGAGTCACGATAGAACAGTGACTCACCTGCAGCCTGGGCGTCCTCCTGGACACCCTGACAGCTGTCCCCACCGTGAACTAATAACTCCAACAGCACAAATCCTCTTCTTTCATGGTGGGGACCCGTGGATTGTCAAGGATCCCCAGCAACCCAGCAGGAGCAAAGTTTTCACCACTATGCGCTCTTCGTTTGCTTGACTGATGAAATTATTTTCCTGGGGCCAGCATGGTGGCACCGAGGGTTAAGGTGCCACCTGCCATGCCCATGTCCCATATATGAATGCTGGTTCAAGTCCCAGCTCCTCTGCTTAGGATCCAGCTTCCTGCTAATGTGCCTGGGAAGGCAGCAGAGGATGGCCCAAGTACTTGGGTCCCTGCCACCTCTTTGGGAAGTCTGGATGGAGTTCTTGGCTCCTGGCTTCAGCCTGGCCCAACCCTGGCTGTTGCAGGCATTTGTTCCAGCCAGTGGAAGATCCTTCTGTCTTAATCTCTCTCTCTCTCTTGCTCATTCTGCCTTTTGAATGTATAAACAAATATATCTTAGAAGGTGAATTTCCTAGATACAGAAATGAATTATGGCAATCCATATGGTGGGCTTTCAACCTTGAAAATTACGTGACCTTGTAATTTTAGATCTCTTGTGTGTGTGTGCCTTCACGATAGCTAGATGCTGAACTCAATGCAGGCAGGAATTGTGTTTTATGTCTCCGTTCATCACCGAGTTTGTTATTTTTGATGAATGTCAGTTATAAATTTAGTTTGATTTAAGGACTTGGTTGATGCTTGATTTAATAATAACAAGCTGAGGGAGAAATCAAGGAATTGTCTTAGGAAGGTTGGCTGCCTGTTTTTCTGGAATAAATCACTTCAACTATTAGGGCATTGCTTTTCAAGTGTATGGAAAATTTTTTGGGAAAATTCGTGTTTTCCTGAAGTTAATATCTGTACTGTTTATGGCATAAAATGAGTGAACAAGATAAACTACAAGCTGGGAAGAGAGATTTGCAGCATGTGCAAATGATAGCTGACTAGCACAGTAACAGAATCTCAACAAATCAGTAAGTAGACAAACAGCTGAACGAGAAAATGGCAAAAGATGGGAGTGGGGACTCTGAGAAGGGCCGGTGACAACCACAAGGGACGAGTTCATCACCACCAGACTTTCTTTTCTTTTATTTATTTTTAAAGATTTATTTATTTATTTGAAAGGCAGAATTTCAGAGAGAGAGGAGGAGATATATACAGAGAGATCTCCCATCCACTGGTTCACTTACTGTAATGGCTGGAGCTGGGGCCAGGAGCTTCCTGCAGGTCTCCCAGGTGGGTGCAGGGGCCCAAGCACTTGGACCATCCTCCACTGCTTTCCCAGGTGCATTAACAGGGAGCTGGATTGGAAGTGGTGCAGCTGGGTCTCAAACCAGTGCCCATATGGGATGCTGGCACTGCAGGCGGTGGCTTTACCCACTACACCAAAGCGTCAACCCCCAGTCTACATTTTAACAATCATATAGAGGGCAAGCAACAGTGAAGATGCTTCCTGGAACACCTATTTCCCATTTCCAAGGGCCTGGATTTGAGTCCTAACTCTGCTCCTGACTCCAGATTCCTGCTGATATGCACCTGAGAGGCAGGTGCTGGCTAGCATGATCTGGCCCCTACCATCCACCTGGGAGACATGGATGGCGTTCCCAACTCCTGGTTGGTCCAGCCTAACCTTGCCCATCGTAGACATTTTGGGGGGTGAACCAGCGATGAGGGTTGTCTCTTTGTCTATCTCTGTCTCCCTTCCAAGTAAATAAATAAAAAGTGTGTAATACTCTTTAGGCATTGTTTTCCATGCTTCGTAAGCTCATGTAATTCTTTTTTTTTTTTTTAAATATTGATTTGAGAGGCAGAGTCACAGAGAGAGGGAGAGACAGAGAGAGAGAGGTCTTCCACCTGCTGGTTCACACCCAAAAGTGGCTGCAATGGCTGGAGCTAGGCTGATCCAAAGCCAGCAACCAGGAGCTTCCTCCGGGTCTCCCACGCAGGTGCAGGGGCCCAAGGACTTGGGCCATTCTCCACTGCTTTCCCAGCCATAGCAGAGAGCTGGATCAGAAGAGGAGCAGCCGGACTCGAACCAGTGCCTGTCGCTCCCCGTCTTCGTGGAGGAACGACACAGGACCCTGCGCTGTTCTTTTGTCTGCTCGGCCCTCCCCGGGTTTGCTGCTGGTTCTTCCCGGGTTGGCTACCGACCCTTCCACCTCCGTGGAAGGGCGGTTCCCCCTGCCACATTCCCCACTTCCGCAGGGGAGTGGCACACCGCCGGCCGGCTCTCTCGGGGGCTGCACAGGTGTTCCTTCAGATAGATGTTTCCCTTAGATGTTCCCGGTGCATGTTGTCTCTCTCCTCCTTTATAGTCCTCTTCCACCAATCCCAACTCTGCTACCCACACGCCGAGTACGCTGCTCTCCTCCAATCAGGAGCAGGTCCTACAGTTTATTGGTTGAACTGGAGGCAGCTGTGTAGAAGCTGTTTCCCTTCTCAGCGCCATATTGTGGGAGAGCAGATGCATAGAATAAGTCTTAATTCCAGTAACTTAGTCTAGTCCGAGTTGCTCCCCACAAGTGCCCACACAGGATGCCAGTGCTGCAGGTGGAGGCTTAACCTCTTACCCCACAGCACCGGCCCCTCATTTAAGTCTCTTAACAGCCCTGCAGGATATGTTCTATCATTATCTCCTGTAAGATATGCGGAAGCTGAGGCACAGACTGGTTACGAAACTTCGGCAAGGTCACACGGCAGAAAAGTGGCCGAGCCGAGATTTGAAAGCAGGCACATCAGTTGCCGAGTCCACAGCCGCGGTCCCTGCGCGGGCCTTCCTCCCTCATGGCGTGGTAGCTGGAGAGGCGCACATTTTTCTCGCTGGCTTTTGGAGACCGTTTGGCATGACCCAGTAACCCTAAATGTGAGCATACGCAGTGACCTGACAATCCTCTCTTGGGCTTTATCACAGAGGAATCCTCACAGGTGTGGACTAAGAGAAATGTGAGATTCAAAGTAGCCATGGCCATGAGAGAGCAGAAAAAGCCTGGGAAGACCCGGAGTGGCCATAGTAACAGAAAGGGCGGAGCCGCTTGGGAGATGCTCCCTGCGGAATATTGTCCAGCAGGTGCAAAGCAGAATGAGTAATAGCGTCTTCTGCTGATCTCTGCTTCCCGCCGAGGCGCGGCGTTCGGTCTCGCCGCCTCAATACTCAGCCCCTGAGCGTGGTGCCTGCAGGTTCTGCACAGGCTCTGAAACCTTACACCCATTGTCCTGTTGCACGTTGTTGCAAGGCGGCTGAGCCCTTCCTGTAAAGGGCTACGTACGTACCGGGCAAGCGTTCTAGGCTTTGTGGTCCCAGGGTCTCTGTTGTAACTCCTCGCTCCTGCCATTGCAGCGGAAAGTGGCCACGGACGTACGTCAACGACCCGGCGCTGCTGTGTGCCCCGCAGCTTTATTTAAAGAACAGGCTGTACTCGGCTGACTGCGGTCTGGCGTGTCAAAGGGCACGGCTGTGGGACCCGGCAGTGTCTGAGCTCACCCGCCTCGGTTCCCGCACACACGGCGCCAGTTTCCCTTTCCATGCTGTGTACTTGCTCCTTCCTGCAAGGCGGCCCTCTGCTTTATCCTGCTGGTGAGCTCCCGATCATCTGCTGGAAAACAAAAAGGAACCACAACCAAAAGCCAAGCGAGGGCAAAACAAATCCTCATCCATGAGGCTTCCCAAATCTGCCTGCAGGAAGGATTAGGTGTTTTCTCTTGTTTTCCTGTAGGACCCTGGGACACCCCTCTCTCTCTCTCTCTCTCTCTCTCTCTCTCTCTCTCTCTCTTTTATTTATTTATTTATTTATTTATTTGAAAGGCAGAGTTACAGAGTCTCCAAATGGCCACAGTGACCAGAGCCGGGCCAAGCCAAATCCATGTCTGGAACTCCATCTGGGTCTCCCACGAGATAGCGGGGGCCCAAGCACTCGGGCCGTCTTCTGCTGCTTTCCCAGGTGCATTAGCAGGGAGTTGGATCAGAAGAGGAGCAGCCAGGACTCAAACTGGCATCCACTTGGGATGCTGGTATTGCAGGCAGTGGCTTAACCCCTTATGCCACAATGTTAGCCCCAATCTTGGAATTCGTAAATATTTGTTTCTTCTTCATCCTCTCTCTAGTAACCCTCTGAGATTCCAGGTTTTACCCAGTCATGTTTGTATGAACAAGGCTAGCACAATGCTTAGCACACAGTATAGGAGCTAATAATTGTTTAGTAGGGGATAGAGAAAATATACTTTAGAATGAGATTAGAAGTGCAGATCCCTGGGGCTGGCGCCCTGCTGCAGTAGGTTAGTCCTCCGCCCATGGCGCCGGCATCCCATATGGGCACCGGTTCTAGTCTTGGCTGCTCCACTTCCAATCCAGCTCTCTGCTACAGCCTGGGAAAGCAGCGGAAGATGACCCAAGTGCTTGGGCCCCTGCACCCATGTGGGAGACCGGGAAGAAGCTCCTGGCTCCTGGCTTCATATCGGCCCAACTTCAGCCATTGTGGCCATTTGGGGTGGAAGACCTCTCCCTCTCTTTCTCTCTCTGCCTCTCTGTAACTCTGCATTTCAAATAAATTAAAAAAAAAAAAAAAAAAGAATGCAGAGAAGAAAAGACATTGCCACAGTCACTATGGGTGTTTGTAACGAAGCACCGTACGTGAGTGTGGCTTGTAAACACAGAAATTTATTTATTGCATTTCTGGAGCGTGTGCAGGTCATGGTTGGGTTCTGATGAGGGCCCTCTTCCAGGTTACAGACCTCTGTATTCTCATCTTACTGCACCTGATGGGGGAGGAGGAGGGAGAGGAGGGAGAGGAAGCAGTGCTGGCTTCTTTCCGGGGCATCCACCCTCCTGACCACATCCCTTGCCCAAGGCTCTCACCTTGGCGATCAGACTCCACAATGGGAGGGTGCACACACTCAGTGTCTGAAAGACGCGTTGAGTAACGGTGTTAAACATCACTGGAGTCCAGGGGACTAAGCTCTTGCACTGGGGCCCAAGAGAACAGGCTAAAAACCAACATGGAATCACCCCAAGTTCCAAGTCATCAAACTGACACTAACCATTTATCCGACCTTTCGAGAAATCAGGAGACAGGAGAGAGAACAGCCATGTTTCCTACATACGTGGGGTTTCCTGTCTTAGCCTTGCGTCCTCACAAGTAACCTGAAGTAATCCGGTGTTAGCTCAGCAGTTACTTTTCTCTCCTTCTGTCTCTGCCGAACAAGGACAGCAGCTTTGAACTGATCCAGTTACTTTCTGTTCTTTAGTCAATGTAAGCAACTTCTGCCCAGCACATCTGAACACTCGTTCTCTTTCACGGAATGAAGTTGCCTGATTCTAGAGTTAAAAAGGAAGCCAATTAAGCTCTTTGGATTATTGTAATGCTATCCTTTGTCAATGACTATATTTAACCTTCTCAAACAGCCTGCTATAGACTGTCATTTCTGACAAGAGAATTATTGTTTCATATTATAATTAGTGTTTCCATGTTCTGTGTAAGCAGGATCCTGCAATATATACTTATTTGTGACTTTTTCTATGTTGTTGAGGTTCCTTCTCGATAAATCATGCACTTAGTTTTCACTCTATTTTTATTAGTGATTTTAAAAATTAATATATTTTACTGTTTTTGGAAACCATTGAATGGTTTTCTGTTGTTGGAGGATACCTCACCCTGGTGGGTCTGAGGCGTATTTGGGAGATGTGATAACTTTTCAGATGGATCAGTCAAGACAGGGAAAGAGGCTAAAGGTTTTTTTTTTTTTTCTTGGTGATCCTAGTGCCCCTATTGGGAAGGTGTAGTTCTCTGGGGGAACTGAAGAAGGAACAGGTCGCTGACTGGGGAGACATCGTAGCGGGCTGGGCTGCATAAAGATTCAGCTTTCTGAACCTCCTGCAAAAAAACAAAAGATTCTCCCCCCCCCCCGCACCCCCCAGCCCCCAGCCCAAGAGGAGGCCGGCAGACAGCTGCTTCTCCGTTGCTTCAGCTGGCAGCCTAGGGGTGCAGAGAAATGTGGAAATGCAGTTAGTGTGGATGGCACTCCCCCTGGAAAACGCCCAACGTTATTGTGACAGGACGGTATTTGAGCAATGTTGGCGATTTGTTTTTTGGAGCACATAGCAAGCAATAAATCTGTCACCCTGAAAAATCAGGTTGTGACCTGAAGCAAGGAGCAAATTGTGACTTTAGGTAGAAAAGGGTGACCTACAAGGGAGGGTAATTTATCATGATAACAAAAAGGCTGGTGCTCTCCCGGCCGGCCAGGACGAAGGGCTGCAGTAAGCAGATTCAGGAGATGCAAGCGTCCGAGGATTTTTCTCTGATCGATATTTCCAGGGCTCACGGCAGCCAAAAAGCTGTCATCGCTCCAGAGTAGGTGCATTGCTCACCTGGCGTGTACAGGGAACAAACCAAGAGCTTTAGTTACTCTCTTTGGAGAGTGCCGCCGCTCAACAACGGGTGTTTTCCGTGGGGTGAGAGTAAGCATCTCCTGGGGTTTAAGTGGAAATTTTTGATTGTGTGTATGTGTTTAGGCAGGAGGTGGGGGGCCCAGGCATTATGTTACCCAGGCGTGCTGAGGGATTAATGTCTTAGGTTAGAGCTGTTCTTGCTAGAGAGGGAACCAAGCTGATCCTGTTGTCTAGGGAGATATTGATGAAACAAAAATGAGGCAAAACTAGAGGCTGTTGAAGACCCTGTCTTCCCACTTAGGGGGAAGACTTTCCATCTGCCCCTCAGATCTCCTGCATGCCTGCCCCGTCTACCCTGTACCCCAGGACGCCCCTGCCCCCTGCCTGTAGGTTGGGTTTGGGTGATTGGCGATGCCTGCTGGAGAGGAGTGGGAAGAGAGGTGTGGGTGTGGCTTCAGCATGGCCACGCCCCTCCACAGAAGGTGCAGGGCTCCTGTAGGGTCATCTTGACTCCAACAGCCTTTCCTAGTGCCAGACTCCAGTGACCACTCCCTTCTCGGCCCTCTCAGGGTGGTTGAGGTGCCCCATTGTCTGCACCTGGGGTACTGCGTTTCTCCTGGGCTCATCCACTTCTTGACCAGCGCCGCCCCTAGACCTCAAGTGTTTGACTTCTCAGGCACCTCAGCGGGCTCTCACCTCCTTACCCTGTCCTGGCAGATGGTGATCAGTCGTTGAACAGAAAATGTGGTGTTCCTAGCACATGGCTGTGTGTCTGTTAGTTCCTCACTAGTGAGAGCGACATGATAAACCCAAGCTTTGGCTGGTTGTAAAACTACGATTTTAAGGGTTAGCATTGGAGCATAGCAGATGAAACCCCTGCCTGCAATGCCGGGTTTGAGTCTGAGCTGTTCTGCTTCCAGTCCAGCTCCCTCTTGATGGCCTGGGAAAGCAGCAGAAGATGGCCCAAGGATCTGGGCCCCTGCACCCATGTGGGGCACCTGGATGAAGCTCCTGGCTCCTGGCTTCAGCCTGGCCCAGCCCTGGCTGTTGTGGCCATCTGGGGAGTGAACCAGAGGATGGAAAATCTTTCTGTCTCTCCCTCTCTCTATAACTCTTTCCAATTAATTAATTACTTAAAAAAACCCTTTTATTTTATCTGTAGGTTTTGCTGACAGTACAAGTATGATAAGACCAGTTTTACGTCATTGTTGCTGCTTCATAAAGTCGCAGTTGAGGTCAAGCGTTGAGTTTGGAGCAGTAATCCCACATTGTGTCTCGGGCGCCCTTGCCATACGCTGCTGTCTGTCTGCACTTGGCCAGCCTGCACATTCAGCCATCCGCCCCGCAAACTCCCAGGCCCACCCCTTTCTCAGACATAACAACAGTGAGTTTATGTCCGACAAGGACTTTGTTATGTTAGCGCTCCGTGCTGTCTACTTCTGCTGTGCTGCGAGGTGTTACTGAATAATCTGTAGTTGTCAGCAGTATAAATGGGCCCCAGCACAGGGCTTATTAACTGGGAGTGGGTCAGAAGAGCAGCACGAAGTGGTGCCTGTGTGGGGGCTGGCACTGCAGACGGTGGCTTAAGCCACTATCCCACGTTGCCAGCCCCAGGAACACTGAGTTTTCATGTGCCTGTGGCACCTGGGGGAGGCATTCCTAGTGTCAGGTGGCAATGCTGAACCTGTTGCAGTCCAGCGAAGGCAGGTTTTCCTGAAGAAAAGCCCTTATTTACTATTCCTTTTGATTTAAATTTTATTTAATTTGTTTGGAAGGCAGAAAGAGAGAGGGAGAGAGACACCTCCCATTTGTTGGCTCAGTAGCCAAGAATTCAGTCCCCGTTTCCCATGTGGGTGGCAGGGTCCCAAGTACTTGAGCCATCCCCTCTCTCAGGTTGCAGATTAAGGGGAAGCTGGAATTGGCCGGAATTGGCATCCAGGCCTTTTAGTATGGGATGTGGGCATCCTAAGTGGTGTCTGAGCTGCTGGGGCAAGCACCTGCCCCTCCGAAACACCGGAACACTGAATTTGGCAGTATTAATATCCGTCAACATTTTGTTAATAGAAAATGAAAAGTAAGCTCGAAGGGTGGTGTCAGACCCACAGGAAGAGCTTGTTCGTGCGAATCTCTCCTGTTCGCGTCTTTAGAGGAAGCGCCGGTACTTGCTGTCTCTCCAGTCTGTGCTAAGGCTCGCTCAGGGCGCTGTCCTGCCGGAAGCCAGAGGTCCTCAGTTTACCCGCGGTCCCCCAGAGCCACACACGGGGGACCCGGAACTCTCCCCGCTCCTCCTGATGTGGAGCCCCCCCCCCCCCCCCCCCCCCCCGCCTTTCTCCTTTCTCCCCGGCCGGCGGCAGGCCGTGTTCTTCCTCAGGTCGCTTCCCTCTCGTGCTAGCCTTTGGAGTTCCTAAAGGCTGGGTCCTAGGGCCACCTGCCCGCCCGTGTTTCCTTTTCCTGGGCCGGTCTCACAGGTTCCGACGTCTGTCTGCAGCGCTTCTGTTGTGTTCTGATAAAACCCCGATGTCCCCTCCAGTTCAGTTCTCTGCTCTGCACTGAATAGCTCTCTTCCCTCCCATGGAGGACGTTTAAAGGCGTCAAGTCTCTATGTTTAGGATGAAACGCATAACCCATCCCTCCTCTCGCTGGTTCTTCTCTGGCTTCCCTGCCCGGGTGCACGATGCCACCTCGTCCAGGCACAGTGGACGCTTGCCTTCCCTTCCTCTGGTTAGCCCCATCATCAAGCTCCAGTGTATCTTTTTTTTTTTTTTTTTTTTTTTTTTTTAATCATTCAAGCATCTCTGGAATCTTTTTACCAACATCTTCAGCACCACCACGCTGGCCCAAGTTCCTCGTGCCTCTTGTGTAAACAAATACGCTAACTCAGTAACTGCAGATGCACGAATCACTCGCCCTTCTCTGCAGAGGAGAAGCTTCGTATAAAATACACGGTTCATCCTGTCGCTGCCCCCCTCCCCCCCGAAATCTCTTCAAATGACTTCATGCTTAGGATAACATTTATATGTCTTTCTCTTGGTTTATCTGGCCTGGCAACTTTTGCACCCTGTTTTCCTCTTTGATTCATTCTGAGCCAGCTCTCCTTTATTTTCTGTGTTTTTACCACTGTGCCCTTGTTTTAGTCTCTCAAGTTTGCCAGCCTCCTTCCACCACAAAGGCCTTTGCACCTGAGCTTCCCTCTATGGCATGTTCACCGGGATATTCTAGCTCCTTTATTGGACTTTATGATTTTATTTATTTATTTTCCACCTCGTCCCCCTCCCCCTTTTTTTAAAGGCAGAGAGAGAGAGAGAGAGAGAGAGAGGGAAAGAGAGAGAGATCTTTCATCCTTTGATTCACTCCCCAAATGCCCACAACAGGCAGGACGAGGCTAGGCTGGAACCAGGAGCCTGCAATTCAGTTTGGATCTTCAGGGACTCGAGTACTTGAACCGTCTGCTGCCTCCCAGAGGGTGCATTTGCAGGAAGCTGAATCAGAAGCAGCAGAGACAGGATTCACCCAGGTACTCCAGTAGGGGATGTGGGAGTCCCAAACAGAGTCTTTTTTTTTTTTTTTTTAATTTGACAGGCAGAGTTAGACAGCGAGAGAGAGAGAGAGACAGAGAGAAAGGTCTTCCTTCCATTGGTTCACCCCCAAAATGGCTGCTACGGCTGGCACGCTGCACCAATCCAAAGCCAGGAGCCATGTACTTGGCTCCTAGTCTCCCACATGCAGGTGCAGGGGCCCAAGCACTTGGGCCATCCTCCACTGGACTGGAAGAGGAGCAACCAGGACTAGAACCTGGCACCCATATGGGATGCGGGCGCCGCAGGCAGAGGATTAACCAACTGAGCCACCGGCGCCGGCCCCCCAGGTAGAGTCTTAACTGGTGTACCAAACACCCATCCCTGAATGTGCTCCTGTGTGTATTTCATTTAATCTTTCCAGCAAGTGAAGGTAGCTGCCTCACCCACGTGGTACAGGTCGGGAAATTGAGATGCAGGTGGACAAAACTACCTTCTTGGATAGCAAGGTAGTCGTGGGAGAATCTGGACTCCATCTCAAGTTTCCTGCCGTGGCTACGCTTCTGCCACTGCTGGGCTGCTGCTCCCTTCGATGGTGGCTGCGAGGACCAGGCATGGCAATGTCCACGAGTGAGCTTGGGAAACAGGAATGTGAGTATGGCCCAGTGATTCGGAAGATCCCCAGAAGTAGAGCCCGTGAAGTTTTTCACTGTAGCACTGTCTCTTGCATTCCCTTCCTGTTTCATCCATGGTTTTGTTTATTTGGTGTAATTTCCATGATTGACTGAACAAGATGAAATAATCACAAGAGAAGAATGGTTGACATTTATTATGGTGGCACTAACTTTTATAGCTCTATTGTGTTATAATCCGCTCAATTTGTGGCAATTTAGAAGAACAACTATTTATAAGGGGATTAGCTCTGTCTTCAGGCTGCCAAACACCTCCACGGGAGGCTTTGATTGGGGTTCACACATGACGTAAAGGAGATGCGGGTGTGGGCAAATCACACGAGCTGGCAGGAGTGACTACAGCAACAGTGTCAGCTGGCGTCTGAGTTCATTGTTATCCTTTTGCCAAACTGTGTCCAAGAGATAAACTTTCTCTGTAGGATGCCGAACAATTGTAGTGAAACATTTTGATTAAAATCATAGTGTTGGCTGCTAGAAATTCTGGAAGCAAGCATTGGTAGAAACATCAGCAGCAGCATTGCTGGAAGTCGTACGTTTATTTGTGGATATTTTTGGTCAAAGCCAAACCACTTTAAGTACGAAAACCTAGACTTCCAGTTTCTTAATGCTTTGGATGGGTGCATAAATTCAAGTCATCATTTCGCCCCACCTGGAAATGTCTGGAGAGAGGAAAGGGGGGTTGAATTCTGGGAGCCAGGACTAATTAATGCCCTGCAGTGAGGGTTTGCACTGGGTAATTTGTGCCAGCTCATGATTCATGAGAACATTGATTTCCCAGGAGTTCTGTTGAGAGTACAGGAAACCACTGCTTCAGACCGAAGCTCTGGGTCTGTCTGGGTACCAGCAGAATCGACTAAAAATCAGAATGGAGTCATGCCAAAGGTTCATGTCACCAATCGGAAATTAAACTACTTATCTGGACTTTTGAGAAGTTAGGATTAGAGAATATTCAAATTTCCCAAGTTTCAGTGGGCATGATAATAAAATTCCCTCTGCTCGTACGAAAGAATTGGCCCGGAATAACTGCTGTTAACTCATCTGTTGTTTTCCTGTTACTCAGGTTCCCTGTCCCCACCTCACATGGACAGTGACTTTGAGATAGCCCATCTGCTTTCTATTTATTTATTTATTTATATTTTTATTTTTTATTTCTGCTTTCTTCAAGCCCTTCTCTGTCTGTGAGGTCAACCCCTTCTGCTCAGCTCATCAAAGACGCTTTCCCCTTATAGAATGAAGAGTTGCACAGTTGTGGAACTGAAAATCAAGCCAAGTGCAGTCTTTACACTAAGCTGTCCTTTTGTCCTTTGACAGATCACTGATCTCGATCATCATGGATGTGCCGTGTCACCACCCTGACGTCATGTGACGTTAACCCTATGGTCCCTGGGAACCTGCCGTTGATGAGATGAGTAACTCATTCACTTTTTCCCCTTTGCTTATGCCGCAGACTTCCTGAAGGCACACACAGGACTGGTGATGCCGTCAAGAGTGTTTTGGGAGATAAACTGTGAGGATGGAGCTGAATTTAGAAAATAAAGGTGATTGGAAGAGTGACGTTAAAGTGTCTGGTCCAGGGGCCAGCTTTGGGATGGAGTGGGTTAAGTCACTTGCCTGCAACAGTGCCGGTGCCCATATCACACTGCTAGTTCCAGACGCAGCTGCTCTGCTTCCCATCTAGCTTCCTGCTAATAAGCCTGGGAAGGCAGCAGAGGATACAGATGAACAATTAGTCAAGGAGGCACCAAGGGCAAGATCTAGAAGGGTCCTGGGCACAGGAGCTTCTGTCCTGGTGGAGTTGGGGAGCACCCTCCACCCCAAACACACCAGGACACGGTGCACTTGACAACTCCAAAGCTCTCCAAACCTTGTGTGTCGAGAGTTTCTACAGAGCCTGACCTCCAGCCCTGGCCCGGCCCCTGATCGGAGGTTGGTAGAGGGAGGCAGACTGTCAGATCCTTTAGGCACTTGCTGGTCTTTGTCCCCATCTGGAGGCTGTCCAGGCGCCCCACCTTGATCACCTCGTTAGCATAGACTTTGGGCATTGTAAATATCAAAAGTCACTCCTGTCACTCAGGAAGTTCCCAGGGTTTGAGGAGACAGACCAACTATTTCTTATCATCCATATCAGTGTGCCTGGATCAAGTGTACTCGCAGCTTCCTGCTAATGTGTACTCGCAGCTTCCTGCTAATGTGCGCCCTGGGAGGCAGCAGATGATGGCTCACGTCCTGGGTCCCAGGAAGAAGTTCCCAGCTCTTGGCTTCCAGACCTGGCACAGCCTTGGCTCAGCCCTGGCCGCTGCAGCCATCTGCGGAGTGAACCAGTGGATAGAAGGTCGTGCTCTCTGTCTCTCCTCCTCCGTTCTTTCTGTTGCTTTGCATTTCAAATAAATAACTATGAAAAAAAAAAAGAAATTTGTCTTTAGATTGGTCATATCAAGGTGTCTGTGATAATGTTATTTTCAGTGCAAACTGACATTGTACTGACATGTACCCTGGGACCTGGAGCATTTTCTCCCAGATAAAAAAGCATGTCAGAGTACAGGTGACTTCCAGTAATGCATTTTTTTTTTTTTTGACAGGCAGAGTGGACAGTGAGAGAGAGACAGAGAGAAAGGTCTTCCTTTTGCTATTGGTTCACCCTCTAATGGCCACCGTGGCTAGCATGTTGAGGCTGGCGCGCCGCGCTGATCTGAAGCCAGGAGCCAGGTGCTTCTCCTGGTCTCCCATGCGGGTGCAGGGCCCAAGGACTTGGGCCATCCTCCACTGCACTCCCGGGCCACAGCAGAGAGCTGGACTGGAAGAGGGCAACCGGGACTAGAACCGGCATCCATATGGGATGCCGTCACCGCAGGTGGAGGATTAACCAAGTGAGCCCCTCCAATAATTCATTAATACATATATACAGTGTGTGCCATCATCACATATATAAATGCACATGTGTGTGTATTGGTCTGTCCATCTTAAAAAATTTATTTATTTGAAAGTCAGAGTTACACAGAGAGAAGGAAAGGCAGAGAGAGAGAGAGAGAGAGAGATCGATCGATTGATTGATTGATCTTCCATCTGCTGGTTCAATCCCCAAATGGCTGCAACAGCCAGAGCTGGGCTGATCTGAAGCCAGGAGCCAGGGGCTTCTCTGGGTCTCCCACATGGGTGCAAGGGCACAAGGACTTGGGCCATCTTCTACTGCTTTCCCAGGCCATAGCAGAGAGCTCGATCGGAAGTGGAGCAGCTGGGACTTGAACCGGCACCCATATGGGATGCCTGCACTGCAGGTGGAGGCTTTACCCACTCCGCCACAGTGCAGGCCCAGATCCTATTTTCAATGAGCTGTTCAAAGTGCCACTCTTGGGTTCAAAACGTGTTTACTGGGATGCTCTCTCCCCTGTCTTGACTCGGGGTACTGGGGTGCTGCTTCCTGGAGGAGCATCCCTCACATCCTTCCTAGCCCTCCCTGTTTCCTCTGTGGGCCGGCAGCCAACACCAAGACTGTGCGTGAATGATGAGCGTGGTGATTTCATAGCATCCTGGGCACTGCACGACCCTGAGGTGGGCACTGGGGCTCTGCTCGGGTCCTTCTCGTCTTTCCGGTCCTCCTGCCCTGGACGGGGTGAAGGAGATCCTTTGCAAGAAGCATGTTCTCATGGGAAGGTCATGACCACTGGAAAGCTCAGCTTCAGTTTCTGAAACAGTAAATTAATTGGTTAACCACAAGCCAGTGAAGAAATGTTTCAGTTTAAAGCTGCTCAACCTATTCAAAGCAGAACTGGCCCTGAGTATTTTTTTCTGTAACCACAGAATTGTTACATCAAAGGTTTTCAACTCAGACCTACACTTATATTTGATTTGAGCTCTTGACATCAACTGTCATAGTTGAAATACTTTTTGTAACATTCTACACACTTAGCACTGATGCTAATTTGGTAGATAACAGAATTATTTCAAGATCTTAGAAATGGCTGCCAGTGTTTATAAATATCATTGCAAATACACTGTCTTTATGGTATAGGTTGATAAACCCCATTGTGGACTGGATTCACCGAGAACTGGGGCAGGGACTTGGTGCAACCATTTTTCTGGTGGACTGTGTACTTGCTTAGGCCAAGAGTCATAATCCATTCAACTTTTGTGCTTGGCGAAGTACTGAGAGTACTGCCTAGGGGCTGGTGTTGTGGCATAGTGGGTAAAGCTGCCACCTGTGATGCTGGTATCCCATATGGGGGCTGCTGGTTTGTGTTCTGGCTGCTCCGTTTCTGATCCAGCTCCCTGATGATGGCTTGGGAAAGCAGCGAAGATGGCCCAAGTGCTTGGGCCCCTGCACCCACTTGGGAGACCCGGAAGAAGCTCCTGGCTCCTGGCTTTGGCTTGGCCCAGCCCTGGCTGTTGTGGCCATCTGGGGAGTGAACCAGCAGATGGGAGATCTCTCTGTCTCTTGCTCTTTCTGTGTAGCTCTGACTTTCAAACAAATAGATATATCTTAAACAAACAAACTTCCTACACTTAGTAGGTACTCACTCAGTAGGTGTTTGCTGAATGAATGCATAGAGAGGTCATTCTCCCTATACTCAAACACCTGAGTGCAGGAGCTGTATGTTCCAACTAGACAGTGGACTGTCTGAAGGTTTGTCCTGCAATCTACCATGGTCTCCCCATTGTGTCCATGAACCTTGGAGCCAATTCTGATCCCTTTTAAATGACGTGATCCTCAGTCCCTGAAGACATCTAAGTGTTAAGAATTTTCTGGGGGCCAGCACTGTGGTGTAGCAGGTAAAGCTACTGCCTGTAGTATCAGTGGCCCATATGGGCATGGGTTCAAGTCCTGGCTGCTTCACTTCTGTTCCAGCTTTCTGCTAATGGTCTGGGAAAGCAGCAGAGGATAAACCAAGTGCTTAGGCCCCTGTTCCCACATGGGAGACCTGGAAGAAGCTCCTGGCTCCTGGCTTCAGATTAGCTCAGCTCTGGCTGTTGTGGCCATTTGGAGAGTGAACCAGTGGATGGAAGATCGATCTCTCTTTCTCTCTGCCTCTGCCTTTCTGTAATTCTGCCCTTCAAATAAATAGATAAATCTTTAAAAAAATTTTTCTGGGGGCCGGTGTTATGGTACAGTGGGTAAAGCCACAGCCTGCAATGCTGACATCCCCTACGGGTACCGGCTAGTGTCTCAGCTGCTCTGCTTCCAATCCAGCTTCCTACTGGTGGCCTGGGAAGAGCAGCAGAAGATGACCCAAGTACTTGGGACCCTGCCATCCATATGGAAGACCAGGAAGAAGCTCCTGGCTTCAGCTTGCCTAGAGCTGGCTGGGGAGTGAATCAGCAGATGGAAGATCTCTCTCTCTCTTTCTGTCTCTTTCCCTTTTTCTCTGTAACTCTGACTTCCAAATAAAAAAAAACTTAAAAAATTTTCTGAAATGTAGGTTGTCTGGATTAGAACTTGACTTTCAGGCACATAGCAAAGTCATCATTTATCTACTACAACTTTAACAGTTGTTGGGAAACAAGTAGTTTTCAACAATCCAGGTTATTTTTTCCTTATTAATTTGAAAGGCAGAGCAACAGAGAGGGAGAGATCTTCCATCCGCCGATTCACTCCCTAAAATGGCTGCAATGGCCTGGGCTGGGCCAGGCTGAAGCCAGGAGCCTGGAGCTCCATCCTGGTCTCCCACGTGGGTGACAGAGAACCAAGTACTTGGACCACGTTCTGCTGCTTTTCCAGGCACAACAGCAGGGTGTTGGGTTGGAACTGGAGCAGCCTCCACTGCCCCAGCGCTCATGCACGATGCCAGTGTTGCAGGTGGTGGCACCCCCACCCCCACCCCCCACCATTTCCTTTTCTCTTCCAAGAGCGGGAGCCGTGAGAGCTCCGGGGATGGCCTGGTCCCTTCCTTCCTGCTCTGAGAATGGCACGTCCCGGTGGCCTGGGCACCCAGCCCAGCCCAGCCTGGTGCTCTCAGCTCTGCTGCAGGAGCCTTCTCTGAACAGAAGCAGAACACAGGCGTCGGAGCATCAGCGAGAGAGCACCAGCCATCACACTGAGCCGGCCTCTGCCCTGCTGGCTGCTCCGAAATGAGCCTCGAACGTCCCTTACTCCCATTAGTGGCTTGTTTTAAAACCTATTCGCGAGGAGATGCCTTTGTTCCCCTCTTTCTCTGGGCTTCCTGGCCCTGCATTACTGTGATACAGGCTTACATTTTCTGAAGTGTGTGTGCGGGGGAAGCCAGGCACTGCACATTAAGAGGCCCGGCCTGCTACGGCTAAGTAACCCCATGGAAGTATCCTTGTTGTGCAGCGCGTGCGTTCGCAGGACCATTTTAGTTATTGCTGTAATTAGTTCTGATTCACGTATTCCACGGAGGACGAGGTTTCCGGATAGATTGAAAGTGGCCAGATGCAGATGGGCAGAGGGGATGTGGATGCAAATGGCAGGCAGAGCCTGAAGGAGCGATGAGAGATGTTTCTAGCTGCCTCAATTTGTGGCATTTCTGATTTTTATATGGACATTAAACTTGGCCAAGCTAAAGTGCCATTTGCCCTGAGAGAGGATAATGTACACTTATCCCTATGCTTTCTAAAAAAAAAAAAAAAATAGACCGAAGCTGCAAGGGGCATAGATGTGCAGAGGTACACAGTACTGTCTGCATTGTAGGGCCCATGGACGGGGAAAGAAGAGGCCTATTTGCCTGCCTAGTTAGTTCTAGGCGGAATTCGTTCCACCCTTGGCTGAAGATTTTGGATCTGGGAGAGACTCAAGAGCTTAGTCTTTCTTAAATCGCATGAATGCCAATTGATACAGATGAGTCAGCAGAATATTTACTGTGGGTCAGGGGCTCTGCAAGGCATTAAGAATGTAGAGATAAATCAGACAGAGTGCCCCCTCCCTCTGGGATCTCACAGTCTAGAGGAGACGGGACGAAAAGGCCCCCTGTGGCATTTGGCGTACGTCCCGTGGAGTTCAGAGGGACACTGTGCTGCCTGGGGCAGGGTTCTGGGAGGTTAGGAGAGGTGTCGGAGTTAATGGCCTCTTGAGTTGACGCTTGAATGATGCCAGAGACGCTCTAGGCCAAGGGGACGCAAGGCGCAGGCAGTATTCCCGGGAGCCGGACTCTGGGGTTCAAAGGGCTGCTGATGTCCGAAGGCACTTGGCTAGGGCTTGAGGGAGTGAGCAGCAGCTGGGACTGAGAAAGGAGGTGAAAACTAGATATTGAAGGACATGACATTAAATTAGGGAGTTTGGGGACTGGGACTGGCATGGTAGTGCAGCGGGTTAAGCCGCCATGTATGACACCAGTATCCCATATCTGAGCGCTGGTTTGAGTGCTGGGCTGCTCTGCGTCTGACCTAGCTCCCTAAAGTAGGGGAAGATGGCCCGAGTGCTTGGGCCCCTGCTCCTTTATGTTGGAGACCTGGATGGAGATCTGAGTTCCTGGCTTCCATCCAATCCCGACCATTGAGGCCGTTTGGGGAAACCAGTGGATGAATGATCTTTCTCTTTCTCTCTCTGTATTCCCCCTCCGATCTCTCTCTCTCTCTCTCTCTCTCTCTTTCTTTCTTTCTTTCTTTCTTTCTTTCTTTCTTTCTTTCTTTCTTTCTTTCTTTCTTTCTTTCTTTCTCACACACACACTCTCTCTCTTTCTCTCTCTCTCTCTCTCTCTGTAACCCCCCTCCCCACCCCCGTCACTGTGCCTTTCAAGTAAATAAATAGACTTTAAGGAGAAGCATGGGGGAGGGTGCCGTGGCACAGTGGGCTAAGCCTCTGCCTGAAGCGCCAGCATCCCATGTGGACTCCAGTTCTGGTCCAGCTGCTCCTCTTCCAGTCCAGCTCTCTGTTATGGCCTGGGAAAGCAGTAGAAGATGGCCCAAGTGCTTGGGCCCCTGCACCTGCGTGGGAGACCTGGAAGAAGCTCCTGGCTTCGGATGGGCCCAGCTCCAGCCATTGTGGCCATCTGGGGAGTGACCCAGCCACAGAAATGGAATCCTGCAGTGTGTAGCTTTTCATGTTGTTTGGATGGCACCTGTGTCTGCATTTTGATCAGTTTGTTTTTTTTTTTTTTTGAAGATTTCTTTTTATTTATTTGAAAGAGTTACAGAGAGAGGTAGAGACAGAGAGAGAGGTCTTCCATCCACTGGTTCACTCCCCAGATGGCCACAACGGCCAGAGCTGCACCGATCCAAAGCCAGGAGCCAGGAGCTTCTTCCAGGTCTCCCACGTGGGTGAAGGGTTCAAGGACTTGAGCCATCTTCTACTGCTATCCCAGGCCACAGCAGAGAGTTGGATTGGAAGTGAAGCAGCCGGGACTAGAACCAGCGCCCATATGGGATGGCGGTGCTTCAGGCCAGGGCTTTTACCCGCTGCACCGCAGCGCCGGCCCGTTTGTTACTTTTTATTACTAGAGAGTATTCCTCTTCTTCACACATATCACAGTGTGTTTGTTCTCTAGTTAATAGACATTTGGGTTGTTTCCGGTTTTTAGCTGTTAGGAACAAAGCTGTGTTCATTCATAGAATTCTCTGGGTGTTCACATTTACTTTATGTATTTGGTCTATGAATTAACCCAAATAGTAATGTAGAATTTGATTCTGAGCTGTAAGTACTCCTGGAGCGCCTCCTATAAGTAAATGTAAAGTTTCCTGGAGGGACTCACGTCAATCCAAGCCACACAGGAATTCTAGAAATAACAAAGTCAGAGCCACCAAAGTGAAAATTCACTGGGCAAATGAAAAAGCAGTTACACTCCCCGGACTTTAAAAAATGAAATTATCAGGTAGAAACAATAAAGAATTTTTGAAAAGATTAAATTTGTAAAGTAAATTCTGACAAATATAAAAAAGAGGGCCTGGCATGGTGGTGTTAACTGTTCACACTGATGTGTGTGACCTCTGGTGAATACGGGGGTGCCGGTTCAAGTCCTGGCTGCTGCTCCAGCTTCCTGCACATGTGCCTGGGAAGGCAGCAGAGAGGTGACACGAGTGCTGTGTCCCTGTGTCCCTGCCCTCATGTGGGAGACCTAGAGAGCGTCCTGCCTCCTGGCTTTGGCCTGGGCCACCTGGCTGTTGTGGCCATTTGGGGAGTGAAGCAGCAAATGGAAGATCTCTCTCTCTCTCTCTCCCCTGCCCTTCAAATAAATAAAAAATGTTCTAGAAGTAGAATAGGTTACACTGAGAAAAGAACAGATACATAAAGAAAAACAGGAATGAAAAATAGAGTCAGTGGAATACAAGACTCAATGAATGTGTTAAAGTAAGAGGTTGACCACAGCCAAGGAGAAGTGCAGTGAACTGGAAGATACTTCTAAGAACGCTGTACAGAAAATTTTGTAGTAAACACACACACACACACACACACACACACGTGCGCGCGCGTTGACTAATGCAAGCCAAGTTCAGGAGCTAGAAGCATTTAGGACTACAATTCTGGGCAAGCACAGTGGATACACTAGGCAGGGTTGTAAATGGGACGTGTTCACAGATCTTTGTGCTGTTTGGGGTGGGGGGGCTAGAACTATGTTTAAGCCAAATAGAAATACAGTGACAATGCCAATGTTAAAAGGCAGGTGTCGTCTCATTTCTGCCACGGTAACAGCAGAGCCAATCCCCCTGTTGTAAGGAAACGCGTGTTCTGAGCACACTGCCGTGTCGGGTAAAGGCCTTGGAGACCTAGCAAGGTAGCAGGGATAACCGTACCCATCACACACACACACACACACACACACACACACACACACACACACACACACCCCTCCTTAGAGCTAGGAAAATGCAGCTCACACGGGGAACATCGTAAACTGTATCTGACTGCCTGTGTTCTGGTCCCTGGCTCAGCGCTGGCTCTACAGGCAGCTGGGGAATGAGCCAGTGAATGCGAGAGCTCTTTCTGTCCCTGTCCCCCTCTCTATATCTGCATCTCAAGTAATAATAAAAAAATAAAGGCACTCTCTCTCATAATCCCGTGCAGTTGTCTGATTTGGGCACTCTCATTCCCTCCATCACGTGCCACTGCTGCGATGGTTAATGTGCTCTGTGCTCTGAACTCTTGTGCTGTAAACGTTTCTGAATTAATTTCTAATGAGATAAAACTCAGATAAAACTCACACAAGCAGAAGTTCTTTGGAGTCCTAAGTGCTGTTTAATAAGAGTGTAGAGGCCAGCACCGCGGCTCACTAGGCTAATCCTCCGCCTTGTCCCCCGGGTTCTAGTCCGGGTCGGGGTGCCGGATTCTGTCCCGGTTGCCCCTTTTCCAGGCCAGCTCTCTGCTGTGGCCCGGGAGTGCAGTGGAGGATGGCCCAGGTGCTTGGGCCCTGCACCCCATGGGAGACCAGGAGAAGCACCTGGCTCCTGCCATCGGATCAGCGCGGTGCGCTGGCCATTGGAAGGTGAACCAACGGTAAAGGAAGTCCTTTCTCTCTGTCTCTCTCTCTCACTGTCCACTCTGCCTGTCAAAAAAAAAAAAAAAAAGAGTATAGAGATGTCTTCAGTCCAAAGAGTTTACGAGAAGTCCTCTTTCATGTGCACAGAGAGAAGTGAAAGTGATGCTCCCTGCAGCATTGTTTGTGGTTGGGAAAACTTAGGAACTCACTGTCCGTCAGAAGGGAAAATGAGTAGTCTTGGATCTCTGAAAAATGGTGTTGAGGTGTTTTTCAGAGGGAAAGACGTGTGAAAAGGTCAGGTGTAGGAGGATAGACTAAAATCCAAGCAAGAAGGAATCGTAAAGATGTGAGGATTTTTTTTTTTTGTTAAAGATTGATCTTATTTGAAAGACAGAGATAGGAGGGGTTGGGGAGTTGGGGAGACACAGAGAGAGAGAGAGAGAGAGAAAAGGTGGTCTTTTGTCTGCTGGTTTACTCCCCAAATGGCTGCAAAGGCCAGGGCAGGACCAGGCCAAAGCCAGGAGATTCTTCTGGGTCTCCCACGTGGGTGCAGGGGCTCAAGCACTTGGGTCATCTGCTGCTGCTTTCCCAGGTGCATTCACAGGGAGCTGGATCGGAAGTGGAGTAACTGGGACTTGAACCAGTGCTCTGTGATAGGATGTGGGCATCCCAAGGAGTGGCTTAGCCTGCTACACTACAACACCAGGCCCCTAAAACATCATTGTAATTAAAAATAACATATGATTGCTTTAATAAAAAATTGGTAGGCAGCACTCCCCTCCGCTCCTGGAACTTCCTTTCTAAGTCTCACATTGATTTTTTTTTTAATATTTATTTATTTGAAAGGCAGAGTTACAGAAATGCAGAGAGAGAGAGAGAGAGAGGTCTTCTATCTGCTGGATCACTCTCCAGATGGCCACAGTGGCCAGAGCTGGGCCAATCTGAAGCCAGGAGCCAGGAGCTTCTTCTGGGTCTCCCACGTGGGTGCAGGGGCCCAAGCACTTGGGCCGTCTTCTACTGCTTTCCCAGGTCACAGCAGAGAGCTGGATAGGAAGTGGAGCAGCCAGGACTCAGACTGGCGCCCATATGGGGTGCTGGCATTGCAGGCGGTGGCTTTACCCGCTACGCCACAGCGCCGGCCCTGTCACCTTGACATCTTCCTCAGCTCCTGTGGCTGCTCTGATGCCCACTGCCCAACACTCACTCCCATTCTGATCTTGAGTATGTTCATGAGGAGTAATTAAACATTCCGGAGCACTAGTGCACTGGCTTTTTGACCCCTCCCCCTCCTATTTTTAGAACCAAACCTGCTTTCAGGATGCAACTTGGATTGGCATTTAGATGAGTTTGGGGTAAGCAGATGATCAATCACCACTGGGTAATAGACTTACATGATATTGCTTTGCAAGGTATACACTCTGATGTATGTTAGATTTATGGGGAGGGTGGTTGTTTATGATACTTTTAAAATATTTGTGATGGCCTAAGGCTTTTTCAGCCAGGCCCCAAAGACAAAGCCATTATTTTGCTTATTTTATTTTATTTATTTATTTAAACAATCTATTGATCCTTATACTGATTAAATTTGAATGTTTGGAGTGGCTGCCAGTGGCAGCAGCTCATGTAATTTATTTATTTATTTTTATTTTTTTGACAGGCAGAGTTAGACAGTGAGAGAGAGAAACAGAGAGAAAGGTCTTCCTTTTCCGTTGGTTCACCCCCCAGATGGCCACTACGGCTGGTGCGTTGCGCCGATCCGAAGTCAGGAGCCAGGTGCTGCCTCCTGGTCTCCCATGCAGGTGCAGGGCCCAAGCACTTGGGCCATCCTCCACTGTACTCCCAGGCCACAGCAGAGAGCTGGACTGGAAGAGGAGCAACCAGGACAAAATCCGACTCCCCAACAGGGACTAGAACCTGGGGTGCCGCCGCCGCAGGTGGAGGATTAGCCTAGTGAGCCACGGCTCCGGCCTATGTAATTTATTTTTATTATTTATTTATTTGATGGCTGCAATATCCAGAGGTGAGCCAGGAGCCCGGAACCCTATCCTATGTCCCATAAGGGGCCCAAGCCCTTGGTCCTTCACCTACTGCCTTCCCAGGCACATTAGCAGGAAGCTGGATTGGAAGTGGAGCAGCCAGGGGTGGAACTGGTGCTCCCAGCCTGAGGTGCTGGTGTTCCAGGCTGTGGTTTAACCTGCCGAGCCACAGTACTGACCCTCGTTTATATAATTTATAAAAATGATGCGCACACTCATCACTGGGCGGCACAGACTTGACTTTACTGTCAGTTTTGTTACTGAAGACTTGGCTTTACCCAGACCTCAGAAACTTGTCTGAAGCTGGAGGGGTGAGAGTGTTCCCTCTGATGGCTGTGCTGAGTGGATGTGCAAAGAAATGCCTGCATAGTAAGCATTAACCTGCCCCTTCTTCCCTCTTGTCTACCTTAACCCCACGTCACTGACATACTTCCTAATTCCATGGAGCAAGCAGAAACCCCTGGCTGAGAATGGCCTCTTTTTCTTGGGACCACTCATGTGACACCGTCTTGTCGTCCCCTGAGGTACAGACGTGCCCACCTGGGCTCTGGGTCACTTGTCCTCTTCCCCCACTGGGAACCTCACCTGTTGGTGACTTTGCCTTCCTTCCTTTCCTTTTCCTTCCTTCCTTCCTTCCTTCCTTCCTTCCTTCCTTCCTTCCTTCCTTCCTTCCTTTTTTTTGACAGGCAGAGTGGACAGTGAGAGAGAGACAGAGAGAAAGGTCTTCCTTTTGCCGTTGGTTCACCCTCCAATGATCCGAAGTCAGGAGCCAGGTGCTTCTCCTGGTATCCCATGCGGGTGCAGGGCCCAAGGACTTGGGCCATCCTCCACTGCACTCCCTGGCCATAGCAGAGAGCTGGCCTGGAAGAGGGGCAACCAGGACAGAATCCGGCGCCCCAACTGGGACTAGAACCCAGTGTGCTGGTGCCGCAAGGCGGAGGATTACCCTAGTGAGCCATGGCACTGGCCCCGCCTTTCTTTCTTATAAAGATTTATTACTTTACTCGAAAGAGTTACACAGAGAGAGAAGGAAAGGCAGAGAGAGAGGGGTGGGGGAAGTCTTCCATTTGCTGATTCACTCCCCAATTGGCCACAACAGCTGGACTTGCGCTGATCTGAAGCCAGGAGCTTCTTCTGGGTCTCCCACACAAGTGCAGGGGCCCAAGCACTTGGGCCATCTTCTACTGCTTTCCCAGGCCATAACAGAGAGCTGGACTGGAAGTGAGCAGCTGGGACTCCAACCAGCGCCCATATGGGAGGCTGACACTGCAGGCAGCAGCTTTACCCGCTGTGCCATAGTGCTGGTCCCGACTTCTTTCTTAAACACAGCCCTCCTTTCTCCGAATTATTCTCCCATCGGTTTCTAACCATGTTCAAGCACATCCAATTAAAAACAAACTAATCCTCATTCGGTCCTTCATTTCCCTGGGAGTCGGGCCTGAGCAGTCACCTTCCCTTCACTGCTGAACCGCTCTGGAGTCGGAAGAACTGGCTGTCCCGGAAGCCTCCATTTCCTTACCTTCCTGGACTTAGCCCGCTTCACTCCAGCTTCCGCCTCTCTGCTGATCAGTGAGCTTCCCACCAGTCAATCAGTGAGGATTTCCCACAGGACTTGTCACCGACTGTGACACTCTTGGTCGTTCCTTCTAGAAACACTTTCCAGCTTTGAAATTTTTGTTTCATTTTCATTTATTTGAAAGGCAGAGAGAGAGAGACTGAGATTTCTTCTCTTTCTCCCCAGGTGGCCACAGGAGTCGGGGCTGGGCCAGCTGAAGCAGGAGCTAAGAACTCAGCCTGGGTCTCCCAGGTAGGTGGAGGGTGCCTGCTGCCTCCACGGGTGCACATTAGCAGAAGTTGAACAAACGCACACTTGGAACTTTGGTTTTGCCCCGGATCCACCAAGTGAAGTCATGCCTCCTTCTCAAGCCTCAGAGGCTGCCTCTGCTGGAAAAGCTAAAGTTTCCCTTTTGTGTGTTCTCATGACGCTGTCCGTGTCCACGTAGGCACGTGCCATGCACTCATTTACAGTGTAATTATTTCTCTTTTGTAGTCTGACCCCTACCAGAGTGCAAGCTCTACGTGGACGATTCTGCTTTCTCTTTTTCACCTCTCATGGGAGTTAGCGTGTGGCCAAGTTCATGGTGAGTGTGAGATCCCTTTTTTTGATTAATTTCATGATCATATTCTGTTTCTGGTGAACAGCCACATTCGAACTTCAGAGAACGTAAAAAGAGCGCCAACTAAAGAAGGAAGAGGCGGTGCTTGATTTATCTGCTTAGTTATGAAAATAATTAACTGGATCAGAAATAGCGGCAGAGCTTCGGTTCCCCGAGTGCTACTGTGGTGAACCAAGAGCCCTTTCCGTCTCGCATTGTTGCGTGGAGAAGATATCTGAATCCCAAATATTGTGAGACTTTCCCCCTGCTCTGGTTTTATCTCTAATAAGTGACCTGCCCTCTGCTTGTGCCTGTTGGTCAAGCATAAGCCTCACGTCCTAAACAGATGCAAACAATTAGGGAGCAGCCTCTCTAAACAAGGGTGTCCTGGGAAAATAAAGTCGCACTGTGATAATTTGGAAAGAATACTGATGACCTCCAGCAGCTTGCAAACAGTACGGGCGCTTGTACTATTTGTGAGAACACACACCCTGCAGTCCCCAGGGAGGGGACCGGCCCCTGCTCATGCCCGCGAGGCACTCATACTTTCCCTAGGATGGGCTGCCAAGACATTATCACTCCTGTCTTTTTTCTAAACACAGTGCAGGTCCGAGGTGAATGTGACCCCACTTTTTCCTTCCCCAAGTCAGTTCTGCTTATAGGATTTTGTGATCGTAGTTTTCAGTGCAAGCAGCGATTCATCTGGATATAAGAGCCTGCCAGACACTGGGGATCACACGCGGCTAACTCAGCATAGAAAGCTGGTTTCTGGGCCGGTGCCGCGGCTCACTAGGCTAATCCTCTGCCTTGCGGCGCCGGCACACCAGGTTCTAGTCCCGGTCGGGGCGCCGGATTCTGTCCCGGTTGCTCCTCTTCCAGGCCAGCTCTCTGCTGTGGCCAGGGAGTGCAGTGGAGGATGGCCCAAGTACTTGGGCCCTGCATCCCCATGGGAGACCAGGAGAAGCTCCTGCCTTCGGATCAGCGTGGTGTGCCGGCCGCAGCGGCCTTTGGAGGGTGAACCAATGGCAAAAGGAAAACCTTTCTCTGTCTCTCTCTCTCACTGTCCACTCTGCCTGTCAAAAAAAAAGTTTTTTTCTGAGAAAGATGTCAGGGCCACTTGGAAGGGTGAGAGACGTGGCCTCTGCCAGTGGTCCCTCCGCTGTCTGTGCTGGGAAGTTCAGTCTGCACACGACTCCAGGTTTCTTCCTCATGCTTGGCCCGTCTGGTTCTCATGTCAATGCAGTGTCACAACTTCTGAGTCCCCTGACGTCACCCCTCTAGGCCCGTGTCACGTAGCTATTATACCCTCCGCCAAGAACAAAGTGAGAGCCTGAGATGTCGCCTCTACAGAACAAGGTAGCACGGAGCCAGTCCTAGTCTGGTTGATTAAAATGATGTCTGGGCAAGGCAGTTTTTCTTCCTCATTTGCTTTAATGCCTTTGTCTTCATCTTGATGATAATTCAAGTTCATGGCTGGTTTTGCTGCCCGCAGCTTTTTTATGAATGTGTGTTCCTGTGTTGTCTGAGGCCAACCTGAGCAAGAATGACTCCTTCTTCCTTTTTTTAAATTTATGTTTTTAAAGATACAGAATATTTGGAGGAACAAATTACACACAAATACACATGTGCAAAAATTGTATGCTTTAGGACAAGAGCGATTGTTTTACAGAGGAATCTTGGTTTTGTTAAATTACTTACCAGATTTTTTTTCTTTAAAAAGGAGACCTGCCTGGTGTTCTCTGCTGAAATAATTACTTGCTAGAAAATCTAGGCAGAAAACAGATTTTCCTTGCTCTTTGTTAAGAGTTGCTAGGTAGAATACAGAATTCCTAGCTAAATTTTTGAATTTCATATAAATGACAATTTTTCTTTTTCTTTTTTTTTTTTTTTTTGACAGGCAGAGTAAACAGTGAGAGAGAGAGACAGAGCGAAAGGTCTTCCTTTGCCGTTGGTTCACCCTCCAATGGCCGCCACTGCCGGCGTGCTGCGGCCGGTGCACTGCGCCGATCCGATGGCAGGAGCCAGGAGCCAGGTGCTTCTCCTGGTCTCCCATGGGGTGCAGGGCCCAAGCACTTGGGCCATCCTCCACTGCACTCCCTGGCCACAGCAGAGGGCTGGCCTAGAAGAGGGGCAACTGGGACAGAATCTGGTGCCCCGACCGGGACTAGAACCCAGTGTGCCGGTGCCGCAAGGCGGAGGATTAGCCTAGTGAGCTGCGGTGCCGGCCGCTTAAATGACAATTTTTCAGTAATTCCAGGTTCCAAACATTGCATGGATATATTTATACTTAACAGATGAGTTCTTATTGGCCTGACATCGGCAATCTCACTAGGGTAGAAGAAAACCTTAAATTATCTTTTAAACATTTCGTTGCAAAACTTCAGTTTGTCACACAGTTTTTTTTTTTTTTTTTTTTTTTTTTTTTGGCAACATTTCTCTTTCCTGCATCAACTGGAGTGCCCTGTGTCAGGTGATGACGTGTGGAAGTTCTCTGTGACCTGAGAACATGGGTACAAAGGTTGTGTTTCTGTGCTTAGGAACCAAATGTGATTCAAGCAGTTTAACACTGAAGAGTGCACCATGCGTGGCAACAAGGGCTGTGCGGAAGGAGGTGAGAAGGCTTTATTGCTGCGATCTTCGGAGACTCCAGTCACTCACTCACGTGTATGTGTGTGTGTTTAGTTGATATTTGGGACTTGTTTATGATGGAACTTGATTACAGTGACAGCTAATACAGTTTCCATGGTATTTAAGATAAATGCAAGTGCTAGACTATAGACTACAAGACCCCTGCGTTTTCTGGCTCTGCTCCACTTTTTTTTTTTTTTTTTTTTTTTTTTTTTTTTTATTTGACAGTGAGAGAGAGAGACAGAGAGAAAGGTCTTCCTTCCGTTGGTTCACCCCCCCAAATGGCCACCACGGCCGGAGCCACATTGATCCGAAGCCAGGAGCCAGGCGCTTCCTCCTGGTCTCCCATGTAGGTGCAGGGCCCAAGGACTTGGGCCATCCTCCACTGCCCTCCTGGGCCACAGCAGAAAGCTGGACTGGAAGAGGAGCAACCGGGACTAGAACCTGGCACCCATATATGATGCCAGCGCTGCAGGCGGAGGACCAACCAAGTGAGCCACGGTGCTGGCCCCTTTGCTCCACTTCTAAGTTCCCCAGATCCTTCTGCAGGAACACACACGTGGAGTGAGCTGTATTGGATCTGAGTTGAGAACAAACAGAAAAAGCGCACAACCAGAGAGGATCAAGGCCCCGCTGCAAAAGTGGTCCGGGTCCGGATCCCAAGGGCCCTGGACAGAACCCTCCTCTCCCAGTGTTGTCAGCATAGGCACACACTCTGCATGAGGGGACTGGGTCACGTGGCCATTCCCACACGACAGCTGTTATGATTCCCGGGAAGGAGCTAAGAAGAGAGCAGTCAAGGTGAGAACAGAAGAAGGTGGCAGGGAAAGAGAACCAAGAACACACTGACATTTGTGAGCCTTGTCTTAAACCTTTTAAGGATTAAGATGAAATGAACAGCAACCAGTGCTGTGGTATAACATGCAGCCTGTGACATGGGCATCCCATATGGGCGCTGGTTCAAGACCCGGCTGCTCCACTTCTGATCCAGCTCCCTGCTAATGCTCCTGGGAAAGCAACAGAAGGTGTCCCAAGTGCTTTGGCCCCTGCACCCATGTGGAAGACCCTGATGAAGCTCCTGGCTCCTGGCTTCAGCCTGGCCCAGCTCTGGCCATTGCAGCCATTTGGGGAATGAACTAGTGGAAGGAAGATCTCTCTAACTCTCCCTTTCTCTTTCTCTTTCTGTTACTCTACCTTCCCAAAAAATATAATAAATATTTATGAAAAAATGAAATGAAATGAAAAATCCTAGTGTGTTGTTTTGCCTTCAGGCCCTTCCCAAGTCTTGCTGTGACTGATGCAATAAATGAGTTGTAACTGGTGAAACAGTTATTAGCATTTGCCTAAGGAAATGCAAAGCCAAAACAGCTCAGAGAAGTCTGTCCAGCCCCTGCGGTTCTGATGGGGAGTGAAAAATTAATATTTTGAAATATCAAAATGATTCACATTATTTTGGAAGATTTTCTGAACAATCGTTGGATTGCTTTTTGACTTTTTAACCTTTCAGCATAGACACAGTCTACTATCTTTTAAGCCCCTCGTGAAACTGCTTGCTTTGTGCAGCATGCAGTTGATAGAGAAAACTTGAGGGCAAACAAAGCTCCATTCCTAAGAAGTCCTTCATAAGCATACACCTTGAGAATCCAAGATCTGAGAAGTCAAACAATACTGCTTAGAGACCATCAAGAATATCATCTTCTTTATAGAGAGAAAGCAGAAATGCTTTTTTTTTTGTTTTGGTACAAGAAAAAACACTTAACATCAGTGTCTTTAATGTACATTTTTTTAAGATTTATATTTTTATTTGAAAGGCAGAGGCAGAGGCAGAGAGAGAAAGAGAGAGAGAGGTCTTCCATCTGATGGTTCATTCCCCAGATGGCTGCAATGGCCAAAGCTGTGCCAATCCGAAGCCAGGAGCCAGGAGCTTCTTCTGGGTCTCCCATGTGAGCGCAGGGGCACTAGCATTTGGGCCACCTTCTGCTGCTTTTCCCAGGTGCAATATCAGGGAGCTGGAACTGAAGTGGAGCAGCTGGGACTCGAACTGGGATGCCTGCACTGCAGGCAGTGGTTTACACCATAGCACCGGCCCCCACATATATTTTTAATTAATTAACTTTCTTTGAAACTCATAGAGAGAAAAACAAAAACACAGATCAAAAACAGATCTCCTATCCATTTGGTTCACTCCCCCAAATACCCATAGCAGCCAGGGTTGAGCCAGGCTGAAGCCAGGATCCCAAAACTTAATCCGGGTCTCCCTCGTGGGAGGCGGGTCCCAACTACTTGAGCCATCACTGGTGCTCCCGAGGCTGTGGGTTTACGGAAAGCTAGACTGGACAACAGAGCCAGGACTTGAATCCAAGCATTCTGCAGTGTAGGCATCCCAAGTGGTGGCTTAACCAAGACCACCACATCAAAATGCCTTCCTCAGATGAACGAATGTACTTTCTGAAATTTGTTTGAGAGAGAGAGGGGGCACTCCTATTTGCTGATTGCCTCCCCAAAAGTATGCCCTGGCCAGGGCTGTGCCAAGCCGAAGGCATGGAGCTGGTGTTGAACCCAGGTACTCTGATGTGGAATGGGGCCATCTTCTTCTTCTTCTTTTTTTTTTTTTTTAAGGTTTATTTATTTATCTGAAAGGCAGAGTTAAGAATTAGAGAGGCAGAAGGGGAGAGAGAGAGAGAGAGAGAGAGAGATGTCTTCCATCTGCTGGTTCACTCCCCAAATGGCTGTAACAGTCAGAGCTGAGCTGATCCAAAGCCAGGAGCCAGGAGCTTCTTCCGGGTCTCCCACGTGGGTGCAGGTGCCCAAGGACTTGGGCCATCTTCCATTGCTTTCCCAGGCCATAGCAGAGAGCTGGATCGGAAGTGGAGCAGCTGGGACTCCACTCCCATATGGGATGCCGGCACTGCAGGTGGCGGCTTTATCAGTTATGCCACACCGCAGGCGGATGGAGGGGGGCATCTTAACCACCAGGCTATGCGCATGCCCCTGAGGCACATGTTTTGGCAGAGCCTTATGAATTAGGACTCATTCCAGAGTAAACAGTATGCGGCCCAGAGTTGCTGTGCGTGATTGAGGCTCTGTAGATTAATAAATTCTGGCACTTGAAAGTTGCTGGGTTATAAGGATGAGATGTTGCAAAGCTCACCTACGGTTAGGAATTTGCCCTAAGGTAGCCACAATCCCCCAGCTTTAGAAACCGTGAAATCCGGTCACACAGGTGGAGAGAAGCCTCCCTGAGCCCCTCAGGTCAGCCGCCTGTAGCCCCAGGCTTAGGTTTCATTAGAGCGCATCATTACCATAGCTTGCATAGCTACAGATGCAAATGACTGCCATGAATCATTTGCATTTTCAAAGAAAGCCTTTAGGAGGCTGAAGCCCCTCCCGCTCCAGGAGCTGGTGACCACATCACCGTTGACTGTGACCTCTGACTGACATAACATCCTAGCCCTGTTCAAGAGCACACTTGAAACTGGGCTGGATCAAGCACACAACTAATGAATTTAATAGCCTCATTAGGTAACTGCCCCTTAACAGTTCACAGGATGCCCTGGGCATTTTAAAGCAGGCATTAGAGGAGAAAGCTTTGCTCCCACGCAGCCTTGGTGCTCGGAGCTGCCCGCTTGTCAGGTTCCATCTGTGCGATGCGTGTCCTGCACGGCTGCTGAAGGAGGCAGTCATTTTAAATGGCTCCAAATGAGATGGTTATTGCCCATTATTTATTTACTTTATCTTGGAGTCACAAAAAATGACATAGGCCCGGATCTGAGGCTTCTTCCTTTGTCTGGGCTTTGGCTCTCCTTGGAGTTTAGTTGGAGACGTTTTGTGTGCCGTGAGCTGCATTTTAAGTTGCTGTCCCGCAGCCGGTCAGTTTGCTGAGGCTGGGTGGAAAGCTACGCCTCTTGTCTGCTCTTCCGCTTGGAACTTGTGGCTGCTTCCGTGTGCACCTGTCTGTGGCACGGTTTTCTTGCATTCCTTGTGGGATACATAGTTTTGCACATTAGATAAGCAGATAATATATTAATTTAGTCCCTGGCAATACCTAAAACACTGAAAAAGATTAGAAAGAGACCGCATGACTCAGGAATGGGGAGGAGGAAGAATCCAAGTGTCAAGGTCATTCCAAATCTCAGGAATTCTCTGATTAGCCACAAGGAAGGGGGATGCCTTTCCAGGCAGGACTCTGATGAACACATCCATGTCTGTCGAGCGTTCCCCATCTGTGAATCTATGAAAATCTCATGTTCAATTTGTATCCATGTAAATCAGGGCCTGCTAACCCTTTTCATGTCAATGTAGACACAGAAAACGCTGTCTGTTCCACTCACTGGAGTGGAGGAGGCTGGAGGGGACCTATAGGAAGCCTGAGGGAGAATTCATTGTTTTTACGAAGGATTATGTGCAGCAAAGTTTAAAAGCGTTAGGAGAGATATTAAATATCAAACCAACAAACAAAATACTCTCATAATTTTTAATGAGAGCGGTAAACTCACTTTCCTTTATGGTTGAAAAGCTATCTGCGATTTCTGGTGAAGACTTTTAATGAGTTCTTCAATATTTAAAAAATTGACATGTAATGACTGTACCTATTTAATTCCATAGTCATATAATGTGTAATGTGTAATGGTCAAATCTGAGTAATTAGCATTTCTATCTCCTTATGCAAGTATTATTTCTTTGTATTTAGAAAATACTGTATTAATCTATAGTCTCACGAATAGCATATAGAGTTTTCTTTTCTCCATATCCTTGCTGATACTTGCAATTTATATATATATATATATATTTTTATATATGTATGATTCAAAAGTATAAGACCAGTGACCAGACCTTTTGTTATCCTAATACGTTACTTTTGCTTCTTTCTGTGTACTGGAGAGTCTTACTTACAAACTTATGGTAATAACTAAAGAACCAGTGGTTTTTGATACTGGATTTTCCGAGAGGAGGAACTGAAAGTGTCACAAAGAAAAAAACAATAAAACAGAGTTGCCTATCTTTGCCCTTCTGTCCAATAGTAAATTGAAGGGTTCTGTTCGAAGATTAGTTAAAAAAAAAGGAAATAAATTTTTTACTTAAAGTTTTCTTTACACTAGAGTAGCTAATTTAACCTTTTTCTTCTTAAAGAAATTTAAGAAATATATATAAATATAAATATGTAAATATATAAAATATGTAAATATATATTTTTTTTTGCTCAGAGGAAAGCTTTATTGACTGTGTGATAAGGATAGGTGCTGTGGAGGGGCAGCCAGGAGTATAATTTATTTTAAAAAAACTCATTTATTTCCTTGAAAGGCAGAGTTACATAGTTGCAGGGAGACAGAGAGAGAGAGAGGTCTTCCATCTGCTGGTTCACTCCCCACCTGGCCGTAATGGCTGGACCCGAGCTGATCTGAAGCCAGGAGCCAGGAGCTTCTTCCAAGTCTCCCACGTGTGTGCAGGGGCTCAACACTTGGGCCATCTTTGCTTTCCTGGGTCACGTCATATCAGAGAGCAGCCGGGCCTCGAACCGGCGCCCACTGGGATGCCCACACTGCAGGCGGCGGCTTTACCTGCTAGGCCACAGCACCTGCCCCATCGCCTTCCTGTTTCAGCTGCACTTTTCTGATTCCTTTCTTTCAGTGTATCAGTGTTCTGTTTTTATTCTGTTTTCCTTCCTGAAACTCTCTCTCTGCCTGGCGCCTTCCTCCGAAATCTCCCCTTTCCCTTGTATTCGTCTCCAACGTATAGTACACTTTCATTAATTTCTCAAACAGTTGGCGTTGAGTTGCACCCTGACTGTGACACTGCACTGACCTGGGCGTGGTTCCTGTTGTCCTTCCTGTCTGTTTCAGTCTACATTTCCTGCTGGTACCTTAGCGATCTCTTTGCTCGTAGACCAATTAATCATGCCTTCTTTGGGAGGTTGATGAGGTTCAATAATTCCTTGACGTGCCCCCATCAAAGGATTATAAGTGTCCCTGTCCCTTCCCCTGAAATCTGGGCAGGCTCTGTGTCTGCTTCAAAATATAGGTGCTGCTGGGAGCCCTGACTTCTCCACTTCTGATCCCACTCCCTGCTAATGGCCTGGGAAAGAAGTAGAAGATGGCTCAAGTGCTTGGGCCCCTGCACCCGCATGGGAGACCTGCAAGAAGCTCCTGGCTCCTGGCTTCGGCCTGGCCCAGCCCTGGCCATTGCAGCCATTTGGGGAGTGGACCAGAGGCTGGAAGATTTCTCTGTAACTCTGCCTTTCAAATAAATAAAATTAAGACAAATAAATCTTTAAAAAAAATAGTCTGTAATGATAATGAAGCTTTGTGGCCTCGGGCCTTAGAAGCCTGGCTTCTACTTCTGCCCCATGGAAGAGCTTACTCTTGGAGCATTGAGCTGCCATGTAGGAAATCCAGCTCTCCTCTGGGGAAACCACGGGCTGGAAGAGGGGCTTTGCTGGGTTCAACCTGCAGCAAACCCTCACCAAGGCATCAAATGCATGGTGAGCCCAGAGCAGCTCAGTGGCAGGCCAAATGCCTCTGAGGGCCTTCCATCAACTCCATGTAGATGATCGTGTAGCCGAAACCTGCTCTAGTTCTTGCCCTACAAATCAAGAAATGTGAGAAAAAGGCTGTGGCTTTAAGCTAGAGTTTGTTCCATTGCAAAAGACATAGCCAGAAGCCACCCCCCTCCTTGAAACTGTCTCTGCTCCTCCTCATCCTCCTGCGGCCCCTTTTCTCACTGTAGCTCTTCCGAGAGGACCATTCTGAGGCATGTGTTCCATCCAAATGCTCTTATTACCCAGGTACACATGCTTGTTGTCACCAATGCTATGTTATTTAAAAATTTTATTTCCTAGAGCAGTTATAGGTGTACAGCAAATTGAGTGGAAAGAATACAGTTTGCACTGCTATGTTTTCAAGGTCCAGTTCCCCATCACTGTCTCTATGGAATGTTCTCTGACTTCTCCTAGAAGTCAATAAAAGTTTCTTCTTCCAGCATTTCATAGCTCCTTTTCTTCAAAATTCTGACAAGAGTTTCATTTTCTAATCTATTTTACCTGTCTTTTTTCTTTACCAGGCTGTAAGAGCAGAGTCCATGTATAATTTCTCTGTGTTTCTCCTAAGTACCTGCTATGATTCCATCTTATCATGGCACATATTGGATGTGTCACACTGTGCTGCTTGTATGTTCGCAAGTTTTCCTCTTTTATTTTGCTGAGAGCTATGAGGTTATATCTTTTTTGTTTTCCTGCCTCCTGGTGCCTTGAGCAATGTCAAGTATATGGTAGGTGGTTGATAAGGAAGCTGTCAGATCAACGGTAAAACTTCAGCAAGAACACCAATAAGCATTAAATAGTCATCATAAGCAATCAATAATCACAGGAAGTACAGAAAGTTTTGTTTTCAGCTGGATTTATTTGTTGTGAATGTCCTTATTTCCTGGTATTTCCTAAAACTTGGTGACCTTTATGTTTGTTTAGACATCTTTTATGGGTGAAAATATATTTCTAACTCTTTGAAATTATGACTTTTTATGTCAGTAGAAACATACAAAGGAGAACAGAACAGTTTGGGTCACAATCCATCCTTCAAGCTCTGTTTTCCTCAGAGCAGCTGACATTTAAAACTCATCGTCCCTCCCCACTTGAATCCCGGTGTTGACCTCAAGGAGTTTGTGGAAAGCACAGGATTTCTAGGGCAAAGAGGAGCACAGCGGGGCAAAGCAAATGAGAATAAAGGACAGGGAGGATAATGTGGGCTTGATGAGGTCCAATTCAGACCAAGAGCAGAGAGAATTTGGAGGGTGGAGGGAAAGGAAAGGGCCCAGCGGTGAAGACTGTAGCGACGTCAGGTCAGGAGATGAGCAAGACTGGAGCTCTCGCAAAGGCGCGGAGGGCCAATCTCCAAAGTAGCAACTGTGGCCTTCTAATTCTTTAAGGGCACATATAACTTCAAAATATTGGCCATGCAAATAAAAGAGTAAAATTCCCCTCTGACACTATCTTCTGAGCCAAGCAAATCTTTTTGGCTTTAAGTTTTACAGGAGAACTGAGAATACAAGGACACCTTGAGAAGTTCATGGAAGTGGAATTAAAAGAAGTTTATTTGGGGGGGGGGGCGCAGCCTGTGGCACAGCGGGTGAAGCCGCCACCTGCAATGCTGGCATCTCATAGTGAGTACTGGTTCCTGTTCTGGCTGCTCCACTTCTAATGCAGTACCCTGCTAACATGCTTAGGAAAGCAGTGGATGATGGCCCAAGTATTTAGGTTTCTGCTACCCATGTGGGAGACCCAGATGAAGTGCTTGGCCTGGGCCTGGGCCAGCTCTGGCCATTGTGGCCATTTGGGGAGTGAACTAGCAGATGGAAGATATCCCCTCCCCCCAATCTCTCCCTCTCTCTCTATGTAACTCTGCATTTCAAATAAATAAATAAATAAATAAATAAATAAATACTTATGGTATATTACACCTGTGGCTGTTAACTGATATGTGTTAAGACAGAAGAAAATAAGTACCTCTGATTTCTAGAATGCCTATCAAATTAATGCAAATACTGACATGAAGAACTAAAGTCTGTTAGTTGCCTGCATCTTGTTGCAGGTTTCTGGTGTGTAAAGTTTACAATGACAATGATCTTGAGAGAGAGACTTCTTTGCCACTCTAAAAATGTTCAGCTTCTCTCCAAAGAGGAGAAGGAAGATGAAAAGCTTGAACTTTTCATCTCTAACTCAAAAAAAGAAAAAAGACATGTCAGGGAGTGAAAATATTGATAATATATTGACAAGGCATACATCTTGAAGCTCCAGAAAGTTGTATTAGAATATCACTCACCAGTGTTGCTCCTTTGCTATTTGCGATACATGATTTGTAGTGCACTTCCGGCTGGTTCCAAGGCGGTTGTCTCTCACGCCATGGTTGGCAACACCTGCTCTAACATGATGTTGTGCAGAGCTGCCTTAGCCCTCTGAGACTGCAGTCAATGCCTGTGGACCTTGGAACAGTCTTGAATGTCTAATACATTTTCCTACCTTGTTTTCAATATAAACCACTTTTATTTATCTTGGGACTCCACTGGCTGAAATTCAAGGCCTCTCTCCAATGCCAGCATCTAAAATCTTCATTTTATCAGCATTGAACACATTTAAAAAGATGTCAGGATGCATTATAAAAACTTCATCAGAAAAAGCTAGAAACATCCTCCATCTTCTATCATCTCCAGATACTCAGAAGATTTATCATAGGAGAGAATGTCGGAGATGCTGCTCTGAAGACTTTAGCATAATGATTGGGCCTGCCAGGACTTGACATTATTGTGCTTATTTATTTATTTTTAAAGATTTATTTTATTTATTTGAAAGGCAGAGTTACGGGGAGAGAGAGAGAGGGAGAGGGAGGGAGAGAAAAAAAGAGAGGTCTTCTATTCGCTGGTTCACTCCCCAAATGGCTGCAATGGCCAGGGCCAGACTGAAACAGGAGCAGAGCTTCTTCTGGGTCTCCCACGTGGGTGCAGGGGCCCAAGCTCGTGGGCCATCTTCTACTGCTTTCCCAGGCCATAGCAGAGAGCTGGACTGGAAATGGAGCAGCTGGGACTTCAACTGCCACCCACATGGGATGCCGGTGTGAGGAGTCAGATGGGTTAATAGATAGTCAGGGGATCCCAATGGAATTTGGGGTGTAAAATATTTGCTTAAATCTCTTTGCCGTCTGCTTGGAAATTCTTCTTCCATGTGAGACAAAGAACCAAGGTAACAATAATTTCTCTGCTGACGTTTTCCCGTAACACTGGAATCTCAGGAGGAGGCTTTGCCCACTACGCCACAACACCAGCCTTGACATTATTGAGTTTACAGCATAATATCTTGCATTTTCTTTCCTACAAGGAGAGATGCCCTAGTCAACGGATTGTAAGTCTTGTGCCTCTCTTCATTCTATCCTTGTGTGAGTTTATTGCAAGGCGTCAGACAACAGATTGGGTGCCAAGGACCAGATGTGCAAGTATAGAGCACTGGGTGGGCATTTGGGCTGTTGGTTAAGACATCTTCAGCTGGCGCTGCGGCTCACTAGGCTAATCCTCCACCTAGCGGCGCCGGCACACTGGGTTCTAGTCCCGGTTGGGGCGCCGGATTCTGTCCTGGTTGCCCCTCTTCCAGGCCAGCTCTCTGCTGTGGCCCAGGAGTGCAGTGGAGGATGGCCCAAGTGCTAGGGCCCTGCACCCCATGGGAGACCAGGAGAAGCACCTGGCTCCTGCCTTCGGATCAGTGCGATGCACTGGCCGCAGCGTGCCAGCCGTGGTGGCCATTGGAGGGTGAACCAACGGCAAAAGGAAGACCTTTCTCTCTGTCTCTCTCTCTCTCTCTCTCTCTCTCACTGTCCACTCTGCCTGTCAAAAAAAAAAAAAAGACATCTTCTGCCCATAACAGATTGCCTGAGTTTGACTTCTGGCTCTGGCTCCTGAGTCCAGCTTCCTGCCAGTGGAGAGCCTGGGAGCCAGCAGTGATGGCTCAAATGATTGGGTTCCTGCCACCCACATGGGAGACCTGAGTTCCTAAGCTCCTGGCTTTGACCTGGCCCAGTACTGGCTATTGCCTACATTTTGGGAGAGAACCAGAATGGCTGTCTGTCTGTCTCTGTCTTCAATAAGAATTAAAAAATTATTTGGCACCTTCTGTGAGCAAATTTTATTAATTTTTTATGCTTAGATTTGGAGTTTATAAAAATGAATAGTGTGGCTCCTCTTGAAGAGCTAAGCGTAGATGCTAATGCAGTGTGTAGACATCCTCTAAGTGAAGTGCAGGGTCACAGTCCCTACTGTGCATGGGAACCTCTTCCCCAAAGGGAGGAACTTTGAGCTGGGCCTTGAGGAATGAGAGGACTTTACAGAGGAGGAAGAAACCTAACCAGCATTTAGCTAGAGGGAACAACGTTCTCATATTTTTGGGGTTAAGAAGTTTGGGAGAAATGCAAAGAGTTCTGGGTAACTAAATTTAAAGAATTAATGTGGCTGTCTTGCTTCAAGCCTCATTTGTATGTGGGGTCTTCAGAAAGTTCATGGAAATGCTATGAAAAATTATGCATGGATATCACAATTTTTCTTTGCATCAGTGTAAACTTATCTTTTAATTCCATTCTCCATGAACTTTTAAAATCCCCTTGTATTTTATTTCTGAGCATATACCGTGGCTTCTCTCTCTGTCCGGTGCTTCCTGAAGTGGTAGATAAACCATGACCCAGAGAGACTCGGCAGCTAGTGTCCCTCCACAGTGCTGTCCCGGGGGCTGGTGTGTACAGACACGCCTCTAAACCCTCCTAGTGGTTTGAGGCAAGCGAGCAGTATTTTGCTGCTAGAGACTCATTGGAGGAAGGCAGAGAGGACTGAAGCACAAAGAGCAGCCCATGCCCCACGCAGGAGCAGGTTAGATTCTAACTCTGTCCAGAGAGACCTGGTTCAGATGTGTGCATCTCCCAAGCTCACAGATGTTTACTTAGGCAGAGTGACAGAGAGGCAGAGGGAGAGACAGAGAGCTCTCAGCCACTGGTGTTGAGGCTTGGGGCTGGGCCACACTGACGCCTGGAGCCGGGAATCCATCCTGGTCTCCCACATGGGTGGCAGTGGGCCAAGCACTTTGGTCATTTTCCGCTGCCTTTCTCTGCACATTAGCAGGCAGCTGGATAGGAAGTGGGACTTGAAGCACACTCCAATATGGGATTCCAGCAAAGCCAGCGCTGGCACTGGTCCCGCTCCTTTTTAAGAGAAGGAACAGAGAGGGCAACTATCTGCCACCTTGAGACTCCCCCCCCCCCCCCAATAAACAGTCACCCTGATGGAGCAAGGACAGAAGCCGTAGAGCCATTTTAGTTCCTTGCCTGTGTGATTGACAGCAGATCCAATCCCTGAGGGTCTTCCTAGCTGCCTGCATTCTTCCCCAAACCAGCTCAGCCCCTCCGAATGCCCTCCATGTCATGACCCTCAGCTGTCTGGTCTGTATCAACTTAGCTTGTAGGGGAGCCGAGCTCTCTGCCACTTGTTGGCCCAGTGTGCATGCCGGATGTGTCACCTCTCAGGTTTATTCCCTGAATGAACTTGTTCTGCCTCCTCTTTGTTCTGTTCTTCTTTCTTGTAGACCTCACTTACCCTCCATCATTGTTTACCACCCACCAAGAAAGCAAGTGCTTAGTAGTTCAATCTTGTTCGACCCGGTTACAACTTATTTACAGAGTGTTGGTTATAGGAGTATAGGAATTCACCCCTTTCTGGAATGACCAGCTTCTAGAACATTCTAGAAAGATCCTGCTTTCTCAGGTGCATTAGTAGGGAGCTAGATCAGAAGCAGAGCAGTCAGAACTTTTTTTTTTTTGTTGTTTGTTTTTTTGTATGATTTATTTATTTATTTGCAAGTCAGAGTTACGCAGAGAGAGGAGAGGCAGAGAGAGAGAGAGAGAGGTCTTCCATCTGCTGGTTCACTTCCCAACTGGCTGCAGTGGCCAAAGCTGCGCCGATCTGAAGCCAGGAGCGAGGCTTCTTCCGGGTCTCCCACGTGGGTGCAGGAGCCCAAGCACTTGGGCCATCTTCTACTGCTCTCCCAGGCCAGAGCAGAGAGCTGGATCGAAAGTGGAGCAGCTGGTTCTGGAACCGGCGCCCATAAGGGATGCCGGCACTTCAGGCCAGGGCATTAACCCGCTGTGCCACAGTGCTAGCCCCTAGAACATTCTTGAATCAGGGTGTTCAGCTGCCTCCTGGCCATCTTCACCAGGATGTCTTGTAGGCCCTTCAACTTCCACAGATTCAAGGTCAGATCCAGTCCCGGCCATAAGCCCCATCTCAGTTGTTCTGTTTGCCATACACGGTCTTGGTTAATGGCATCACCTCCCATTCACAACGTGCCAGGTATCTAGAGGCTGCATTTGACTTCTCACTTTTCTTCATGCCTTTATATCTAACCTGTCATGAAATCATATTCATTTAAGTTTCAAAATGATTTTCAGAGGTGGATGTTTGGCCAAGTGGTTAAGATACCCATGTCGCATACTGGAGTGTCTGGGTTTGATTCTGCTTCTGATTCCAGTTTCCTGATAATGTGCACCTTGGGAAGTATCAGGTAAATCATGGCTTAGGTAGTTTAGGTCCCTGACTATGTACGCCAAAGATCTGGATTGAGTTCCTGGCTCCTGGCTCTGTCCCTGGGGCATCTCTTTCTGTCTGTATGCATGTCTCTCTATCTCTAAAATTATTTTAAAAATAAAAAATTATTTTCAAATTCCTTTTGTATTTCAGTGAACACGTAATATGCCATAGTTCATATTATGCAAAAATGCATGGCTTCTCTGCTTGGGTAGCAGGGCGGGGTGGTGTTGGAGCACATGTTTATCGAAGCTCCGTTCTTCCCAGGTGAGCTATTTCAGGTTAACTCTGTCATCTGATTTCTGTCCTCTCCTGACTTCTCTGCAGAGCTATCAGTGGGGAGGAAGCGGATTATCTCCTGCGGTGGAGAAGTGGGGCAAGGTCCGTGCCGTCCTCCGAGTTCCTGCTTGTCTCCAGCTGAGGTGCCAACCTCTGTGTTCACCAATGCATCGGTGATGCCATTAGTCTCCCTTGGTCTCTGTTACGTGTTAGCATCTGCTGCTCTTCACCTTGGACCCCGCCATGGCTTCAGGTCCTCGAGGAATCTGCATTCTATGGCTTCTGCACTTGACCATAGGCCCCTTCCTTCCACAGGTCCCTTCAGCACGCCCTTGCTTCCCTGGGCAGGTGGCAACTTCTGCACGTCATGCAGGGTGTGGTCAAGGCAGCCCCTCTGTGTGCTGGATCCCTCTCATGCCAGTGCCTTTTCTGTACCTCTGCCATTAGGCCGCGTGTTCTCAGGTCCACACATATTTGCCAAGATTTCCCATGCCTCGTCCTTTGAATTCTGCCTTCTTCGCTCCTCCTCTGGGACACGAGGGCTTTCTCTTTCTGTATGGTCAGGGTATCTCTTCCTCCACCTACAGATAGCAGACTTCCTCTCATTGGAACTGGAAGATGCTTTAACTAAAGGGGAGTGCTAATTATAGAGGAAATAAAGACTTTCACTATATTTAAAATAGTATTCTCATTACAGATGGCTGCTCATATACATATACTTATGTAAATTTTTTTCTTGAAATAAAATTATACTAATTTTTCTGAAACTTTTTTAAAAAGATTTATTGATTTATTTGAAAGAGTTACACAGAGAGAAGGAGAGGTCTTCCATCTGCTGGTTCACTCCCCAGCTGGCTGCAGTGGCCAGAGCTGTGTCCTTCTGAAGCCAGGAGCAAGGAGCCTCCTCAGGGTCTCCCATGTGGGTGCAGGGACACAAGGACTTGGGCCATCTTCCACTGCCTCCCCAGGCCATAGCAGAGAGCCGGATCGGAAGTGGAGCAGCCGGGACTTGAACCGGTGACCATATGGGATGCCAGCACTGCAGGTGGCTGCCCTACCCACTACACCACAGCACAGGCCCCTGAGACTTCCTTTTTGACTTTCCTTTTTGTTTTGGCACACTTTCTGTTAAAGGACTTTCAGATATACTTCATTTTAAAAAATAGGCATGTAATATTCCATTCTGCAACTGTGTCTTTTTTTTTTTTTTTTTTTTTTTTGACAGGCAGAGTGGACAGTGAAAGAGAGACAGGGAGAAAGGTCTTCCTTCCGTTGGTTCACCCTCCAATGGCTGCTCTGGTGGTGTGCTGCAGCCGGCACGCTGCGCCGATCTGAAGCCAGAAGCCAGGTGCTTCTCGTGGTCTCCCATGGGGGTGCAGGGCCCAAGCACTTGGGCCATCCTCCACTGCACTCCCTGGCCACAGCAGAGAGCTGAACAGGAAGAGGAGCAACTGGGACAGAATCCGGCGCCCCGACCGGGGCTAGAACCTGGGGTGCCAGCGCCGCAGGCGGAGGATTAGCCTATTGAACTGTGGCGCTGGCTGCAACTGTGTCTTAATTTGTCTATTGATGGGCATTTAGTTGATATTAGATTATTTATTTATTTTTTACTATTCGGGGTTATTTCCTTAATAGGTGTCCATTATACAAGAAAAATTAAGTTTCTATTTTTCCCTTATAACCTTGTTGGTTTTTTTTGTCCTGCTTAAAAAGATTACTCCAGGACTGAAAATATATTCTTTCTTTCTTTTCTTTTATACCTTGAAATATCTATTCATTTGAATTTTATTTTGCACTTATTCTGTGATGTAGGTAGTATTTTCCATGTGTTACTGAATTATGTAGTTTAAAAAGAAAGCTAGTTTTTCAAAGAAAATAATCAAATTGGAATCAGTTACGTGAGGTAATTTAAATTGAGGGATGTTCTGATTGACGACTTTCGCACTCATCATTTCAATTCTCATTCTTTTGTCTCAGCCACTATTGCCGATGTCCTAAGACTGTCTTTGGAGTAGGATGGATGCAAATTTCCATCTCTTATGTTTACAATAGTTAGGTTGTTAATTTCCTGGATACTCAACCACAGTTGCACGTCCCCACTGCAAATGTAGCGATGTATGAGCAGAGTTAAGGCTATTTAAAATCGCTGTAGAATCCCAAAATGCACTCCTGGAGCAAGTCTATCATACTGTTAAAAATACTTTCCACAGGTACCTGTGTAACACAATATAAAGCAGAGTCATTAGTCTTCATTTTATTTTATTTATTTATTTATTTATTTATTTTGACAGGCAGAGTGGACAGTGAGAGAGAGAGACAGAGAGAAAGGTCTTCCTTTGCCATTGGTTCACCCTCCAATGGCCGCTGCGGCTGGCACGCTGTGCTGAACGGGACTAGAACCCGGTGTGCTGGCGCCGCAAGGTGGAGGATTAGCCTAGTGATCTGCGGCGCCGGCATTAGTCTTCATTTTAAAGCTATTTTTCCATAAGTACTATTTTTGCAAGAAAAAATTTGCCCTCCCCTCTGGTATCAATATGTGTATTTCTGAAGAAATTGGGAAGCAAAATACATGTTCAAAGTGGAAGGAAGTCGCTGACCCTTGGAGCATTACACGGCAGCATGGACTGTTAGTATTTGCCGCTTACTTGTATGCTATTTTGGAATTCCCCATGCTGCTTTTTTTGCATTAGAAACATTATTTTCTAGTTTTATTTTTTTATCTTTTTCCATTTTGGTCTTGTTTGGCTGGACACATCTTCAAAGAACATCTTGGAGATTTTAAGTTTCTGGGCTGGTGTGCGAAGAGATTTGGAAGCTGTTTCTGCTGTTTTCACAAGAAAAAAACATGAACCAACTACAAACCAGTGATCTTAACTTCTTCAGAGAACTGATGACTCAAGGAAAATTGCCATCCCAAAAACTGAAGAGATAGGCAATTACATAAAATCACAACTTGTTAATGTCTTTTCATTTGATAATTTCCCATAGGGAATCTTATGAATGATTATTTCCAGAACTTAAAGGTATTATTCAATTATCTTTTGGTATCTGGAAACGAATAAAAATCCTGAAGTTATTCTTATTTCATTCTTGTAACTTGTTTCCTATCTTTTAAGGCAATGAAAACATTTGCTTTTTGGCCAGCAAAAAAGAAAAAAAAAAATTGACGGACACCTGGAGAAAGCCATGGTCAACATTTTGGCATGTTTTCTCTTTTTGTTGTAATTTTGTGGTGCACACATGACTTCCGTACAAGTAGAGTGCAATAGCACCACACGTATTTTAGGCAAATGTGGAGAGATTGATCAGTAAGCTGAATACGTAGCAGAACTGATCCCAAGGCAAATGCGACCATCGTAGAATGAATTCAGGAATATCAAAGGCAATTCACAATGAGGCCAATGAGCTTAATCATTATAGATCATGTTAAAATTTTAAAATTCATCATTTTGATCAAATTAGTCCATTTCCTGTTAACATAATGAAATATCAGAGGCTGCTAAGTTTATAAAGGAAAGAGTTTATTTGACTGCTAGTTCTGGCGGTCATGACGTGGTGCCGACACCTGCTTGATTCTGTGCAGACCTCATGGAGATGGATTGCAACAGCTGGAGCAAGAGGGGAGCTCTCGTGGTGAGGCAGGAAGTCGAAGGGACAAACTGGGGATCAATGGAGGTCTCAGGAGAACCATGTTAGCTTGTCCCAAGGATAGGGCTCCACAGACCTAGGGACTTCCCACTAGACCCTGTCTGTCAAAGGTCCCACAACCTCCACACTGCCCCGCTGAGGACCAGATCACACAGGAACCCTTGCAGGGGCAGCCCTATCCAAACCCAGCAATGGTCCAGGTGCGCGCTCCTACCTGGACGTCTCAGCTGCTGGGCTGCCTGTCACTGTCAGGTTACACCTTTGTCCTCCAGGGAGATGCACATTCAACTTCTGGTGGGGGGACTTGATATGGTCACGTTGCCTCTGCGTTGCTGGACATTCTTTCCTCTAGAATTGTAGCCAGCTAAGGTGTCTACTCATCTACTCCTGATATTTCTGCCTTTGGAGATTTGGTCGTTGGTGGTTGCACATACTATGGAGACTGTCGTACACATTTAAGCTTTTTACACAACCAGAGGAAAAATACTGCAGATGATGGTGTTCACTGTTTTGTATTTTAAAGCTTTTGGATGCATGTGATGTTTTACATAATCACACAGGCCAAGTTCATCCTTACGTTTTGGACTTATAAATGTATCTGTGGAGCAATGGACTTGGCCTTCAGGTTAGCAGAATCTGTGAATTTCCGTCTGTATCTGAGCTCTTTCGGAGCGCACAGCCATTGCAGCACCTTTGGTGGAGCCGCGTGACCCGAAGCTCCCCCAGGAGGTAGCGTCGTGTGGTTCTTATCCTCTGATGGTTGGCTCCAGCCAATAAGCCACCTTCTCCGTAAGGAACAGCTTGTTAGTGAGCCCTGTGCTGAAGGTACTCATTTCTGCTACGTGCAATGCCTGAGGCTTTCTTTAGGACTAGCAGCTGTTTTTTCTTTTGCTTTCCTTTTCCAAACATTCATTAGCCACTATTCCTCATTGTTTGACCATCTTCTATGAATGCATGAGCAGGCAGTTCCAAAATCTCTTAAATGCTATGTAGTTGCCTGTGACTGGGGAAGAATGATGAACTTGGCCACAATCTTGACAGCATTGCCAAAGCCAGCAAGTCTGTTATCTTGTGCTCCACTATAATTGAATCTTGAGCACGCGTAACTATAGGGTGGGAATGAAACAGATGCCTTGGCTCTTAAACCACACAGCACATTGCTTCTTTCTTGTCAGTGACAATGTGACACCTTCCTCTGCTGATTTGCCATCCCATAAAGGGTCCTTTATTCACACTCATGTGTGAGATTGATGTTCAAGATTGAGAAGTTTTTTTTTAAAGATTTATTTATTTATTTGAAAGGCAGAGTTACAGAGAGACAGAGGCAGAGAGAGAAAGAGAGAGAGAGAGGGAGGGAGGGAGAGAAAGAGGTCTTCCATCCACTGGTTCACTCCCCAATTGGCTGCAATGGCCGGAGCTGCACCAATCCGAAGCCAGGAGCCAGGAGCTTCCTCCAGGTCTCCCACATAGGTGCAGGGAACCAAGGACTTGGGCCATCTTCCACTGCTTTCCCAGGCCGTAGCAGAGAGCTGGATCGGAAGTGGAGCAGCTGGGACTTGAACCAGCTCCCATATGTGATGCTGGCACTGCAGGTGGCGGCTTTATCCGCTATGCCAAAGCGCTGGCCTAAGAAGTTTTTTGATATGAGAGTAAAATTAAATTTTGCATTGCCATGTGGTGCCGACATAGAACTTCTGACTGTTCCCAAAAGTGTGTTCATGTCTAATATTTAAACACTGAACATACTTAATAGTACTGCTAAGCTTTGTGTATAAAGCAGAATATGGCTCAGGTAAACTTTTGTCAGTAACATAGTTTTTAGAACTGATATCTGAGCACATCTCAAAAGGTCCATTGTTTTCAGTTTTCAAAAATTACTGACAATCTTTGGCAAACATTTCAGCAAGACTTTGTTTAAAACTCAGGCTTTTGGGGCCGGCGCTGTGGCGCAGCAGGTTAAAGCCGCCTCCTGCAGTGCCTGCATCCCATATGGGTGCCAATTCAAGTCCTGGCTGCTCCTCTTCTGATCCAGCTCACTGCTATGGCCTGGGGAAGCAGTAAAAGAGGCCCAAGTCCTTGGGCCCACGCACCTGCATGGGAGACCTGGCTTCGGATTGGCGCAGCTCCGGCCGTTGCAGTCATTTGGGGAGTGAACTAATGGAATGGAAGACCCCTCTCCCTCTGTCTCTACCTCTCTCTGTAACTCTCTTTCAAATAAATAAAATAATTCTTAAAAAAAAAAAAACCTCAGGCTTTCATAGATTCTGCATTGTAATGAGGTATCTTATTTGTCAAGTCTGTTGTATAAATCCTGTTTGTAAAATATATTTGGGTATCTTATTTTTTCCTAGTGCTCCCCTCCACCCCCCCTTTTAGTAAAAAAACCTCAATAGTCTACAATGTCTATATTTTTAAACTGTGAATATTCTGACATTAACACATAACTGCTAACTCATCTTTCTTTTAAAAAGATTTTTAAAATTTGTTTGAAAGGCAGTTACAGAGAGAGAGAGAGATAGAGATCTTCCATCTGTTGGTTCACTTCCCAAATGACCACAACATCCAGGGCTGAGCCAGGCTGAAGCCAGGAGCCAGAAACTTCATCCAGGTCTCCCTGTGGGTGCAGGTGCCAAAAGACTTGAGCCATCTTCTGCTGCTTTCTCAGGTGTGTTGGTAGGGAGCTGGATCGGAAGTGGAGCAGCTGGGACAAAAACCAGTGCTCATATGGGATGCTGGTGTTGCCGGTGTTGGCTTAACCTACTGTGCCACATCGCCGGTTCCAACCCATCTTACTTTCAGCCCATGAGTTTGAACTACAAATTGAGCCTGGATGGTACCTGATGGTACCTGATGCTCCACTTTCCTGTTTACCTTTTTGGGCTCTTAAAAGCCTTTTTCACACCTTCTATGTTGTTTCCCAACTTCCCGTGTGTTCTCTCCATCTTTGCTTTTTGGTGATGCATCACTTTTTTTTCAATAAACAACCCCAAACACTGAAAAGAAATCTTCCCCAGACAACTGTCCTTGCAGCCACCCACCCAGTAGCTTCTACTCCCACTCACTGCACCTGCTTGCTTGCTCCCGTAGTGGGCAAACCCTCCGCGGCATAGCCAAGCCGACGGGGGATGGTGTGGTGGCATCCTTTTGTTAGCGTGTGAGGAGGGGGTCACCTGCCGGGTGTGGAAGGAGACTTGGGGCCCAGGTGCTTCTAAAATCCTTAAGCAAGCCTTCAAGCAATCCTCATATTTTTGGCTCATTCTCTCCACCCCTTCCCAAGTTGTGGCACCAGTTCCTGAAGTTTTGGTATACCCTGGGTTGCTTCTCACATCCTCCTTCTGCCTGTTATCACTCTTCCTGATTCTTCGGTTCCAGTTTTTAATCGCTGTTTCTTCTCCTGTTCTGTTTGTTCATGGGGGCTGTGGCTTTTACAAGGGTTTTCTTTTGCTTCCAGGAGAACGTGCCCCGGGTAGCTGGTGGTCTGTGAAGCAAGTGAGGAGGCACTTGGGGCAGACGTGAACCCAACCCACAGTCTGTGTAAGTGAGCAGTTGGATGCCCCACCTTCAGCAGGACATACAAATGCTTGTTCTTCAATGCCACTGAGATGTGTGCAGATGGGAGCTGATCAACAGTTCAAAAATACTGAGAAATACAGGTGAACTAAGAGAACTGTGCCAGTGTCTTAGGAGCCACCTGCAGTCCCTCCCGTCACAGCCACCCCCCTCTCAGTCGCTAAACAACTCCTAACAATACCTTTTGTGTTTATATAAATGGAATCACATTCAACTATTGTTTTAATAGCTGGTACCTTAAACGTTATGTGCCTGAGATTGGTTTGTGCAGATACGTGAGGTTTTAGTTCATTTATTTTTATTGCTGTATTGCATTGTATAAATAAATTTCAGTATATTTAGCCTGTGGTTTATGAATATTTAGATTTTCATTATTGTGCTCCCAGTGGGCGTGTCATAGATGCAGTATGGAGCATGGTATGAGAGGGCCTCCATCCTACGCTTGGATCTGTGACTGAGGTTGTCGGGGCAGAAGGCACACACGCTTTCCACTCCACCAGGTAATGCCGAATGTTCTCCACATTCATTGTGTTCATCCCGTGCCCTCTGCGGTGAGTGGGAGCCTGGGCCTCCCGTGGTGCCATGAAGGACTCACACGGATGTCCTTCTTGGTGGGTGGGTTGTGGAGTACCGCCGTGACCTGTTTCACACTTCATTACTGCTGTGGCTTCTATGTGGTCTGTCCACCGCGCATTCATGGAGGCCTGGTCCCCCGTGGGCCGTGCTGAAGCAGCGGAGCCTGTAAGAGGTGGGGCCTAGCTGAAGGTGCTTAGGGCTGGGAGAAAGATCAGAGCTTTGTTCAAAGACTGCATTCTCGTCCCCATGGGCGCTTTCGCGAGAGTGAGCCTGGCCCTTGCGCAGTCCCTGACTTCCTGGGTCTGCACGCAGTCTCTTCCGTGTGCTCCCAGCACTGAGATGCCCTCTGCCGTGAGGCCCTCTCCAGAGCTCGGCAGATGCTGGCACCTGCCTCTGAGCCTCCAGGACTGTGAGCAAAGCAAACCCCTTTTCATTATAAAGCACCCAGCCTCAGGTGTCTTGTTACAGCAACACAGAATGGACTAAGAAAACCATGAATGGTGGAAGCATCCTTTTACTACGATTGCATAGTATTTTTTGGTCAGATATCCATTCAAATATTTTTGTTACTTTTTTATTGGATTTATTATCTTTGTTCATTAATTTGCAGGATTTCTTAAATATTCCAAACCTTTGTTACAGGTGTTGCAAACACATTTTTCCATTTGTGGCTTTTGTTTTTAAACTTTATGGTGTCTTAGTGATAAACACAATTCTGCTTTTTTTTTCTTCATTTCAACAAATATTTTCTGAGCACCTAATATGGGTAGAAATATTTTTGGCATCAGGGATAAATGAGTAAGCAAAATGGACCCATCCCCTGCCCTCAGAAATTCTGTATTCTAGTAGGATAAGACAAGCAATAAAAATAAGTAAAACTAAGGAAAAGAGTTTGAAATCCATGCTACAAGGCGTCTTCAAAAGTTCATAGGCAAAATATATATGAAAAAATTATGGGGCTGGCATTGTGGCACAGTGGGTCAGGATGCTGCCCGTGATGCCAGCATCCCATCTGGGTGCCAGTTTGAGTCCCGGCTGCTCCACTTTCAATTCAGCTCCCTGCTAATACACCTGGGAAAGCAGTGGAGGATGGGCCCAAGTGTTTGGGCCCCTACACCCAATGGGAGACCCAAATGAAGCTCCTGGCTCCTGGCTTCGACCTGGCCAAGCCCTGGCTATTGTTGCCATTTAGGGAGTGAACCAGTGGATGGAAGATCTTGTCTCTGCCTCTATCTCTGTAACTCTGCCTTTCAAATAAATAAATAAATCTTTTAAAAAGAAAGAAAAAAATATGCATGCATTTAAAAATTTTTACCCCAAAATAAGTGCATCATTTTTTGGAGGATATTATCATGAGCTTTGCCCAAACTCTTTTTAAAAATTAAGTAATCAAAGGCCAGCACTGTGGTGCAGCAGGTAAATCCACCGCTTGCAGTGCCGGCATCCCATATGGGCGCCAGTTCGAGACCCGGCTGCTCCACTTCCAATCCAGCTCTGCTGTAGCCTGGGAAAGCAGTAGAGGATGGCCCAACTGCTTGGGCCCCTATACCAGTGTGGGAGACCCGGAAGAAGCTGCTGGTTCCTGCCTTCAAATCAGTGAAGCTCTGGCTGTTACAGCCATCTAGGGAGTGAACCAGCAGATGGAAGACCCCTCTCTCTCTCTGCCTCTGCCTCTCTGTACCTCTCTTTTTCAAATAAATTAATTATATCTTTAAAAAATTTATTTTCACTTCATTTGAAAGGCAGAGATCAATAGAGACGGATCCATCTGCTGATTCATTCCCCAAATGTCTGCGACAGCCTGGCTGGGCCAGTCTGAAATCAGGGGCTGGGAACTGCATCCAGGTCTCCCGCGTGGGTGGCAGGGGCCCAAGCACATTGGCCGTCACCTCCCTGAACGTGCATTTGCTGAGTGCTGGTTGGAACCGGACACTCACCTGTGGGATGCCAGCAACCCCAGCAGTGCCGTAACCACTGCCCCAAATGAGTACCTCAAAACTCCTCTCCTCTCTTCCGCAGGCTTGTCGTAGTCCTCTCAAAGGGCTGAGATTTTCAGTCTAGGAAGTTGCAACAGTGGCACTAGTGTGAAACATAGCCTTGGCAGTTCTTAATAAAATGCGATTTTCACATTTTCTTCGTGTGAACAATTTCTAAGCTTCTAGCTATATAGACTTGTAGCTTACATGGTTTAGCTAAATCATTTTGATTTTTCTTGTTTAAAGCCTCTTTGTGTCCCCCCCCTTAATTGTTTGATGAAAAAACTGTGTGCTCATTCATTGACTTTTTTTTTTTTTTATTTTTTGACAGGCAGAGTGGACAGTGAGAGAGAGAGACAGAGAGAAAGGTCCTCCTTTTGCTGTTGGTTCACCCTCCAATGGCCGCCGCGGCCGGTGCACTGTGGCTGGTGCGCTGTGGGCGGCGCACCGCACTGATCCGATGGCAGGAGCCAGGTGCTTCTCCTGGTCTCTCATGGGGTGCAGGGCCCAAGCACTTGGGCCATCCTCCACTGCCTTCCCGGGCCACAGCAGAGAGCTGGCCTGGGAGAGGGGCAACCGGGACAGAATCCGGCACCCCGACCAGGACTAGAACCCGGTGTGCTGGCGCCGCAAGGCGGAGGATTAGCCTAGTGAGCTGCGGCGCCGGCCCATTCATTGATTTTACAAACATCTACGCAGTGCCTTCCCTGTGCCAGCTGCGCTTCTGGGCAGTGTGGATACAGAGGTGTACAGAAACTCTTTCACTGATGAGCTGGCACTGAGGCTTGAGAGACTGATGGTATTGAAGTTCAAATAAATAAATAAATGCATGCTATAATTTCAGATGAAATTATGGAACCAAGTAAATTAGGGAAGGGCGTAGGGAGGTACTGCGATGCACCGTGGCATCGTGGGGACCCGCGTGGAGCCCTGAGGTCGTGAAGGAGGGAGCCACGCCAAGGGGCAAGACATTCCCAGCCGCAGGGGACACTATGCAGGCACCCTGGAGGAGGGGCAGACTTGGGGTGAGTGTGTCCTGTGTGTGTGTGTGTGTGTGGCACGGACAAGGCTGGATTGTGTGTGTGGAGTCTTCTGGGTCACGTTCAAGGGCTTCGATTGTACCATCTGCCATCTGGGCTTGATTTGCAAGCACGCAGTGCAAGCTGAGTGAGATCAAGTCTCTCCTGTATTGCCTGCGTCTTCGCGTGCATTTGATGCAGTGCTGTGCAGGCGCCACCTTCTCAAGCTAGAACAGTTAGGATGCGATGACTGTCGATAGCATCTAGAAAAGACTGGATGTTTCCCATCGGGTTGTTCACCTTTGAGAAAAACCCTCCTTGGCAATATTCCCAGCTGGCTGTAACACTGGCAGTCTATTTTATAATAACCATCTTTATCTGTACTCCTGAATGGAAACTCTGGGGGCTTCGTCTATTGTGAGACCCCTTCGTCTATTGTGAGACCCTAGCATGACGGAGTCACGGGAGAATCCAGCTCCATCCTCCCGCAGGTGGGGAAATTGAGATGCTCAGGGTTAGGTTGCATGCTCAGCTCGTTGCTAATCCGTGACTCAGGTGGAGGCTGAATCCGGCTTGTCTGACGCCCAGGGCAGCATGCAAGTGTTTGAAGTTCGCCCACTCCGTTCTCTTTGCCCAGGTAGCAGCCATTCTCAGCTGTAACATTTCTCATGATCATGATGATGGAGCTAATTTAGAAATTAGCTCCCCAAATGGCCACAGCAGCTGGGGCTGAGTCTTGGCTGAAGCCAGGATCCTGGGACGCCATCCGGATCTCCCATGGGAGTTGGCAGGGGGCCCAAGCACTCAGGCCACCGTCTGCTGCCTTCCCAGGTGCGTTAGCAGGAGCTGGATCGGAAGTGGAGCAGCAGAGACTAGAACCGACACTCAGAAGGGATGCTGGCCTTGCAGGTGGTGGCTTAGCTTAGCGGCTGTACCACAACACTGGTCCCGGGTAGATTTTTTTTTTTGACTGGCAGTGGTGTGGACCTGTGACCTCAGAAGCTGCACCCTGCAGGACGCAGGCAGAAACCCTTGTGGGCAGGGAAGCGGTGGGCAGCATCAGCAGAGAGCGATTTGGAGGTGGTGCCGCCCCTGTCCCATAGACTGCACAGCAGGCCGGAGGCAAAGGATCCTGCAGGAAGGGGCCCTCAGGCTGAAGGTTGATAGCCAGGTGCGGACGGAGGGCCAGGAGCCAGTCACCCGGAGCGTTCGGGAAATGCAGAGCTCACAATGTTAGGTGGGACTGATGGGACCAGTGACAGAGACGCGACAGTGATACTGCAGGGTCACAGAAATTGAGTAGCAAGGCGGGGCTTGGCCAGGGAAACACAGAAAGAGCCGGGTTGTTCCAAGCGAAACCCCGCTCTCAGAGGGTAACCCTACGCAGAGCTTCCTTGTGTCCTCATGTTTTTCCTGCCTAAGGACCAGGTGCTCAGACTTGGCCTGTGACTGATTTGTAAGCAGTTGCAGATGTGGGGAACAGCAACCTCTTGAGACAAATGCAGTGTGCGTTGTGACACCTGCAGGGTCGCCACGCGCCCGCATCTCTCGCCCGGTGGATCTGGGCTGGGCCCCGGTCCTGCTGAGGGTGCAGGTGTGTGGCCACACTCTGAATCCCCTTGCTGCATCAGGATGCTTGGGGTGTAATACCGGGGGTTTTCAGGAACGTATTAGGCCATCCAGCTTGGGTGGGTTTCTTCCCCCCAAAAGAAGGAGGTGCCTCCAAGGAACCTCTGTTTCCTTTGAATTCCTTTTGAGGACATAGCAAAAAGTTAAATTCTTTTGCCAATATTTGGAAACTCTGCATTTCCCCATTAGCAGAGGTGAGAGGTGCATCAGATTGATTTAAAGAAGAGATGCTCCTTAAAAACAGAAGCAAGGCCGGCGCCGCGGCTCACTAGGCTAATCCTCCGCCTGCGGCGCCAGCACCCCAGGTTCTAGTCCCAGTTGGGGCACCGGATTCTGTCCCGGTTGCCCCTCTTCCAGGCCAGCTCTCTTCTGTGGCCCGGGAAGGCAGTGGAGGATGGCCCAAGTGCTTGGGCCCTGCACCCCATGGGAGACCAGGAGAAGCACCTGGCTCCTGGCTTCGGATCGGCGTGGTGCGCTGGCTGCAGTGTGCCGGCTGCAGCGGCCGTTGTGGGGTGAACCAACAGAAAAGGAAGACCTTTCTCTCTGTCTCTCTCTCTCTCACTGTCTAACTCTGTCAAAAACAAAACAAAACAAAAACAAAAACAAAAAACCAGAGGCAAGGCCACCTGTTTGCAGCCTGTTTCCCTCCTGCCCTGATGTCACTCCTGCACCAGGGCAGGGGCTGTCTCTTGTGCATGGCTGAGTCCCTAGCGAATGTGACTGGACTAGCATAGGAAGCTCAGGGAGCAAATAAAGGAGTTTAATTTGCATGCACTTTCTTTCTTTTTTTTTAATTTTTATTTATTTTATTTTTTTACAGGCAGAGTGGACAGTGAGAGAGAGAGAGAGAGAGAGAAAGGTCTTCCTTTGCGGTTGGTTCACCCTCCAATGGCCGTCGTAGCCGGCGCACTGCGCTGATCCGAAGCCAGGAGCCAGGTGCTTCCTCCTGGTCTCCCATGGGGTGCAGGGCCCAAGCACTTGGGCCATCCTCCACTGCACTCCCGGGCAGAGAGCTGGCCTGGAAGAGGGGCAACCGGGACAGAATCTGGCACCCCGACCGGGACTAGAACCCGGGGTGCCAGCGCTGCTAGGTGGAGGATTAGCCTATTGAGTCGCGGCGCCGGCCCTGCATGCACTTTCCATTTGTATTTTCTTAACTTTTTTTCTAGTCAACGTTAAAAGTCAGAAGGCAAAATAATTGACCTGAAGAGACAAAGGCCAGGACGGTGATGCTCGGAGCACAGCAGGAAGTGGCTGCCCAATGGTCCGTGTGGGAGAGGCGGTCTGTGAGTGGACTTCAGCTCTACTGTCCCCTCTCACTGGCGGAAGCCCCGTGGTGAGTGCTGGGCCTGTTGACCTGGCTGCCACGGTAGTCAGTTGTCAGGCCTCTGTGCAGGGCTGAGTGTGCGTGGGTCAGGGGCTTGGCCCCCACCTGCTCCAGGCCACCCCACCGTGTGCCTGTGGACCCTCAGTATTTCCTCTTGGCTTCCCCGAGGGTGCTGCCTACCACCCACATTCTCTGTCCCCCGTTTCTATGACTGTGCAATGGGAGGAAAACTTCTGAGTTGTCTCCAAAATCCCAAGAACTCAGTTTGTGTCTGCAAGTTTAATGAGCTACCCTAGAAATTAAATAATTTAAAAATGCAATATTTTATTCTGGCTCTCATCTGCTATGCTGTTCTCTTTTATTCCTGGGGTTTCTGTCTTTCATTTCAAGTTTTTCTTTCGGCTGAATCTATCATCTATTTTTTAAAATTTTATTTATTTATGTTTTAAGATTTGTTTATTTATTTGAGAGGCAGAGTTACAGACAGGGAGAGCTTGAAACAGAGATCTTCCATCCACTGGTTTACTCCTCAGATGGCTGCAACAGCTGGAACGGGGCCCATCTGAAGCCAGGAGCCAGGAGATTCTTCCAGGTTTCCCATGTGAGTGCAGGGCCTCAAGCATTTGGACCATCTTCCATTGCTTTCCCAAGCCATTAGCAGGGAGCTGGATCAGAAGTGGAGCAGCTGGGACTCGAACTGATGCCCGTATGGGATGCTGGTGCTGCAGGAGGAGGCTTAGCCTACTTCGCCACATCCCCGGCCCCTGTCATCATCTCGACCCTTCACAGGTTTTAAAATCATGAAACCTCTTAAATTCAAATGGACTTTGTATAAAAACCCAACATACTTGTATGTCTGAGAGTACTTCAGGAAATCCATGGAAAAGGGAGTTTAAAGTATGAGCTTATTTTGGTGCAATTTTTTCCAAGAATACTCAGACTATGCATAATATGAAAAACTATGCATGGGTTTCAATATTGTTTTTGCGGCATGGCATTGTGGTGCAACGAGTTGAGCTGCCACTTGCAACACCCGCATCCTGTGTCAGAGCGCCGGTTCAAGTCCAGACTTTGGTGCTTCTGATCTAGCTCCCTGCTAACACACCCTGCAAGGTAGGTAGCAGGAGATGTCCCAAGTGCTTGGGCCCCTGCCCCCATCAGGACTCCTGTCTCCAGCCTGACCCTGACCTCACTATTGCAGTCATTTTGTGGTGAACTAGCAGGTTGAAGATTTCTGTCACGCTGCCCTTCAGATACATAAAATAGTAAATAAATAAATCCTTAAAAATTGTTTTTGCACCAAAATAATCTCATACTTTAAATTCCATTTTCCCATGGACTTAAAAAACTTCTTATTTATTTGAGAGGCCTTGAGAGAGAGAGAGAGAGAGAGAGAAAGAGACAAAGAGAGAGAGAGAGCAAGAGAGAGCGAGCGAGAGATCTTCCTTCTGCTTGCTTACTCCCCAGTTATCCACAATAACCAGGGCTGGTCCAGGCAGAAGCCAGGAGCCCAGAACTCCATCCTGGTCCCCCTTATGGGTGACAGGGACCCACCCAAGTACTTGGGCCATCTTCTGCTGCCTTCCCAGGAGCACTAGCCGGGAAGTAGGGATTGGAAGCGGAGGAGCCAGGACTCAAACCAGTGCTCCGCCGTAGCATGCTGGCGGCTTGACTCACTGCACCACAAAGTTTCTGAAACAAGCCGGAGTGGAGGCGCCCTGGTGGAGAGGGGATGGGAAGTCTAGTACTTTCCATGAACCCTGCAACACCACCGTTTGTAGCGATTCAGCCCAGCGCAGTGCATGACAATAAATTAGCTAAGACAGAGTCAACACAGTTATTTCCTCAACAATTACATACTGGGTGCCCCAGAAAATGACTGCTTAGCTGTCTGTTCATTTCAAACAGTGTTAGGGGAAGGAAAGAAAATGGAATCGGATGCTGAGAACAAGGGAAGCGATTTGTGCCTCATCATCTGAATACTCTGTTCCTCCCGAGGACGTTAATCTGACCACAGCAGAAAGGTGATCATTAGAGGGAGACGGTGTCTTCCTTTTTAAATGCTCCATTACACTGTGCATGGCGGTAATTGGTGCTCCCACGAACACCACCCATGGAAATGAAGGAGATTAAATTGCGTGCTAGGCGGCACCAGCTTCTGTAAGATCCAGGCTCCCAAGTAGAGCCCAGGCTGTTCTGGGAAGAGTAAGAATTCAGGCCCCGGGGAGTGGAACACTGGCTGGGGCTGTAAGAGCTAAGACAACTCCCTGGGTCTTCGAGGCCCTCAGTTTTCTAGCTGTGACACGGGGACAGTCATCCTTGGTTTGCCTTCTTCACGGGGAGTGTTGCTGTTGGGACTCCGCGCCACAGGGAGGGGGCTCCGCTCACACCATGTACAGGATTACAAAGTTCTTAACAGACACGGGCCTTTCGTGTGCCTTTGAGAAGTGTTTATGGATGGGGGGGCACAAGCTCAGTTTTGCAATGATCCCCTGTGCGCAGAAGACTGTCTTGGGCTCTTTGGGGAGGAAGAATGGGCCCAGCAGAGTGTGTGCTCAGGCAGTAAGTGATCTAGAAGGCGCATGGGAGACGTGTGTGCTAATGGTTGTGAACGCAGGAGAGAGGACACTGTGGCCGCCATTTGTTGAGCATCTTTGCGCCCGCCACTGAGGGAGGGACTCCCCACGGCAGCCGTAGTGGGTGGAGCTGTTCCCATCACAGCCATGCAGCTCGCAGGGAGCAGAATCAGGACACAAACTCATGGTCACCTGGGTGGCTCTAATGCTGAAGCGCTGACCGATGCCCACATTCCCACATCCTCTGCCTTCTTCTCACACCCTGCACCACAGCGCTGGCAAAAGTCTAACTTTTAACATATGCTTTGGAACATTGTAGGACCATAAAATACATGGGTTGGAGCAGCGCATGGAAGGTAATACGTGAGAGAATGATCACTTCTTGGCCTTTTGGCTAAGATCAAGTGTGGACAGAATGGCTGGTCAAGAGCCCAGAACCCCATCTCAGTCTCCCACATGGGTGGCAGGGCCCGAGCACCTGGGCCATCTCCTGCTGCCTTCCCAGGTGCATTAGCAGGCAGTTAGATTAGAAGTGGAGAGCTGGGACCCTAACTGGTGCTCTGATAAGGAGACCCCAGGAAATGCTGGCATTGCCAGCCATGGCTGAACCTGCCCCACCACAATGTCAGCCCCTCCTCAAGCTCCTTGAAGGCTGCTGGGACAATTGTCTGTAGCTGGGACCCAACCCTGGGGCTGTGCAGTGCTTGGTGCTTCTGCCAGAAGTGTTCTGGGGACGTGGATGTGGGACGGTCCCTGTAGGGCCCCATTCCTCCTCATTGTGGAGACTGATGCAGATTTTACCCAAGGCCGATTTTCCTCTCCTGTGCACTGAGATGGTTCACTCCTTTGTCACTGCCGCATTTCTGTCATTTGCACCCTGGGGAGACATAGCACCTGGAATCTAAGGAGCAGATAAAGTAGTGGAGACACAGGAACGCTCTTTTCATGAACTGGAGAATGGAAGGACCTTTGTTTTGTGGAATGCCTGTTTTGTGACAGGTACTCTCGTATTTAAGGATAGTCAATTTTTATTAAAAAAAAAAAAACTTATACTACAAAGTTACACTCTTACAGCATTTGAAAAATGGGGAAGTGAAGGCTCTAAGAGGTTGAGTAGGAGGCCCAGTGTTTTCAGCTAGCCATGGTGGAGCCGGTTGTCAAAGATGGCCTCTGGCCCCCGGTGCCTGGGTCCTCTCTTTATCCTACCCTGCACAAGGTGGAAGCCTGGTCCCCTTGCACTACACCAAGCCCCGTTTCCCAGCGCAGTCAGGTGTTGGGCCCTGGATACGGCCCTTTCTCATTTTGTGAGGTCTTTTTCATATATGAATGTGAACTTTTGGGCTAGAATAAGAGACTGCGCACATGAGTGTGAGAAATTGTTGACATTTAGGACACTTAGGGTCCAAACTCAGAATTATTCCATTGCTTAAGAACTTAGCAAGCCTTTAAGAAATGTTGGTCCAGATTCTTCCGGGTAAGCATCCAGATCAGAAGATGTTTGTGTTATAATAAACCAACTTTGGGTTAAGAAAAAACACAGCAAAAATTGAAGCACAGTTTTTGATGTTTTTGCACAGTAACTAGTAATTTAGGCATGTACACTCTGATACGTAGCACTAGCCAAGTAGTTCTGATCTGATGTTTCAGTGTATAAAATGATTTCCACATCCCCCTTCCCCGAGATCTACATACCTTATGCATTGTCTAGAGTCAGTTATATGGATTAAAACCTTTTATGATACTTTTTAAAAGATTTTTTTTTTAATTTATCTGAGTTACAGAGAGAGGCGCAGAGAGAGAGAGAGAGAGAGAGAGAGAGATCTTCTATCCACTGGTTCACTCCCCAAATGGCCGTAACTGCCAGAGCTGAGCTTATCCGGGGCCACGGGCTTCTTCCGGGTCTCCCAAGTAGATGCAGGGGCCCAAGGACTAGGGCCATCCTCTGCTGCTTTCCCAGACACATTAGCAGGGAGCAGGGTATGAAGTGGAGCAGCCAGGATTCAAACTGGTGCCCCTATGGGATGCCGGTGCTATAGGCTGGGGCTTTAATCCACTGAGTTGCAGCACCGGCCCCAAGATATTTTTTTTTAAAAAGATTTATTTTATTTATTTGAAAAGTAGAGTTACAGAGAAAGGTAGAGGCAGAGAGAGATCTTTCATCCACTGACTCACTCCCCAAATGAGTGCAATGACTGGGGCTAGGCCAGGCTGAAGCCAGGAGCCAGGAGCTAGGAGCTTCTTCTGGGTCTCCTATGTGGGTGCAGGGGCCCAATGACTTGGGCCAATCTCTGCTGTTTTCCCAGGTGCATTAGCAGGGAGCCAGATAGGAAGTAGAGCAGCCAGGACTTGAACTGGCACCCATATGGGATGCTGACACTGCAGGCTGGGCTTTAACCCCCTGTGTCACAGCGCTGACCCCACCTTTTAAGATTCTTTTTGCTACCTTTGCTGGTTTAATGAGTGCTTCCTGTGTCCTGCGTCCTGTGAATCCTCACCACCCCGTGGTGTCCTTGGAGTAAGTGTTCCCATTTTACAGATGAGACACTGAAGGGCACTCAGGCTGGCAAAGAGCAGTGTCAGGAACGGAACCCGGATTCTGACTCCAGGGTGCGTGTTCTTAACCATGTCACTGTGCAGGAAAACACTCAAACAATATGACACAGCAAAAACATAACCTAGAGAAAGATAACAGTGGAGGACAGACTAACACTGACTTGCGCTGCTTATCCTGTCCACCGTCAGTGTTGGCTCCTGCTCTTTTGAGTTCCCTGGCCTTGTCCGCGAGGTTTCTGTCCTAAAGGGCACTCCATCAACACCTCCGCCAACCAGGACGTCGCTGGAGTAGAGCTCCACTTTGCCTATTGCTAGATGAAGGGTTCTGTGACACAGGCCCTCCCCTGTTTTGAGCGACGGATCTTGACCCCCCTGATAAAGGCTTAGTGGGCAACTGGCATGGATCCTGTCCCCCAACTGTGCCCTGTGTTTACAGAGAAGTGGGGAGGCAGGTGCCAAGCAGACCAAGAGGGCCCACGGGAGGCACAGATCTGGAGAGGGCTGTGTGGTGGAGAAGGGGCAAGCATGGGGATTACCGGGGCTGGAGGGAAGGAAGCAGCCTATTATGTTTCTATGGAAGCAGAGTCAGCCGCTGGGGCTGCCAGTCTTTGGCAGCAGGAAATTGGACATTATTTCTGCAGAGGACTTCCTGTCCCCAAAGGAAGGACTTATCCACTTCGCACATTTCCCTATTTGCACTAGGGGCTTCCTAAGAGAGAAGCAGGCCTGTGTATGGCTCCTTGTCTCTCTTCCCGGTCAGGGGTCTGTGATAGGAGCTAGTCCCCAGGAAGTGCTCCGGGGGGACTCACAGGGCAGGAGGGGGGCTTATCTGTGGTGGGGCTGGCCGTTGTCAGCCCCTTCCCATTCATTTGTCACTCTCACTCCACTGACTTGTCCTGAAGTTAACTGATCACTCGTTTTCACTGGACGCTGGCTGCTGGGGCTAAGTCGAGTGTCTAGAGTTCATAAACACCACCTGCTGCATCACCCCGACCACCTGCAAAGATTCCTGCTAAGTTCAGGACAGCAGGTAGTTCCAAAGCAAGGACCTGGAAATGGAAGGCACCCAGATTTCATGTATTAGGATCATCTAATTGAAATAGCGTTTCAACACTTCACAAGTACCTTCATAGCACCACATAATGGGCTTTTGAAAAAGAATATGCTGCCCCATATACTCTTGGAACTTAGCTGATTCACTGTTGTTCCTTTTCTTTGTTTTAAGAGGGTTCTCCTCGATCTCTCGCAAAGACAGATGGCCTCGGCGGCTTCCATCCTCCGAGTTGCTATGCAACAAACGCATCCTATCTGTGCCCTTTCTCTGTTGTATCCCGTTTCCGTTCAGCAACTCAAAATAACTAGCCGAGTGCTTCCACGTGGTACTTCCTCCTTTCTACAGAGTTGAATATCTATCAAGTATCTTCCTGGGCTTCCTATCTCTTCCTGTTACAGCCTTGCAGAAAAATGTGTTTGCCCCAAATTGATTTTCCTCATCACTTCCTATTTACATCAGCTCACTCAGGGCTAAGGCAGGCAAAACACACATCAGTGACTCACGCAGCTGGTGGCCCGTAGGAAAAAAAGAATGTGTCAGCCGATTGTGTGTTGTTTGAAAGCAAGATTTTTTATTGTTGTCAGGTGTGGGGTTCCTGTTTTTGTTTTTATCATCGATTTGTTTCCCAACAGATACTGGCATGTGGAAAGTAAATGAATAAATAAGAAAGCAAACCCAACTCTTTTCTCATATCTGGGCTTGGACAAGAGGATAATAAACTTAGTGATTCTTACCAAAGGAGAGGCAAGCACAGGGCGGGGAACTGGTCTGCATTTTGAAGATGGGAGGTATGGAATTTAAAGGAAAAAAGCCCCCCAAAATGGAACCTTTTCAAGACTGTAGTTCATGTTGAGGGGCTCTGTGTTTTAACCACCAGGAAATTAGACTCATTTATGGATTCTTCTGAAAACTCATTTCATGCCCTTTTAGTTCATGCCATTTTTTTCTAGTTTTAGAAGTTACAAATCTCAAATAATCAGGACTACGGTTGTGCCAACTAAGAAGTCAGTGGCTGTGGCCTGGGGGAGGAGTGACATTGGGGTGAAGTGGTTAGGGAAGACATATTTATAGCCCTTTGCATTTCAGTGATCACAGCTTCCAATTTCTGGAGGAAAAATCTGCCGTCAAGTGGAAAAGCTTGCCGGCACTTGGAAACCCGGAGAACCCATGTGGTTCACGTCCGTGTGAACAATCCAGGGGCTGCAGCACGTACAAAGCAGAATTGTGGTCCTGTACGATTGCTGTGAATTCAACCAGCTGTTGTAGTTACTTCAAGTACATGAAGTTTGTGGAATGCCCTCTCCTGCGAGGTAGACCAGTTGATCTTGCTTCCCGGGACGCTGTGGTTTCTCGGGCAAGTGTCCTCTGTGGCGTGGTCGTGAATTTCCTTCTGCCACCGCTGCGTGGATGCCGTGTACTTTCGTCATCGGTGTTTCCATACCCGATTTTGCTAAACTTGTGTCGGCCTCTTGCCTGAAGAAGGTTCTGGAAGCGTGCACTGATGATTTCTCAGAACACCGTGAATTATGTTGCGCGATTTCAGGAGAAGCTAAGTGACACGGAGGCTCGGGTTTGGGTGGCTCTGCTCATTTGCGGTTGTTTACTGTGGTCTCTTGTTGCCGACAGGGGCTTGTCAGTGTTGCCACAACAATGCCTTGTGTTCCTCTTTTTATTTATTTATTTATTTATTTATTTTTTTAAAGAGATTTGTTTATTTGGAAGGCATAGTGACAGGGAGAGAGAGAGAGAGAAAGAGAGGAGGCAGTCTGGAAATCTCTTCCATCTAAGTCTATCACAGGTGGCAAGAAGCCAAATACTTGAGCCATCATCTGCTGTCTCTCAGGTGCACTAGCAGAAAACTGGATCAGAAGCAGAGTAACTGGGATTCTGACACAGGACGTGGCTAACCCACTGCATCACAGTGCCTACCCCACATGCACCCTTTGAACACGCTTCCCATGCTATTATGCGTACAAGTCAGAGCGAAGTGGAGCACTAACTTAACGTGGCAGCAATGTCAAGTTGGACATCACGGCAGGCAGGCTGCAGGGTGGAGTAACGTGTGTATCTTTTGCTCTGGTTGTTCATGGCCATCTGTGTTTGGGGTGTGTGTGTGGGGGGTCTCTGACATTACTGACTATACAGATGCTGGTGTTCTTGGGTCATATACAAAAGGGAAACTAGAATATTGCTAATGTGGGTTTGCTAAGCTTATATGTACGTACATGTATGTGTGAATACAGTTGTCCCCCAAAGATAATAAGTGGAGCATTTCACAAATTAAAAATTCGCAGGTTTTTAAATCTCGCGTTGTTCTGAGACGCATGATGGAGTCCTGCGCTGTCCAGCCCTGTCCTGCTGTCTACCCCCGCCCTTTCCCCTGGGGTACCCAAGCTGTCTGCGCTCCCTGCCCTTAGCAGTTGTCTAACGTCAGCTGTTGGAGCACTACGGGCTGTGCTCCAGTAACCCTCACTGTTCTTGACAATAACCGCAAAACACAAGAGTCTGACACAAGCGAGGCACCAGGGCGTGGGACAGGGAAGGACAGGTTAGCCCTGGGTTATGTGGCAATGCTGCAGGGGTTACAGGAGAGTTAGTGTATACAGGAGTCAGTGCTGTCAACACTGGGGTCCTGGAATGTCCTCCATGGAGGAGGGGGATTGTGTGTGTGTGTGTGTGTGTGTGTGTGTGTGTGTGTTTATATGAGGATAATTTGAAAACCTCATGGAAAAGGGAATTTAAGATATGAGTTTATTTTGATGCAAACATTTTTTGAAACTCAGGCATAGCTTTTCTATAATATTAATTTTCATGTATTTTATTAAAACAAAAATTTTGCACCCAAAGAAACTCATACTTTTATCTCCTTTTTCCATGAACTTTATGGAGTACCCTTGTAGATGTACCTGTGTATATTTTTATATATCTCTCTATATGCATATACATGCAGAGTAAATGTTTAAAATTATGAAAGCTTGGGGCTGGTGCTGTGGCTCAGCGGGTTAAAGCCCTGCCCTGAAGCACCGGCATACCATATGGGCACCGGTTCTAGTCCTGGCTGCCGCTCTTCCAATCCAGCTCTCTGCTATGGTCTGGGAAAGAAGTAGAGGATGGCCCAAGTGCTTGGGCCCCTGCACCCACGTGGGAGACCCAGAGGAAGCTCCTGGCTCCTGGCTTCGGATCAGCACAGCTCCTCTCCAGCCGTTGCAGCCATCTGGGGAGTTGAACCAGCGGATTAAAGACCTGTCTCTCTGTCTCTACCTCTGTCTGTAACTCTGTCTTTCAAATAAATAAAATAAATATTTAAAAAAAAACTATGAAACCTGGCCAAAAATGATTTAAACTCATTTCTTTGGCCTGTGCATTAAATAACTGCCTTGCATTTCGTCTTTATCCATGGTTTTTAGAATGTTAGGCTGCAGCTCAATTCACAATAGCTAAGATATGGAATCAACCCAAATGTCTGTCAGCTGAAGACTGGATAAAGAAATTATGGGGTGTACATCATGGAATACTACACAGCAGTAAAAAGTAATGAAATTCTGTTGTTTGCAACAAAATGGATGAAACTGGAAAACATCATACTTAGTGAAATAAGCCAGTCCCCAAAGGACAAATACCGTTTGTTCTCCCTGATCTGTGATAACTAATAGAGCACCTGAAAGGCAATCTATAGACGTGAAATTGACACTTTGAGTTGCAATGACTTTGAACAGCTGTTGTCTGGACTATTCAGGAAGTTTTTTTTTTTTTTTCATACTATTTGTTGAGCTCTTTACTTAGTATAGAGTTAATTGTATGTGTATAAAGTTAATTGAAAATAGATCTTAGTAGAAAATAAGAATGGGAATAGGAGATGGAGGAGGAAGAAGGGTGGAAGAATCATTATGTTCCTAAAATTGTATTTATGAAGTGCATGACGTTTGTATTCCTTACATAAAAGATTTCTGGGGAAAAATGCTATCTTATGGTCAGACACAACCCCCCTCCCCAAATAAAAGAATGATAGATTGGGGGCCAGTGCTGTGGCTCAGTGGGCTAAAGCCCCAACCTGCAGTACCAGCATCTCACATGGGTGCTGGTTCTAGTCCTTGCTGCTCCACTTCAGATCCAGCTCCCTACTAATATGCCTGGGAAAGTAGCAGAGGATGGCCCAAGTCCCTGGGCCCCTGCACCCACGTGGGAGACCCAGAAGAAGCCCCTGGCTCAGTCCTGGCTGTTTCAGCCATCTGGGGAGTGAATCAGTAGATGGAAGATCTCTGTCTCGCCTTCTCTCTGCCTGTAACGCTGCCTTTCAAGTAAATAAATACATCTTAAAAAAAAAAGAATGTTAGATAAAATAACTCTTTGCTACTAGATATTTGAAATACCAAAAAATTTTAGAGTTGCAAACTTCCGTAGTGCTCCAGATATCTTAAAAATATTTATTTATTTGAGAGACTGAGGGAGAGAGACAGAGAGCCCCCATCCACTGGGTCACTGCTCAAATGCCTGCAATGGCCAGGGCTTGGCTGGGCTGAAGCCAGGAGTTCGTAACCAGATTCAGGTCTTCTGTGTGGGTGATGGGGACTTACCTACTGGAGCCATCACCTGCTGACTCCCAGGAGTGAATTAAAAGGAAGCTGGAGTTGGGAGTGGAGCCAGGACTTGAACCCAGGCACTTAGAAATGGGACGCAGGCATCCCAAATGGCATCTTAACTGCTACACCAGATACCACCTCCCCGGATCTTTTTTACTATTGTGCTTGAGAGAATCTGCTGTCTTGTGCTTGTATCATACTCAGGGAATGGGAAGAATAGCTTCGGGTAAGAAATAAACTCATTTTGCAAAAGCTCCGTGCTGTTTTGGGGGTGCAGAAGCACTCGGTCCAGTCTTGCTCATTTCCCCTAGGACATTCCGTCACCACACTTCAAACCACGAGGCTTACAAATCCCTTTCTGTCCTGAACATGATGTGTATTGCAGGCTAGATAGGGAGACCATAGGGAACAGCTCACACGTCTTCTGGGAAGCAGAGCCAGCCCCTGGGATGCGTGAGGGAGCAGCGGGGGCAGGAGTACGCTGACTTGGGCTGACTTAGGGTAAGACAAGGTCAACAGTGCCAAGCCTTCTGGTGGGCAGTGGTGCCTGGGTACAATGGCTTGTCTCTACCAACTTGTGGAAGCAGGCTGAAGGATCCAAGTTGGATCGTCTGTTGCTTTTTTTCCTTTCATAATTTTTGTAACTTCTCTTAATATAAGAGTAAAGCATATTCATTGTATAAATTAAAAAAAAAAAAACAGCAGGGGACTCATGGAGATCACCACCAGGACCTCTGTGTTGTATTCTTCCTCTCCCATTTTTTAAAGATTTATTTATTTATTTGAAATGGAGAGTTACAGGGAGGCAAAGGAAAAGAGACAGAGAGAGGTCTTCCATACACTGGTTCACTCCCCAGGTGGCCGCAATGACCGGAGCTGTGTCAATCTGAAGCCAGGAGCCAGGAGCTTCTTCCGGGTCTCCCACGCAGGTGCAGGAGCCCAAGGACTTGGGCCATCTTCCACTGCTTTCCCAGGCCATTGCAGAGAGCAGGATCAGAAGTGGAGCAGTGGGGACTCGAACCGGCACACATATGGGATGCTGGTGCCTCAGATGGAAGCTTAGCCTACTGTGCCACAGCACCGGCCCCAAGGGGAAATTCTTTTGATTTATAAAAATAGCTTTACATTTTAAAATAAAATAATGCAAATTTTGTGATCAAAGCATGTTTTATATTAGATACTTAGTCTTTCTGATGTCTCATTTTATGCTGGCACACAACATGGACCAGTGTACTTCAAAATGTTCATGGCAGGGCTGGCGTTGTGGCACAGTGGACTACGCTGCCGCTTGTGACAACATCTGTATCCCACATCAGACACTAGTTGTAGTCTCAGTAGCTCCGCTTGCAATCCAGCTCCTTGCTAACAGCAGATGATGGCCCAAGAACATGGGCCCCTGCCACTCCACATGGGAGACCCGGCTGGAGAGTCCCTGGTCCTGGCTTCAGACTGGCCCAGGCCTGGCTGTGGCTGCCCTCTGGGGGGTGAACCCACGCATAGAAGATTTGTCTGCTACACTGCCTCTCAAATAAACAAATCTTTAAAAACACACAAACCAAAAAGTTCATGGAAAAATATAATCAAAGGGCAAAGCTCATTCTCAGAAACTTTTTGAAGTATCCTTGTCTCATACCCTCCTGGGTAGCCTGTTCAGGCTCGCCCCTTCCAGAACATTCTAAAACTTAAAAATTAGATTTTTTTTTTCCTGAACACAGATGAGGCTTTTCTTTCAAGATTTCCCTCACAAAGTCCACCTTTTTTGGATGGTTGAATCTCAGAGGACACTGACAATGTGGAGTGGCTCTCCGAGGCACCTAGTGCGTCCTCGGTGTAAGCGTGGCCTCCTTCAGTGACATCTGCGTCAACATCTGTGGCCAGTTCTGCCCAGAGCCATGTGAACTTCCAATTATCTCCTAATTTCAAGGCTTCTCTCCCCAGTAACTCAGTTTCTCTCCTTGGAGGGCAACTGTTTTTGCTCAAAGCTGAGCACAATTCTTGGTACTTATAAGTCATTCTTCTATTTAACCAGCAGTTTAGTTAACCTTATGGTTGTCTCAGCCCTGGTAGGGGCAGGGTGCACCTCACCCCCAGGCACAGCCGGCACAGGGCCACAAAGTGGATTTGCCCACCAAGGGGTGGCTGCGTTACAGGAAGCGGGGTGGTGAGACTTCCGTCCAGGTTATCACATTGCGAATTCATGCAGTACGTTTTGGGATAATGCCCTTCGGAGTGGTCATATCGTCAGCATTTCTAATTATCGTGGCATTCTTTTCTGTTGAGCACTGTTCTGACAAACAGATAACGCTGGCCATCCAAATTGCATTTCCATGAGTGTAAGATGAGCAACGCTGTTTTCTAAGCAAGGGAGCCAGGATGGAACCCTGAGGTTACATGCCTGTGTCACTACTCTGTCTCCATAGCCTTCTCCTAAAAGTTCTCATCATCCCTCAAGATCCCGTTCAAATGTTCAAACACCCAGGGATGCCCCTGCTGAGCTGCGTCCACCCCCAGCCTTCCTCTGGCCCACACGCTGCAGGCCTGATGCTGTCACCTGTGCCCCTGCACCGCCACTGTGCTGTAGGCTGCACAAGGTTTGCACCCTAGGCCCTTAGCGCCGTCCACTGTGTGTGAGAGATACACGCAAATTTTATCAAATGAGTTCAATGATCTTTTTCACAAATCATGTTGCAAATTATTGGCAAAGCCAATAAAACCAAGAACAATGGTGGGCTTTATTACGCTGTGTTTCTTTGGCTATATTGGTCAAAATACACAAACAAATTAGGGTGTTTAGCTTCAGCCTATGACATCTACCAGGCTCTGGCTTATTCAGCATTAAAAAGAAATAAAGTATTAATGTATGCAACAACTTGGCTGGAGCACAAGGGAATTTTCTGAGAAATGATTATATATATACACTGTATGATTCTACTTGCTTAACAGTCTTAAAATATTTATTGTATTTATTGGAAAGAGAGAGAGACAGAGACAGGCAGATACAGAGAAAGTGAGACATAGATTTCCATCCACTGGTTCACACCTCAGATGTGCCAAACATCTGGGACTGGGCCAGGTTGAAGCCAAGAGTTAGGACCCAATCTAAGTCTCCCATGTGGGTGGCAGGGATCCGGCCGCTTTAGCCATCACCTGCTGTCTCCCAGGGTGTTCGTTAGCAGGAAGCTGGAATTGGAGTGGAACCAGGACTCAAACCTAGGCACTCAGGTGGGATGCGGGCATCCCAGGTGGTGTCTTAACCCCTGTGCCAAACCCCTACCCCTGTTTAACAGTCCTGCAATGAAATTAGAAAGACGGAGACCAGATTAGTGGTTGCTAGAGACTAGAGGCAGGGTAAGAGGTTGGTGCTGCTCTGTTTTTTTTTGTTTTTTGTTTTTTGTTTTTTTTTTTTTTTTTTTTTTTTTTGACAGGCAGAGTGGACAGTGAGAGAGAGAGACAGAGAGAAAGGTCTCCCTTTGCCGTTGGTTCACCCTCCAATGGCCGCAGCGGCCGGCGCACTGCAGCCGGCGCACCGCGCTGATCCGATGGCAGGAGCCAGGTACTTATCCTGGTCTCCCATGGGGTGCAGGGCCCAAGCACTTGGGCCATCCTCCACTGCCCTCCCGGGCCACAGCAGAGAGCTGGCCTGGAAGAGGGGCAACCGGGACAGAATCCGGTGCCCCCACCGGGACTAGAACCCCGTGTGCTGGCGCCACAAGGCAGAGGATTAGCCTAGTGAGCTGCGGCGCCGGCCTGGTGCTGCTCTGAAGAGGTGGGATGAGGGGAGCTTACGCTGCCCTAACAGTGCTGTACCTTGATTACAGTAGTGATACACACACACACACACACACGCTGTGGATTGTACCCAGGCCAGTCTCCTGGTTTTGGCACTGTCCTTTAGCTACACAATCTGTTAAGAGTGTAGTGAACCTTCCTGTGTTTTTTTTGTTTGTTTGTTTTTTTTTTTTCAACTTCTTCTAAATCTGAAGTTATTTCAGTGTAAGTTAAAAAAAAAAAACCCTACCCTGACACTGTGGTGCAGTAGGTTCATCCTCTGCCTGCGGTGCTGGCATCCCAGATGGGCTCAGGTTCTAGTCCCAGCTGCTCCTCTTCCAATCCAGCTCTCTGCTATGGCCTGGGAAGCAGCAGAAGATGGCCCAAGTCCTTGGGCCTGTGCATCTGCGTGGGAGACCCAGAAGCTCCTGGCTCTTGGCTTTGAATCAGCACATCTCTGGCCATTGCAGCCATTTGGGGAGTGAACCAGCAGATGGAAGACCTCTCTCTCTGTCCCTCCCTCTCACTGTCTATAACTCTACCTCTCAAATAAATAAATAAATCTTAAAAAAAAACCCTCTTATGCACAAATGGATTATTTTCTATACATGACAATTGCCTTGGGGTGGGTTGGAAGCGGTCTTTAAACCCAACTCAATTTTTCTTTGTGGACACCTGCAGCACTGGCTCAGCAGAGGGCAGGCTCTTGAGTCAGTCTAACCAGGTGCTCCCTGGTCTCGAATTTGTCTCTTGCTTATGCTGCAGCCTTGAGATCTGTTTTTCTTCTGTGAAATGGGATGCTGATGCCCACGTCCAGGTTGCTATGATGCTGAGATGGGCATAGTCCCGTTCTGCTCCCGACCAGCTTAACAAGCAAAACAGTATGACTCTTGAAGGGAGCATCCAACTTAAGAACTGTGTGTACTGCACATTAGCTTTGATTTGACAAAGAAGAGAAATTGGGAAAACACATTGGTATGTGGTTTTAACTTCATAAAGAAATACCTAGGGGGTGGGCGTGTGATGTAGCTGTTAAAGCCACCACTTGGGTGCCTGTATCTAGTATCGGGTGCTTGGGTTCAAATCCTGGGACCACTTCAGATCCAGCTTCAGCTGATGTGCACCCCGGGAGGCCACAGGTGACGGTTCAAGTACTTGGTCCCTGCCACTCAGATGAGAGACCTGGATGGAGTTCCGGGTTCCTGCCTTTGGCCTGGCCCAGCCCCTGCTGTTGAAGGCATTTGAGGAGCGAACCAGTGGATGGAAGATCTCTCTCCCTGCCTTTCAAATAAAATTCTAAAACTAGATAAAACTAAAAAAAAAAAAAAAGAAATACCTGAAAGGGAACTGTTATCTCGATGGGCCATGAGCTGAGTGACATAAACTCCTGACTTCTGCGACTGTCACCTCGGTGGGGAGGCCGTACGACAACTCAAAGGGATTTGAGTTACAGAGGACAGGGCCTCCGTGGGAGCTGGACTTCAGCACTTTTTATATTACTTTTTAATCCTATGAAGATGTGGCCTATTCAGGACAAAAGATAAATAAACTTTGAAAACATTATAGTAGCTTAGAACATTGTCAGTTTTATCTAGAATGTCCACTTAAATTGTCTTTACTGAATTCTGTTTTTTTAAAGGTATATTTATTTGAAAGAGAGGGAGAGAGAGAGATCAATCTTCCATCTTTTGATTCATTCCCCAGATGGCAGCAATAGTCAGGGCTGGGCCAGGCTGAAGCCAGGAGCCAAGAGCTTCTTCCCGGCCTCCAACATGGGTGCAGGGGCCCAAGGACTTGGGCCATCTTCCACTGCTTTCCCAGGCCATTAGCAGGGAGCTGGATTGAAGTGGAGCAGCCGGGACACAAACTGGCGCCCATGTGGGCTGCTGGGATCACATGTGCTGGCTTCACCTGCTATGCCACAATGCCAGCCCTGTGTTCCTTTTGTTATTGTAATAAAATATACTTATTTAACTGTTTATCAACCATTTTGCAAGGTGTCGTAAAGACCCTGAAGGAGATGCTCGTCTTTGGACATGGCCTCGTGCAGAAGACAGAATCTCTCCCTTTCCTCCACCTCCTCCCCCCTCCTCCTCCCCCTGTTGGTGGCTGCCTTGGTTTCCTAGGGCTGCCACAGCAAGTGACCACAACGGAGGGGATTGCAGCAATGAACATGCACTCCCTCATGGTTCTGGAGCTGGAGGTTTGTAAGGAAGGCATCCCTGGGCCGTGCTCCCCTGAAGGCTCCGAGGGAGCCTGGGTCCCAGGTATCTGCCCAGCTGTGGCTCCTGGCCAACAATCCTCTGTGTCTTTCCTCTTACGAGGATAGCAGCTAGTGGATTTGGTCTCGCGCTAATTCAGGAGCACATCTTCTTCATTACATCTGCAAAGCCCCTGTTTCCAAATAAGGACACATGCCGAGGAGCCAAGGTTTAAGACTTGAGTGTAGCTTTTGGAGGGGGCTAACTCACAATGGCTGTCATGGTTTGCTGTAGGAAAAGAGTAAAGGAAAAAAAATCTTTACCAACCTTGAGGCAAAAAAGATCTACAAGCATTTGCTGCTGTTATCTTGGAAAACATGATGTCTGTCTACGTGGGCAGTATGGGTGGTCACTTGCTGATTTGGGGGCGGGCGGGGGAGGGACGATGAGAAGAATCACAGTCCGCAGCCCATCCCTGTAGAGGAAGGAAAGCACCCTTGCTCCCCGTCCCGAGGCTCTCCAGTTCTCTCTGCTTCGGGACCTTTTACCCGGTTCACACAGCCTCGAGTAACTGGCAGAAGACTCAGCACTTCTGGCATTCAAATTCAGCAGTTTAGACTGGACCAAAGGACAGCGTCTTCCTTTGCACACGTGTGTGTGTGTGTTTGCGTGTGTGTGTGTGTGTGTGTGGACGATCTAGCCGGTATCACTGCCACTTTGCTTTTGAGCCAATCTAGAAATTCGTTCTGGGGGCCGGCGCCCTGGCTCACTTGGCTAATCCTCTTCCTGCAGTGTTGGAATCCCATAGGGGCACCGGCTTCTAGTCCTGGTCACTCCTCTTCCAGGCCAGCTCTCTGCTGTGGCCCGGGAAGGCAGTGGAGGATGGCCCAAGTGCTTGGGCCCTGCACCCGCTAGGAGGCCAGGAAGAAGCACCTGGCTCCTGGCTTTGGATCGGCGTAACTCCGCCCGTCGCAGCCATTTGGGGAGTGAACCAGCGGAAGGAAGACCTTTCTCTCTGTCTCTCTCTCTGAGCTCACTGTCTGTAACTCTACCTGTCAAATAAATAAATAAATAAAAAATCTGTAAAAAAAATTCGTTCTAGGGACACGTCATTTACCAGATGAAAAATGGGGCCAAGACATGTCCTATACCATGATGCTTTGGGCCGAGGCAGGAAATCCGCTCAAGAGCCTGAGGCACGTTCCCTTTGGAGAGCCTGTTAGGGCAGGAAGCTCTCGGGAGGGATTTTTAGCCCTTCTGTCCTGGACTTTGTTTTTACAGGGTGGGTTATTCAGCAAAATCTGTACAAAATGCTCTCGGGGGTGTTCATGGTGTGCTTGGGGGAAATGTATAATGCTGCTCCATTGCGCGGGAAGATGCAGCTCTCTGAAGAACAGCAGGTGCGCCGGGCATCCCAAGCTTGTGAAAGCTGACAGTGTTCGCGAACAATGTGGTTCAAAAGCTCTGAACACAGGAGCAATGGAAAGAAACACACGGGGATGGAGGAGGACGACAGCTTTTTTCCTTTGGTTAAAGAAAACATTTTTTTATTAATATTTCAGAAACCTAAGAAGTTGGGTCCCTGCCGGCTTTCCTGTTGAGACTCAGTGGCCTGTGCGCTGAATGTTTCTCACACCATAAGACACAAATGGAGGTAGAATGGAAATGCCCGTAGAGCTCTCAGTTTTGTGGGGCTCGAGAAAGGAAAATTTGAGGTGCCACTGGAAGCTGATGTTCTTAACCTAAGGAAACGGGTTCTGCTAGTTGGCTTAGGTGCTTAATACATAGTGTCAGTGAGCTGAAGGTTTTGACTTGTTCCCACCAAGGGGCTGATCCTTGCTCTGGGCCGTGGCCACCGGCTTTTTTCCATATTCCGCTATCATTCTGTCTGCTTTCAGGGGACTTTCTTGTCTGAGCAGAGCTAGATGGTGCAGCCGAACTGTGTGTTAATTGGCTGTGTGTCTGACTGTTTCTGAAAGCATGAATGATGTTCCAATATTTGAATCTGTCCCGACTGTATGGTTTATTTTCTGAATGGTGTCTCTTTATGATAAACATAAGTTGACTAATATTTAATTTGGGCTCAAGACTTAAGCATCTCATATAAACAGCTTGTGCCAAAATTAAGTATTAAAATATATTTTACATATGTACATGTGTGAGTATATATATACATATATAAATCTAAAACATACACACATACACACACAGAACACTTCTATCCATCTGATTCACTCCCCAAGTAACTACAAGATTTATTTTATTTATTTGAAAAACAGAGTTACAGACAGAAGTAGAGACAGAGAGAGAGGTCTTCCATCCGATGGTTCATTCCCCAGTTGGCTGCAGCAGCTGGAACTGAGCCAGACTGAAGCCAGGAGCTTCTTCTGGGTCTCGCACATGGGTACAGGGGCCCAAGGACTTGGGTCATCCTCCACTGCTTTCCCAGGAGCATTAGCAGGGAGCTGGATCAGAAGTGCAGCAGCTGGGACTTGAACCTGTGCCCATATGGGATGCTGGCCTGCACTGCAGGCTGGGGTTTTAACCTGCTGTGCCACAGCACCCAGGCCCCTATATATCCTCTTCCATTCCATCTTTTTTTTTTCATTCAAGTAGCGAAATTCAAATATGCAAATGCAACTGTTGGGTAGGGTTTTTTTAAGGTGGAGTTCCTCTTTAAGGTGGACACCTGCCAGTGTCTTACTCTTCATTTCCCTTGTAGGTCCTAGTGCAACACCTTCGAGTAACTCACAGGCCCCTGTGTTGAAGGAAGGAACATGAGTCCCTGAGGTTGGGGCCCTCTACACTTGCAACAGATTTCCACAGGGTGCACTCTGATAACACGAGTACTTACACTCATTCCTGCTTTCATTTGCTCACAATCTTGACAACCTGTGCAGGCGTTTTGCGGGGAAATGCCAGCGAGCAGGAGAGGGGCGCAGTCCTGCTCTCGAGCAGCTGCTGATCTGGTGAGGAGACCACAGATCCGCGCACTCCTCTGCCAGCGTGAGCTCTGCAAGGAGAGTGGGCACATCTGGGCGTGAGTCTGTGACCAAGGACCGTAAGCCAGACCCGATGGACAGGGAAGTTTGCTGTAGGAAGTGGTGCTGGGGAGAGAGGGTTAGCAAGGTGCCGAGGTGAGCGGGCAGTTATTACAGGCAGGAGAAGAATATTCATGTAGACACGGTTTGGATATTTACATGGTGCTGGGGAGATAGTAATAAGCCAGATAGACAGGGTAGCTGCTGTGTGTGTGTGTGTGTGTGTGTGTGTAGGCTGGGGGTAGGGGTTAGATAATTCATGACACACTTATCAGTGGAGGTCTGAAATGAGTAAAGCAGCGGTGTGATGGAGTGGAAGCTGGTGGCGGGTTTGGGTGCAGACACCTCGGTTACGATGAGGGTGCTCTGGCTCCTTCCCCACAGACACGATCCCTTCCAAAGGCGATGCTGTGGGGTGTAGGTGATGAGAGTCCAGGCAAGAAGACAGTGGGGGGACCCATCATGTGGAGCACACCACAGGGAGTAAGAGTGGAGATTCAGAGAAGTGCGTGGATTCGGGGCCTGTTTAGAGGTAGAGCTGGGGGTTCCAGTGCTGGGTTAGGCGAATCTGAGGTTAGGGCGTGGATGCTTCCTGGGTGTTTGCTGGAACAGCGGGGCTGTGACGTCACCTCTTGTTCTGAACTGGAAACCAGGGAAGGGACAAGTCACAATGTGCTTCAGGACTGCAGGGAATAATACGACCTGAGCATGGAGGTGGAGAGACAGGTAGTCCCGGGGGGGTCACAGTGGGACCACTAGGGCCTTTATTCCCATGGGAAATGAAGTGACTTTCTTTCTCCTCTAATTTTTAGATATAGTTAAGGGCTTCTGTGTGTTTTTTTTTCCCCTGAAGTTCAAAGTCTCAAGTTATTAACAAATAATTATATAGACCCTGTAGTAAGAAAGTACCATTGTTATCCTATTTAATTCTGTCAGCAAAACTGGAAAAAAAAAACAGAAAAGGGATTATTATTTTTTTATTTATTTATTTTTTATTTTTTGACAGGCAGAGTGGACAGTGAGAGAGAGAGAGAGAAAGGTCTTCCTTTGCCGTTGGTTCACCCTCCAATGGCCGCTGCAGCTGGCGCGCTGCGGCCAGCGCACCGTGCTGATCCGATGGCAGGAGCCAGGTGCTTATCCTGGTCTCCCATGGGGTGCAGGACCCAAGCACTTGGGCCATCCTCCACTGCACTCCCTGGCCACAGCAGAGAGCTGGCCTGGAAGAGGGGCAACCGGGACAGAATCCGGTGCACCGACCGGGACTAGAACCCGGTGTGCCGGCACCGCAAGGCGGAGGATTAGCCTAGTGAGACGCAGCGCCGGTGGGATTATTATTTTTTAAAATGTACATTTGGGGCTGACATTGTAGCACAGTGGGTTAAGCTGCTATCTTGGCTGTGGCATCCCATATGGTTACACCAGTTTGAGTCCCGGTTGTTCTGCTTCCCATATGGTAACACCAGTTCTGGTTGCTCTGCTTCTGCTATGGTTCCCTGCTAATGCTAATGCTTGGGCGTCTTCTACCCATGTAGGAGACCTGGGTGAAGTTCCAGGCTTCTGGCTTCAGCCTGGCCCTGCTCTAGCCATTGCAGCCATTGGGGGAGTGAATCAGTAGATGGAAGATCTCTCTGTGTCTCCTTCTGTCTCTGCAACTCTGCCTTTCAAATACATAAATACATCTTAAAAATACATTTGGCACTCAAAAAGGGATCTATGTCTTTTAACTTCCAGTTATTAATTTTTTATGTATTCAGAAAGCAAAGGGTGGAGAGACAGAGAGACAGATGGCGAGAGATGTTCCATCCACTGTTGCACTCCCAAATGTCCACAACAGGCAGGGCTATTGGGCTGAAGCCAAGAGCCTGGAACTCAATCCGGGTCTCCCATGTGAGTGGCAGGGATTCAAGCACTTGAGCCATCACCTGTTGCACCTTGATGCATGCTGGCAGCACCAGGTACTCATCCACAGAAGCTGGAACTGGAAGTGGGACTGGTACGCAAACCTAGGCAGTCTGATTTTGGATATGAGTTTCCCTAGCAGTGCTGTGGCACCTGCCATGAATTCACTTATTTTTAAAGGCAATATGCAGAAATAATGGTGTATGTCTTGAGAGTTGTTGTTAAAAATCACCTAAGTTAATGGAATGATAACAAACTTTTCTTCCTCTTGCCCTTGACTGTTTGACTTAGCTGTGTACCACTTTAGAAGGGCAGTGTTAGTCATTCATTACCTGCATTGTTAGTTGGGATTCCATCTCATATTTAATTTTTTATTGTGTGTAGCACTTGTAAGGAATTTAAGCTTTTTTATTTTATTTATTTATTTTTCCATTTGACTAGAAATCTATATACCACTTGGATAGATTGCTAATTATAGTGGTTGGCTGTCGCCATTACAATGTCAATAGCAGTTAGTGCCCCTTAAGGAACACTTCAATGTCATTGACATCTGTTTTAAAATCTGCTAGGATAAACTTCCCTTACTGTCCTATTCTGTTTGAGCTGAGAATAATCAGGGGCCATTGAAAACAAGCCATATGCTCAATGACAATAAGTGCTTCAAATGGTCTCCCTAGGCACCTAGTTCATTCGGAGCACAGAGAATGATTAGTGCAGATTATTTTATAATTTCCATGTGGATGAAAAGATTGGAGATGCACTGTCTCCTCACCTCAAACGCACTGTTGGCTGACATTCACATTGAGTGTTTATTAATACATAAAATAAAAGAGAAGAACATATGTTTGCTGGCCTGGCACTCACAGTGGGGCTGGGTGGTAGATCAAGACTTGATTACGATTTATGTTGCCTGCGTACTTACTGCACACTTACTCTTGCATTTATTTGGTTGTGTAGAAGGAAGAGTATTCCTGACAATCTGCCTTTGTTTCAAACCTTCAGAGTTAAGGGAAGTATGAAGTAAAAAATGTCTGAGAAAGGAAGTGTTTAGGAACAAAACTCAGAGTCAGTGAATTATTACTATTAATAATGATGCTAAGACTTGAAAGACAGAAGATCAACAATGTTGGTTACATACAGCATGTCTGCTTGTTCAAGCATCTCTTCCATGGACGACTCCTTTTTTTTTTTTTTAAAGATTTATTTTATTTATTTGAAAGACAGAGTTACAGAGAGAGAGAGGTCTTCCATCCACTGGTTCACTCCCCAGATGGCTGCAATGGCTAGAGCTGCGCCGATCCAAAGCTAGAAGCCAGGAGCTTCTTTTGGGTCTCCCACGTGGGTGCAGGGGCCCAAGGACTTGGGCCATCCTCCACTGCTTTCCCAGGCCACAGCAGAGAGCTGGATGAGAGATGTGGTCACTGCAGGTGGCAGCTTTACCTGCTATGTCACAGCGCCGGTCCCCCATGGACTCCTCTTAAAGGTCTTAAGCAATAATATATTTTAGACTCACTCTTTCCTTTCTTTTATATTTATTAAAATCACAACTTTTGGGGCTGACACTGTGGTGCGATTGGTTAGGCCTCCGCCAGCAGTCCCAGCAGTCCCTGTGGGCTCCTGTGGCTCCCTGCTAATGCATCTGAGAACGCAGCAGAGGATGGCCCAAGTGCCTGGGCCCTGCCACCCATATGGGAGACCAGGATGAAGCTCCTGTCTCCTGGCTTTGGCCTGGTCCAGCCCCAGTCATTGTGGCCATCTGGGGAGTGAACCAGTAGATGGAAGATATCTCAGTCTCTCTGTTATTCTGCCTTTCAAATAAAGCAAATCTTTCTAAAAAATTCACAACTTTTACACATTTAATAAAAAGATTTGTACATTACTCTGCAATAGCAGTAGGATGGTGTTTTTTGCACCTCACTTTTAGTTCACGTTTTTTATCTTGAGTTTCTTCGCAGAGCAGTTGACTGACTGTGGGCACCTGTTTGCCAGTCCCTATGACAGGTGTCCCATTACCTGCTGCACAGAGACTATAGAATGATGAAACTGGGTGGCAGGGCTTGGCACAGAGCAGCCCTAAGTCAGACACCTTTTCTCTTCCTTCCTCTCTTCTTTCTTTACTTATTTTCTCATTTCTCTTCTTCATTCTTCCCTACTTGAAAGTCTTCAGTCCATTATTCTTTATCTTTCTCAGTTTTAAATTGTGACCTTGGCTTAGCTTCAGCCAAAATGAAGAGCGGTAGTTCTTTTTACAGAATAATTGGAGATGGAAGGAAGGAAGATAGGAAAGAAGGAAGGGAGGAGGGAGGGAGAGAGTCTTGAAAAGCGGGAGATTTTCTTTTTCTTTTTTATTTGACAGGTAGAGTTACAGACAGTGAGAGAGAGAGAGAGACAGAGAAAGGTCTTCCTTCCATTGGTTCACCCCCCAAATGGCCGCCATGGCCAGAGCTGTGCCAATCCAAAGCCAGGAGCCAGGTGCTTCCTCCTGGTCTCCCATATGGGTGCAGGCGCCCAAGCACTTGGGCCATCCTCCACTGCCCTCCCAGGCCACAGCAGAGAGCTGGACTGGAAGAGGAGCAATCGGGACTAGAACTTGGTGCCCATATGGGATGTCGGCACCGCAGGTGGGGGATTAACCAGGTGAGCCACGGCGCCGGCCCCAGTTTTCTTCATTAACTATGTTGGCATTTCAATTTTTTTGGTCTCATTTTTCCTGTTACTTAGTACTTCTTCATTTACTGTCCAGGTCTGTTTTTTTAAAGATGTATTTATGGGCTTTTCCTCTCTTGGAGCCCCGTCCCTGTCACTCTGGCCGTGGGTCTCTGACTCTAATAAATCTTGCTTTTACACCTGCTTGTCCACTTGGAAATTCTTCTTCCTTGGGAGACAAAGAGCTGAGGCAGGAATACGTTCTCCATCGCTTCCCCTAACACTTTGGTGCTGTGATCCAGATAGCAACTCCAACGTGATATGGATTCTGCTAGAGTTCAACTCCAGCCAGCGTCGGATCATCCCGCCAGACTGGTGAGCATGCAGACTGTTCTCGCTTTCTCTTCTTGGTCTCACTCTCCTTCTTAATAACTGTCTCATCTTTCCAAAAACACTGGGTCCCTGTCAGCCAGTTAAAGGCAATTAGCATGGCTGCCAGTCTTAAGACTCAGGGGCAAGGCCTGCTGATTAAGGCCAGAGCAACCCCTGGAGCTGAGACTTCATACTGACTCCTCTTCCCTCCAGTGTGGATCAGCCCTTTGCATGGGACTGGGAGGAGGCCTTGAGACAGCTGATGCATTCTGACTGGGCTGCACCCCAGTGCTTCCAGAAGGTCTCATGTCCAGGAACCAGACTCCAATAGCTGGCATGGTGTTGGGCTGTGAAACACCTCCCCTCCCTCTTATGTGGATTGGCCCTCCGTGTGGGACTGGCAGAAGGGCTTGAGACAGGGGATGGATTCTGGCGGGGGCTATACCCCAGTGCTCCTGGAAGGTCTCTTGCCAGGGCACCAGACCCCAACCACTGGAATGGCGTTGGGCTGAGAAATGCACTTTCCTGCAGGGATCAAGTCCCCTGCCCTTTTGGAGTCCTCCCGAGCTGTAAAGCCAGAGGCTCCACCCTTCATACTTTGAGTCTCAGCTCTGGGAGTGTTGGCTGGTCCAGCTCAGCTTCCTTTCACGGGGACCAGCCTGACACGTGCACCTGGGAGAAAGAACTAGAGTAATCTTGAATCAGGCCAGGGCCACGCCTGGGCATTTTTCAAGGACTCCCTGACTGGACACCAGATCCCAGTGGCCCGTTAGGGTGTCAGCTGAAAACTGCATTGCATTCTGTTCTTCCTTCTTTGGAGATTAATCTGTGGGTGAGACTGGACGCAGCGTGGAGGGAGGCCATGGGCTCTGGGCTCCATGCCTCCATGAGTTTTTCCTTTACCCCAGATCCCAACAACATCTCAGTCTCTCTGCTCCTCTAAGTGCTTTCTGTATCTCTCCAGGTCTCCTCAATTCCTACAAACTCGATTTCCTGGTCTCATGAGTGGGTATTTCCTGGATATTTCATTTGTTAGTTCTGTTAAAGTTTGATTACAGGTAATGTTTCCATCTAGGCTTCCATTAGATGCAGTCCCCACGTGGCCTGAACTTGTGTAGACAAGTCTCAGCATGTCTCTGGTAGCCCCTATCTTCCTTCAAGTCCCCTCTTAAATGATGCCACAGGCAGTGAGAGAGTTTTGAGAGACAGACGTCTTAAGCCCAGGAGAGATAAGATGCTTCCATTTTCATTCTCTCATTCTAGCCAGGAGGCAAACCATCTACTTTGAGATCTCTTTGACCCCTGAGCTTACAAAAAAATGCCTCATCTTCTGCACCACCATATGGCCTGGTTACAAGCTAGAGGATGGAGAAGTCAGCCTAAATGAGTGGCCAGTCCCTCTACTCTGACTCTGTCTCAGAACTCTGTCTCCTAACTGGCCTCTTGCCTCTATTTCCCTGCAGGTGCTCCAAGATGCACTAAGCTCTTGTCCAGAGGGGCGTTTGTTTACTAAGTCACCAGGGTCCTTCTGTTATCCTGGTTGACTGTAGTTGAGGCTTTTAATCCCAGTGGAGGAGAGTTTTTTTGGTCAGATGACCATTGCTCCCATTGTTGTAATTTTGCTGGGGGTTTCTAGGCAAGAATCTAGGCCCAATGACTCCAGATGCTATTGAGTATACGTGGATTAATCCAGATGATGAAGTCTTGGACTTGAGACACCTCCCGACCTGACCCCTCATCCCTGAGGTTGGTTTCACTGACAGCCCCACAATCAGACACTTCCAGTTTTGGCTTTTGGTTTTGGGGCAGCGGTTATTGTCTCTCTGCAGGGCCTCCAGTTTTTCTCTCTCTACTCTGCCCTTTCCAGGGATCTTCCAGGAGCCTCCTTCTGGTCACTGCCCTTTATTCTATTACTCTCAGATTCTCCAGAGAAGTGCCCGTCCGCTCTGATGGATCCCCTCTCCCATTAAACCTAACATAATAGTGAGCCAATCTCCAGTAGAAAACTAGACTCAAATTCAATTAGAATCAAAAAAGATGTCTTTGCTAAATAATAATCTCATGCATTAGAATTTGGTTCAACTATAACTGGACATTGGGTTTAAATAAATTTCTCTCTCGAGTCTGGGAAGAGCACTACCTTTGTAACTCACCGAGCTTGTTCTGCAACTAGGTTTAACAGGTTTCTGATAGCAGTGGGTAATCAGTGTTTGTTATAGCCCCCTAAGGCGGATTTTGCAATCTCTGGTTTAATGCCACTGAATTATAGCTAGAGTTTTATAAAAACGAGTAAAATTCCCTATAATTTTGACCTTAATTCAGATAGAAGTATACTATAATACCAGCATCGTCAGTCATCCAGGTATAATTGCTAAATGTAAATTGGGTAAAGGCAAATGAGATAAATGTGTCTAAATGTAAACTTTGGTACTCATAGAACCTTATATGCTATGGAAAAACTATTTGGGTTTGCTAACATGTTTTCATAAATTGTCTTAATGAAAATAGTTCAACACCACTTGAAAGTAACTAAGGTAGAATTCCATGTGTTATCTTATTTAGAAAATATTGTCTTAATTTGGAGATTGCTAAAGAGTTATTTCAAAATGTAAATCAAGGGAATCAGCAGATGGAATGCAAAAGCGGTTAGCCTATTTGACATAGATCTAGAATCTGATCCTCTGTTAAAGCAATGAAGTTTTTGCAATAGCTTGAAAGTTCAGCATCTCCTTTTTCATAGTGTTATTTAATTGGTGGCTCTCTGTCAGTTTTCTAGTCAGCTCCAGTAAGCTGTTTTCTCTTCCCTGATTCTGACTCTGTTAAAATGGTTCCACATTATAGGATTATTCCATGTGCTAGCTCTATATTTAAGACTTTATTTCTGGCCGGCGCCGCGGCTCACTAGGCTAATCCTCCGCCTAACAGCGCCGGCACACCGGGTTCTAGTCCCGGTCAGGGCGCCGGATTCTGTCCCGGTTGCCCCTCTTCCAGGCCAGCCCTCTGCTGTGGCCAGGGAGTGCAGTGGAGGATTGCCCAGGCACTTGGGCCCTGCACCCCACGGGAGACCAAGAGAAGTACCTGGCTCCTGCCTTTGAATCAGCGCGGTACGCCGGCAGCAGCGCGCCAGCTGCAGCGACCATTGGAGGGTGAACCAGCGGCAAAGGAAGACCTTTCTCTCTGTCTCTCTCTCTCACTGTCCACTCTGTCTGTCAAAAAAAAAAAAAAAAAAAAAAAAGACTTTATTTCCAATTTTTGGAATGACTAACGAGCCAGATTTTGTGTTCTGCTGAAGTAATCTGTTGTGTTCTCTTAATGTCTCTGTTAAGTTCTGATTGTTTAAAAACAGTTTAGTTTCTTATTAAAAGTTATGATTTGTTTAAATATATACGCATTCTAAAGTATTTGAGTAATCATTTTGTAACAATGATCAAACCTGGTCTGTATTATGTCATGATGTTAAGGGATCCTGTTTCTACCAGCTATTTTAGACTTTCTTGGCATCCTTGACAGGCATTCAAAAAATAAATAAATAAAGTTCCAAATTCTTTGGATTTTGATATTTCCAGTTGTGACCCTGGAAATATCAAAGGATATATGTCTCTCATCTTTTAGAGACATCAACTAATAAGGCTGTTTGGATTACAATTAAAGGTGCTGCCGAGATGTGAAGTGGTGCTAAATTTTAAGTTGGGATAATGTAAAATGCTACTGATACAAATGTCCAAAAGTTAAAAAGTCTAATGATCTTGTGTTGTTATCAGACATGATGGTTATCTTAATGAGAAAGGTCCAGGAGGCCTAAAAGGATGTTTTATAAAGTCCTACAGGTGCTTTCAAAAATATTGTATGGAGTAAGCAAGTGCCTCTTCTTGTTGGTTAATGAGTTTATAACTTTAAACATGGCTATTTAAAGCCTTTGGTCACTCACAGTTTTGTATATCAGATTTATTGCTCATGGAAGTTAAAACATTGTTGGTTCTGTGTTTAAATGTGCCCTCTTTTAGGTTCCAAAGGACCTCTTTTTCTCTGACCTCTATTGTATTTAATACTTTGAGGCAGTTCTGTAAGCAGATAAAGCCAATAATGTACTACAGGTTCTGACTTAGAAAAAGTATGGTTAATTCAGATTACTAAAACCAGAAAGTAATTCTAATCAATTGATGGTAATTAAAAAACAGATTTTAGGAAACTATTACTGAAACTGCTTTATTGTTCTATCTTGTATGTTATATGTGCGTATGTGTTGTTTACATGAGAAAATTTATTTAGAGCTCTGTTTTAATTGGCTTATTGATAAATATTGCTCATACATTTAAACTGCTGAGTTAATCGAAGACACCTTTTTGGTTCATGTGACCTAAATTTCTGTACCAGATGTTTTAAATTTGTTGACATGTTTGTGCTAGGGTTTGCTGGACAAATGAGTTACATTTCTGTTAGATACTTAAACGTTGTTTCCAAATACTTTTACTCTTGTCTTGAAATTTATAGAAGCCATTGAACCTTTTTTTGAACGTTTTCATAGTTGTTATTTAGCAGTTAACAGTTAAAATTGTTTGCTAAGTTTTTATTTGATATCGTCAATGTCAGTAATTGACCCGGGAAGCCTGACTTGTTCCCCTCATTTCTCTATTCTCTTCAAGATAGGAAATTACAGTTTAATCTTTAGACCTTATAAAAGGGATGGCTAACATTTTTCTGTAATAACAGAATAGCCAAAGTGAGAGCTTAAGTTATTATTTCACAGTTAGATTTACTTTGCCATGGGCTCAGTAAACAGGAAAAGCCTCCCTTTTTCAAAACAGATGAAGGGAGAAAAAGTTTTTTTGATGTTAAAGTGAGGACATAGCTTTCCTTATGGGCAGTGCCTACTTTACAGAAAAACCACTATCAGAACATGGCTGTGACTACAGATTTCTAGTTTAGGCCACTGAAGATTAGAGATGGAACTGAGCGCCCCTTGACGTGCATCCTCTTAAAGTTTTTTTTCTGGTCTGCTTTAACAAAAACCAGGAGGAAGAGGAAGCTAGGTCGCAGAAGCAATGTAAAAATGGGAGGCAGACTAATTAATGGCTGCTTTACACAGTGATCTGCCATCAAGGAGACCCAAAAGGCCAGTCCACTGCATTGGTTTATGTTGACAGCCAGGGCTTCAGCAGACATTGGCTTATGAAGAGCCTGGCAGCCGTGGCAGCCACGAGCTGTGTCACTGGAAACAGAACTGTCCTGGAGTCGAAGGACTCCTGAGTCTGAACCACAGACCTTGATGGCTCTGAGCTGAAAAGCCCTTCACTCTGCCCACCTTCCAAAGTAACCACTGCTGCTGAGGGGACGGCCAAGTAGGGTCAGCAACATGGCAGGCAGAACTATAAATTTCCTGTTAGAGATGCCACCTGCCTTCACCTGGCCCTGTACCCCCAGGCCAGCAAGGTAATGGAGGTCAACAGGGTGCCTTCCCTAAAGAGGTTCACACCTCTTTTATGATGTGTCTTCCAGCACCCCATGAAGAGACAGATAGGTCTGGCCCTCACAACTGGCAAGACCTTAAAGCCTACTTGATTATTATCAAGCCCCTTCTGTCAGTTTCTGTTTGCCTCTCAATGAGAAAACTTGCTCGTGGTTTGGACAGCACCTTTCTTAGGTCCTCCAATAACGACTCTGTCCTTTGTTTTAGATCCTGTGAGTTTACACTACTTGTTAGATTCATTTTTTCAGACTGAAACAGTGAAATTCCAGGTGGCCATGCACATGAAATCTCGGATGGAAGCAGTTTCTGCAAACTGGTGCTGTGTCTCTCTTGAAAGCTGTCTCCTGCTGGAACCCTGTCTTGACTGCCATCCCCAGTGATGCCCCATTTCAGCATGAAGCAGCCAGAGCCTTCATCGCCCAGTCCCCCTAACAGAAATTAGGGTCCATTCTTCTTGAGGGGGGGAATTGAGAAGTTAAATGGGCAAATGGGTTAATAGGCAATCTGGGAACTGAGGGTGAAAAATGTTCCCCCCAAGAGTTATCCTTAGCAAGGTCAGTAGGGCCTGCCTGCTCTCTCCTTGGGAGCTTCCAGTCTTCTCATGAGAATAGCGAAGGAGTGGTGTCTCTAGCCTTCTGAGTTTCCAGTTTACTATAAAACAAGGTAGGTATCCCACCCTTGTGATAGCTCTTTTGTTTTATCATGAGCAAGCCTGACAGGATAAAGGATTGCAAATCAGGTGTTTTGATGCGTTTTGTCCCTGTCTTGAAACTGAGTGTCATCTGATTGTCAAGTTTTGTTTTGTTTCGTTTTTTCCTAAAATTGTGCTTAGAAACCTAGCACTGGGACTTTGAGTTTTTTCCTCTCTTGGAAGCCCCTGTCCATGCCACTATGGCTGGAAGTCTCTGACTTTCATAAATCTTGCTTTTAAATCTAAAAAAAAAAAAAAAAAAAGATTTATTTATTTATTTTGAAAGGCAAGGTTATAGAGAGGCAGAGGCAGATAGAGAGAGGTCTTCTGTCTGCTGGTTCACTCCCCAGGTGGCTGCAATGGCCTGAGCTGTGCCAATCTGAAGCCAGGAGCCAGGAGCTTCTTCCACATCTCCCATGTGAGTGCAGGGGCCCAAGGACTTGGGCCATCTTCCACTGCTTTCCTAGACCATAACAAAGAGCTGGATCAGAAGTGGAACAGCTAGGACTTGAAACAGTGCCCATATGGGATGCTGGTGCTGCAGGCAGTGGTTTTACCTGCTGTGCCACAGTGTCGGCCTGATCCAGGGATGTTTAAAAATCCATTTTGTAAGGCTATCACAAAACACACCAAACACTGGAGTAAGGGAAAGAGTTTATTGGGGGAATCCCGAAGGACTGGAGAGAAGAGGCGAAGAAGGAAAATAAGCAGAAGGAGAGCAGAAGAGAGATCAAGAGAGAGACAGAGAGATCAGGAGACGGAGAGAAGGAGAGAGTGAGAGAGAGCGAGAGAGAGCGAGAGAGAGCGAGCGAGAGAGAGAGAGAGCCACCTGTTCAGGAGCAGGTCCTTTTAAAACTTTGCCGGGGGGGGGGGCAGGCAGGGGAGTAGGAGCAGCAAATCCCATTAGGATGGGGGTGGAGCTTGACACTGGTGGTTGGGCCATGTGGCCACCTGACTTCCAGCAATGGTGGCGGGGACTAGAGCCTAGGATGGTGTCAAGGTGTAGATTGAACCATAAGACTGTGCCAATTTTCTAACGCATTTTGCGTTTAGTATGAATCAAACATGGACTAATTATTATGTATAACTAAAATGGATTTTAAAATTAAACTTTTGTTTTTATTTTGAGATAATTATAGGTTTTTACATTGTAAGAGATAGTACAGGAAGAGTCCATGCATTCTTTCCCCATTTTCCCCAAATTTGAATATTTTGCAGAACTCTAGTACCATATATTAACACTGATATAATCAAGACACAGCTTTTCATCACCACAAAGATCCCTTACTTGTCCTAGTATAGACACAGTCATTTCTCTTCCACTTCCACCCCTGGAAACCACTCATCTGTTCTATACTTCTGAATTTTGTCATTTCACAAGTAGTATATAAATGAACTCATCTATATGTAACCTTTTGGTATTGGCTTTTACTAAAAAAAAAAAAAGATTTATTTATTTGAGGGCAGAGTTACAGAGACAGAGAGGGAGAGACAGAGAGAGAGAGCAATCTTCCATCTGCTGACTCACTCCCCAAATGGCCTTAATGGCCAGAGCCGGGCCAATCCAAAGCCAGGAGCCAGGAGCTTCTTCCAGGTCTCCCACGTGGGTGCAAGAGAACAAGCACTTGTGCCATCTTTGACTGCTTTCCTAGACCATCAGCTGAGTGCTGGATCAGAAGTGGAGCAGCCAGGACTTGAACCAGCGCCCATGTAGGATGCTGGCATTGCAGATGGCAGCTTAACCTGCAGTGTCACAATGCTGGCCCCTATCTGCTTGCTTTATTCTGTTCTTTTTGTAGATTTTTGAGATGGCAGCTTAGATGATTGATTTGAGGCTTTTTATCTTAACTTTCATAATGTGTGCTTTCATGCTATAAATTTTCTCCTCAGCATGCTAAAACTTGTATATCATACATTTTGATATGCTATATTTTCCTTTTATTTCAGTTCCACATATTTTAAATTTTCCCTTGAGACTTTTTCATCCACAGCTTGTTTAGAAGTATGTTGTGCAGTTTTGAAGCATGCCCTAAAAATCTGCTATTTCTAGTTTGTTCTATCATGCCCAGAGAATACAAGCAATATGATTTCAATCCTTGGAAATTTGGAGAGCTTTGTATTATGACCCAGAATATAATCTATCTTTACATAAATTCTGTCAGTACTCAAAAATGTGTATTCTTCTGTTGTAGGATGGAGTGTTCCATGGATGTGGGTGTCAATGATGTCAACTTCCTACATCCTTGCTGATTTCCTGGGTTGTACTATCAGTTGTTAAGAAAGGGTGCTAGGGCTGGTGCCGTGGCTCACTAGGCTAATCCTCCGCCTTGCGGCGCCAGCACACCGGGTTCTAGTCCCGGTTGGGGCGCCGGATTCTGTCCCGGTTGTCCCTCTTCCAGGCCAGCTCTCTGCTGTGGCCCGGGAGTGTAGTGGAGGACGGCCCAAGTGCTTGGGCCCTGCACCCCATGGGAGACCAGGATAAGTACCTGGCTCCTGCCATCGGATCAGCACGGTGCGCCAGCTGCAGCGCGCCGGCTGCGGTGGCCATTTTAGGGTGAACCAACGGCAAAGGAAGACCTTTCTTTCTGTCTCTCTCTCTCACTGTCCACTGTCTGTCAAAAAAAAAAAAAAAAAGAAAGGGAGCTGAAATCTGCAGTGTAGCTGTGGGGATGTCTGGCGCTCCTTTCTGTCCCAGCAGTTTGTTTCATGTATCTTGCAGTTACGTTGTTTGGTGCCTGTACATTTAGGGTCGCTGTCGTCTTGGTGAGTGACCCTTTCTGCATGATGTCATGCCTTCTCCTGTTTCTGGTAACGTGCTTTTCTCTGAAGTCTATGTTATCTGATATTAATATGGTCATTCATCTCTCCTTTGGTAATCTTTGCCTGATACATCTTTTCTTGTTTCTTTTTACTTTTAGTCTGTCTATATTGTTATATTGAAGTCTCTTGAAGCTTATATTTAGATCACATTTTAAATCCATTCTGCCAATGTCTGCATTTTAATTGTTCCACTTAAACCATTTATATTTAATGTAATTGTTGCTATTAGAGCTTCAGTCTGTTTTGTTTTCTGTTTTTTCTTGGTTTTGTTTTTCTGCTTTTTCTCCTTGCCTTCCTGGAATTATTTGAACATGTATATTACTCTATTGTAATTTACCCTATAATTTTTTTTCATTTTATTTGAAAGGCAGCGACACAGTCATGGACAGAGGAAGATCTTCCATCCATACATTCACTCCCCAAATGCCTGCAACACCTGGGGCTGGGCCAGGCCAAAGTTGGGGCCCCAAAATTCAGTCTGGGTCTCCGGCATGGGTGGCAGGGACCCAAGTCCTTGAGCCATCAGCTGCTATTGCTAGGGTGCACGTGAGCAGGAAGCCAGCAACAGAAGTGGAGCTGGGACTTGAACCCAGGCACTCGGATATGGAATATGGGCAGCCCATGTGACATCTTAACCACTGACCAAGCACTGATCCAATGGCAGTTTCAAAAACTTTTTTAATTGAGCAATAAAATTTATTGTTGTATAATTAATTAGCTATTATGTTCCAGGTACAATTTGTCGTATTTTTCATAGCAGTTTTTAGGGTAATTCCTTGGGTAGCTCTTTTAGTGGTTACTGTAGGTATTTCCACACACACATACACACACACACACACACGCACACACACACACGCACACACACAAATCTATAACATAAGTATATTTAACACAGGCTCCTAGTATTCTTTTAAAAAATAAATTGATTAATTAATTAATTAATTAATTTAAAAGACAGAGTGACACACACACACACACACACACACACAGAGTTCTTCTATCCACTGGTTCACCCCCCAAAATTTTGGAAACAGACAGGGCTGGGCCAGACTGAAGTCATAAGCCAGGAACTCCATCCTGTCTCCGTGGGTGGCAGGTGCCCAAGTACCTGGGCCATTTTCTGCTGCCTTCTCAGACACGTTAGTAGGGAGCTGGATGAGAAGTGGAACAGCTGGGGCTCGACCCTCCAGTACGGGAAGATAACGTTGCCGGGGGCAGCAGAACTTACTGTGCCACCATACTGGCTCCTGAGTGTTTTCTTAGATTCCTGTGCTTACCTCCTCTTCTCTGTCGGGGTCTCTGATGACAATCATGCTGTAGCTTTGTTATGTTCTCACAAATAATGGAGGCTCTGCTAATTTTTTTTACAGCTCGGGTAATTTCTATTGTTGTATATTTCAGTTAATCGATTCTTTTCTCTGCACCTCTATTCTGCTGTTGAATCTATCCACTTAGATTCTTTACTTTTGTCGCTCCCCCTCTTCGTGGAGGAACGACACAGGACCCTGCGCTGTTCTTTCTGTCTGCTCGGCCCTCCCCGGGTTTGCTGCTGGTTCTTCCCGGGTTGGCTACTGTCCCTTCCACCTCCGTGGAAGGGCAGTTCCCCCTGGCCACATTCCCCACTTCCGCAGGGGAGCGGCACACCGCCGGCCGGCTCTCTCGGGGGCTGCACAGGTGTTCCCCTTAGATGTTCCCCTTAGATGTTCCTGGTGCATGCCGTCTCTCTCCTCCTTTATAGTCCTGCTCCGCCAATCCCAACTCTGCTGCCCACACGCCGAGTACACTGCTCTCCAATCAGGAGCAAGTCCTACAGTTTATTGGTTGAACTGGAGGCAGCTGTGTAGAAGCTGTTTTCTTCTCTCCCAGCGCCATATTGTGGGAGAGCAGATGCATAGACTAAGTCTTAATTCCAGTAACTTAGTCTAGTCCGAGCTGCTCCCCACAGATCCCCCTTTCTTTTTATTTTTTGGCGTTGATACGCGCCTGTCTTTGGTGTCCCGCGGCACACACTCTGCTCTACTTGCTAGAGTTGCCACAGGTTCTTACAAGTCCTATCAATCAGGCAAACCGAATCCGGGTCCTCTCTTCGCCATGTTGTGAGGAGGTTTTTTTTTTTTTTTTTTTTTTTTTTTTGACAGGCAGAGTGGACAGTGAGAGAGAGAGACAGAGAGAAAGGTCTTCCTTTGCCGCTGGTTCACCCTCCAATGGCCGCCGCTGCAGCCGGCGCACCGCGCTGATCCTGGCAGGAGCCAGGAGCCAGGTGCTTTTCCTGGTCTCCCATGGGGTGCAGGGCCCAAGCACCTGGGCCATCCTCCACTGCACTCCCTGGCCATAGCAGAGAGCTGGCCTGGAAGAGGGGCAACCGGGACAGAATCCGGCGCCCCAACCGGGACTAGAACCCGGTGTGCCGGCGCCGCAAGGTGGAGGATTAGCCTATTGAGCCACGGCGCCGGCTCGTGAGGAGGTTTTTAGGAGCTGATGCGTGCCTGTGTTCGGTGACCTGCGGCTCATACTCTGGTCGAGCCGCCTGCTGGTGCTTACCGCCTTAATCAGGCAGACCGAATCCAAGCTCTCACATTGCAGTGTTGTGGGGAGGCCTTATTGATGTTAATTCGTGCCTGTCTTCGGTGACCTGCGGCGCATAAGCTGCTAGCCGCCTGCAGGTGCTCATCGCCTCACTAATCAGGCAGACCGAATCCAAGCCTTCTCATTGCAGTATTGTGGGGAGGCCTTTCTATTTCTCTATTTCTCTATCTCCGGGCATTCCTATTTCTCCCATTTTACTTCTATCTTCCAGCATTCCTATTTCTCTCATTTTACTTCTAAACTTCTGTTTCTCTTATCCCCGTGGCTTCCCGGCGCCCCGAGGCTGCTTCTCGGCGGCTTTCCGGCTCTGAGCCGCTTCAGCCCGTGCCTCTCTCATCTGCGCGGCTTCGCTTTAGCCCAGCGTTCCCTATCTACTTGAGCCCCGCACGCTCTGTCTGCGCGCGGCAGCCTCCGCGAGTCACACAGCGTAGCTCACGTCTCCACCACTAGCATTCAATCCAAGTTCCCCGGGCTAGCCTGGCGAATTCAACCCAGCTCACGTCTCCACCCCACGATTTGGCTTCCCGTCCTTTGCTCCCCGGGCTAATCAGACGGATCCCAATCTGGCTTACGTTTCCGCTTCTGGTTTCAACTTTTCGCCCCCCATTCCCGGGCTAACTTGAGAATCCCAAAGTGGCTTTCGTCTCCGCCTCGGCCTGCCCCCCGCGGCTTCAATTTCCCTAACATTTTTCTCTACCCGGTATGTTTCCCCAAGCTTTCCTCCAACAATACTCCTCCCTCATTTCTCCTGGCCTCTCCCCACAGTCTGCATCCAAGTCTGTTTGTTCTAGCTTTCACTTTCGCTTTCGACCTTAGAGATTTCTCCCAGCTTCCCCCCGTAGTCCGTATCCGAGTCTATGCCTAGGCTTTCAATAGCTTCTTCCGGCACCTTTTTCGTCCGGCTTTTCCCTAGGCTGTTTGCTAGTCTCTCTCTCCGGTATTTTCCCACTTCTTCCCGTTTCTTCCCTCCTAAGTTTCCTATCCGTCCTAGGTTTCCTATCCAAGTCACGGCACCATTATGTCACTCCCCCTCTTCGTGGAGGAACGACACAGGACCCTGCGCTGTTCTTTCGTCTGTTCGGCCCTCCCCGGGTTTGCTGCTGGTTCTTCCCGGGTTGGCTACTGTCCCTTCCACCTCCGTGGAAGGGCAGTTCCCCCTGGCCACATTCCCCACTTCCGCAGGGGAGCGGCACACCGCCGGCCGGCTCTCTCGGGGGCTGCACAGGTGTTCCCCTTAGATGTTCCCCTTAGATGTTCCTGGTGCATGCCGTCTCTCTCCTCCTTTATAGTCCTGCTCCGCCAATCCCAACTCTGCTGCCCACACGCCGAGTACACTGCTCTCCAATCAGGAGCAAGTCCTACAGTTTATTGGTTGAACTGGAGGCAGCTGTGTAGAAGCTGTTTCCTCCTCTCCCAGCGCCATATTGTGGGAGAGCAGATGCATAGACTAAGTCTTAATTCCAGTAACTTAGTCTAGTCCGAGCTGCTCCCCACAACTTTGGTTATTATATTTTTTAATTCTAAGATTTTCATTTGGTTCCGTATATCTTCTGTTTATTAGCTGAAACCTTCTATCTTCACTTGTTTCAAGTATTTCAGGTATTTCTAACATCTCTGTCATTTTGGTGTTGGTATCTTTTGATTATCTTCTTTCAATCAGTTTTAGGTTTCCTGGTTCCCGCTCTGGTGAGTGTTTTTAAATTAAAAGCTGGACCTTTTAGATGTGTTATGAAGCTCTGGGTTTTAGTTAGACTTTCTGTTTTAATTGGGTTTCTTTGGCATCACTCAGGAAAGGTGAGGGGGACCCTGCCTTGTTACTGCTGGGATGAGGTAGGAGCCTAGCTTCTCTCCGTGGCTGGAGTCGGCAATAGCGGTGTGCATGGGAGGTGGTCCTTGCTGTTCTGGGTGGGAGGTGGGAATGCTGACTTCCCAGGAGGCTTCCACTGGTACCTTCTTAGCAGTGCCTCACTACTGCTCCTCACCTAGTTTCCATGGGCACCATGGGTGGTGGTGGTCGGGAGGGCATTGACCTTGTCCTGGAGGTGATGACAAGCATTCTGGTTCTCAGGCTGGGGGTTAGAGAACAGGGAGTCCTGCTGCTGCTTCCGCGGCCTCCGTCCCACGGTGCAGTGCCAGCTCAGGTCCTGGCTTTCTACTTGTGACCTAACTTCCTGCTAATGCACCCGGGGAGGCACCCGGTGATGGCCCAAGTACTTGGGTCCCAGATACCCATCTGGGAACCTGGACGGCATTCTGGACTCCTGAATTCAGCGTGGCGCAGCCCTGGCTGTTGCAGGCATCTGGGGAATGGACCGGCAGGTGAAAGCTATCTCCATCTCACTCTCTGTCTCTTCCTCTCTTCTGATTCTCCATGAGGCCTCCTTTAACACCACTCCCGTGGTAGGGGAGGAATAGATCTATTTCTGTGGGGTAGAAGTGAAAGTCCAGACTCCCTGTGTGGTCTCAGCTTGCTCTGTGTAGGCGGATTGTTTCGGCAGGTGCTGTTGAAAGTCTCAGCTCTCTCCTTGGTCTTCCTTTTCCATCACCACTGAGGGCGTATTGGGGTGCCTCAATACTTCCTTTTAGGTATGGACTACAAGCTCCTCACTTGGCCTTTGCTGGCATGGATGGAGGTAGGGTATGGTGTTTGACTGGAGTACCGCAGGCGTCGTCTGAATGCTTCTGTCTTGCCATGTTGACTCTCTCCCCTTCCTTTGGCAAGAGGTAACCAAAATCCTGTGGCTTCTGTAGGGAGCTTTTCTGTTTTTGGGACTTTGTTTCTTTGGTAAGTCTGAGGTCCAGGATGCAAAGAAATAACTCAGAACACTCACTGTAGTTGTAGGTCCTGGGTTGCCTGACTTTTCTCTCTACTGTACAGTTTTCTGTGTGTGTGTGTGTGTGTGTGTGTGATGCCCAGGGCTTTTAGTTGCACTCATTGGAAGGAAAAGAGACAGAGAGAGATCGATCTTCCATCTGCTGGTTCACTCCCAAAGTGGCTGCAGTAGCCTGGTCTGGGCCAGGCTGAAGCCAGGAGACAGGAATTTCTTCTGGATCTCCCATGTGCACGGCAAGGGCCCAAGCACTTGGAGCATATTCCACTGCTTTCCCAGGCACATTAGCAGGGAGTTGGATTAGGAGTGGAGCAGCTGGAACATGAACCAGTGCCTATGTGGGATGCCAGTGTCGCAAGTGGCAGCTTAGTTGGTTTCTCAACAGTGCCAGCCCCAACTTATGGTAGTTTTTTAGATTGGCTCTGAATTCTCCAATATAGCACTCATCAATTATTCACTAATTCTGTTAGGGAGGATGACATTATAAGTAATAACATGGATTTTGGCCTGCTAGTAATGCTTAAGACTATTTTGCATCTAAACATTCTTGAAGTTGCTCACAAGGGACAGGTAATTTAATATTGACACAACCTTAAATAAACTGAAAAGGCGTAAATCAGAGTAATGAAATTCATAAAGCTGTTAATATTAATGGGCAAACCTTTTGGGAAGCATGGTATGAAATCAAAGAAACTAGGAACCCTAGATTTAAAGGAAGAGACTAGCTAATGATTAAAAAATTGTTTTTTTTTTTTTTATTCCAGTCTCTTTTCAAGTTGGACTAGTCCATGTCCTTAGAAAAACTGTAGGTCTTTACAACTGTTATCAGAAAATAGAATGCAGAATTCTTAGGCAGCATTGGAGGAGAAGGTCAAAATCTGTAGAGAATACAATATACTTCTTTTAGCTTTGCATTAAAAATAGGAACAGTACAAAACCTTATTTCTGAAATAAAATTATGAGCTCTTCCCCAAATGACAAGGTTATAAATATTCATAAATAAGAAGCATATGTATGTTATGCGTACACAATGGGGGTGTTTCAAAAAGTTCACAGAAAGTGGAATTAAAAGGCAAGTTTATTCTGGTACAACAAAATGTTGGAATCCATGCCAAATTTTTTCAGAATACATGTTTCCATAAAGTTTTTGAAGATTTCTCATATGTGCATATGTGTGAGTATATATAAAAATATACACATACACATATATATTGTTATCATTAAGGATTCTTAACAACTTATTATCCCTGAATTTTAAGATGCACTGAAAGGATATACATTTAAAATGTTAAGTTTCAAGTCTTGAATATCCAATAGTAGTGAATATGAAAGCTGGAGAAACACAAAAAGATGACTTGATAATAAATCTGGAAACAGATGCTGAGGCAGGTTGTAGAACATCCTCCTTCGGAGACTTGAGCCTGTATTGGAGGTGGTTTGGATGTAACCTAGACTTTCTTGACTGTGAAAATGGAATAGAAAACTCAGTTGTCAGTTTTCTTATGTTCTTATTTTTGTTAAATTATTATTCTCTACATGTTTATAAGAAAACCATGAATTTGGTAAAATCATTGGCTGTTTTGAAAAGTAACTGCTTTGAAGAAAAAGAATTGATTTAAAACATGAAAATTATGTATACATTTAAAGTATCCTCTACAAGATTCATCTATCTATCTATCTATCTATCTATCTATCTATCTATCTATCTATATTTCACAGGCAGAGTGGACAGTGAGAGAGAGAGACAGAGAGAAAGGTCTTCCTTTTCCATTGGTTCACCCCCCAAAGGGCCACTGCGGCCGGCGCACTGCGCTGATCCGAAGCCAGGAGCCAGGTGTTTCTCCTGGTCTCCCATGCGGGTGCAGGGCCCAAGGACTTGAGCCATCCTCCACTGCCTTCCCTGGCCACAGAAGAGAGCTGGCCTCGAAGAGGAGCAACTGGGACAGAATCCGGCGCCCCGACTGGGACTAGAACCCGGGGTGCCGGGGCCGCAGGCGGAGGATTAGCCTAGTGAGCCACGGTGCCGGCCCATCTAAATATATTTTTCTACATTACTTCTCAAGGTTCTTCTTACTCCAAACATAAACGTGAAAAATATTGCAAAATAAAGGCAGGTGAATGAAGCAGAATAGTTATAGTTAAACTTTGTCCACGTGGTCTGTGGGCCCAGCCATCCTGAGGACAGTGTCTACTGTGGCAAGTTCTTTGGAAGGGCAGAGGATGAACAAGTAGAAATCTGTCGTCTCCAGCTCTGAACTGGGGAGGGATGCTCACCGATTGCTCTGTTGCTCGACCTCGCTTTCCTTGGAGAAAAAGGAGGCTGGGTGGGATCTGTTTAATGACCTGTAGCTTAGTTTTATCTTGTTTTGGCAGAATTGGTCATGGACGGTAGCTTCTTTCCAAATGCTATTGCTTATAACACACTGGCTGTTTTCAGATCTGATTCAAGCATTCCTTCCAGTATGTGCTAGATCTTGTGTGTGTCGCACTGATCCTTCCTGATGGAGGTGCTCACCATCACAGGGGAGAAGTGGAGCCCAGGAACTCTGCCCTGGTCTCCCACATGGATGGCAGGGACCCAAATACTTGAGCCATCACCTGCTGCCTTCTCTGGGTGCCCAGTAGCAGGACAGTGGAATCAGAAGTACACTTGAACTCAGTCACTTGACTTGGGATGCCGTCCCAAGTGGTGTCTGAACTGCATTGCTAAATGATGGCCCTGGGAATTCTTTTTAACTATAAAAGAATAAAAATAATTGAATCCATGGTTCCTGATCTACTTACTTCAGATACATGAGTGTGACCAACAAATCTGTTTATGAACTAAGAAATAATAAACTGTATGCCCATTAAAATCATTGGTGTCTATAACCTTGTTAAACATTTGTGACATTTTGTGGATTTCAGATGAGGACCTTCACACCATTCTGTGTAGTGGTGGCCCCTCTGCTGCCACATCTTATACTCTTTGCTCTCCTCATTCCTTTTAGATCATTCTCTAACTCTACAGTACTTTTGTTTTCTTTTTTTAAAGATTTATTTATTTATTTGAAAGTCAGAGTTACACAGAGAGAGGAGAGGTAGAGAGAGAGAGAGAGGTCTTCCATCCATTGGTTTGCTCCCCAATTGGCTGCTACAGCTGGAACTGCGCCAATCCGAAGCCAGGAGCCAGTAGCCTCTTCCGGGTCTCCACGTGGGTACCAGGGCCCAAGGACTTGGACCATCTTCTACTGCTTTCCCAGGCCATAGCAGAGAGCTGGATTGGAAGTGGAGCAGCTGGGTCTCGAACCGGCACCTATATAGGATGCTGGCACTTTAGGCCAGTGCGTTAACCCACTGAGCCACAGTGCTGGGAACTCTACAGTACTTCTACAACTTAACCACCTTTCTTTCATCTCTCTCTCTAACTCTCTCTGTTTCTGTCTCTGTCTCTTTCTGTCTTAGTGGTGAGCATGCTAACAAAGTTTAATTAAGAGAAATAATGGAGAGAATACACCTCCTTCCACAACCTTCTCCAAGGAATGTCCACAATAACTCCTCCCTATACCATGTATCTCTCTAAGCCATAATTTAAGTTTATCCATTTCTTGGCAATTATTTTTGTCCACCTGCTACATGGCAGGAGATCTGCAAACAGAGGACTGAATGGAGTCCTGTCTTGAAGAAACTGCATTCAGGCATAGTTCAACCCACAGGCAGATTGCTGTCACACCAGCGAGAGGCTCATAGGAAGAAAAGAGTGGAGGAGGTAGAGACTTGAGAGTGTGGGAATAGGGAGCTATTCCCTCTGGTGCATGGCTAGGGAGGGTAGTAGGTAGGCAAAGTGGCATTTGAACTAGGCTCTGAAGAGTGAGTCAAACATGTGCGTGGTTGGGAATGACTTTTGGGTGAAAGAAGTGAACAAAGGCGTATAGTGGTGCAGTTTCAGAAGTGGAGATCAGAGTTGAATTCTGGATGTGTTGAGTCTTGTAAAATGTTGAAGTGGACATGTGAATCGGGAGTTGGATATCCGAGTGTGAAGTTGGGAAGATTAGACTGGAGATACAAATATTCCAGCCTTTGGCCTTTAGGTGGTACTTTATGGCCATTGGACTGGACACACGTGAGTGCATGTGGACAAAGATGAGCACAAACATTAATGGCAACATTTGCTAGATGCAGAGAATGTGGGTGCCTGAACAAAATGCAGAACCAAGCAGAGAAGATGGTGAGCTTGCTTTTGGATCCTTGGCCTTGGGAATGTGGGTGAAGCTCTCTACATACATGGTGGTCCTGTAGAGATCTACAAGGAGAGAGGAAGATGGGAGTGAGAGTTGAAGACATGTTGGAGAAATGCTTATCAAGGGAAAGAATCAAGGGAAAGAACAAAGAGGGTCATGGGAGTTGGGGGCCCAAAGTGCTGGCAAGGATTCTGTTGAAACAGCTGAGCAAGTCTAGGCTGGTTTGGGAGGAGAGGAGCAGCTGATGTCCTGAGCAATCGCTTAGGGAGCTGGAGCCCATTTGTAAATGAGGAAAGTCAGTCCCATCAGCATCAATTAAATTGCCCAGTCTCAGAGCAGGCAGCACTGAATGCAAATTCAATTCTGTTTGCTTCCAAAACCTATCCTCTGTCCATCCCAACGTGAAGACTTCACTGATTCATTCTATCTATCATCTATCTATCATCTATCTATCTATCTATCTATCTACCTAATTTTTTGAATGGGAAAATAACTTCATTTCATTTTGGGGCAGTGGTAGGCAACCCGTCAAGTTTCTGGAACTGCTTTTTGGTGCCAGCAGTCTTGGTGACCTTGAACACTTTGAAGCGCACTGTCTTGCTCAGGGGTCGGTACACACCCACAGTGCCAATGTCTCTACTCTGGACGTCCCCGAAGCAGGGGCACAGGTGAGTGGACACGTTCTTGTGGGGCTTCTCAAAGTAGTTGTACTTGTGGGGGTAGTGGAGGTGGGCTGGGTGGGTGATACCACACCTCTGTGGCTTCATCTCGGTCACCTGCCAGATAGGAGTCTCTCTGTGGTTTCATCTCGGTCATCTGCCAGATAAGAGTCTCTCTTGGACGCAGACGTTTCGGGTGCAGGTGCATTTCTTGTCCACCTCGGTGCCCTCAATAGCCTCTGGGGGTGTCTTGAAGCCCAGACCAATGTTTCTGCAGTGGTGCGGGAGCTTCTCCTTGCCAGTTTCTCCCAGCAAGACTCTCTTCTTGTTTTGAAAGATGGTTGGCTGCTTCTGGTAGTCCCACTCAGTCTGAATATCCGCCGTCTTCCCAGCCATTCCCTTGATTTTTCAGAGGGGTTAACTGATCAAGACACATGGCTAGTTAGCTCTTGGGGCTGTTCTAGAGCCAGGCGGGCTTCATCTTTGTCTTCTCTTCAGCATTGCAGATTCTCAGCAGAAGCTCAGCTGGCGTTGGGGAAGACGCGGAGATTCCTGGAGAAACCGCAAATGGAGCTATCACGTGATCCAGGAACCCCACTGCTGGGTATGTAGCCGAGCAATGTAAAATCCGTCTGTGGAAGAGACACCTGCTCTTTTATGGTTATTGCAGCACTACTCAACAATAGCCAAAAAATGGAAATCAACTTGTGTCCGTCCATTGATGATTGGATAAAGAAAATGTGCATATACACACTGGAATACCATTAAGCCCTAAGAGGGGCGAAATCTCGACATTTTACAACAACTTGGATGAAATTGAAGGTCATTATTTTAAGTGAAATAAGCCAAGTACAGAAAGATGACTTCATTATCTCACTAAAAGAAAAAGGTGATCCCACTGAAATTGAGAGTAGTGTGGTTACCAGAGTTTGAGCAGTGTTAGAGGGGAGGGGAGATGGGGAAAGGTTATGTAATGGTTATTAAATTACAGTTAGATAGCAGTAGACATTCTGGCCCTCTGTTGCATAGTAGGGTGACTACAGATAGTGATAATGTTTATTTTTCTTAAAAAAAAAAAAAGCTAGAAGAAAGGGTTTTGAATGTTTTCACCATAAAGAAATGATAAATGTTTGCAGAGATAGATATGTTTACCCCAAATGGACATTATACAATATAAATACCTATTAAAATGTCGGCTAGTACCCCATAAATGTGAGCAATTCTTATATGTTGGCTAAAATGAAAAAATTTAGAAACTCACCTGAATATGATCAAGTAAAGCATATATCCATAGTCCCCATATGTAGCTTTTGCAAGAAAAAATAAGCAGAAGTCTTTGGATTTTATTAAATTCAGCTTTGCTTCTTAGAATTGGAGAGAGTCAATATTCTGTAGCTGCTCAGCCCACTTGGAATAGCACACGTTGGCAAATTTATGAAATTTACCAAGTCTTTCTTCTTGGTTTACATAAATTGGCAGATTTGCTTACTATTGGACTATTAGTGACCCATTAATGTTTGGAACACAGCAGATTTCACAGTGTTCCCATTTTCAGTAGAAAATTGGTGGTAGTATTGAGGTTTAGGTTCGCCTTTTACGCATTTACAAGATTTTTACTCAAAAGACACATGCAGGAGCCTCGCTGTTGGCTGTGCCATTATCAGGCGAACTAAATTCTGCCGCTTCTACGTACACTACAGAAGGACTGCTTTCAGAAGTCCCCGATACGTGCCTGCATCTCCAGGCAGTGAATTAGGAAGTAGAAGCCTTATTGTTAACATTCTAACAGAGCCCTCCACGCCACGCACATGGAGCGTTGAAATAACATTCCCATAATCCAGGAGAAATGCTCTTTGGCCTGAAATACTCCATTGGGAGTTTCCCTTTAAAATTCACTGAAAGTGCTCTCAATTTTGCCTGACCGAGACCGTCAATTCTACAACAATATATTTACATATCCTTTTTCTTTTTTTTTCCAGGAGCTTAAAATATATCCCTCACTCTATTTTCCTAATCTCCACAACACTGTTTGGAGCCCAGGGGTCAAGCACCTAAAATATGGATTTCTTCGCCAGAAAATGTACACGTCTCCTTTCTTGGCTTGGAGAGAAACCATGTTCTTGGCTGCTTGCTTATTGTTGCCTCAGCCTGTCTACTCCATGGCTGTGCAGTCGTCCCTGCCCTAGAAAACACTTGCTTTTCTAGACAGCTTTATATCTATAAAGGGCATGTGTGTGTGTGTGTGTGCGTGCGTGTGCGTGTGCGTGTGCAGGGGTTGTACTTCTGTAAGGTAGATTTAATTACTCCATACCTTTGTAATTTCTGCACAAACTGCTCTACCATGACCCGTTCGTGTTTCATGTGTTGGTTGTTCTGTTTAATGTGTTGACAATGGTCTTGCTCTGTGAGCCTCCCTCCTCACCTGAAGCAGCCCAGTGATTTGGAGTGTTGCGGGCTCAGTAGAGAAGACCCAGCACTTTGCTTGTGTCTGAGCATGAACAAGTTACAACCCAGCTTCTCCCTCTGACTTTCAGGAAGGTGGCGTTTAGCGTGATTAAAATGGTGATTTTCCTTGGACGTTGTGTTCCTCTTTCCGAAATCTAGGATGATGAACTGTATTTTGTGATGAGAAAGAAGACTGAACATTATTTCGATCCTGTTTTATATAATTACTGATAAAAAGTTTTAAAACTTGAATCACAACTGAACCTATTTTGCATCATTTATTTTCAATTAAAAAATGTGCTACGTTAGTAAGTTTGTGATTTGTAAGACAGTTTACTTGTAAACTAGGACAGAAGAGCCCTCTCCTCTCCTCCCTCCTCCCTCCTCCCTCCCTCTCCCTCTCCCTTCTCTCCCTCTTTCTCTCTCTGCCTCTCTGCTATAACATATTCCACTGACAAGTGCCTCAAACCAAGGATTAAACTAATAGGACTGTTTTTTTTCCCATCAAATATATCACTAATAGCAAGAGTAGCAATTACCAAGTGCTATGAGCAAGAATTTGTCTATACAATAATCATGCTAAGCAGTTAGTCTTACATTACTCTTGTAGACGGGTTAGTTGGGAGTTAGACATTGAGAATTTTAAGATAGGCTCACTTGGGGGCTGGCACTGTGGTGCAGTGAGCAAAGCTGCTGCCTGTAATGCTGCCATACCATGTGAGTGCTGACTTGAGTCCCAGCTACTCCACTTCTGATCCAGCTCCCTGTTAATGGCCTGGGAAAAGCAGCAGAAGATGGCCCAACTGCTCGGGTCCCTGCTACCTATGTGGGAGACCTGGAAGGAGCTCCTGGCTCCTGGCTTCGGCCTGGCACAGCCTTGGCTATTGCAGCCATTTGGGGAGTGAACCAGCAGATGGAAGATTCTCTCTCTCTCTCTCTTTCTTTCTCCTCCCCCCCCCATAACTCACTTCCAAATATATAAATAAGCCTTAAAAAAAGGCTCACTCATGCATAAAACATGTTACTTCAATTTTTTTTTTTGACAGGCAGAGTGGACAGAGAGACAGAGAGAAAGGTCTTCCTTCTGTTGGATCACTCCCCTAATGGCCGCTAATGGCTGGCGTGCTGCGCCGATCCGAAGCCAGGAGCTTCTCCTGGTTTCCCATGCGGGTGCAGGGCCCAAGGACCTGGGCCATCCTCCACTGCACTCCCGGGCCACAGCAGAGAGCTGGCCTGGAAGAGGAGCAACCAGGTCAGAATCCGGCGCCCCAACTGGGACTAGAACCCGGGGTGCCAGTGCCGCAGGCAGAGGATTAGCCTAGTGAGCTGCGGTGCTGGCTTAGAACATTTCTTGCACAGATCTAAACTGAAGAATTAAGTCGGGAAGCTATTGTCACAATCCAGGCAAACATTATGATAGTGCAGATTTGGGGCTTGGCAGGTAGAGATAGAAAGAGTGGACAGATCTGTGTTGTGTCTGCAGCTAGAATTTACATGGTTTGCTGATGGATTGCAGGTGGGTAATGACGAAAAAGAAGGACTTCGGGATCACTCTCAGGTTTCTGGTCTTTGAGATCAAGTGGGAAAAGGTGTCGCTACCTAAATTAAGGAAAGTTGATGAGAATAGGTGTGGATGGAAATCGTGTTAAGCTGGAGAAACCTGCGAGACCGTTGCGTTGGTCTGGAAAGCTCTCTGATGCGTATCGGCTTAGAGAATGCTTTTCTCAAAACTCCTGAAACACATAGGTAAATGGATTGGTGATGCACTTATTTAAAGATCCAGCTGGACGGAAACCAGGCCACCTTTTACCTGCGGCAATATCTGTCACCCTGGTGATCACTGTCACCCACCAGGAGACAGAGCAGGCAAGCCACTGATAGTGAGCTCCTGGCTCAGGACAGGAAATGGCACACGCGTCCCTTCTCTTAACATCCCACTAAGTAACACAGCTATGGGGCCTCAGTTGACTGTGAAATGCAGTGTGGTTTTGTGCCCACGTGGAAAGGAGAACATAAGGAGTGCTAGAGAGGGCCACATCCAGCGGGAACTTCAAGTAGGCTGTTGAACTACGAATGTAACGCTCAGAGAAGTCGACAGGGGAGATCTGAACTTGGGGAATCAACAGCACAAGGCAGGATTTGAAAGCATGAGATGGAATGAATCTGGATGGACAAGGTGATTACTGGAGTTCGTGGCCACGTGTTGTAAAAGGGTCAGCCCACGAGACAAAAGCAGAACTGGATGTCCAGCCACCACCGTTCGGCAGAGGGCAGTGCTAACATCCCTCGGGACAGTCAGGACCTGGGACGGGAAGAGAGAAGCCAGGGTGAAGGTGGAGGTCTCGGGAGAATGTAGGCTGTGGGGTCATCGCTGAGGGTCAGAGAGAGCAGCGTGGCCTTGTGGGAGGAAATAGAGCTAAAGAGTTGAACTGGGTATCTCTCTAGGAACTAGGAAGAGGAGAGAGAGGACAGGTTGGCCCATTTCTAAGGCATCCATTCATAACTGTGGGTTCTTGGGTAGATTACTTATGCTCTGTAGCTGCTGATTTGCCCAATGAAGATAACGTTCACTCAGGGCAGGGGAAATTGAACGAGGTAAGGCACATAAAAGACGAGTGCAGTGTCGGTTACACAGGCAGGGCCCCAGGGTTCTTACTTCTTTTTGCTTCAACATCTTTGAGAAGCATCTGTTTATATATTTGTACACAGCTGTGTGCATCATTAGTATCTAGTAAATATTTGTTGAATGACTAAATGAGGATGTACAGATTAAAGGCAGAGCAAATCTTGATGCTATTAAGAGATTATAATGATAAACCTCCAAACAGATAGCACGTGAAGAAGACTGTGGTCTTTAGTGTCAGAAATAATTCAATATATGGAGACATTTGGCATTTAACTGAATGGTGGTGTGGAATCTTTGACTTAGAAGTCTCAGATTTTGTGAGAAGTTTTACATCATATCAATCACTTTAAATTACAGTTCCTATAGCAGTAAAAACTGTAGACATTTCATACTTTGGTTCACTTAAAGTGTGGCATTAATTCTTAGGCAAGTGAAACTGACTACTGTACATCAATACTATTTTCAATTCTCAAATCAATATCCTGGGTGTTTTCTTGGGGGGAAAATCTAATTAGTCTCACTGAGGAGTTAGCTCCTAACGCAGGGGAAAAGGCCCCTGTTCCGGAGGCATCGACTGGGAAGTCAGGTGGATGGAAACCCTTTTTAACAGCTGCCTATGAGGTCAGTTTAAGAGCTGTTGGCAAGACGTGGGAAGCCGAGTAGATACAAAGATCTTGTCTGTTCTTTGGCCAGCACAGGCAGTACCACTACGTCTGCATTTGGTAAAACATGAATTTCACATTGGTCCTTTTATTCCCTCAGTGTTTTTAAATGACACATAGTGTATTTTTATTCCTTAACGTCACAGTCAGAATTTGTGGAGACATTTGCTTTAAAAGTCCCCCTTAAGAAAGCCCAGGTGTGGTTTAGATTTCAATGACAAGCTCCAAGGTGTACTGTTCAGGCAGGTGTTCCGACTGTATACCTGGATTATTCCTGCACCCCAGTTGTTACCCGCAAACACTTCAAGCAAGCCCAAGTTCATGTGTTTCCAGGTGAGCACAGACGCCCAACCAGGACGGGGCAGGGTGTGCTGCAAGTTAGACCTGCTAGATGTTGTGGCCGCGGCTGCTGCCTCTCCTGCTCCTGTGGGTGTGCTGTGGTTGGTACCTTGGAGGTCCGTGCACGCTCCCAGGTGCCCCTCCTGTAGGCCTGAGTTGTTTGTCTCGGTCAGGTCTCCTACCAATCTGAAGTTTGGGGAAACTTGCTTGCAGGAGGAGTCGCCACTCCAGCGTAAGACCTAGAAGATCGCCGTCAATAAGCCAGGCTGAGTGGCCTCTTCTCAGAGGAAGCCGTCTGGCCACTGACTTCTAGTTCTGTTCTAGTAGATGCTCTCTTGTCTCAATAATTGTTGGGAAATCACTGACTTGACTGCTCCAGGTTAGCTGTTCCAGGAATTGGACCCTGTTCCTTTTTCTGTCTTCAGCTTTAACTTTGAGCCTGTAATTTTCATATGATTTCTGGCTGGTTCTTGCGGAGTTTAGTGCGTGTGGTCCGCAGCAGAACCAGGCTGTGAGGCCGGGGTCTCCCTGCCTGCGCGGGGGCCCTTGCTCGCCCCCAAATCTCCAGGTGTCCTGGAACCTCTCCAGCAGCCCCACCTGCAGGGTCGAGGCCTCCCAGCTGACTTCAACAAGCAGCAGCCTGTTGCCAGCCCCACCAGCCGATCTGTGGCCGTGAGCTCTTCGCTGTGTTTGCCTGCTCCCCCGGTCTGCACCCCTGCACCGCTGGCCGCGGCTGCAGCTCCCTTCTGCCCGTTGTCTCATCTCGGTTTGGCGATATTTTTGGTGACGGTGCTTTTTATTTTGTGACATCATTGCCTGATCCTCCTGAATGAACACGTCTGGAAACATCAGCTTCCTTGGACTTAACAGGTAACAAATCTTGGGAGTGGGTGGCTTTGTGAGCCTGCAGGTCAGCTGCCCCAGAGCACCGAGGGGCTGCAGGCCGGGCCCTCTTGGAAGCTTGGTGGTCATTGTAATGGAGGCAGGCTGGGTGCCAGGCACCTGCTGCTCCCACCTGCAGGCCCCGTCTCCCTGGTTCCAGGGGCTGGTTTTATTTAAGTGAGTTTTTGTTGCTCATAAAGACAGGACGCATCAACGAACCAAACAGAAAATGTCTCAACAGATGCTGGGCTGTTATTTTATTTTTTTTGACAGGCAGAGTTAGTGTGAGAGAGAGACAGAAAGGTCTTCCTTTTGCGTTGGTTCACCCCCCAAATGGCCGCTATGGCCGGTGCGCTGCGGCTGGCATGCTGCACTGATCCGAAGCCAGGAGCTAGGTGCTTCCTCCTGGTCTCCCAAGCGGGTGCAGGGCCACAGCAGACAGCTGGACTGGAAGAGGAGCAACTGGGACTGAATCCAGCGCCCCAAGCGGGACTAGAACCCGGGGTGCTGGCGCCGCAGGCGGAGGATTAGCCTAGTGAGCCGCGGCGCCTGCAGGATGCTGGGCTGTTATTAGAGATGATGACGAAACACCACTGACATAAAAATGGGAGCGATGTTAAGATTTATGTATTTACTTGAAAGGCAGAGTTACAGAGAGAGGAAGAGATACAGAGACGGATCTTCCATCCACTGGGTCACTCCCCGAATGACTGCGACCATTAGGGCTGGGCCAGGCTCAGGAAGCCAGGAGGAGCCTGGAGCTCCATCTGAGTCTTCCATGTGGGTGGCAAGGGCCTAAGCACTTGGGCCTTGTGCGGCTGCTTTCCTGGGCACATTAGCAGGGAACCTGATTGGAAGTGGAGCAGCCGGGGCTCACACCGGGGTGCACGCGGGATGCTGGCGTCACAGGTAGCAGCTTAACCTGCTGTGCCCCAGCGCCGGCCCCAGCAGTGTCGATTTTCAAGGGCTTGAAATAGGACTGGGTTGTGTCACTCATTCCTTCTCTTTGCGTATACAAGGATACTTCAAAAGGTTTATTGGAAATGAAGATCAGTCTATTTGGGGATGAAATGTTTTTTTCATAAGACGCATTTCTCTGAGCGGTTTGAGGGGCCCCTCAGACACTGCCTGGAATGCCTGGCTTGCCGTTCGCACTGGGTGAATTCATTCACAGCTTTCAAGACGCTACTCAGATGTCACTTGCTCTTTCTCCTCCTCTCGAACATGCTCTGCTTTGCTACGAGAGAACTTTGTGCTTGCTCGTGATCTGTCGGGACTATTTGTTCCTACGTGGTGTGAGTTCCTTGCTTCTACCCCTCGCTGGGTTAAGGACTCTGCAGGGACCTGGTTCATGTTTTAGTCACCTTTGTAGTTGCCTTACTTAGCACAGTACTTATGAATGTATATGTGTGTTTAACTTCTACACTTTAATTTTTTAATGTTTCAAAATTTTCATTAGCAGGGGAGAGAGAGTTGGGGGAGGAGAGAGAGAGAGAGAGAGAGAGAAGAGAAAGCACTTCCATTTGCTGCTCCCCCTCCCCACCCCACCCCCGCCATGCCTACAAGGGTTGGGGTTGGGCTGGGCCAAAGCTGGGGACCAGGAAATTAGTCCAGATTTCTAACGTGGGTGGCAGGGATTCAACTACTTGAGCCATTACCTGGGGTCAATATTAGCATGAAATTGGAACTGAAGTGGGGCCAGGACTTGAACCCAGGTACTCTGACATGGGACGTGGACTTAACTGCTATGCCAAATGCCCGCCCCCTTGGGCATACCCTTATCCAGTAGGACTCTTCTGAAAGCAGCTTTATCTGAATACATCTGAATTTATTTGAATACATGGATTCTATAAGATCTGTAGGATGTCATACCCATTGCCATAATATGCTCGAATGATGACTCTCCAACCAGAAGCAATGTTTGTCCCTCAGGGGACATTTGGCTTGATCTGGACAGGGTCAGGGGTCCCTACTGAGGGGGAGGAGCTATGCCACTGGCATGCAGTCTTTGTTAAATGTCTTATGGTGCACAGGACAACCTGTTCAACAAAGAATTCTCCTGTCCGAAATATCGATCATGCTGAAGTTGAGAAATTCTGCACTAGAAGAAAAGAGAAAGCAAATAGTCACATACTCTCCTGTGGGACAACATAAATCTTTTTTTTTTTTTTTTTTTTTTTGACAGAGTTAGAGAGACAGAGAGAAAGGTCTTTGGAAGGAGACCAAATGGCCACTATGGCCTGTGCGCTGTGCCGATCCAAAGCCAGGAGCCAGGTGCTTCTCCTGGTCTCCCATGCGGGTGCAGGGCCCAAGCACCTGGGCCATCCTCCACTGCACTCCCAGGCCACAGCAGAGAGCTGGCCTGGAAGAGGGGCAACCAGGACAGAATCCGGCGCCCCGACCGGGACTAGAACCCGGTGTGCCGGCGCCGCAGGCGGAGGATTAGCCTAGTGAGCCGGGGCGCTGACCAAGGGACAACATAAATCTATACCATGTCAGTCACTGTTTCTATATTGGTACTGCCAAACTCTCTCCAGGCTAAATCTGTATTCCAAGCTCCTGATCCACATCTATTTTTTCCATCCCCCTCTCTCCTTCCTTCCTTTCTTGCTTGTTTCTCTTTCTCATCCTATTTGGTCAGCATTTCTACCTGTATGTCTAAAGGTGCCTCAAACCAGACACATCGAAAACAACACTGACCGTTACCCTAGGACCTTTCTTCTCAGCCACATGTGTTTTTCTAATCAGCGCTCTGATCACCTACTCGGCTTCCCATGCCGTTCATCTTCTATGTGGAGTAAGCCCCAGAGCCCTAATGCCTTTGCAAGGCTCCTGGGTCTTTCAGTTCAGATCAGGCCCTTGTTGCACTCTTGTCTTGAGAACTGTATTCCCTTGACTGGTCCCCTTGGCCCTCCACACCTTTCTCTAAATCGATATAGAGAGTAATGAAAAAGTTTATGTAATTCGCTTATTTATTAGGAAGACAGAGAGAGAGAGTGAGAGAGCGAGCAAGCATGCTCTAATCTGCTGGTTCATTCTCCAAATGCCTCCACCAGGCCAGAGCCAGGAGCCCAGAACTCAATCTGGGCCCCCACGTGGCTGTTTCTTCTCGGGAAGCTGGCATTGGTAGCGGAGCTGGGACTAGAACCAGGCTCTCTAGTATGGGACGGGGCATCTCAAATGGCATCTTAATCACTGTGCCAAATGCTCCCGCCTACTGCAAGAATATTTTTTCCTCTAAAGAAGCTTTTTATTTAAGCAATACAAGCTTCATGCACTTTAGAAGTACAACTTTAGGAACATAGTGATTCTTCCCACTGTACCCGCCCTCTCACCCACACTCCCACCCACCCCTCCTCCTCCTCCTCCTCCTCCTCCTCTCTCTCTTATCCCCTGTCCCATTCTCCACTAAGATCCATTTTCAATTAACTTTATATACAGAAGACCAATTCTATACTAAAAATTCAACAATTTGCGCAAAAAAAAAAAAAAAAAAAACCAAAAAAACCCTGTTCATCAACAGTCAAGGGCGGTTCAAAGTCATTGCATCTGGAAGTTAGCAAGAATAATTTTTGAAGGTATTCTTTCTGACTAAAGGTGACTATGCAATCATTTTAATAGCTTGGAAATAGTTAAAACAGTATAGAGGAAATAGAATCCATTTGTTATCACTATAACCCAGTACATATTCTTTTAATTCATCTTCTATGCAGAAGCTGTGTATTTCTTGTACACAGTTGGAACAATACACATATATTGTATTTTTCAGTTGTGTCCAAAATTCCCATAACATTCAATAGTATTGAATACCAGCAGAGGCATCCGTGCGCCTGGAACCTTGTTCTGACTATGCAGGAAGTACCTGGATCAGATTTTGCCAGCAGGTGAAAACTGAGTGACGTGCATGAGGGCTGCGTCCAGGCCCGGCGGGACTATACTCTGCGTAACACGCTGCGGTGATGTGTGGTGATAACGCCCAGCAGAAGGGCCCTGCTGACTCAGACTGCCTGGTCTCCCGCACCCTCTGCTCTCACCTTGGGTCCAGTGATGTGCAGGTGAAAACCCAATCACATGCCAGCAGTTTCATGTATCCCAGCCTCGTAGGAAAGGTTGGAGCTGGAAGGAGGACAGCCAGCCTTCTAGAGCGTCTGATGGCTCCTCACGCCTTTGGCTTTGTCATCTGAACTGTGGACTTTTGATGAAGTCCCTTTAGGAGACTTAGGAACTCCCGCCCTTGTTGACCGTCAGGAAATATTGATGATGCCGAGTGCAGTGACTTCCTTCTAAGTCTTGATAAGGAAACACAACCCTCAATTTTCCCAAGTGGCACATCTGTGTCTGACTTTGCTGTTTGAACTGAGAGTTGGTGGTTTGATCTCACGCCCTGGCCTTCTCTTTGCTCGCCTCCCTCTGTCTCGGGCCTTTGTAGTTGTCTCCACCCAAGCCTCCAGTCTGAATCCCTAACCACGTTTGGCTGTGGTCATTAGAAGTCCTTTCCTGGGGTAGGAAGGGCATGGGGAGACCTAGAAGCTAAGCCGCTTCACCCCACTCCCGGCCTCCGAGGCCTGATCCTGACCGGACCCCCTGCCATGCATGGATCTTTTTGGCCTCTCCTTTTTACTGCGCCAAACATAGGTTTTGCTTTTGTTTTTTTAAAAACAAAAGTACAGTGTTTTAATACGAAAATCGTACCTCTTACAATTACCAGTGGGCTTGGTCTTTTGTCACTTGAATAGTTTTTATGGCTTTTCTGTGTTTTACTGTGTAGATTTGTTGTTTGTTTCTCCCATTTTCTGAATGTCCCGGGTGCAGGAAACTTCCCAGCCCACAGCATACACTGCCCCCCAGGGCCCTTCTCTTTAGCTGCCTTAACGGAGTTCTTATTTAGGGTAGATTCGCCTCCTGGGACCTGGTGCAGCCTCTCCTTCCACCTTGCCCTGCAGTTTCTGCGGATTGTAATTCTGAACAGATAGACAACGGGAGACACAAGGGCTGGATGCTGGTTTTCATGTTGGTTCGGACTCTGAGCGCTTGAGATAAGGAAGAAAACTTGAAGAGGAAGCAAGTACTTCTTACGCACTTTGCAAGAGCCTAGGCTTCATCACCCTGAAACCAGGCAGCTCCTAGGGAGTTGTAAGCTGGCAAATGACTTGTTCAAACTGGCCCTTTTTCTGGGTCACTTTTGCCCTGAGCAGAGCTGCGGTCTCCACCTACCTGCCTAAGTCGCAGGCACCATTCTTCTCCAGGATGTGTGTGGCAGGGACAGAAGCTAAAGTCACTGTAGGACGATTGTGCCTTTCAGGTGTTACTAACAGAGGGCTCTGTGATGACTGTCCCTTCCCTGGCCTCGCCACTTTCCACCTTGGCACAATTCTTGCTGTCACAGGTTTTCTCCTTTGTTCCCAAATCAGGAATTTCTGAAATTTATAACAAGCGCTTTTATGTGTATCTGAAAAAATGCCATTAAATACATGGAAGAATGACAAAAAATTACCTGCACCTTACAGCTTGGGTATGTGTCTCAGAAAAAAAGGGATGATGTGGCTGGGAATTTATTAACTAGAATATTCTATGAAGCCATATGTCTTACATCTACAATTCAGTGATACTCAGTAATTATAACTATGGCCCCAAGTCTATTTCAATTCTGAAGTTATTTTTAAATCATCAGAGAAAAAGTATTGTTATTTTTATTCTTAGTTGAATGTCCATCTTCTTGTGGTTAAATTCTTTGGCTATTTGTGGTTTGGGCCTGTACACAATTCTATATTTCGCAGACTTTTCGATGAAGTAGAGCATCCTTAGTGGGACTTTGTCTCCTTTTGCAAGTTCTGCAGTTTTACTCTCATTAAAATGCTCTCTGCCCTCTGCCTGAGCCTGGAGCCACTGAAACATGGCCCCTTTTCCTCGCTAAGTTGTTTGCTTTTGGCACACAGAGCCTGGGCCTGTCTGTTTTCATTCCTCAACTCCCTCGCAGCACCCTTGGCACACACTCTGTCTGGGATGTATTGTCTAACACTAGTGCTTATGAGCTGCATTTACTCTATCAAGATGACCAGTCACATTGGAGGACCCTCTCCTGCCGCCTCCCACTGCCTCCCCAGTGCTCCTGGGTCTGGGCGCTTGCCTACATGGCACACTTTTGGAAAAACTATGGAAAGTTTCGACGTTTCATTCCAGTATTCTCCCAACTGCTTGGCTGATCCTTGGAATGCACTGTTAGACCTTCATCCTTTTAGCATGGTTTCCAAAGGATCCAGTATAAAGAAATTTCTCACTGCTCGCTTTTACAATGTGGAGAGGAAAGAGCCCACCTGAGGCCAGTTACAGAGCAGAGATCTGGGGGGCTGGGAGTGGTTGGGCAAGTTTTGCCACCAGGGCTTGGTGGGCATGATTTTATCACCTCCAGCTGGCAAAATGTTGTGGTGCTGAAATACTGCCAGGAATTGAAACGCCTAGTCAGGGATTCTGAAGTTCTTCCCCCGTCTGGCAGGAATGACTGCTGGATTCTTGGTGGTGCAAGCAGGAGACAGCTGGGGCAAGAGCTCCATGAAGCCGCGGTGTTCTGCAGACTGATCTTCTTCAGGAGAACTCGTCATCCCTGCCTCTGGCCTTTAATCGGCCATCCAGACTTTCAGTGACTGTTCTTCCAGGCCTCCTTTTGTGATATCCACAACTTCCAGTACTCAGAGTGGCACGGAGCTCTAGTGACTGCGGAAAATGCGTTTCCAGTGGGATGTGACGTCCCAATCATCGGTGTCCTCTTGTTTTCCTTGTTGTGGGTCTTGCATCCCTTCCACCCATGGTCTTCGTGGCAGTCTTTCTCCTAATTTCTCATCTCAGAGCATAGAACCAACTTTGGTCATTCACCTGTCTATAGCAAACCACCCTCAGCTTGGGTATGTGAAGACTTGCACTGGGACCCGCCCAGAAGAGGAGGAATTGGCATAAAGCAGGGGGGAGGTCATAGAAGACCTGCAAAACCCTTTCATCTGACCCTGCCAAAGCGAATGCAGGCAGGACTAAAATTTCAATCAATCTACAGCAGGCTAATTTTAAGATGATAATTCTGCATGGCCCACGGATGATGTTATAAATATCCAAATGGCCCTGGGCAGAAAAAAGGTTCCCCACTGCTGGCATAGAGTGTTGTTTTGAGTCCAGTGTCTCCCAGGTCCAAATGATGTCATTGGAATTCATCAGCTTCCTTCCTGCACCCAGGTGTTCATTCCTTATCCTCCAGATAGGCACCGGATGCTATACACAGCCATGCACCAGATGCAATACACGGCCAGCTAATGTTCACAGCATTGCCTTGGTCAAAAAGACACATGGAGCTCACATCCTAGTGTGCGTTATGCATGGGTTGGGCACACAAATTCAAATCCTACATTGCGGACATGGTTGTAAAGGGAATAACTAGACTGATTGACAGGAAGTAAGTCAGATGTACAGGAGAGAGGATGATGGCTGAGCATGGACAAGGTGAAAGGGGAAGAGGCTTTGTCCTACAGGGGAAGGAGTACTTGAGCCATCACCTGCTGCCACCCAGGGTGCACGTTGCCTGGAAGGAGAGCGGAAGCCTGATACGGCACTCTGATATGGGATGCCAATGTCCCAAGGGGCATCTTAACCTCTGCACCAAACACCTACCCCAGGGCTAAATTGTTCACCTGATTCTTACTAGCCTTGGACTGACTTCCTTGGAGGAAGTCATATAACCTCTTAGTTTTCTCATTGATAAAAGAAGATAAGTTTTACTATAGGATTTTATTGGTGGTAAATGATATACTTAAAGAACTCAGTATCATTTTCACAACTTAGTAGAAGCATAATGAATGGTAACTTAATACCCTAATTAAGTAAGGTATAAATCCGAGTAGATTTTTTTCCATTTTCCATATTTCTTTTTTACTTAAAAAAAATTTGGCAACAGAATTGCAAAATTTGCTCCTGCTCTATAATGCTGTAGCACTATGATAGATTTTGTAAGGGCTTCAGGCACAGAAAATCAAGTCTGGTGTGGTTTTAAGTGTGTACACTACTTTATAGTCTGTAACACCTTGGGGGAGACTTTCAGAATGCGACCTGCTGTCTGATAGCAATTGATGTCTGTGCCTTTATTGTCATTTATCCCCTTATCTTGAATAAATGTGCCTTTGCTTTAAAAATGCTAGATGTGGAAGGATAATCTATTAAAAGACCTTCCCACTCTCGCATTCAAAAGGTCACTCGCATTTTATAAATACAAGTGAACTGATCTGTCATCCAGTCAGAAAGACAACTCACCTATCAACCCAGGGCCTCTGTCCAGTGAAATGTGACACCTCCTACATCCTCTGGGCTCTGTAGAGCAAGAGGGTTAGAGGAAAAAGCCCAAGATGCGGTAACGGCCGCGAGAACAGTGAGCCGTGAGCACTTGCTAGGAAGCACGCACCTGTTCCCCAGCTTAAAATCTCTAAACAAAGTCTGCCGCGTTTAGACTTTGCTTTAGGTAGTTTCTGATTAGTGATAGGTGTGATAGGAGCCAATTGTTGCATTCCTGACAGTGAAATTGTCACTGTTACGATGGTCTTTATTAGACAGTTGTCATTATTAGACAATTGTAACACACGGGCCCCAGAACGAGAGTGAGAGACAGGGCTCTGTGCACTGTATAATTTTATATCGAAGACTTGATGCCGTCAAGGATGTGGGGATAAGAGTGTGTTGGGCCCCTCCTGGCCATGACGTCCAGCCAAGGCGGTCGCTGTTCTTGTTACCTTGTGACAGATCTGGGGTTGGGCATTGCCGAGACGGTTCTGGGTCCCGGAGACCAGAGGAGTCAGAAGAGTAAGACAGGAGCCTGTCGTCCGGCTGGAGCCGTGTAGGGACTTGGGTGTGGGAGAGACGTCGAGACAGGGGGCACACTCGTGATGTGGTGGCTGTGGTTTGGGTGATGTGCCCCCTCAAATTCACGGTGAAACGTATCCCCAAAGCAACGTGGGAGGAGGTCTGGCCTGTGGGCGGGGCTAAGGCTCTGGCTCATGAGTGGGGTCAGCATCCTTAGGAAAAGGAGCACCCTCCTGGCCTCCCGCCTTCTGCCACCTGGGGACACATGGTTTCCTCTCAGGAGGCTGCCTCTTGGAATGCAGATGGAGCCCTCGCAGTCGGCAGCCCTGCCAGAGCCCTGATCTGCGGTGCCCCAGCCTCCAGGGCCACGAGACACAGATTTCCCCTGTTTATAAACTCCGTCTGGGTTATTTTGTCAGAGCAGCACAAATGGACCAGATAGTGATCATGGGTAGGAAATCGAAGGCCATCTGGGAACTCCAGTTTCACTGTGTGTGAGGTTCTCATCTCACAGGAGGTGGGGCAGCAGTGACAGGTGCGGGGTGGGCAGAGCCAGGGAGGGAGGGAGGGGTTGAGAGCTCACACCTGAGGCTGAAAGATCCAAAAGAGGGAGAGGTGTAGGGCCTGGGGAGAATCAAATCGTGCAGGCCCATGGGTGGCAGGGACTTGGGGAGCTGGGAGATGGGGACCCGTGGCCAGCATCTGATCACTGACCCGAGAGAAGGCGTTGCGAAAGAACCTCGGGCTAGAAGGCCATGTCCAGGGGCAGAAGTGCTGGGCTGGCCACAGCACTGATTTCCACAGTCCTGGAGCAGAGGGATTGCGAAGCAGAGAGATCAGTTGTGCAGAATGGAGGCCACCAGGCCAGAGCAGGACCAGCAAAAAGAGCCTGGACTGCGAGCGATGGCCACGGTGGACACGGGCTGCCCTGTGCCGGGGCTGCGGTGGGAGTCAGATTCAGGAACGGGAGTGAACTCGTCTGGGCAAGGCCCTTGCAGATGCTGGAGAAACGGTTAAAATAAAATCTGGTCCCACGGCTCCTCCTCCCAAGCCGGTCAGTGGTTCCCCTTGCTTTGGGGCAGAGTCTGAAGGGGTTAGCTTGGTGTTCATGGCCTCATGGCCTGCGTCCCTCATCTGACCTGGTGCCCCCCTCAGGTTCATCCTGCACTGCGTCATACAGGGCCATGCATTGCTTGCAAGCAGGACTCTCCCTGCTGCGGGACCCCCTGCACGTGTCCCCGCTCGCCCTTGAAGCACAGACAAGGCACATTACAGGGAAACGAAGGCAGTGCAGGTGCGGCCGGTGCTCTGAGTTTGTCCCCCAGTAGTGAATCTGTAAACGCAAAGTCGTGTGAGTGCATCTGAACGACGCTGTGAGATCTCGCTGTGTCTTGCCCCCTTGAGCCAGGTTCCCTTCATTGCGACATCTCTGCATGTATGGTGGTTGTCACGTCATCACCTTTTGTCTTCTCTCCCTTCGTCTTTGTAACTCTGGTGCAGACACCGCTGCTTGCTACAGAGACCCTGAGTGACTGTCGGTGCATGCGTGGGCAGCCAGCCCTCCTGCACACGGAACTCGCTCACATCACGACCTTTATCTGACGTGTCACAGGGATGGTTTTCCATGTCTTATCTCTTCACTCACTGGATCTTTCTGTGTATCTTGCACCTGGCACACAGAAGTTAAAATAATGCTGACTGACCGAATGAAAGTGACTGTGCTTGGACATTGTGAACAAGAACTCAAGTAGAGTTTCAAGGGATAAATGACCTCCACGTAGAACCTGTAAAGGTTGTGTTTTAAAACCTATTGTTGTCCATTATAACTAAGTAATCCCAGAAGACTCTTAGCTGCATAAAATTTTCCCGTTATTCTCTCATCTGTCCAGTAGCTACAGCTGCTGCTGTTCTGTCTATTTCCTTACAATAGACCTGGATTCTCCTCTGGGTCTCCCTGAAGTGAACACAGCAGGTGAACGTCCTATGGCTTCGATATATTGATTGAAAAAGGGGTGCCTCTTATGACTCTCCTCGTTTTACTACATCATAATCTCTTAAAGGTTATATTTATCTGCAGGATATATTTGTAAAAGTTTTGATTAGCACTATTCCTGGGTGGGTGTGGGCAAGAGATTTCTTAACCCTCTAGGAAATCATTTTAAAGAAATTGTATTCTAGTATCATAGAAAAATCATACAGTTATCTCTTAGTCAATATCTTGATTCTGGGGAAATGTTGAAGTTGAAAACTTAGAGTGCTATAAATATGGACATATTGACAAAAATAATATAAAGTTTACATTGAGGACATTTACATAGATTTTAGTAGCAGCTTTTTCTTTCATTCACGTATAAGATTTTTTAAATGAATAAAATAGCAGATAATTATCAAACATCCAGAAGGAGTTCATTTGTTTTAAGCCCAAGGAAAATAATCCAGTTTTGAGTGAGAAACTGTACCTTTCTGTCGAAATATTTTTGGCCATTTTGAAAGATGAAATGCCTTGAAACACATTTAGAAGTATATTCATTTTTTAAAAAAAAATTGAGTTGTTTGAGAGGTGTGACAGAGAGGGAGAGATTTTCCATCCACTGGTTCACTCTCCAAATGCCTGCAGCAGCCAGAGCTGGGCAAGGCTGAAGACGAGCCAGGAGCTCCATCTGGGTCTCCCATGTGGGTTGCAGGAACCCAGGTACTTGGTCCATCATCTGCTGCCTTCCCAGGCATGTAAACAGGGCACTGTATTGGGAAGTGGAGTAGCTGGGACTCAAATTGGCACTTCCATAAGGGATGTGGGTCTCCTAAGCAGAGGCTTAACCTGCTGCACCACAATGCCTGCCCCACCACAATTGGGTTACAGGTGACAAAGTCAGCTTCTTAATTATTTTGCCTGTGTCCACAGTCCTCCAAGTGCTGTCTGCTGAGCAGGTGGTCCAGGAGAAGGAAGTAGCCTGAGAAAGGACCTGCCCAGAGAGGAGAGACTGACACACTCTGGAGTTTGCATGTTGTACAGTTAATAGTGGGGTCCATTCCCTGCCTGCATCCTTTTATTTATTCATTTCCCCCAGAAAACTTTTATTTAAGGTACACAAACTTCTGCATTTCATAAATACAACTTTAGGAACATAGTGATCCTTCCCACCCTACCATCCCTCCCACCAACACTCCCAACCTTCTTCCACCTCCCTCTCCTATTCCCATTCTTATTTTTTACTAAGATTATTTTCAGTTAACTTTTTAAAATTTATTAATTAATTTAATTTTTACAGTTAAAAACTTCACATACTTCATAATTGCAGCTTTAGGAACATGGTGATTCTTCCCATCATGCCTGCCTTCCCATCCCTACCTCCACCCCTCTTCCTCCTCCTCCTCTTATTCCCACTCTTATTTTTTACTGAGATCTATTTTCAATTGGCTTTACACACATGTTTAACTCTATGTTAAGAGTTCAACAAATTCAATTAACTTTATACACATAAGATTAACTCTGTTAAGTAAAGAGTTCAACAAAGAGTATGCAAAAAAAAAAAAAGGTTCCTCAACAGTTGAGACAAGGGCTGTTCAAAGTCATTGCATCTTGAAATGTTAATTTCATCTCTATAGATTACCTTTTAGATGCTCTATTAATTATCACAGGTCAGGGAGAACATACGGTATTTGACCCTTTGGGACTGGCTTAATATGATATTTTCCAGTTTCATCCATTTTGTTGTGAATGACTGGATTTCATTTTTTTTTTACTGCTATGTAGTATTCCATGGTGTACATATCCCATAGTTTCTTTATCCAGTCTTCAGCTGATGAACATTTGGGTGGATTCCATGTCTTAGCTATTGTGAATTGAGCTGCAATAAACATGGGGGTGCAGATAACTCTTTTATTTGCTGATTTCATTTCTCTTGGGTCAATTCCCAGGAGTGGGATGGCTGGGCCATATGGTAGGTCTATACTCAGATTTCTGAGGTATCTCCATACTGTCTTCCACAGTGGTTTTACCAGTTTACATTCCCACCAACAGCAGATTATGGTACATTTTCCCCACATCCTTGCCAGCATTTGTTGTTTGTTGATTTCTTTATGAGAGCCATTCTAACTGGGGTGAGGTGAAACCACATTGTGGTTTTGATTTGCATTTCCCTGACAGCTAGTGATCCTGTAGATCCTCTTAAAGTTTCCTCTGTTGATGTGTCAGGTTGAATGCAGAGGTTGTGACAAACTAAGAAGGGATTGTTTGTAGATTGCTTTATAACATGCATAACGTTTAGGCTCCAAAGAGAAATTATGGAGACAAGGGAAGAACATTGACTTGTGTGATTCCATAACTGACATTACTCCTGTTGTGTCACTTGCTAACTTTAGAATCACATAGAACACACGAGCTTCCATTCTCATTCTGGATTTCTATTTTGTAAACTCTTGAATAGTAATGATCAAGAAGCACTTCTAGGAAGTAACATTTCATATGGAGAAGAAAATGCACTGCTCGTAGAGCTGGTGTCCAGAATTCGTAATCTGCTTTCATCATTCATGAGATTTGTGTCTTTAGGAAAGGGGCTTTACTAAGGTATTTGCTTTCTTTATTTGCAAAATTAGGTGATGCGCTAAGTAATTTCCAAGGTCTTTTCAACCTCTTGTCAATCTGTGAATGCAATAATTTTGGACTAAATTGAATTTTCTTCCTTTTCCCTGTTGGTTCCATCAATGAGCAGGAAAAAAAGAGTTTAATATTTAGTGAAACAAGACATTTGGAGACAAAACAAGTCACATACTGGGATCTGTTCACTTTGTGTTAACAGTGTATTGGCACGAGAATTGAAAATAAATAAATATGTAATGTTGACTTAAACAGAAAACTCTTGAATAACTGAGACTGTCTACCCACAATTGGTTCAATTATTTTTAATAACTTGATTGGTCAATGAGTTATTAATTTTCTAACTCATGGGGGTGGGGGTTGGGAAAACAAAACCCTTGATATTTAACTAAGTTGGTCCAGTGCTGGCCGATTATTTTAATGAAACACTATGGAATGGTTTCAATTAAGGCCACATTTTCTTTTGATTTCTAAATATCTGGAAATGTCTCTCTGGTCTCGAAGCTATCAAACACATTCTCTGTGAGGAGTAAGGAGGAGTTCTCCTACATTTTTTCTCTTAATGGTCCCTCTCTCTGGCTTAACCTCAGCCGGTCAAAATACCGATCGATGTCACTGTGACAGATATCTTTTCTCCCATTATAGTGTCTCTAAATCAAACCCCATCAGTGTAGAACAGAAGGTATCACACCATTCCATCATCTTTGCAATCCCACCGGTGTCAGAGAACAATAAGCATTACTTTAAAGGAAAATATTTTTTGAAAATAAATTGAGGCCGTATTTCACAAAGTTGAGTTTTGTAGTACAAAAAACGGTTGGAAATACAGTCTCCTGTTAGTTACCAGAATGCATGCCCCTTTGTATTATTTTTTTGGTTGTTATTGAGAAAGAAGGGACAGTACCCAAGTAACAAAGGGGCTGTGAGAAAGACTAAGAAGAAAAGATGTGTCTTCCCTGTTGACCAACTATTTGGGGAAATACAGTGTGAATGCGTGTAATTCTGCAAGGCAAAAGTTACGTTAGCAAGAGACTCCCGGAGTAGCACACAGCCACACCGGCATGCAGGAGGCAGGTGAGGCAGCTGGCTTTGGTAGAGACGGGGAATGGATGAGGCAGGCGTTGGGTGGTAGTTGTTGCCTGGAAACGGAGTTTTAATATCAAAGATTCTTGAACATGAGTGGCCAGGAAGAGATGGAGACAGGAGTGTGAAGATGGCTATTTGAGAGGCAGAGAGAGAGAGAAAGAGAGAAAGGAAGCAGAGAGAGAGATTGTCCATCTGCTGGTTCATTTCCTAAATGGATGCAACAGCCAGAGATGCACCAGGCCAAAGCCAGGGGCCTGGAATCCCACACAGGTGGCAGGGGCCCGAGTATTTGAGCCATCACGTACTCAAGTCAGGCTCTCTGATATGGGACCATTGGCCTTGGGCTTACCCTGCTGTGCCACAAGCCCTCTTCTCCTGCTGGCTTCTTTTTTTCTTAAATATTTATTTACTTATTTGAAAGAGTTACACAGAAAGAGAGAGAGAGAGAGAGAGAGATCTTTAATCCACTGATTCATTTCCCAAATGGCCGCAACGGCCGGAGCTGGGCCAATCTAAAGCCAGGGGTCTCCCACACAGGGACAGAGGCCCAAGGACTTGGGCCATCTTCTACTGCTTTCCCAGGTCATGGCAGAGAGCTGGATCAAAAGTGGAGCAGCCAGGGCTCGAACCAGCACCCATATGAGATGCTGGCCGTGCAGGTGGCGGCTTTACCCGCTATGCCACAGCCCTGGACCTCCTGCTGTCTTTTATCTCAGGTATCCAGATGTAAAGCACAGTACTCGAGAGCCCTGGTTCTGGAGACCTGACTGGAGTCAAATCCCAGCTCTGCCATTTGCGAGTTAGGTGATGTTTGAGCAAGTTTCTGAACACCTCGCTGCCTCAGTTTTGCTATCTAAAATGGGGGAAATAATGACTTGTACCTGTCTCAGGAAGTCATTGGGAAGAGTGAGTCACTGCGTCCTAAGTAAAGCATTCAGGTCAGTGCCAGGTGCCAAGGACACGCCTCATAAACAACTGAGGGATGAGGCTGGGCAGCTGGCCTCCAGACACCTCCCGGGTGTGACTTTCCTGCCCCACCTACCTGGCTTCAGTTAACCAGCAGCTGGGGAGAGGACCGGCTAAGAGCAACTTGAACTTCACATTCACAAGGTGCTTGGACAACGGCTCAACAACACTTTGATGTTCATGGAGAAACATCTTGCCTGCGGTCCTTACTAATGTGGGGGCAATGAGATCTCTAGGGCACCGCTGGGAAAAGCCCCTTTTGTAGACTATGGAGGGGTGTGGGATCGTTTAAATACCCCTGATTGTGAAGAAGCACAGAGCCTTATAATAAAGCCCAGGAAGAAGGGTCTATTAGAATTTGAGAGCAGGCCGATGGCAGATGAGGGGGGGATAAGAAGATTACGGATGCTGTGCCCAAGCCCCCTTCTCCACAGGGATATTCTAATCCAGACACCAGCCCAATCAGTGGTGCCCAAAGGCGATCCTCACCTCGCTGTGCCCCTGCTGCCAGAGTGAATTCGGCCATTGGCCAAAGGTTACAATAAATATTAAAACCTTTATTATCAATGTTTGATAACAGCATGAAACATTTATTATTTCATTTGCTGGGAAGATATAGGTGGTTTTAAAGATGCTATTGCTAGCCCCCCCCCTTTTTTTTAAAAAAAAAAATCTAATTATCATCCTATGCATTTCCCTTTGTTAGGTGGGAGCAGAGTGTCCTAAGCAAAGAGAAACGGAGCTGGAAGAAGGGCTCGGTCATGCTTGTTTAGAGGGGAGTAATTTGTTCTGAATCAAGGTTGACGGTCCAGAAACTGTTGTGTTTTGCCTCTTGCTTATTTTTCTATTTAACTGCCTTCACATGTGATTTAGAAAGAAACGTGTGCAATTAGAAAAGCCATTTTCCAGTGGCAGAAAACATGAACATGAGAGCTAAGACATTAAGGATTCCTTCGGTGTGGACGTGGTAAGACCTTGCTTCTTAGGGAGAGGTCTCTGTGTTACATAAAAATGATGAGACAGGAGCCCTCCGTCAGCCACCCTGTTCCGCACCGATGTGATTATGCCAGTCATTTAACATTTTGTTATGATAAACGTCGGTCAGACATGATTAGTTTGAAAACATGTACACCCTAATGGGATTAGGGGAGAAAATCCTGCCTGTGCCTGTAATCCTCAATTCCTTACTGGGCTTGACGAGGTGGCCACAGCTTACTGAGAGCGTTGGTTCTGGAGTCAGCACTCTTGGACTTGCACTGCCTTCCTTACCGCTTACGCCCTGGGTGATCCTGGCTGGGCACAGCACTGTTAGAAATTTAAGTCCCTCATCCATGGACTGGAGATGATGCCCACCTTCCTGGGTGATTGTGTGTTTCTGTGTGGTGGACAGCCATCTGCTTGTTAAGTGGGACATGTTTTGTCACCACCAATAATACTTTTGCTTGAAGTGACAATCACATTTGTTCTGTACATGTGGTTGCTCTGTCACTTCGTAGTTAAGTTTTTGATATATAAAGATTATATAGATGCTTGAAAGGGTTCAGCATTCTCTAAAAAGTGAATGCTTTATGGCCGGCGCCGGGGCTCACTAGGCTAATCCTCCGCCTGCGGCACCAGCACACCAAGTTCTAGTCCTGGTTGGGGTGCCGGTTCTGTCCTGGTTGCTCCTCTTCCAGTCCAGCTCTCTGTTGTGGCCCAGGAAGGCAGTGGAGGATGGCCCAAGTGCTTGGGCCCTGCACCCGCATGGGAGACCAGGAGGAAGCACCTGGCTCCTGGCTTCGGATTGGTGCAGGGCACGGCTGTGGCAGCCATTTGTGGGGTGAAACAATGGAAGAAGACCTTTCTCTCTGTCTCTCTCTCTCACTGTCTAAATCTGCCTGTCAAAAAAACAAAACAAAAAACAAAAAAAGTGAGTGCTTTATGCTAGACTCTCGCAAATTCCAGTCATTCTTGAAGATGTGACATCATAGGTCTACATATAGTTGCAGGGTATATTCTGAATGTGTATGATTTTAAACAATCTATTTAAGTATTTTTATTTTTTTTTAACTTGGCTATGCTTCAGTTAAAGTGATCAGCAAAAAAATTTTTTTTTAGATACTGGTTCTAATCTTCTTAAAAATGTCTCCCCCTGGGTGCCTGGAGGTCTGACACATAAAAACCATGCAAGTAATAAATAATTAAGCACACGTCTTTAGAGGAGCTGGAAATAACACTCCTGATAATGACTTCTCAAAAGTACAAAGGACCATTCAGCCATCCAGTTGAGACCCATTTTAATTGAAAGTTAAAAGTCATAAATAACTGAATATTGACTTAGAGCACCTGCCCTGAAGGGCAGGTTGAGGACTCTGGGAAGTCATAGGGGAGAGAAAGCCTCCTGCAGGCATCCGAGGGGAGGAGCGGGTCTCCAGCAAGCCCTTGCAGAGCCCAGCTTGGCTGGTGGTCTGGAAGACCCCCAGTCCTCATCGGGACCAAAGGGCATTCTCAGACGTTTTATCTTCACATAGCCTTGGCCTTGTCGTTGCATGGTGTGCTCAGAGAGAGAGATCAGAGGCTCATCCAAAGACCCAGAGGCCAGCCGGAGGACTGGGGTGGCTGGAGACGAGATGAGGACGTCAGAGGAGGCAGTGGAAAGTCAGGCTAGTGGTATTTCCGTCCATTTCGGAAAGTGTGTTATTGTGCTTGGTGATACAGAATGAATATAACATAAACATCTTAAAATAATTTATTCTGCATTAAAAGATGCACTCATTGTCTGAAGCTTGGCAAAATCAAGAGAAGCATAAAAGAAAATGACTCACAACCGAGCGATGCAGGAGTCACGCCCACTACGGTCTTGGTGAGCTGTTTTCTTGCCCTTTCTCCACTTTGCTAACCATGATTTTGCACAGTGCTTAGAGAACAGAATGTGAGGAGCAGAAATGCAGAGAAAATGAATTAACAGATCCAGACACTGAATGATTCTTATATTTAAGTAAAACAATCCCATGGGTGTGGAAACTAACAGTATTATATGTGAGTTCGTTCACACATGCGAGCTAGGGATGGGGTTGTGTGTGTGCGTGTGCAAGTGTTTAAGGAACAGAAGTTTCATCCCATCATTCAAGTCCCAAAATGTGTTATTTCTAAATCAGCTTTTTTGGGGGGAGGGGATGCCAGGAAGGGTCATTTCCATTTGGCGACAGTCAGCTGCACCTTAAGGAGGAAACACAGACAAGTGCTGGACAGCGTGCGAGTCCAGCTGCTTTGAGGACTGGACGGTGAGGCATCAGGAGAAGGCTGCATAGTTCAACACCTACGGCATCTGAAATGGATGTGTTTATTAATTGTTTTCTTGTAAAGGCAATTCTGTAAGAAAAGCAGGAGGGGGGTGCTGAGATGGCATTGTATATTTTATCTTTCTTCTTGTCTGATCTGCCAGCTTTTGAATTCTGTAAGGGAAAAAAAGCTAAAAAAATGTTCTTTCTGATAGATCATCATGCCCATGGGTTAGAGGAAAATCATCCTTTTCAAATAAAACTGTTACAGATGAAAATTAAAAGAGTGAAAGACGGGAATCCAGTCTTCTGACACTTGTGTGAGTTTCTTACGTGCTTTGGGCAGGTGGGGATTTTCCAGTTGCTCAGAACCTTACAATTATGTTACAATTTTTAAATCCCATGTTAGTATATTCTGCGAGTTTTGGTAGCACCTGGGGCATGTGCCCTATCTCCTCTTTTTTGTATATATTTAATCATTTTATTTGAAAGGCAGGGTGGGGGCAGGGAAGGAGATGTTTCATTGGTTTACTCCTCCAAATTCCTGCAATGGGCAAGGCTGGGCCAGGCTGAACCCTGGAGCCTGGAACTCCCTCTGGGGCTCTCATGTGGGTAGCAGGGACCCAACTACTTCCCAAGATGTGCATTAACAGGAAATTGGAACTAGAAATTGGGATTCAAACTCCAGCCCTCCAAAAAGGAATGCAGCCATCCCAAGCTACATCTTAATGGCTGTGCCAAATGCCCGCCTGTCCCCATATCCTCTTTAGAGGAAGATATACTTTTCAGTCTAGGTAAAACACGCTAAATTCCCATTTAAGTGAATTCGCATAACTCACCTCTTTAATCTCAACTGCAAAGATAAAGCTCACCTTCGGAATTGGAGTTTCTCAAATCCTTGACACTCTGGAAGCCAAGTGTGGTCTGATTATCCTGCAATCAAAGTTTCTTACAAATTGAGCAAGTCAAATTACGGAATTTACTGAATAGTCGATGATAAAATGTATAAACAATGTGAAGGGAAAATAAAATCCCATGGGTCCATATTCTTGGATTCTCAATCACTTCAGTGCCCTAAGATCATAGTGGAAAACATCTCATGAAAATTTTGATAAATTTAAATACTCTGTTTTATAATATAAATAAATTAAAAGAGATAAATGGTTTAAATTGTAGGATTGTTAAGGTTCTTATCTAGCATGCTTTGGGAAGATGGAGTTTCTGAAATGACCTGATTTTAATTTTCTTGTAGCTAAAGAAGCAGATAGTTGTACTCTGGCTGTAAAAGGATTTTCCTTGCTCCGTGTATGCTGGGGTTACGTCCTGATCACCCCAGCATGACTCGAGAATGCATGGAATTCACTCAGCCTGTGGACATCACGCTCAGCAGCACAGTAATAGCAGTGTGGGTTGTTTCTGCTCATCACCGTGTGGCTCACGGGAGCTGTGCATGCTGCCAAGGCCCCCTGTGGCAAGAGGACCAGACCTCACGTCACCAGGCCTGGAAGGCTCCAGACTGAAAGCATGGTCAGTGCACCACGTCCACACCTCTGTGAAGTGGGAAAATCATTAAGCTGGGCCACCGTAAGTCAGGAATACGCTAGATAGGTATTTTATTTTACATGAACAACTAAATAATAAATATTGGTTAAAAACAATAATATTGTACATATTGCTATGTACAAGGCATTGTGATTTGTACTACAGAGTGTGCCAAAAAATAGGAATTTATCTTTGGAGATCTTAAAGATTAGCCTTTTGGGCATGAACCATTTAAGTTGAAAATTATTTGAGACAATGCAGCTTCTAGTCAAATATTTATCTGGTTTTTATAAACATAATTGGAACTAGTTAATAAGGTGGAAATTATTCATTGTATCAAAAAAGCTTTATTAAAAAATGAAATGCTACATTTTGCACCTAGATGTAGATAACAGAAACTACATGTATGGCTATAGGGGTGTGTGTGTGTGTGTGTGTGTGTGTGTGTTTGTGTTTATGTACATATTTGCGTCACAGTCTTAGACAATAATGTAGTAAAACTTGACAGAAACAACAGTTTTTTTTTTTAAAGGATTTATTGATTTATTTGAAAGGCAGAATTTAGAGAAAGAGAGAGAGGGAGGGAGGGAGAGTGAGAGCAAGACAGAGCGAGAGAGAGAGAGAGCAATCTTCCATCCACTGATTCGCTTCCCAAATGACCACGACCTGAGCTGGGCTGGTCCGGAACCAGGAGCCAGGAGCTTCTTCCAGGTCTCACACTTGGGTACAGGGGCCCAGCACTTGGGCCATCCTCTGCTGCTTTTCCCAGGCCATTAGCAGGGAGCTGAGTTGGAAGTGGAGCAGCTGGGACTCATATGGGATGCTGGCAGCAGGCAGTGGCTTTACCTGCTACGCCACAACATCAACAACAAATAAACAGCTTTAAACAACAAATTTTAAATTTAAACACATACTTACTTAGGATAATACAGATAATAAGTAAAGAGATTTAAGGAGTAAAGGAGTATTTTTAATTGAATGCTACCGATAACTTAATGGTGATTTCTTTGAAAACAAAACAGATGGGGCTGACTTTGTGGTGCAGTGGGTTGGGCTGCCACCAGCAGCACAGGCATCCCCTGTGAATGCAGATTTGAGTCGTGGCTGCTCCACTTCTGATCCAGCTCCCTGCTACTGCACCCGGGAAAGCACTGGAAGACGGCCCACGTACGGGGACCCCGTCACTAGGAGTCCTGGATCAAGTACCTGGCTTTGGCCTGGCACAGCCCAGGCCATTGTGGCCATCTGGGGAGTGAACCAGCAGATAGAAGATATGTCTCCCTCTCTTCCTCCCCCGCCCCTGTCTTTTCCCCTCTCTGTAACTCTGCTTTTCAAATTAATCTTTAAAAGAAAGAAAATACAAAAATTCCCATACTTTATGAAAATATAATCAAATGATAAAATGCCTTGATCAGACTAAGAATGTAGGAAAATAATATTATTAGTATTTTGAAAGAAAAAGTTTGCCTAATTTTTGTCCTAGTGACTTGTTGATTTTGTTAAAGAATTTGGTGTTTAAAAATTTATGGAACACGGCTGGTGCCGCGACTCACTAGGCTAATCCTCCTCTTGTGGCGCCGGCACCCTGGGTTCTAGTCCCGGTTGGGGCGCTGGATTCTGTCCCGGTTGCTCTTCCAGTCCAGCTCTCTGCTGTGACCCAAGAGTGCAGTGGAGGTTGGCCCAAGTGCTTGGGCCCTGTACCCACGTGGGAGACCAGGAGGAAACACCTGGCTCCTGGCTTCGGATCGGCACAGTGCAGGCCGTAGCGGCCATTTGCAGGGTGAACCAATGGAAGGAAGACCTTTCTCTCTGTCTCTCTCTCTCACTCACTCTCACTCTCACTGTCTAACTCTTCCTGTCAAAAAAAAAAAAAAAACTTTATGGAACACATATTTTAATGTAAATTCAATCATGGGGCTGGCGCTGTGGCACAGTGGGTTAATGCCCTGGCCTGAAGTGCCTGCATCCCATATGGGTGTCTGTGCTAGTTCCGGCTGCTCCACTTCCAATTCAGCTCACTGCTGTGGCCTGGGAAAACAGTAGAAGATGGCCCACTGCATCCACATGGGAGACCCAGAGGAGGCTCCTGGCTCCTGGCTTTGGTTCGGCACAGCTCTGGCCGTTGTGGCCAACTGGGGAGTGAATCAGTGGATGGAAGACCTCTCTCTCTCTGCCTCTCCTCTCTCTGTGTAACTCTGACTTTTAAATAAATAAATCTTTGTTAAAAATTCAAACTGTTCAAAGAGGATACAAGAAAGAAGAATGACAACTCATTTTGCCCAACTCATTTTTGAATAAAAACAGAAAACTTCAGAGTAGTGCTGGCAAGCAGTAGTGATGCTGGTGACAGCCCCATGTGACTACAGAGGTCAAGAAGTCAGGCTTACCATCAGGGCGTCCATCACAGGTGTCATCCGGAATGAAAAGTCTCATCTCCAACACTGCCAAAGTAATGTCAGCCACACTTAGATTGGGGTTTTCCCAGAAACCTTTTATTTAAGGAATACAAACTTTGTACATTTCATAATTACAACTTTAGGCACACGATGATTCTTTTTTTTTTTTTTTTTTTTTACAGGCAGAGTGGACAGTGAGAGAGAGAGACAGAGAGAAAGGTCTTCCTTTGCGGTTGGTTCACCCTCCAATGGCCGCCGTGGCCAGTGCACCGCGCTGATCCGAAGCCAGGAGCCAGGTGCTTCTCCTGGTCTCCCATGGGGTGCAGGGCCCAAGCACTTGGGCCATCCTCCACTGCACTCCCGGGCCACAGCAGAGAGCTGGCCTGGAAGAGGGGCAACCGGGACAGAATCCGGCACCCTGACCAGGACTAGAACCCCGTGTGCTGGCGCTGCTAGGTGGAGGATTAGCCTATTGAGCTGTGGCGCCGGCCCACACAGTGATTCTTCCCACGGTCTCTGCCCTCTCACTCTTCCACCCCTCTTCCTGTTCCCTCTCCTAGCCCCACTCTTATTATTTTTTACTAAGATCTATTTTCAGTTAACTTTATTGACATATGATTAGCTCAATGTCAAATAAAGAGTTCAACAAATAGTATGAAAAAACTGTTCCTCAACAGTTGGGACAAGGGCTGTTCAAAGTCATTGCTTCTCAAAGTATCAATTTCACATCTATAGACAGCCTTTTAGGTGCTCTATTAGTTATCACAGATCAAGGCAAACATATGGTATTTGTCCCTTTGGGACTGACTTATTTCACTAAGAATAGTGTTTTCCAGATTCATCCATTTTGTTGCAAATGACTGGATTTCATTTTTTATGGCTGTGTAGTATTCCACAGAGTATGTATCCCATAATTTCTTTATGCAGTCTTCCGTTGATGGGCATTTAGATTGATTCTGTGTCTTAGCTGTTGTGAATTGAGCTGCAGTAAACATGGGGTACAGATGACTTTCATATGCTGGTTTCATTTCCCTTGGGTCAACTCCCAGTAGTGGGATGGCTGGGTCACATGGTAGGTCTATATTTAGATTTCTGAGGTTTCTCCAAACTGTCTTGCACAGTGGCTGTACCAGTTTACATTCCCATCAACAGTAGATGAGGGCACCTTTCCCCCACATCCTCGCCAGCATTTGTTGTTTGTTGACTTCTGTATGAGAGTCATTCATACGGGGTGAGGTGAAAGCTCACTGTGGTTTTGATTTGCGTTTCCCTGACAGCTAGTGATCCTGAGCATTTTTTCATGTGTCAGTTGGCCATTTGGATTTCTCTTTTGAAAAGTGCCTGTTTCAGGAAAGGAGTATGTACAGTTGTTTGTCCCCGGGGCATCAAGTCTTACAGGAGCCTTGGAGGCCTTGAACGGCAGTTCTGTGCTGCTGTGCAGGTAGGGGGCTCCGGGTGAGGCCCTGAGCGGTAATCCACAACCTCTGCCCCGGGCAGCCTTTAGCTGACCAGGAAGCTCTTCGCTCAAGTAGCACCCCCTGCCTGTCCCACATTTGTTTCTCCCTGGGCAGTGGACACCCTGCCCACAGGGACTCCCACTGAATTGGCTCTTTGACAAGACGTCCCCTTGTCCACACATGGCCCTCCCTGGTGAGGACGTGGGTGTCTAGGGCAGCCCCTCGGGGACAGCTACCTCCTGACCACCAGTCTGTCTCCGGGCTGCCCAGGTCCGAGGCCTTGTGTCCCGGCAGATGCCTGCTGTCCTAACGTTGTTATTTATGGTGACCCCTACACTCGACAGTGCCTGGACAAGCTTGTCCGGACAGATCTTTAAACACAGGTGGGTCACAGGTGTGTCAGTCCAAGGGGACACAAAGGGGTATGCTGACTCCAGCAGCCAGGCCACCCTTGCTTTCTCCCTCTGTACCTAAGGGGTGGTGCAGAGCCCGGCAGGGTGGTGGCACTGTGCCTCCCTGGGCGGTCACTGGGTCATTCACAAACACAGCACCTTCTCTCTGGGGTCCTCCTGGTGCCTTCCTCCGCATGGGGTCATCAACACATTGAAAGGGCTCTGTGGAGCTGTAAAATAGTATTTTTTTTTTTTTTTTAGTCCAGATCTTTACTTACTAGACTGTGGAAGGAGAGCTGGGAGAATTCTGGGAGCTCCTTCATGTTTGAGTGTGTGTGAGACGAGAGAGGGCTTGTCACTCAAATTACTTCTCAGCCCCAAGACCATGGTTCTGTTTTCCGTTTGCAAATCTCTGCCACTCTGTTCCTCCACAGTAGAAGAAGTGCCCGCGGCGGGTTGGGGTGAAGGGTGGTGTCCCCGGCACCCAGGAGGTTCCCATCTTGCCCTGGCTGCCCTGCTGGTACTGGTTGTCACCCGCACAGGGCATCATGGGGAGTGGCACGTGTCAGGGCGGCCGCAGTGCGGGCGAGGAGGCCGGGGAGTGGGGCCTGCTTCTCATTTCTCCTGCTGCGCCGCTGTATCTAGAGTTTGTCCGTCCGTCCTGTTCTCGCTGTGAAAAATGAGGCTGAAAAGTCCAGGGTCACTACCCGTTTCCTCTAGGTTTCCCAGTTTGTTCATATTCAGCTCTTTGTAGTAATTTCTGATGATTCTTTTTTTGTTTGTTTCTGTGGTGTCTGCTGTTACATTTCATTTATCTCTAATTTTATTAATTTGGGTCTGGTCTTCTTCATTTTGGTTAGTTGGGCCAATGGTGTGTCAATTTTTAAAAAATTTTTTCAAAAAACCAGTTCTTTCTTGCTGACCTTTTGTATTTTTTACTTCAATTTTGTTGATTTCTTGTCTAATTTTAATTATTTTCTCCTACTAGTTTTGGGTTTGGTTTGCTGTTATTTTTCTAGGTCCTTGAGATGCATTTACTGGTCATTTATTTGGTCAATTTCCTGATGTAGGCTCCAGTTGCTATAAACTTTCCTTTTAACAATGCTTTTGTTGGGGCCGGTGCCATGGTGGCTCACTTGGTTAATACTCCGCCTGTGGCTCCAGCATTCTATATGGGTGCTGGGTTCCAGTCCTGGCTGCTCCTCTTCCAATCCAGCTCTCTGCTGTGGCCCGGGAGTGCAGTGGAGGATGGCCCAAGTGCTTGGGCCCTGCACCCGCATGGGAGACCAGGAGGAAGCACCTGGCTCCTGGCTTCGGATCAGCGCAGCACCGGCTTTAGTGTCCATTTTGGGGGGTGAACCAAATGGAAGGAAGACCTTTCTCTCTGTCTCTCTCTCTCACTGTCTAATTCTACCTGTCAAATAAGTAAAAAAAAAAAAAATGCTTTTGTTGTATCCCATAAGTTCTATTATGTTGTGTTGTCATCTTCACTTGTTTCCAGAAATTTTTTGATTTCTTCTATGATCCACTGTTTATTTAGGAGCATGTTGTTCAGTCTCCATGTGTTTGCATATGTTCCAGATATTCTGTGTTGCTGATTGCCAGCTTCATTGCATATGGTCCGAGAAGATGCATGGTATGATTTCAATTTTTTTGAATTTGCTGAGAATTGATTTATGGTCTACCATGTGGTCAATACTACAGAAGAGTCCATGTACTGGAAAGAAAAATGTGTATGAAAAATTCTGTAGATATGTGTTAGGTTCATTTGGTCTATAATGTTGATTAACTCAGCTGTTTCTATGCTGATTTTCTGACTGGTTGACCTGTCCATCACTGAAATTGGGATATTGAAATCCCCCATTACTATTGCATTTGTCTCTCTCTCTCTTTTTTTTTTTTTAACTTTTATGTAGCAAATATAAATTTCCAAAGTACAGCTTATGGATTACAATGGCTTTCCCCCCCCATAACTTCCCTCCCACCCGCAACCCTCCTATCTCCTGCTCCCTCTCCCATTCTATGCACATCAAGATTCATTTTCAATTATCTTTATATACAGAAGATCAATTTATTATATGTTAAGTAAAGATTTCAGCAGTTTGCACCCACACAGAACATAAAGTGTAAAATACTGTTTCAGTACTAGTTATAGCATTACTTCACATTGAACAACGCATTAAGGACAGAGATCTTACATGAGGAGTAAGTGCACAGTGACTCCTGTTGTTGACTTAACAAATTGACACTCTTGTTTATGGTGTCAGTAATCTCCCTAGGCTCTTGTCATGAGTTGCCAAGGCTATGGAAGCCTTTTGAGTTCACCGACTTTGATTTAGACAAAGTCATAGTCAAAGTGGAGGTTCACTCCTCCCTTCAGAGAAAGGTACCTCCTCCTTTGATGGTCTGTTCTTTCTACTGGGATCTTACTCGCAGAGATTTATTTATTTATTTTTTGCCAGAGTGTCTTGGCTTTCCATGCCTAAAATACTCTCATGGGCTCTTCAGCCAGATCCACATGCCTTAAGGGCTGATTCTGAGGCCAGAGTGCTGTTTAGGACATCTGCCATTCTATGAGTCTGCTGTGTATCCTGCTTCACATGTTGGATCGTTCTCTCCCTTTTTTATTCTATCAGTTAGTATTAGCAGACACTAGTCTTGCTTATGTTATCCCTTTGACTCTTAGATCTATCAGTATAATCAATTGTGAACTGAAATTGATCACTTGGACTAGTGAGATGACATTGGTATATACCACCGTGATGGGATTGAATTGGAATCCCCTGGTATGTTTCTAACTCTACAGTTTGAGGTAAGTCAGCTTGAGCATGTCCCAAATTGTACATCTCCTCCCTCTCTTATTCCCACTCTTATATTTAACAGTTAAATTTTCAGTTAAATTTAAACACCTAAGAATAATTGTGTGTTAATTACAGAGTTCAACCAATAGTATTAAGTAGAACAAAAAAATACTAAAAGGGATAAAGTATTAAATTGTGCATCAACAGTCAGGACAAGGGCCAGTCAAGTCACTCTTTCTCATAGTGTCCATTTCACTTCAACAGGTTTCCTTTTTGGTGTTCGGTTAGTTGTCACCAATTAGGGAGAACATATGATATTTGTCCCTTTGGGACTGGCTTATTTAACTCAGCATGATGTTTTCCAAATTCCTCCATTTTGTTGCAAATGACAGGATTTCATTGTTTTTTTTTTTTTTTTTTTTAACTACTGTTTAGTATTCTATAGAGTACATGTCCCCTAATTTCTTTATCCAGTCTACTGTTGATGGGCATTTGGGTTGATTCCAGGTCTTAGCTATTGTGAATTGAGCTGCAATAAACATTAAGGTGCAGACTGCTTTTTTGTTTGCCAATTTGATTTCATTTGGGTAAATTCCAAGGAGTGGGATGGCTGGGTTGTATGGTAGGGTTATATTCAGGTTTCTGAGGAATCTCCAGACTGACTTCCATAGTGGCTTTACCAGTTTGCATTCCCACCAATAGTGGGTTAGTGTCCCTTTTTCCCCACATCCTCGCCAGCATGTGTTGTTGGTAGATTTTTGAATGTGAGCCATTCTAAGTGGGGTGAGGTGAAACCTCATTGTGGTTTTGATTTGCATTTCCCTTATTGCTAGTGATCTTGAACATTTTTTCATGTGTCTGTTGGCCATTTGGATTTCCTCTTTTGTAAAATGTCTATTGAGGTCCTTGGCCCATCTCTTAAGTGGGTTGTTTGTTTTGTTGTTTTGAAGTTTCTTGATCTCTTTGTAGATTCTGGTTATTAACCCTTTATCTGTTGCATTCGTCTCTTTTAACAGTTTTGTGTTAAAGTCTATTTTGTCTGATATTAGGATGGCTACACCAGTTCTTTTTTGGTTTCTGTTAGCATGGAATTTTTTTTCCCATCCTTTCACTTTCAGTCTGTGTGCATCTTTGTTGGTGAGATGTATTTCTTTTAGGCAGAAAATCAATGGGTTTTGTTTTTTAATCCATTCAGTCAGTGTCTTAACTAGAGAGTTAAGGTCATTTACATTCAAGGTGACTATTGATAAGTAATGACTTTGCCCTGCCATTTTAAAATAAATATTTCTATTTTTTACTTTGGATTTCCCTTGTACTTTTCCTGGACAATTTCCTTCCTTTACCTTCTTCTGTACCAATGACCATATTTCTGTTTCTGTGTGTAGCACATCCTTAAACATCTTCTGCCAGGTTGGATGGGTGGTGACAAATTCTGTTTGTCATGGAAGGTCTTTATTTTAACTTTGTTCATAAGTGAAAGCTTTGCAAAGTATGGTATTCTGGTTTGAAAGTTTTTTCTGTTAAGACTTGGACTATATCTTGCCATTCTAGCCTATTGGGTTTCTGATGAGAAGTCTGCTGTGAGTCTAATTGGACATCCTCTGAAAGAAATCTGGCATTTCTCTTATGCACATTTTAGAATCTTTCTTTATGGTTTACTGTGGTGAGTTTAATTACAATGTGTTGTTGTGAAGATCTTTTCTGATCATGTCTATTAGAGTTCTATGAGCTTCCTATACTTGGATGCCCTTTTATTTCTCCAAATTGGGGAAAACATTATGTTACTGTTTCATTAAAAAGACCTTCTAATCTTTTCTTTCTTTCCACGTCTTTAGGAACTCCTAGAAACCATATGCTGGGTCAATGATGGTACCCTACTGTAGATTCCCAACAGTGTTTTTTAGTTTTCTAATTTCTTCTTCTTGTGTTTGGTCTGACTTTATAACTTGCTGTGCTTTGTCTTCCAAGTCAGACATTCTGTTGTTAAGGCTTTCCACTGTATTTTTTTATTTGTTCTATTGAATTCTTCATTTCCAAGATTTCATTTTGATTTCTCTTTAAGATCTCATTTTATGGGAGAAGTTTTCTTCTTTCATGTCATATATGGATTTCATTAATTTGTGCATTTGCTTCTGATTACTTCTAAATAATCCCATGATCAATTTTTTTAAAATTCTATTTCTGGCATTTCTTCAATCTCATCATCTTCACAATCTAGTATTGAAGTGTTCTTTTGGGGGTGTCATGTTGTCTTCCTTATTCTTGTTTCTTGAATGGGTGCATTTGTTATTTGGCATTTGTGGTTTCTTTTTTTTTTTTTTTTTTCCCACTGTGGTGACTTTTATCTTTCGACTGTGTCTGAGTGGATAAGTGGAGTATCTGCTTTCATTGGTGGGTATGGCCAGGAGCTCTGTTCAGCGCCCCTGGGTAAAGGGCATGTCTGAGGTGACATACCCAGGTTTGGTGTAGTAATTCTCCCTTTTTTTTTTTTTTTAATCAGAGGGGAGGTTTCTTCTTGTCTTGGTATAGACTCATCCGAGCTCCTCTCCTCGAAGGAGGCCAGTGCCTGGGCAGTAGCCCCAGTGAGTATATTATTTTTCTGCTCTGCCACAAGGACCACACAAAGGATCTGTGCAGTCCTCAGTGTAATCTCAGATTCCTCAGCAATGTTCCTCACCAGGTAACCAGGGAGCCCTGATCACGTGGAGCCTCCCACAGTGACCGCCCAATGTCCCAGCCACACCCTGAGTCCTTCCATGCAGCCTCAGTGTTTTCAGTCCTGGCATACAAGCCTCCCACAGTCACGAGCACCCGGACCCCTGTCTGTTCTCCCCACCAAACTCAGGAGTCTCTGCTTGGCTGATTGCTGGGTGCAGGCAGGAGCTGGCACAGCTGTTAAGTATGTCCAAAATGGCACCTGCTCTCAGTTAGCTTGTTACAGGACACCTTTGCTGGGTGATCAGGGAGAGAGAAAACTTGCCCCCCATTTGTTTTTTTTCTCCTATAATTTGGTGGGTATACTATCCCCTTAGGATTCCAAGCCGGATTCCCTTTAGGCTCTTCCTGCAGTTTTTTTTGCCAGTGGCTTGGGCTGCTGCAGTCTGGTCTCACTTCACTCTCCAATGCTGGTGCGGAGGTCCTCGCCTGGGGTCCTAAGTTGTGCATGTCCTCAGCCTCCATGTAGGTCCACTGTGTTCTTCCAATTTGTGTAGAGTTTCCTCTGCTATTTTCTCCCTAGCTCTTCCCTGAGACTGCACTCTTTCCACTTTTATTTTTTTTTGCATATTTTTTTTGACAGGCGGAGTGGACAGTGAGAGAGAGACAGAGAGAAAGGTCTTCCTTTTTCCGTTGGTTCACCCCTCAATGGCTGCTGCGGCTGGTGCGCTGTGGCTGGCGCACTGCGCTGATCTGAAGCCAGGAGCCAGGTGCTTCTCCTGGTCTCCCATGTGGGTGCAGGGCCCAAGCACTTGGGCCATCCTCCACTGCACTCCCAGGCCACAGCAGAGAGCTGGACTGGAAGAGGAGCAACCAGGACAGAATCTGGGGTGCCAACGCCACAGGTGGAGGATTAGCCTTTTGAGCCGTGGTGCTGGCCCTCTTTCCACTTTTTAAAAAAAGAATTATTTTATTTTACTTGAAAGTCACAGTTACACGGGGTGGGGGAGGGAGGGAGGAAGAGGGAGGGAGGAAGAGAGGTCTTCCATCCACTGGCTCATTCCCCAGATGGCTGCAATGGCTGGAGCTGTGTCAACTCGAAGCCAGGAGCCAGGAGCTTCTTCCGGGTCTCCCACATGGGTGCAGGAGCCCAGGGACTTGGGCCATCCTCTACTGCTTTCCCAGGCCATAGCAGAGAGCTGGATTGGAAGTGGAGCAGCCAGGTCTTGAACTGGCACCCATATGGGATGCTGGCACCACAGGTGGTGGCTTTACCTGCTACGCCACAGCCCTGGCCTCTCCACATTTTTAAAACTATCTTCTCTTATATTTGAGCAGCAAGCTCCTTCCCTACTCCACCATCTTAATAAAATATAGATTTCTTTATTTCATGTGTTTGTTTCTGTGTTTTTGAGTAATCTCATTATCATTTTTTTAAATTCCTTTTCAGACATTTCATTTATCTCTTCATCTTCATATTCTAATATTGAAGTGTTGTATTCATTTTGGGGGATCATATTGTCTTCCATGTTTCCTGTTTTTCTGCATTTACTCTTAGGCATTTGTGGAAACACTTGTTGGTTTTCTCCCCTGATGACATTTATCTTTGAACTATGCTTCGGTTGCTTGGCATGGTAGATCTCTATTTTCAGCAGGGAAGAGAATACGATCACATTGGCTGGTGTCATCCCAGCCTCATCTCTTCTCTGGCAATGCCTGGGCTTAGCCCACAGTGGCTATACACCCCACCCATGCAGGGGCATGAACCGCACAAAGGACCTGTGTGATCCTGTGTGCACAGGAACCCTCGGAAATGACCCACCCCAGGCACTCAGAGAACTCTCAGCAGCTGAAGCCAGACACAGAGCCTGCCCAGACACCTAGCTCTGCACTCTCATGCAGTCACAGAACTCCCACATTCTTGGCAGGCAGGGCTCCCACGGTCACAGGGTGCAGGGGATCCACTCTCAGCCCTGTGAGCCTGTCCCATACATAGAACAGAGGCATTCTCCGAGCCTGCTGCCTGTCGGTGTTCCAGCTGGACAGTCCGAACGCAGGTGCCTGGGAGATAGGGGAGGGGAGGGAGTGCCTCACAGTCCCAGGGGGCCACCCATCCTCCTACCAATCCTCCAGGCTAGCCTCAGAGTCCGTGGCAACCGCAGATCTGTCCCTCTGATAAAATCCCTAGTCACCTGCAGGTGAGCCGCCACAGCCTGGACTCACGTTGTTAAGACGGCATTTTCTCCTGCTAGTTGCGAGTGCCCTTGTGAGGGATGGGAGAAAGAAATGTGCTCTCCCTCCACAGGGTTGGGGCCACCCTGCCTCCGGCTGGTGTTCCTGGCCGAACTCAAAGTCCGTGTGATCCTCGAGCGGAATCACCAGGGCCGTGGGCTGCTGAGTCTCTTCTCGCCTCACTCCCACGAGATGGCTCTCCACCAGCCCCTGGCTGCGGGAGCCACTGTGGGTGTCCGTCCCTGTTGCTGCTGCGTGTTTTTACCGTCCACCCCTTTCTGCAGAATTTCCACTGCAAACGTCTCGCCAACCCTCCCTCCCCTGGGAATGCACTGTCTCTGGTATTCTTCTGTTCTCTTCCAGTGGTCAAGACCCGCACATCCTGTCTCTAGTCGGCCATCTTGGATTCTCCACACCAGAAATGTTAGAATTTGAACTCATAGAAGTAGAGAGTAGAATAGTGGGTATCAGACGTTGGGGACAGGGGCAATGAAGAGATGTTGTTCAAAGGACACAGGGTTGTAATTAGACAGGAATAAATGATAAGTACTTCAGGTTCCGAATATGTTAATGAGCTTGGTTCTGTTGTTCTACCATATATACATGTATCATAACATTGCTATGTATTCCATAATTATATATGCGTTTATTTTACTAAAATAAAACTTAAGCTAAAACAAAAATATCAGCCCAGCAGTTCTTCAGATGTGGTCTAATGGACCCCTGAGATCTCAAGACCCCTTCAGGTTATCTACTGCGTCAGTTCTAATTTTGTCACAATAATAAGTAGTTGTTTTCCTTTTTTCACTGTGTTGACATTTATTCTGATGATACAAAAGCAAGATTGGGTAGAATTGCTGGTACCTGAGCATGAATCAAGGCAGTGTCTCTCAACTGACCGAGTTATTATTTAAGGTATATCTCATTGTCACACGTAGTGGGAAAAAATGCCAGTTACACTTAAGAATGTCCTTCAATTTTATTGCGTCTTGACCTTTGATTACATATCTTGTTGATATTCTGTGTGAAACATGGTAAGTACACATAATTATTTCAAGGAAAAGTGAGAAATCATTTCAGTTGATAGCTGAACTAGCCCCTTTTTTCATGGAACTCCATTTTTATCTGAAAGAACTATTGACAAACTGATTATTCAGACTTGGATATTTTGTAAACTGTTTTTCAGGATGCATCAAGTGAGTCTGTATGTCAAGAAAAACAACTGACACTGTTTATTGTCAGTGATTCAATTCAAGCTCTGAAACCAAACTTAAATTTTGAGAACCTTGTATTCTCCTTGGGGAATATTGTGACTTCCTACACCTCAAGATTTTTCTGATGAAATTAGTGGTGACAACAAGTGTGAAATTTCAGTATGTTATAATGTGTCAACATTTGGATGATCTGTTTAGTTTGGCTGAACCTCATGTTTTGTGAATGAACAGTGCGTCGATGTGACAAAATCATGAATGGATAAAATAGCCATTCAAAGCATAGGAGAGATCAATGGATTTTAATGTAAGAGAGTGTGAAAACCTCATTGATAGGGTTTCAGACTCCACTTTGTCACTCTTCTTTGAGAAACTACCACTGGGGTTTTGGTGTAGTGTTAAAGAAAAATATCTGGGTGGCTATTTGACCTAGTGGTCAAGATGCCCATGACCTGTACTGGAGCATCTGGGTTTGAGTCCTGACTCTTCTGATTCCAGCCTCTTGCTAATGGGAGGTGGCTTGCATGGCTGGGACACAACATGGGAGGCCTTGATTGAGTTCTTGACCTCTAGTCCCAGGCCCTGCAGTTTGGGTAACTGGGGAGAGAACAAGTGGATGGGAGTTTTCTCTCTATTTCTGAGTCTCTTTGCTATGAAATTTTAAAAAGAACATCTACAACAATATGGAAAGACTATTAAAATACTTCCAGCTACATGTCTTTGAGAATGTGGATTTTCCTAATATACTCCCACCAAATGGTTTATTGCAACAGGTTTGATGTAGAAGCAGATAGGAGAATGCAGTACTCCACTAAGATGTTAAACACACTTGCAAAAATGCAAAATATTGTTACTCTTCTTTCTAACATGTGTTGGTTTTGGAAAATGTAATTATTTTCAGATAACACAGAATTCATGTTAATACAAATGGGCTTATTGTTACTTTCAAACGAATTAATATTAAAAATTTTTGCTTGGGTTTTGAAAATGGTAAATATTTTAAAAGGCTGGTGTTACAAATATCCTGTGGATTGAGTTATCATTATACAGTTATTGATGCATAATTGATCAAAACAACACCATAAATTCATCTCACATTTTGATAATTACCAAACATCAAAAGCAAAATTTTATTGAAACTGAATCTCTTTAGAAGATGGTTATGGCTGCTTTTTCCCTTCAATTAGTCTCTGTTTCTATGGATAAATATCACATTTGCTAGATAAGACGAAATTCAAAAGAAATTAATATGTTTTTCCTGCTTTGTGACAAAAGGTGTATTAATGAGTGTTCTCAGAGTAGCCATAGCATTTAGATCTACAAGATCTTCCTGTTGAGTTAATTTAAGTTAAATGAGTGCAATGGAGGAATAAACATGATCTGAGAAATGATTGAGAGTAATCTAGAGACACATCCAAAGGAGAAAAATGAATATACCTCCGCTGTCCAATGTCATCTGCTATGAACTTGAAAACATGACCAACACTAACATCTCCTTCTTCCCACGATATAATGAGCTGTCTGAGGTCGTTGTAGACTTTTCACCACTTTGAAAACAGACAAAACACACAGTGGGGAAGCAGAGCCCTGTCCTGATTAACCGGGACTTTGTTGATGTGGATATCTCATGCTGTCCCTGTGCCACCTGAAAGATTTCACATGTTGAGGGCAAGGAGCTGTAATGAGATCCAGAATGGGCAGGAGGTATGCTTTCCTCCTATAGAGAGAGTGAAGAGCGTTGAGGGGAAGGACAATAGGTTTAACGGCCTGACCACGGCTTGTCTGCTGTCAAGCAGAACGGCTTAGGAGAGTGAATATGGAATGTGTGGGTCTGGAGATGGATTACCTTAAGGCTAAAAGAAATTGCTGCATCATTCTTTTACATTTGTCCTATGAAATCTAAGTATCAGAGCAATTTGTTGTTAGTATCCATTTAAAATACATGAAAAAGATCCTTGGTGTTTGAAATTTAGCATGACCTCTCTTCTCATTTGAATTCGTGTTTTATCCTTCATGCTGGAATCTTTTAGTGATCGCTCTATAATGAAAGTGCTCTCCACCGGGGAGTGCCTGCACTCCTATTTGAAACCCTTTGTGTTAGTCGTTCACGGTAGAAACGTGAGCTATACTTGGAGAGACGTCTGGCTCTCCTGGTGCCTTCCTGAAGGCTGCCAAGCATTGCAATGGGATTCGTTAGCTTTGCTTTTACTTTTGGTAGATTTCTGACTTCAGAATGAAGGCCAGCTAAGAACTACTTAAACTTTCTGCAAATTCCCTTGATTGCAATTTCTATTTGAAATATTAGCGTCAAACTTTTTTTTCCCTCTTCTGCAATTTGAGGGTGGGTGATAGACATGGGCTTAATCTGTTTATCAGTAGGTTGACCCCAGCAGGAATGGTATAAGAGGTGAGTAGAGTCCATGTTGATGTGAAGCTCCCTTAATCTCATGTAGCTCCCTATTCAGAACATCAGTGCCTGGAATTCCCCCTGGAAGGTGAACTGCCCTAGGCTGGTAGTCATCTTGTCGGTTCATTTACTGTGTTGCTTCTCTCCACCAAGGGAGGGACTGGGATAGAAGAACCCAGGACAATGGATGGAGAACCAAGTGCTGAAAGAAGAGAGAAGCTTAGAGAAAATGTAGTCTGTGAGCTTAGGAATGCAGGGCGGCAAAACACAAAGCATTCTGTGTTTATGCCTCTATGTATTACAAATTAGCTCGGCCTTCGAGTCAAACTTCTGTTGTGGAGGGGAAGGAAGAGTCGGTGGATGAAGCAGACCAAGGAAATCTTGGATGAGACTCCAAATATCTGAAAGCTAGTTTTCAGTGATGCTCTCATGTGAACACATGTGATGAGTTTTGTGTTTTAATACCTTAAGGAATCTTTGAATATTCGGCTTCTGTTGTGCAGTGACACCGTGGACAGGGGACTGTGTGAATCAGGTTTAGAAGCAAAATCGACTTCATCATTTTAAGTTTTCCTTCTCAGTTCTCTGCCAGTTTATTGTGCGGTAGAAAATCCAGTACAACACGGCAGTTTTTAATTAGGGTTTTCCCGAGGCGCACATTGTCACGTGTCCCGATCACTGTTACGGCTTATATGACAAAGCTATGCGGTATGGCACACGCATTCACAGACGCTGCTTCGAAGCAAGCACAGGTCCTCAATCGCTAAGCCGGTGGTGGAACTTCTTGTAACCCACAGTACGAATACCGACCCGAAAAGAGCATCAGGTCCACGTTTACAGAGATTCTTTTGATTAATTTTATTTACAAAAGTTTTCAAAGGTAAGCAGATTTCTTAGGTACAGATTTAGGAACATAGCAGTACTTCCCACCCTACCCTCCTTCCTGCCCACATGCCCACCCTTCCTTCTCCTCCCTTACAGAGATTCTCTTAAGTGAACTACATCCTTACAAATTAATTCTTGCCTAGAATATGAAAATCATAGACTGTTAGAGCTCTCACAGAAGTTAGGTATCTTTTCACAGTATTGATATTATTTATCTAAATTAGAGATGAATATGCATTTGTAAAATTACAGCATACCAACCTAATTTAATACTGAATAGATCAAAATTAGAATATAATTGAGTGTGTGTAATTTAAAGATGGCCAAGTGCATGGCGGATTTTGGAGTCCTGGGTTTGAATTCTGGCTGTGCCAGTTGCTTTGGAATTGACAAGTTACTTAACTTTTCTATGATTCAGTTTCTTTGTGGAATAGGGGTAGTAGAAATACCCATAGAGACTTTGTAAAGGCTGAATGACATATGCAGAGGCAAGTCTTAGTATCCGGCACTGTGAGTATTCAGTACACATGGTCTAGAATATTCTTTTCATCTGTAAAGTTAAAAATTGAAATCTCTCTTTTTATATATAGAATATATACCCAAGTAATGTGGAAATACGCTCAAACGTTTTATCTTCGCAGTTGATGCCAAGGGTAAAGAAATGTATATGTATTATGTCTAAATAGATGGGTCAGCATAAACCAGTGGCGTGGGCAGGCTCAATGGAGTGATAGGTTTTCACTTGATTATGACCATGTAGCCACTGTGCTGGAATCCGGCCAAGACTCCTGGAGACAAAATTAAGTCTTAAGGTTTCAGGCTTTCTGCTCATGTTATATATAGTGGTGGACACTCCCGTGACACTACTACCTAAGAGTTTTCTTTTTCAAAAACATTAACATGAGTTCATCTCTCTTTTTAGGCTATAGGCCAGGGAGAATATTATCATTGTTCTTCACAGAAATACCAAGTTGTAAAGACTTTTTGTAAATGTCTACAGGCGTCCTTAGATGAGAATGAATCTATTTGAATAAAACCAGTAATCTGAAGGTAATTAAAGTAGTTTTGCAAGGTGCAATAAACATCCATTGTTGGGTCTACAGAACATTAGTTTATGCTATTGTAAAGATGATGTCTTTTTAGTCCCCGAGCTGTTTTGAAAAATTTCAGAGGCCACAAGTCTGGAAAAAAAAAAAAAAAAAACAAGGACAAGATAATGACTGAAGACACAATTAATCCTGGTGCCACTGTGTAGTACAAACTGTTACAGCAATCAGAGGACAAGCTGTGCAGGGGTTATAGAAAGAGAAGTTGATGCGTAGTCTTTAAAAAAAATAAAAAGCGTAGCTGTCGAGTGCTAAATGGATGGAACGGACAGCGGCCATGGAACTGCAGTAGCACGAGATGAGACATTGTGCTTTAAAGACAGGGCAAATGAATTGAAGCACTCGTGGAAGATATGAAATAGTATTTGCGTTGACGTGGACGGGAAAGACGAGATCGCGTTTTGGTAAACACTTTTGTTTCTTCGGGGGTGACCTCAGCTGGAGTGGGGGCAAGATTGCAGAAGGCGATGTGAAACGTCACACGTTGCTCTCTCCAAGTTCTCCCCCATCAGGTCAACGGGCTGCACGCTACAGCAGGGAGCCTGGGGGAAGCTGCTGGTGTAGGCACCAAAGGGCTAGCAGCAGCTTCTCTTTGCTTTCAACTCTTTATGGGCTTCCTCCACAGAGATCTAAGTTTAATCAGTAGGACTCGGCCTCTAAATATGGAGCCTGATGCTGGAAGTTAAATCTCAGCTTTTAAATATGAAATAGTCAACTCCCCGCTCTGCAGCTGAACGTGGTGGCAGAGAGATTTAAGCTGTTTCTGCTTCCCACTCCTTTTCCTGCAAAACAGGCTCGGTCAGCATTTTAAGGAAAACCTCATTTTTTTTTTCCATGACCATTTCACATGGGGTTTAAAATAAAACAAGGGAGTGCCCACAAGGGAGTGTCTAGTTAGCTTCAGGGCCGTCTTCTGGATGGCAGGGTAGGTGTTGCTTGCCTGTCCTTTGACCCCACTGTGACTTCAGACAAGTACGATGCATCTTCCTGCCCGTGCACCAAGTTTGGGTGCGGGACTTTGGCTGGAGCTGTGCTGAGCTCAAACACTTATTGTCCCAGCTGTATAAAGTAGGTGTGTTTCTGCACGCCACGTGTCTGTCTCTCATTCTCAGTAGTCACGTGCAATTTTACAAGTGGAGACGATGGGCATCGATTCACCCATCTTGGGACGTTTCTCTCCTTGCGTGTCTGCATTGAAGTCACAGAAGCATCCGTGAGTCTTTTCAGACTGTGCATGATGGACTTGCAGAGCCCCTGAACAGTCAGATGTTAATCCTAAAGGGAGCAGGGATGCCTCCTCTGAACGGCCCATGGCTTAACAATTACCTCTGCATCAGCACTGAAACCCTTTCTACGCATAGTACACCTTTCAAAATGAGTCTCTGGTTTCTTAATCATAATTAACTATGAACAATCTTAATCATCTGTGGGCACTTAGTCATAAAGAATTTTTCATCGTGGCGGCACTAAATCTGAGCTAAAGCGCTCATTCTGCATCCCCTGGGAATAGGATTGCTGGGTGCAGCAACAAACAAGCAAACAAATGTAAAACAGGAACAGAACTGGATAGCCAGTTAAATGTGAACATCAGGTAAGTGATGAGCTTTTTTAAAGTGTTAGGCCTGTACCGTGTAATAGCAGGAATGTAAGCTAAAAATACTCAGTTTGTCCAACGTGGAGATTTACCTGCGCACCCTGTGTTTTCCTCTGACATCTTGAGCTTGGCTCCATGGTGGGTGCCAGGGAGGATTTTCTCCCACTTACAGTGGGGGTACTTGAGGCGCACGGGGTCAGGCTGCCTCCTCCAGGGGCTCCTTGGGCTGCTGCTAGTTCATGGAATGGTCCTTCTCAGACACAGCTGAGCGCAGCACGGTCGTCAGAGGCGCTTTCCTGCGTTCTCTTTCTTAGACAAGAATTTCCCCAGGATTCTGGCATTTTGTGTTTTGACCTGCCATCGGGTAACTAGCAGTTGCAAAGACTCTAGTACATTATTTTGTCATTGTTGGTAGATTATTGATGCACTGGCTTATTTACTTCTCACTTAAGAAATGAAGCTGTATCAGTGAAATTTCATGCATCTATACCTGATAGGTGAGTGAGAAAGTTGGGGGTCAGGAGGGTGGGTTCTCAAAAGAGTATTATGTTGGACAAGCTTCAGTAGGCCCTAAATATTAACCTCAAAAACCATAGCTGATGGTTGCATAGAGAGTCATCTGGGGGCTGGGCATTTAGCTTACTAGTTAAGATGCCTGCACCCCACATAGGATTGCCTGAGTTAACACCCAGCTCTGTTCCCGCTAATGCAGACTGTGGGAGACCAGCCAGCTGGGTCCCTGCCAACCAGGTGAGAGACCTCAGCTGGGTTCCTGACTCCCAGTTTTGGCACACGCATCCTAGTTATTGTGAGCCTTGGGAGAGCTGACCAGCAGATGGGAGCTCTGCCCTCGGTGTCTGTGTTTTAAGAGTCACTTGGCAAGATTAGCAAGATGTAGGCAAACGATAGATTTCTACCTCAACACCCTGTCTCATCCCAGTGACTTTGGGATAGGGGACCCGGAATCTGTAATTTGCCCTCAATATTGTGTTATAAAAACCCTCAAATATAGCATTTGAAAGAATCTTACTGTCTCTTCTCATCGACCTGCTACCTAGAGTCTACAACGAACAATTCCCATGCTTTATCACATAGCTCTCCATCTTCCCAACCCTGTATCCACTCATCAATCCATTGTATCTTTGGTGCATTTCCAAGCAAGTCAAAAACATCAAAATCCTTCATTCACGACTGTTTTAGCAGGTATAACATTAATTAGAGCTTTCTTTATGACTTTCAAAGTAAAGACTATGTATAGTGAAACACACAAAACTTAAATGTATCATTTGGCATATTTTGACAAACAGATGAGGGGTCTTCTTGGACATGTGTCTTAATAAAAAGCTATGTGTGAATTCCAGAACTTATTTGCACCAAATAAACCTATCTTTTTTATTTTTTATTTTTTTTTATTGAGTTTGGCATTTAGAGGTCCAAATAATGACGTTAGAATATCCTTGAGAGGAGTGGACTTGGGATCCTCAAAGCTACTGAATTCATGAAGGTTTTTTTTTTTTTTTTGGACAGGCAGAGTGAACAGTGAGAGAGAGACAGAGAGAAAGGTTTTCCTTTTGCCATTGGTTCACCCTCCAATGGCCGCCACGGCCGGTGCACTGCGGCTGGCGCACCGCGCTGATCCAATGGCAGGAGCCAGGTATTTATCCTGGTCTCCCATGGGGTGCAGGGCCCAAGCACTTGGGCCATCCTCCACTGCACTCCCTGGCCACAGTAGAGAGCTGGCCTGGAAGAGGGGCAACCGGGACAGAATCCGGCGCCCCGACCAGGACTAGAACCCAGTGTGCTGGCGCCACAGACGGAGGATTAGCCTAGTGAGCCGCAGCGCCGGCCAAATAAACCTATCTTCTAATTCCAATTTTACATCAACTTCTTGAAGACCCCTTGTCGCTGGGTGGGCTGCTGATCGTTATCTCACCCTAGAAGGTCTCCTTGTTGGCCATTCCCACACCCCACACGGGCGATGGCTGTTCTGAGTTTCCCTTCCACCCTGGGTATGTCTGGATGGTTCCAGAGCGTCATTGTGATAGAACCACGCAGCATGCACTCTGATGTGTCTCCTTTCACTAGCAGAATGTTCATGAGATTTATCCTTGTTTCCAGCGGTTTGTTCCTTTGTACTGTTGATCTGCTGAATTCTACGAATCTGCCACACAGTGTGTGGTCATCCACCTGGTGAAGAACACTCAGAATGTTTCCAACTTCTGGCTGGCACAGAGCTGCTGTAGGCTTTCTCCCAACCCCCTCCCCTGGGGTTAATACTCAGGAGTGGAATGAACCAGGTTTGGGAAGCAAACTAAAATCTAGTGTCTGTAATTCTGGAAAGCACTGGTTGTCATATTGACATCCTACCAACTTTGTCTTCGGGTCCTGGTGTCGAGCGATCCTAGTTTTGCTTTTGGTGCCTTCTCACTTTGCTCTCAGAGTACACAGGATCTAGGTCCTCCCTAATGCTGTAGGACAGGTCTAGGCCATTCAGGATCTCAGGAACTTGCTCAGAGTAAGTCCTCATCCCATTCTGAATGTGAGACATCTCTCGTCGGGAGGGCCTTTCTCAGTCACAAGAAAGAAAGTGCCAGTGCATGTGTTTGGGGGCTGTGCCCTGGAACTAGAATGAAGAAGAAGCTTGCCCTCTGTTCCGAAGAACTTGTAGACTTATAGAGAAGTAGAAAAGACAAATGGCCATTTCAGTACAGTGTGGCGAATATCTTGATGGAAATAAGTATAGGGAGAGGATTCCTCAAAAATGCACATGTTCTGGGGCAGGCACTGCGATGAAGACACTGCTTGGTTAAGACACTGTTTGGGATGTATATGTCCATATCGGGAGTGCCTGAGTTTGAGTCCTGCCTCTGTCTCCAGTCCACCTGCTTGCTCATGTGCACCCTGGGAGGCAGCAGATGATGACCCAAGTTCTTGGGTCCCTGCCACCCACGTCGTTATGGGCTCCTGGCTTGAGCCTGGCCCAGCCCTAGCTGTTAGCATTTGGAGAGTGAACCAGCTGATGGATGATATGTCTGTATCTCTCTCTCTCTGGGTGTCATTCTTTTTAAAATTCATTGTCCAAAGACGAAAGGGAGGGTATCAAAAGACTTTCCAGAGGCTGTGAAGATGGAATCACATTGCAATAGGCTCAGGAGCAGTTACATCATGGGAAGGCAGAAGAAGGAAGGGTGTTGGGGAAAGAGGGGCTACTGTTTCGGGCTGGAGGTGGGAGAAGTTGTTTTGCAGGAGCTCAATGGCAAGAGGTGAGGCGAGTGAGAAGGTGGGAGGCAGACGGTGATGAGTCTTCATATCAAGTTCAGGAGGTTACTTGATGCTCTGCCAAGCTTCTCTGCACCTCTATGTGCACATGTGCAGGACACAGGCCGCCAGTTCCTTCTGTGTCCATTTTGATACACTGAAAGAGCCCACATTTGGTGCCTTAAAAAGTGTGTGTGCATTCTTCAAAGAAGGGTCACAAAGAGTGGAAGGTGTCCAATTGGTAATGCTGGGTGTTTTTTTTTTTAAGAATTTTAAAATTTTTATTTTGAAAGGCAGTGTTGCAGAGAGAGAAGGAGAGATCTTCCATTTACTGGTTTACTCCCCAAATGGTGTGACAGCTAGGGGTGGGTCGGGGCAAAGCCAGGAGCCAGAAGCTTCTTCCAGGTCTCCCACATGGGTGCAGGGCCCCAGGCACTCGGGCCATTCTCTACTGCTTTCCCAGGTGTGTTAGCAGAAAGCTGAATTGGAAGTGGAGCACCTGGGACTTGAACCGGCGCCCATATGGGATGCCAGAGTCATAGGCAGTGGCTCAACAGTGCTGGCCCCAAGATTTCTTAAGAAAAAAAGGAGGAAGTGACTCAGAATCAGGCCATGTTTGCAGGGAAATCTCAGAATCTTTGCTAGAACTGGATAACTGCTGACCCTAGCATCTTTAAATTAACCTCTCAGGAAATGCAAGATTTATAAGTTGTGTAGTTTTTTTTCTTTTGAAAAAAGGTCTTAATAATTCAAAGAACTTTTTAATGATTTTAAAAGTGCATGTTAAGTACTTGATGGATTGGATCAATTCCGTCTTTGTAGTGCTGTGTGTTGACATCCTCCTCTCTACATATGGAAATTCGACAGATGTACAGAAATGCTGCAAAGGACAAGATGTCTCCTTATGGCATTTCCTTGTGCATTTCGTTGGAGAAACGCAACGTGTATATGCACTTTATAGAGAGTCATTAACTATGAAAACAAGCTTATTCACAGACTGGCTTTGATCTGGATTTCCTGTGATTTATCTTTGCTGTCTTAGCATGCACCGAATTCCTGATTGTTATTAACTCCCCGAATATTTACATCACTCCAGATAATCAATGCTTATCACAGTCAACACAGATGTTACAAGATCCTAGAAGAAATATGGTGTCAGCGTAATAACATTTTAATTATTATAGTATGTGTTTTCGACTGTATCTTTTGTTTACAACATCAGCTAACAGAGCTACTGTATCTAATTCATGGAAAGTATTAAAATGATTGAACATCTAAATTATAGCTTTTCTCACCAAAGACTTAAAACGATAGTGTGTAACTGCTTGGAGGTAATAATGCTTGTTTAATTAATTTAAATCATGCTGGTGAGACGGTATTTTTCACTTTCTGTTCCCCAGGGCTACTCAGCTGTTATGTAAAACAAATTTGCTTGTGATGTTTTAATGATACAAAATATTTGATTTGAACTAACATATCAATTCTGTTAATGAACTCATAAGATGGGCTATTGTAAGAGAAAATTAATTCAGTTTTATCTGATTTGTAAAAATCTCATTTGTAAATTTTATTTTCAAGCATCCTACATTTCATTTTATTATTATTTTTTTAACAAAGATGTATTTATTTGAAAGGCAGAGTTACGGGGTTGGGAGGGAGAGAGAGAGAGAGAGACAGAGGGGTAGATTTCCATTCGCTGGTTCACTCCCCAGATGGCCACAACAGCCTGGGCTGGATCAGGAGCCTCAAACTCCATCTTGGTCTTCCATATGGGTGGCAGGGCCCAAGGAGTTGGGCCATCTTAGGCTTCTTTCTTGGGTGCATTAGCAGGGATCTAGATCAGAAGTGGTGTAGACGATACAGGGTGGTGGCATGGTAGGGGGCCCAACCTCCCTCGCATTCCACAGCCATCATTTTGGGAAGTGAACCAGCGGGATCAGGTTGCTGCTCCACAGTGTCCAGCTTTCTGGACCCAGCAACGTCACGCCACCTCCCTTGTGCATAGCACAGCTCTGCTAAGGTGTGGTCGCATTCACTCTGCTTATTGGAAGACTGACAGCTTCCCACCAGGCTGTTGCAGCAAAGGCGAGAACACTCAAGCTGTGCTGTGTGGAGGACCAGCCACACCCACCTGCAGCACCGGGAAGCTAGAGGCAGAAGTGGGGGGGGGGGGGCGGGTTTTCAGCGTTGGAAGTACAAGGCGTGATGTCTTCTTCCTGCTTCTTACCAAGAGCTCTGATGTGTGAAAATGTCCTTGCCTTTTCTTGTTTATTCACCGCTTCACCGTTTTTGAGCTTCCAGAGAAGAATAACTAAAGAGACAATTGTGACAAAACGTGGGAAGTAAAATGAGAGAGGCCTGTGAGATGCACCTGAGCGGAGGAGGGGGTGCCGGGCTCGGGCTGGAGCAGGTGTTGGCCGAGGAAGCTTTGCTGGAGAAGGAAGAGCTGTGGCTATCGTTGTGGGCAGTGGCATGTCCAGGGTATGGGATTTTTGAACGACACCGACTTATGCTGACTTTTCTAGGTAAAAAAGACAAATGTAGCGTTGTGGCACAGAGGGCTAAGTCACCAGCTGTGACAGTGGTATCCCACATGAGCACTGGTGTGAGTCCCAGCTGCTCTGCTTTCAATCCAGCTCCCCACGTGAGCACCTCGGAAAGCAGTGGAAGATGGCTTCAGTGCTTGGGCCCCTGCCACCGTGTGGAGACCTGGATGGAGTTCCAGGCTCCCGGCTTCAGCCTGGCCCAGCCCTGGCCATTGGGGTGGCCACTGGGGTCATTTGGGGAATGAACCAGTATATGGAAGCTGGACCTCTCTGTCCGTCCCTCCTTCCCTCTGTCCTTCTCTTTCTGTAACTCTGCCTTTCAAATAAATAAATCTTTTTTAAAAAGTGAGTGCATTTAAAAAATTACATATATGACCATTAGAACAAAAGGGAAAACATTGGGATCATTTGACAGGATTGAAATTCAAATATGTCCAGTAACCAAAATGCTTTTCTTGGGTACCAATCTTATTTTTTTGTAATAAAACATTAAATAAAATAAGCTGCTTTTTGTGTTAGAAAAGTGATCCATCAATGACTAAAGGGATCCAGGAATGTGAATCAATTTTTTAAAAAAGAATTGAGGGCCGGCGCCGTGGCTCACTTGGTTATATATGGGCGCCAGGTTCTAGTCCCGGTTGCTCCTCTTCCAGTCCAGCTCTCTGCTGTGGCCCTGGAGGGCAGTGGAGGATGGCCCAAGTGCTTGGGCCCTGTACCCCATGGGAGACCTGGAAGAAGCTCCTGGCTTCGGATCGGCGCATTGCTGGCTGTAGCGGCCGTTTGGGGAGTGAACCAATGGAAGGAAGACCTTTCTCTCTGTCTCTGTCTCTCACTATCTATAACTCTACCTGTCAAATTAAAAAAAATAAAAAAATAATAATTGAGTCATCTATAAGCCTATTTTTCTTCCCTATTTTGACCCAAGTTATCAAGACCTACTACATTTTTATTATTTTGCATTATGCTAATTTGGAATTAATGCTAAGTTAAATCATTTTAAAAATTTATTATTTATTTTTAAAGAATTTTATTTATTTGAGAAGTAGAGTTATAGACAGAGGGAAAAGCAGAGAGAAAGGTCTTCCACCTGCTGGTTCACTCCCCAAATGGCCACAATGGCCAGAGCTGAGGCCAGTCTGGAGCCAGGAGCCAGGAGCCAGGAGCTTCTTCCAGGTCTCCCACATGAGTGCAAGGGCCCAAAGACTTGGGCCATCTTCTACTGGTTTCCCAGACAATAGCAGAGAGCAGGATCAGAAGTGGAGCAGCTGGGACTAGAACCGGTGCCCATAGGGAATGCCGGCACGGTAGACAGAAGCTTAGTCTTCTGGACCACAGCGCCAACCCCATACATTAAATCTCGAGGCAAAGTTTAAAAGTTTTTAAAAAAATACAAAGATACTTTTAAAATTCATGAAAAAAATAGAATTAGTGTGTATTTCCATGAATTTTTTAAAAACTCCTTGTTGATAATTTAACTGAAAACAATTTGTGTTAATTTAAAATAATTAATATTCATCTTATAAGTTAGATATTCCAAGGCATGGGTCCCAAGGAGATAAATTTTGTTTTTCCAAACAATAAATCTGTACATTTTGAAATACTTCATAATGTAAACTGTTCTTCAAATCAAATTTCCCTTCTAATTTATTAATGCTTTTCATTTCTCAGTGGGACATGTATACTCACTGATTTCTATATTAGAGAACAGACATGGTCTCCATGCCACCAAACTGAGGAGTTAGGTAAACCAAAAACAGGGTCAGGGCATACTGCCCATCAGCACAACTCCAGGGGGCGTCATTCCCAGAATCATAGTCTGAATGGGGTTGTGCAGAAGTGGCTGCCCAGGAGTCTGGACTGTGGGACATGGGGACAGATACTGCCCAAAACCTAAATGCCCCCACTCAAGCAGCTAATTATTTAATTGTTTAGCTGCTCCCCCAGTTCCTTTTGTGTTAACAGGTGTTTAAAAGGGGGGGTTCAGAGCTGTTACTGGACCCAAAGTTTCTATGGCCCAGGAAGCACGGCATCAACAAGTTTGTTCTCTGTGGACCCGCCCATAGTTTCCAAAGTGCTAACGTGCATGTGAGTGTGCGCGTGGCTGAGCTGCCGCACCAGGGAATGGCTTTGACTGACTTTGCTGTACTGACCTTCCCGAGCCTTATCAGTCTAATTAGTTTGTCCCCGCGAATGATCAGAATGCCATTCCATTCTCGTAAAGAACAGGCAAGGAATCTAGAATGAGAGAAAATTCTGCATAGGAAATGGGGAAAGTCCTCCAGTTCTCTAGACTATAAAATAAGAATGAGCATTTGACTGCTTTAGTCTCAGATTTTTAAAATCCTGCCTTCATGATGCTATACTGTACTGTAGGGCCATGCTTATATGTACCGAAAGAAGAAGAGTCATTACTTATGATGATTAATCCAGGGTATTATCCAACATAGAAGCTTCACATTAAGAAACACATATACATAAATACCGCGAATTACCAAGAATTTGGATTAATATACTGAACATTTGCATCAAAGGTGTCCTTTTTCCCCCCTTGTCCCTGCCTGATGACAGTTAAGTGTCCTCAGCAGTTTAGAAGACTAACAGCTTGGAAGATATAGAAACTCAGGACTTTCAGTGCTCTGACTTTGCTACACAGAAAGAGAGGTGCCAGCAGCCCGCAGGGTTTACCGTGTGGATGGAACTGGATCGGAAGGTGGTGGCTGCACATGCTACGAACAATGCCAGGATGTCCAGTCAGCCGCGGTGGCTTTGACTTTGTGTTCTTCACCAGATCATAACCTTTCCTCAGAGTCACTTAGAATAAACTTTCGTTGAGAACAATCCCTAGGTACGTCAATCCCCAAATTCCTCTATTTGCTTCCCAGGGGATAGAAATCATTATTTTACGGTTGCATATTTTCATGACTTTTGTTCACTCAATCTTAATGGTTAGTTAGGGATAAAACCATTTATCACTTAAAATGCCACATGCATTTAGCGATTTTCTGAATTGCTTTCCTTCAACATTTGTGAAAGAAAACCCACAGTTTTTGGAATCACACACCAAACTCTTATAAAAATGAAGTGTAAGAGATCAATTCAGATGGTAAATACAGAGGCCATCCTTGGCTCATTAAGTAAAAATATCTCATTTAATGAGCAGGAAAGCACTGGAGCACACTGAACCCTGACACAAAGCAAATTATTTAAGTGATAAATTATATTTTATGGGGAGTGTAAAAGTTAATAATACTCAGGGGCATGGTAATAAATACAGAGGTGTAACTAACTTCATTGACTGCTTTACTCACAAACATGCCGTATGCACCTAGTTACTTGGATGATGCTAAGCAGGAGAGAAATCCCTGGAGGTTTGCACAGCCGCCTTAGAGAGAGGACTGCCATGGGTCTTTTAGGTTGTGTTAATTCAAGAGCTCCTCCTTTTTGGGGAGACATTCTGCTGTCTTGGTTTTTGTTTTCACTTTTGGTCAAGTGTTTGACCTTGCAGCAGCTGAAGCTGCAGCCTGCTCCTTATCTCTCAGCAAGCCTCATAAAATCAGCCATGCGTTCATCCCTGTGGTGCCCCCTGGTTGACCTCAGACCTCACTCCTAGAGGACCAACGTGTCCTGGGGAGGAACGGGTGGCTTTGCTTTTGTGTGGGCAACCCCCGTGCTCTTTCTGAAACAAACATTTCTCTGTGGTATTGCAGAGAGCCGTGAGCAAATGTGGTCAAGAACCTCTGTCCTCGTTTTACCTCTGGTGGGTGTGTGTCCAGCAAGTCCTCTGCACCCGGCCGGAGAGCAGGGAAGGGCTGCAGCAATAGTCTAGGTACCTGCAGGTGCAGGCCGAGAGTGGACGCGAAGAAAAGGGACAGCTGCCGCCCTCCCCCCATTTAAATGATACATAGGGGCTTTTCTGCTTTGAACCATAATTGGTTTGTCTTTTTATTTGACCCCTGCCCGCTTTTGGGTCATGAGCAAATTCTATTGCTGTATAATTTTGTCTTTGTTGAGAGCAGATTCTAAATGAAAGTGTAGTTTATTGATGGTATGTGAATAATTTTTTCCTCCAGGACTCAGAAAATAACACCTTAGAGTCTCTATCGAAGGCTGATCACATAGGGGACCACTTTGGGGCTAGCTGTAGAGTGGAGGGTAGCCAATTTCTGTAACACCAGAGAAAATCTAACTTGGGACAAAGTTTCACACCTCCTGGCCTCTGCATATTCGGCTCCCTCTGCCTAGTTGCTTCTCTTCCATTCAGCAAACTCCAACTGGTTTTTCAAACCCAGCTTAGCTGTGAACTCTCCCATCATTCTCCCCTTCTTTCTTTGGAGGTCGACTTTGTTATTCACTCCACGGAACCTCTTTTATGTATTTATGTTGCTGCATTCTTCTCTTTGCAGTCCATTTTATCTATTCGTATTTCCGGCTCTGCTACAAGATGCATGCTTCAGTCACTGTTTTACACCTAACAGCTAGCAGTGACACTAGGCAGTAATGATGGAGGAAGGAGAGAGGAAAGGAAAAAGACCTTTCTTGTCACCTGTGGCACCTTTGTACACAGCCACCTCCTTCCTGTGGCCTGATGGAGCCTTGGGCCAGGATGCAAACATGGCTGGTGGCCCTGCCTGGATTTTTGATCTTCCTCTTTCTATCTGAAAGCTGAGGCAGAAGGAAAGAGAGAAGAAAGGTGAGATAGAGGGTTGGAGAAATGAAAGAGGGATTTGTCTGTCTTTACCCCTGGGTGGTGGGCTCCCTAAGGACAGACTGACTCTTCAGCTTAGAGCTCCTAGAGCCCTGTAGAGAACCTGGCACACAGCAGCACTTTATACATATTTGTTGAATTGGAAGGGATCATGAAGCAGAAATAGTTGGGAAATGTAAAAAGACTGGCACACGATTCATGAGTCAGGGAAGCTATGATTAACTGCTGGCCAGAACTGGAAGTCTGAGCTAAGAGGCCTGATAGCATTGCAGTGAGTGCCAGTAACAGCTGTAGTTTTGTAGAAAACCTCCATTCATTTTTTTAAAGATTTATTTATTTAATTTGAAAGGCAGAGTTACTGAGAGAGGGAGAGAAAGAGAAGGAGAGATCTTCCATCGGCTGATTCACTCCACAAATGGCTGCAACAGCTAAGGCTGGGCCAAGCCAAAGCCAGGAGCCAGGAGCTTCTTCCAGGTCTCCCACCTAGTGGCAGGTACCCAAACCTTGGGCTGACTTCTACCTTTCCAAGGTCATCAGCAGGGAGCTGGATTGGAAGTGGAGCAGTCTGGACACAAACCAGAGCCCATATTGGATGCCTGTAACGCAGGCAGAGGCTTTACATGCTACGCCGCAAATGCTGGCCTCCACTTGTTGATTATGGATGACTTGCCTCCATTATGGGTGGAGGACAAGCTCACCTCCCTTCCTGCTTTCCTCTCTCCCTCCATTTCCTGACAATTTTTTTAAAAAGATTTATTTACTTAGTTGAAAGGCAGATTTACAGAGAAACAGAGCCAGAGGGAGGTCTTCCATCCGCTTGTTCACCCAACAGATGGCTGCAACAGCTGGGGCTGGGCCAGGCCAAAGCCTGGAGCTTCCTCCAGGTCTCCCACAAGCACTTGGGCCATCTTCCACTTTCTTTCCCAGGCCACAGCAGAGAGCTGGATTGGAAGTGGAGCAGCCGGGACTCGAACCGGCACCCATATGGGATGCTGGCACTGCAGGTGGTGGCTTTACTCACTACACCACAGTGCCAGCCCTGAATATTGAAAAGTGACTTGGGAATTTCAACAGGAATTGCATCAAATCTGTCGATCACTTTAGGTAGTATGGATTTTTTAACAATATTAATTCTTCCAGTCCATGAATATGGGAATCTTGCCATTTATTTATGTATTTTCCAGTTTCTTTCATCAGTTTTCAGTGTACAGAGCTTTTACTTCATTGGTTAAATTTTTATCTAAGTATTTTTTTTGATGTTACTATGAATGCAATTATTTTATTAATTTCTTTGTTGGATAGTTAGTGTATAGAAATGCAACTTTTTTTTTTTTTAAATCTTTATTTGAAAGCTGGAGTTGCAGAGAAGGAGAGACAGGGGCAGAGAGAGAGAGAAGTCTTCCATACTCTTGTTCATTTCCCAAATGGCCGCAACGGCTAGGCCTGGGCCAGGCCAAAGCCAGAAGCTAGGAGCTTCATTCAGGTCTCCCTTGTGGATGCAGATGCCCAAGCACTTGAGACATCTTCTGCTACTTTCCCAGGAAAATTAGCAGGGAGGTGGAGCAGAAGTGGAGTAGCCAGGACTTGAACTGGTGCCCATAAGGGATGGCGACAACTTTACTTGCTGTGCCACAGTGCCGGCCCCACAACTGCTTTTTGTGTATTGATTTCATAACCTGCAACCCTGTTGAGTTTATTGGTTCTAACAGTTTTTTTTTTTTTTCTTTTTTGGTAGAGTCCTTAGGATTTTCCATACATAAGATCATTCTATCAGCAGACAGACAATTTCACTTCTTTTCCTATATGTATGCCTTTCGTTTCTTTTCCTTGCCTAAATGATCTGTCGAGGACTTTCCAGTACTAAGTGAAATAAACCAGTTCCAGGAAGGCAGATGTGCTATGATCTCATTCGTGAGTGGAATCTACAAAAGCTGACCTTTGAGAAACAGAGAGTAGGAATGTGGTCCCCAGAAGCTGGGTCATGGGACAGAGGAGGGAAGGGGAAACAGAAGATGTTCATCAAAGAATACAAGATTTTAGGCCAGAGGAATACATGTTAGTGATCTGTGGCACTGCATGGTGACCACAGTTAGTAACAATGTATTGAATATTTCAAAATTGCTAAAACAGATTTTAACATTCTCACCACGAAAACACAATAAGTTGGTGAGGTGGTAGATGTGTTAGTTATCTAATAGATAATTAGCTTGACTGGGTCTTTTTATGATGTATAAATAGATCAAAATTATCACATTGTACCCCCACAAATATGCATAATAATTACTTTTCAATTAAAAGTAAGTTTTAAAAGCACTAACAATTAGATTAAGAAACAATCACATTTCCACCTTCTATTACCAACACCTAGCATTTTGCCCTGTTTTTTCATTGCCTTAATCTTCCCCTTTTGGTCTCCTCCACTTTCTCTCCCACTCCCTCTTCTGGACAAACACTATCAACACTTTCGTGTGTATCCTCTCTGTCTATGTTCTGTAAGTTTGCACAACTGTACATACATCTACTAATAATAAATGTCATTGCTTTTTGTGGGTGCATAATATGTCACATTAGTACTGTACTTCCACCCATTGTCTACCAGGTCTTTTTCAATGAACTTTATGCTTTTGTGATCTATTCATTTTGATGCCTTTTAATACAGTGTATTTTGTTGAATTAGCTTATTATACCCCATTCATCTTTTCATGGGTACCATAACTTCTTTGTTTCTAAGAGTCTCATAAAATCTTACTTAGACACATGGTATTATATTGTGTTTGAAATTCATAATAATTGCAATTTTTGTTTAAAAAAATTATTTGTGTGTGAAAGAGAAAAGAGAGTGAGTGCGAGAGTAAGAGAGAGTGAGGAAGTATGAGACAGAGAGATATCATTTGCTGGTTCATTCCCCAAATATCCACAATGGACAGGGACTGGGCTATGCTGAAACCAGGAGCTAGAAATTCAGTCTGGGTGTTTCACGAGGGTGGCAGGGACTTATGACTTGAGCCATCACTGGCAGCCTTCTAGAATGTGCGCTGGCAGGATGCTGTAACCAAGAGTAGGGCCAGTACTTGAACTCAGGCACTCTGATATGGGATGTGGGAATCCCAAGAGGCATTTTTAACTATTGCTGAACACTCTCCCAACAATTTACATATTCAGATGGAAAATTAAATAGAACTTCTGTGTGACCATTTCTACAGTGCATGGGTTTCTTATTCTGCTTCTCTTATGTACAGAATGTGTGATGGATTCAGGTGTAGCTTTACTGTCTTCTCTCATTTGAAATGCTCATCTCTGACTCTCTATAAAAGGGTGACAGGGCCATTAGCTCTGCCCTCATTGACCTCCTTGTTGCCTGCACATTGTCCTCAGTGCCTTCCTTCTTGCTGTTCCATCTCCTGTAGGCAGTCATGGTATCCGTGAGGCCCTGCCTGACTCCCCTCTGTAGAGAACATCTTGGATTGTGAGGTGACAGAGCAGTGAGGATGCCACTTGGGACAGACACTGTGTCCTACACCGACAGGCCTGGATTGAGTCCTCACTGTGCTCCTGCTAATGCACACCCCGGGTGGGGGACCCGGGGGGAGGAGCAGCAGATGACGGCTCAGGTACTTGTGTCTCTGTACCTACGTGGGAGACCAGGACCGAGTTCTGGGCTCCTGGCTTTGGCTTGGCTCATTCTCAGCTATTGTGGGTACTGGGGAGTAAACCAGGAGATGGAAGACCTCTGTCTGTCACTCTGCCTATTAAATCAAATCAACTCTAAAGCACATTCTTCACTGGACACTCCTGAATCCCCCTTCTTGCTGTCTTTCTTCCTATAACATCTTTTTTTTTAAAAGACAGAGTTACAGAGAGAGGTTGAGACACACAGAGAGGTCTTCCATCCGCTGGTTCACTCCCCAGATTGCTGCAACGGCTGGAGCTGAGCCAATCCGAAGCCAGGAGCCAGGAGCTTCTTCCGGGTCTCCCACGTGGGTTCAGGGGCTCAAGGACTTGGGCCATCTTCCACTGCTTCCCCAGGCCATTAGCAGGGAGCTGGATCTGAAGAGGAGCAGCTGGGACTAGAACAGGCACCCATATGGGATGCCAGCGCTTCAGGCCGGGGCTTTAACCCGCTGCGCCACAGTGCCGGCCCCTCCCTATAACTTTTAATGACTTTCCTTCACTCTGCTATTTTATTTATTTATTGCTTGTCTTCTCAATGAGTCTGAGGCTCCATGGAGGCAAGGATTTCACCTGTTTTATTTTTCCCATTGACGTATCCTCAGTGTCTAGAACAAAGAAGGGCACATAATAATGATGAATTGTGTGCTCAATGAATAAATGAATGTTGGAAAATACAGGAAGTATGATGTAGAAGACAGAGTACTCACTAGCCAACCCCTCAGAAGTAACATTGTGTGAAGTTGATTTTTTAACTTTTATTTAATAAATATAAATTTCCAAAGTACAACTTTTGGATTATAGCGGCTTTTCCCCCCATAACCTTCGTCCCACCCACAACCATCCCATCTCCCACTCCCTCTCCCATCCCATCCCATTCTTCATCAAGATTCATTTGCAAGTAACTTTACATACAGAAGATCTACTTAGTATTTACTAAGTAAAGATTTCAACAGTTTGCACCCACACAGATACATAAAGTATAAAGTACTGTTTGAAGACTAGTTTTACCTTAATTCGCATAGTACAACACATTAAGGACAGAGATCCTACATGGGGAGTAAGTGCACAGTGACTCCCGTTGTTGATTTAACAATTGACACTCTTATTTATGATGTCAGTAATCACCCGAAGCTCTTGTCATGAACTGACAAGGCTATGGAAGCCTCTTGAGTTCACAAACTGCGACCTTATTTAGACAAGGCCATAGTCAAAGTGCAAGTTCTCTCCTCTCCCATCAGAGAAAGGTACCTCCTTCTTTGATGTCCTGTTCTTTCCGCTGGGATCTCAGTGAAGTTGATTTTTAATGTTTTAGAGGAATAATTTTACCTAGCTGAGATCATGTAGCATACAGGATCTTTGCAAAAACTATGATCCTTTCATTGTAACTGGGTATTATTTTATAAATGATTCTAAAGTTATTGAACTGAGTTGAAATTATTATATTCCTTAATGTGGATATGCTATAGGCTACAGTACCAATTCCTTATTGGCTGGGATATGGTTCATTTTCTTTTAAAATATTATGTATTTGAAAGGCAGAAATACTAAGAGAGAAGGAGCAAATGAGAGAGAGAGAGAGAGAGAGAGAGAGAGAGAGAGAGATATCTTACTTTCACTGGCCCACCCACCAAATGGCTGCAATGGCCAGAGCTGGGCTGATCCATAGCCGAGAGCCAAGAGCCTGCTCCAGGTCCCCACGTGGGTGCAGCCAAAGACTTGGGCCATATTCCGCTGCTTTTCCAGGCACACCAGCAGGGAGTTGTATTGGAAGTGGAGCAGCATGGACTTGAACCAGTGCCCGTATGGGATGCTGACACTGCAGGCAGTGGCCTCACCTGCCACGCCACAGCGCCAGCTCAATATGTTTCATTTTTAACTTTGGATTTTGTAAATGACGCTATGATGACTATCATTGTATATGAACCTTCATCTGCATTTTGTGGTTGAAAAATAATATAGTCATGGAATCATTGCGTTTGTACGAAGGATGCATATTACAGGTATTTCCTCTCATACGTTGTATCAGATCACCTTGCTATCCCTGCTATAGGAAGATGTTCACGTGTGTCATTTTCTTCATTGTTATTTTCAAATAAAACTCATTTTTTATTTGAATAGGGAAGATACCTCTCTTGTTTTAATTTTCTTTTCTTTGGAAGACAAAAGGAGGAGAGAAATCTACCTATGCCCCTGCTGCCCACCTTAAATGATGGGAGGAAGCGTGGCTCTGGGGCAGGAAGGGGTGGCGATAAGATAATTCTTAGTGCTTCCAGTCAGGGGAAGGGAGACACGGCCATCCTTTGGTATCTGTTGGGGGTTGGTCTGAGGACTCCCTGGATGCTCCAATTCCTTATGGAAAGTGGTGTCGTATTTGTATATAAACTATGCCTCCTCTTATTATACCTAAAACCATGTAAGTGCTATGTAATTAGTTCTGTGTTGTGCTAGGGGTAATGACAAGAAGAAAAGTCTGTACATGTTCAGTATAGCTGACATATCTTTTCCCCAGATGTTTTCACTGGTTGGTTGAATCCAGGGTTGCAGGATGCACAGATCCTAGGGACCAGCTTAGTTTCTGAGGGAAAGCTGGCTGGTTTCAGACGTAAGACGTGAAGAGAGGCCGTACCTTTGTAGAATGCCTCAGCACCACACTGGAGAGGAACGTACCAGAGGAAAAGTACAACGGGTGAACCGGCTTGGCAGTTAGGGGACACGTGGGGAGCTGCCTTGGCTCAGGACTGAACTGGTCTCACACTCAGCCTGGAGGGAGGCGGCAGCGCCTGCACCAAAGGAGAGGAGGCCATCTTGGCAGGGAGAGCAACCTGTGTGCGGGATTCCGCACAGATGTAGAAGTGGAGGATTCAAGACATGTTTAGGGTATGGACACAGCAGGACTTGCTGTAGGGGGCATGGAGGGAGAAACCGTGAGAGGTCGAAGATCATGTCCACATTCTGGTCTAGGTAACGGGGGATTGTTGTGCCATTTGCTAAGATATAGATTACCAGAAGAAGAGGAAGGACTTGAAGACTAAGTCCTGAGCAGACTTGCAGACATACAGAGTGTGAATGCCATGACACTCTACCTGGAGTTGTTGACTAGGCAATAAGATCCATAGGTCTGGGCTTCAGGGAAAAACATGTGATTATATACATTTACAAATTTGTCTATTTGAGGCACTTCATGTAAGTGCAGTCATACAATATCCTTCCTTCTGTGCCTGGCGTATTTCACAGCGTACGATGTGCTCAAGGCCCATCCATACTGTCACATGTATCAAAATTTCATTTCCTTTTACAATTGAATAATATTCCATTGCACATATATATCACCTTTTGTTTATTCATGCATCTGTTGGATAGTTGGTTTGTGAGCCTCTGTGAATAATATTGCTGTGAAATTGGCATACAAATATCTGTGCACAATACCTGCTTTCAATTCTCTGGATATTATATCTAGATGTGGAAATCCTGGATTACATAGTAGTTCAATGTTAAATGATTTGAGAAACCACCAAACTGTTCTGACAGAATAGCACTGTCTCATTATTTCTAATGACACATGTGTACACACACACACAAACACACAAGATGGTTTTTTGTGGTTTAAGAGTTTTTATATCTTAATATTAATTTCTTATCAGATATATGATTCAAAAATACTTCCTCCCATTTAGTCTGGATTTTTCCTCCTTCTTCATTGTATCTGTTGACGTACAAAACGTTCTTAATTTTGAAGAAGTCAAATGTATCTATTTTTTCTTCTGTTGCCTTTATTTTTGGTTCAAATCCATTAAATTGTCACCAGATCTAATGTCATAAATATATTTGCTTAGGAAAATTTTTGAAGGGTATTTTTACTTTGGTTCTAGAATTTTAGGTTTTCTTTTACAAAGTCAGTGCTCTAAATACATTCTATCATCTTCTAAGTCACATTATTTCTGTTGAAAATGTGATAGTCTATATGTATTAGATATTTCATATTTTCTACATTTTGAGGCTTTGTTAAGTATTTTCCAATATTCTTTCTGTGTTACACTTTGGACACAATTAACTGTTATGTCTTCAGATTCACTTTTATTTTTTCTTCTGCAATGTCTAATCTGTTTCACGTATGCAGTGAATCTTGCAATGCAGATATTTTAATCTTCAGCACCTGAAGGTCCGTGTGATTCTCTTGCACCTTCCATCTCTCCCCTGGCTGGGTCCATGCTCTCTCGTAAAGCCTTGAGCATATTTGCAATCACCATTTTAGTGTCTTTATGGGCGCATTCCATTGTGTCTGTCACTTAAAGGTCTGCTTTTACTGCCTGACTTCTCTCCTGGCTGTTGACTACATTTTCCTGCATCACTGTGTGTCTAATAATTTTATTGGCTGCAGGACATTGCGAATGTTTGTTCAGTGTGTGGTTTTGTGCCTTCCTTTAGGAACGCTCTGTTTTGCTTTGGCAGGTTGTTGCAGTACAGTTTTTTTTTTTTTTTTTTTTTCCTCTGGTTCTGTGTCCCTCAAGATTCAGGCGTATCAGCCTCCCTGTTTTCCTGCTCCTGTCTCCTCAACTCAGCAGTGCCACTATGACCTGCATGGCTTCCCCTTTCCTCTCTCTCTCTTTTTTCCCCCTCCTTTCTTTCTTTGAGAGAGAGAGAATAAATCTTCCAGCTGCTGGTTCACTCCCCAGATGGCCACAATAGCCAGGGCTGGGCCAGGTTGAAGCCAGGAGCCTGGAACTCATCCAAGTCTCCCACGTGGGTGCAGGGGCCCAAGCACTTGAGCCATCATCTGCTGCTTTCACAGGTACATGATCGGGGGCTGGATCTAAGTGAAGCAGCCAGGACTTGAGCAGTGCCCACGTGGGATACTACCATCACAGACAGTGGCTTAACCCACTGCATCCAAATATGTGTTCTTCCACTGAAGTTTAAAAATAACACTTAGGGGATGGGAGCTGTGGCATAACGGGTAAAGCCACGGCCTGCAGTGCCAGCATCCCATTTGGGTGCCAGTTCGAGTCCTGGCTGCTCCACTTTCAATCCAGCTCTCTGCTATGGCCTGGGGAAGCAGTGGAAGATGGCCCAAGTGCTTGGGCCCCTGCACCTGTTTGGGAGACCCGGAAGAAGCTCCTGGCTCCTGGCTCTGGACCGGCTCAGCTCCGGCCATTGTGGCATTGGGAAGTGAACCAGCAGATGGAAGACCTTTCTCTCTCTCTGCCTATCCTTCTCTCTCTGTGTAACTCTTTCAAATAAATAAATAAATCTTTAAGAAAACATAAAATGTTGGGGTGTTCATGGAAGTTATCTTCTTTGTTTCTCTTCTCTCAGGAATGTAGTCCTCTGTTTTCTGTTGTCCAGTGCCTACAAATAATATTTTCATATATTTTGCCCACATTTCTAGTTGTTTAGAGTTGTACAAGACTCATTCCAGTTAGTCCATCATGACTGGATTCTTCAATTTGAAAAATACAAATTCCTTGAGAAGATCCTCCAATTTCCATGGTGTGTGTGTATATATATATAAAGACTTACATTATTTGAGAGGTAGAGTTAGAGAGGGAGAGAGAGAGTGCATTTTTTTCATCTGCTGGGTTCACTCCTCGAATGGCAGCAACAGCCAGGGCTGGGCCAGGCCAAAGCCAGGAGCCAGGAGCTTCCTCTGCATCTCCCCTGGGGGTGCAGGGCCCAAGCACTTGGTCCATCTTCTGCTGCTTTCCCATGCGCATTAGCTGGGAGCTGAGAGCTGGGTCGGAAGTGGAGCAGCCAGGACTCAACTGGCACTCATGTTGGATACCCATATAGGATGCTGGTGCTGCAGGCGGCAGCTTAACTCGCTACGATGCTGCACACTCCCCACTCCCCACTCCACTAATCTGAGTATTTAACATGTCAGGTCTGTACGTTACTGGTTCTGTGTTACCCATTTGCCTCTCCACTTCCTGAGGAGCATGTTGTCTTTTTTATAGGCATCTGTGATCAAGTACTTATTCCAGTTTCGTTTCTTCCGCCTTTCTTCCATATCAGTTGTCCTGGGCTCTGTGTTGATCCTCATTTTTAGCTACGGTGAAAGTTCCCTTCTGCATCAGCGTCTGTGTGTTTTCTGCAAGCCCTGTAACTTCTGTACATCAACCCCTTTGCTACTGAGGAGCCCTCCTGGTGAGCAGTGTAGATATTGTGAACTGTTTCTGCATGTGAGGTTCGCTTGCCCTCCAGTTTTCACTCTATGCTGTACTTTGTTCTCGGCCAACTGCCCTCAGTAGAAATCTTAAGTCTGGCTCCTACCCCTGGGAAGAGGACAAGACTCCGAGCATTTATTGTTCTCTTTGAAGAAGGTCTTTAAGTTATATGGAAAAAATAGGAGTCCTGAAGCTGGATAGGTGTGAATATTTACATGATATATGCATCACCTAATAGTTATGTGACTTCCAGAGAATTATACTCTAAACATCATTTTTCTATTCCACTAAATGCTATTTATTCTACTTACTTCTAAGGTTACTATGGATATATACTAGGTAGTTAATTAAATGCTCGTTTTCTTCTGCTTTCCCTTAAATTATTCACTCTGGTTAAGCCAACAATTAAGTGTTCTTTGCTTTACGGGCTAGTCGCTATTTTAATGAGCCTTTCTTTTCAGCTGCTTTGATTATATCCTAATTCTTATCCTGTTGCAAATTTGGTGATTTCTCTGTGAGTTAGTACAGTGGACATGATAGATAATTCACTCATTAAAGGAAGTCTATGTACTTTTCAGAAACAAAAGTCTCTTTAAGTTTTAGGGTCTCCTCAAAAGGCTTCCATAGCCTTGGCAGCTCATGACAAGAGCCTCGGGTGATGACTGACGTCATAAATAAGTGTCAATTGTTAAATCAACAACAGGAGTCACTGTGCACTTGATCCCCATGTAGGACCTCTGTCCTTAATGAGTTGTACTATGAGAATTAACGGTAAAATTTGTCTTCAGACAGTACTTTCTACTTTGTGTGTCTGTGTGGGTGCAAACTGTTGAAATCTTTACTTAGTATCGAGTTGATCTTCTGTATCTAAAATAATTAAAAACGAATCTTAATGAAGAATGGGATGGGAGAGGGAGTAGGTGGGCTGGTTTGGGGGTGGGAGGGCGAGTACAGGGGGAAAAACCGCTATATTCCAAAAGCTGAACCTATGAAATTTATATTTACTAAATAAAAATTTTCTAAAAAAAGTTTTAGGGTCCCCTTGGCAAGGGGGAGTACAGAAAACTTGGACAATTTATCTTTTTACTCATTTTTCTTTCATTACTTCTAAATTCTCCCCCATTGCATGGATTCTGTCACCCTCATAAACATGGTCCTCTAAGAAGGTGCCGAGACTAGAGGCAAAATCCCAAACAAAATAAGTTAATTGTTTGATACTATGCAAGAACCTCGGGCTTTGAGGAGGAGGAAGAGTAGGTGAAGGTATTTCTTGGTAGAGCGAGAATGAGGCTGAATACACGGAGATGCTGAGCTGGGACTCTGGATTTAAAGACTTCCTAACAGTACAGTTCACTAGCCTTCCTGGGTGGATGGCCTTAGCCTATTTTCATATCTCCGTTGTTCAGTATGGAGGGCACCAGCCAGCTATCTGCAACTACCAAACACTTGAAATGTGACTGTGGGATGGCTGAGGAACTGAAATTTTAATATTATAATTATAGCAAATTTAAATTTAAATGTCCACATGTGGTTGTCGGCTTCCATGTTGATCAACACCACTTTAGAACAACTCTACTTGTAATCCCAGGAGAACTTGTGAGAGATCAGTATAAATGTCTCTGATGATCCTGTCAACTTTCTGCTGAGAATGCTACCTGTGGAAAAGGTGTTTGGTTAGGAAGGGTATAAAACACGAAAAATGGATTTTGGGTTCTGCCTGTGGTGAAGTCCTGTTAACATACACAGAGGGGCTTGGTACAGAGAAAGGAGGCTGGTCATGTGGCTTTGTCCCACAAAGTTGGGCATCCAAGTCTCTATGAGCAGCTAGCTAATAGTGAACCTAAGGGATGGTTTTTGACTCTGCCACTGATTTGAGCACCTGTATCCTGTTGTACCGTTTTTCTACCCTAACTTAAGTCCTTTCAGGCTAGATCAAGTTATTGTAAACTACTCAGGAAAGATGGAGAGGATTTGTGATGTTGAGAGCCATGTTTGGAATGTGTCACCAGGAAAAAAAATCCTCCTCTTATTGCATTGCTTTCAAAAATGAATTTGCAAATGACATCATCTCAATAGCAAATTTGAATCAAATTGAATACTATTTTTCAATTGCTTTCATGTATTATTCCATTTATTCCTTTTATTAGCCCTATGCCTCAATAGAGTGAGTGCTATAGAAAGGACTTTTGTGCCTTCGGAGAAGTTAACTGACTTGCCCTTGGCCACCGAGGATTTGAACCCAGACGTTTTTACGCATTGTCTGTTCTCAATATGGAAGTTACACTAGGTAACGAGGCCACTGATTTTTAGAATCGATACCTGGTTTTTTTCATCTCTACAAAACATCATGACTTCAAGTTTGTGTGGCCTCACCCTTGTAACTTCTATGCTTCAAATGGGAGAAAGCTTCGATTCATGTCAGTTGTTTAAAATTAATGGGCACTCATATTTTATTTAATAAATATTAATGGTTGGATTTGGCTGAAGGCAGGGAGCTATTTTAGACTTTTCCTGTAAGGAAGATCATTATCACACCCCCAAATCTGATTTCTAGAGTGCTTCTCTATCAATAGCTATCAGACGCTTTGGTTGCTTCTAATTATGTATCCTAGTTTACCTTGCAGAACACCCTTCAGTGAGCGTCGCTCCAGCTAAGTGCATTGCAGAGCGCACTTCCTTGGCGGTTGTGTCCTTCGGCGGAGGCTCGTTCTGTCTGTGAGACGTAACTGGGATGCTGTGGTCTCTTCTGTCAGCAGACGATACCATAGGAAAGCAGAAATCCCAAATCAATAACACTTTTTATTCCTGCACAATTGATGCATAACAGCCTTCTTCACATCGAGTTTAATGTGTTGTAAATTAATTATCTGGAATGAATGCAGGGTCAGTGGTCAATGGACCTTGGCGTGACTGGGAGGTGGTGGGAAGGTGTTCCATCCTCTCCACCGCTCAGCATCCTTACCCTGGCTTTTGTGAGTTTCAGCTCCGCCCTCTTGTTCGGTAAACTCTCTGTGGGGCAATGATTGCCCTCTAGGGACTGATGAATAGAAAAAACAAAAAACCTGCTTTGCCAACAATTGTTTGCCTAGAAGGCAAAAAGAAAGAGTGGAGGACATTTTATTTCTATATCCAGTGGCACTTTTTTTCCCTTAAGAATATTTAATTCCACCTTGGTATTTCCACAGTGAATAACACATTTTCTCCTAATTCAGTCTCTAAAAAGAGTTGCGCCAATACATGCAGCTTTTATCATTACCACTCTCTTTTGCGAATGGGAACGATTTGTTTATTTTCTAGAATTCAGTTTAAAAAGAAAACTTTGCCCCATAATCTAAATGTGGATATGATGGCAATCCCATTTCAAATGACATAAAATCAGGTACAGTAAAGTGGATTTTCCATCAGAAGCAGAGCAATTAAAAAGCAGGATTTCACTAAGTTTTAAAGGACTCAATTTTCTATTTTCTTTAAAATAAGAATAGGAGAGGCAAACTCCATTATAGTTTCTCGAGGGTAGCTCTGCTATTAGTAGCTATAGAAACAAGGTAACTAGGTAGTGAATAAGAGAGAAGGAGGGAGTAGGGAGAGAGGAAGGGAGAAATGGAATATGAATAGAGAAAAGCAAACCACAGACCTAGCTTAACACTTGCAGGTGAATCCTAGGATTTAGGGACTGGCAACTGGCCAGCAGATTGTCCAACACCTCTGCTGGTTGGCCAGTCTGAACACTTCCTTGTCAATGCCTGATTCCTTTGGAATTTAGGCACGCGCTGTATCACCCACACAAAGTGGATCAAACCGTCTTCAAAGAACAGCGATGTAAACCGCCCCCCTCCCCTGGGCACCAAATCGCAGGATGCACACACACGGGGGTCAGCTTCGTGGATTTTTGCAGAAGCCTTTTGTCTTCTGTCAAGTTAAGGGACAGAGAGTGGAACCAAATCTGCTTTATTTCCCTTGACAACGAGGTCAATACCACTTGTAAATCTGACCTTCCCCGTTGCAGCTGTAAGTGTCAAAGCGAGGAGCTCAGCGGGACACTGGAATCACTCAAGACACAGTGCATTTTCCAAAGTCCAGCTTGCACATGCCTGGTGGAAATGCCTCTGATCTTAGTTTAAGTTCCCCGGGAATATTTTCAGCGTAGACTTTATCCACACATTTGTCTGGGATCATCACAGCGTATTTATTACACTGCCACTTGGTCTTTAGAAACAAACACCCTAACAACCGAGTGGATGCTATGTGGGGTGTGGCTTTTTCGAAAATTATTTTATTTATTTATTTGCAAGGCAGAAAGATTGAGAGTGAAAGGGAGAGAGAGCTCCTATCTACTGGTTCAACTCCCCAAAAGTCTGCAATGGCGGGGGCTGAGCTGGGATCAAGGCCAGCAGCCAGGAGCTTAATCCAGGTCTCCTGTATGGGTGGGCACCCAATAACTTGAGCCATCACTGCTGTCTCCCAGTATCTGCATTAGTAGGAGCTGGAGTCAGGTATCAAACCCAGGTACTCTGATAGGGGATGCAGGTATCTTAACCTCTAGGCTAAATGCCTACCACTGGAGCAGCCTTTTGCATCAAATAGAGTGGTTTTCTTGCTGGTCAAGAGCCTTAGAGGACCGTGCAGGTGTGAAATATTGCCTCTCTGCTTCTGTTTCTGAGAGAAAATGGGGTATCGCAACCAAAGCTCAAACCTAAGCTTTCATAAAAGACAATCATACATTTTCAACATACCCTCATCTTGGGCTACTTAGCATAACAGCAAGGAAGTCAGTGCAAGCCAGAGAGCAATATGCCGAAGTAAACAAGTCATGTCCATTTCTTTGGGCTGCAATTGTGTGTGTGCTAAGACTCAGCATCATGTGAGTGGTTAATAGCAGAGGCAGGCACGCTAGAGCCAGGAGCCAAATCCAGCCAGACACCAACCTTGTGTGTCTGCTTTCGCACTGCCAAGACGGAAATGAATAGCTGTGACCGAGGCCGTGTGACCCGCAGGGACATTTACTACATAGCCTTTTAACGGACAAGTGTGCTGACTTCTTTGTTGTTGTTGTTTCACTTAAGAGAAGGGGGTTTTGAGTCACAGTGTCTATCCTTGAATTCTGGCTTCCGCATGTATTGGCTGTGGTGCCTGGATCAGTATTCACCACGCCTCCCTCCAGAGTCTACCTGCTGTGCAGTACTTGGTCCTCTTCGACTGCTCCCATCGTCTCTAACTTCCCAGAAGGGTTCTAGATCCCTAATAAAATCATTTTCTTAAATTTCACACAGGACAACTTTGTGAATGGAAGGGGAGAGGGAGTGGGAAAGGGGAGGGTTGCGGGTGGGAGGGACGTTATGGGGGGAAGCCATTGTAATCCATAAGCTGTACTTTGGAAATTTATATTCATTAAATAAAAGTTAAAAAGAATATTAGTTTTAAAATTCCTGACTCTGATTTCTTAGTAGCCCTACTAGGAAGGGCTACAAGAACATCACACACTCATGCAATTTTGCACTTATAATTTTAAATCTCTAGTGTTTGTCCAGATTTGGGCATTAAATTTGTTTCCCAGAGAAATTCACCTACCTATTCTGAAATATCCTAATAGGAAGTGCAGAAACAGAGCTCAGTCATGGCACATGGCAGAGCTATAGTTTGGGGCAGGTAAAAGATTTGAGGACAATGGACACCTAATTTGGAGGGACCCGAGACCGTGTCTTTGAACTTTAGGTCCTTGGAAGCAGAGTAGGAGTCAGCGTCCTCCCGTCCTGGAGACCGAGGAATCAAAGGGAATGACGTGGCATGGCCCCTGGCCAGGTGCAGCTCTCACGTTCTGACATCCCCTTCCTCTTCCTGGTGCCCCATCTCCTTGCGGCCCTTGGCTGTTCACCGTCCCTACTGCGTTGCATCTCAGGTCTGGCTGCCTCCAAAGCCATTCAGGTTCCAAATGATCTTTCTTCCCTCACCCCCCCAGTCTCTGAGCAGGACTCCTCTTAGTTTCAGACTTGTCTATATGAAGCCAGGATGGAGCTGGTGGAAGGAACTCCGGCTGAGGGGACATTAGTATTTTAAAAGAGATTATTTCATGCAAATGAAAATCAAATTGATGAGACTTTCTTAGCAGAGGGATTGTCCCTGAGTTCCTTGCTTTCTGTAGTTGTCAGTAACTTACCCAGGCTCTTCTGACATGCCCAGTCTTAGACTAGACCAGATTGCGTTATACTATCTTACTCTAGGATATATCCCAATGTCCCATGTGTATACGGATACAGTCTCCCTGAGCCATATCGGATTACATGTGATGACTGACATAGGAGCCTGAATGGTTCCTCCCTCAAACCCTCCCAAAAGGCACCGGACTGTGCCCAAGCTATGTAAAACCCATCTGTGTGGAAAATACAGAACGTCACGTAAAACGTACCGAGCCATCAGATACAGACTGAATTCCCTGTTTTCTTCCCTCTTGGTTTGGAAATTCCCTGTTTGATGAATTTAGACTGAAGTTCCTATTAGAAATCTGCAGTTTGCGTGCTGAGCGATTCAGTCTTCAAGATCAAACCAGAGCTAATTTCACCTTGTTCCGGGCTGGAGAGAATCCAGGTACCGCCTGCCATGAAGCATTTTCGGTGGTGCTACACGCTCCGTTGACCCAATTTCAAATTTCCTCCATGCGTGCTGGTTGCTTGTATTAGAATCCTGGCTTTACAGACTGCTTTCTGCCTTGGCGTCTCATTTTCTCCAAGTTCGCTGGTTTTACCTCCAGGTGAGATACAGGCAACACTCATGATCCTCATTATTTCAGAGGAGAGATGAATAGCTGTGATCAGCTAGGGTTCCAAGTGATTGACTTCGCCAAGACGTTTTCTGATACGGATGCAGGATAACCACAACTCAGGATGCTTTCACTGTGACCAGTTCCCCGCCCCAGACCCTCCTTAATCAAATGAGTGTGCCCTGGGACTGCCACTGTGGCACCCCACTATGAGGTTGGGTGGATCACTTGTACCAGCTAAGTTCTTCCCATGTGGTCATGGATGGACCTAGCTTTACACCAAATCCTCGCTGTGAGGGTGAAGGCTCTGGCTCCAGGGAAGCCTCTTCATCTACAGCTCCCGGCTCTGAGCGAGCTTCCTCCAGCCTCACTTCCACTTAGAAGAGCCGCTTTCTTCCCCTGATGTGGGAAAAGAGGACTCGAAGACTTTCTTTGACTTTAAGATCAGGCACAAACTAACTGGGCAATGTGTGCACATATTTGATTTTTAGAAACTAGGTCAAAAGACAAATTCTTTAGAAAGTACAGTCAAGGCTTGGGGGAAGCCTACAGCAGGACGGGCAAGAAGAAGGCGACATTTGTAGATGGTGGCGTCTCCTCTCTGTCCACTCTCTACTCCGTGTGTGAGTGACTTTCATTGTAAAGGAATTTGGCTTTATGTCTGGGAGGAGATCACAGGACCGTGCACGCGTTCTCTCTGCCCCACACACTCCCCACCTTGAGCCCTCTTGAAGCAATGCTGTGGAAACTGGTTGTGCTCTGAGTTTGGTTGCGTGGTGGCTTGTGTGGATCGGGCACCTGTTCCTGCTGTCAGTTTCGTGTGACTGCTCACGTGGACCTGAGATGTTATGTGGCTGTCTCATACTCTCTTTCTTGCCTCTTGCACCCTTTAACTACTTAGTACTAACTACTTAGTATCTAACTAGTATTTACTAGTTAGTAATACTATCTAATTAGTATTTAACTACTTAGTATTATTAAATATATTAGCATAATTAGTTCAGTAATTTAATTTACATCATAGAAAATATAGAGTATAATCATCCCTTAAAATAACCCATTTACATTTTATGTGACATGGAGAGAAAAAAATCAGTAATTTCCTTTATTTATCCATGCCTTCCTGGATGAGGGCAATCTAGCAAAAGTATAGATGTGGCCTGGTAAATTCATTAAGGTGATTGAGAATCTACATTCAATGATACAATTAACTGCAAGCTCTATATTTTTTTAAACAAAGACTCTGCTTTTCCAGACTCTATTCCAGTAATTATAGCAAATAACAGGACTACAATAGCTGGGTTGGCATATTTTCAATCACACACACACACAGGCACACACAGACATAGCTCAGTGAGTTTGTTTAATTGTTAATAAACCTAAATATAAAATATCCTGCCAGAATGCCCTATTAATTTCATTTTAGGATATTTCTTGCACTCTATCTCATGAACCATAAGCCATCTGGATCATTTTAGAAGAGAATCACAGATGAAATTTCTATGTAGATAACTTGGCCTTTTATCTAGGAAAGCTGAAAACTGGTACATTTGCAGATGATGGCAGCTGTTTGTATTGAATTCAGTACAATGAAAAGAAGTACTATCCCCTTTCCCACTCCTCCTCTCCTCCCCCACCCCTCCTGGTCCCTTTCCTTCTCTGTAGTGTGTGGATTAGGCCTAGAGGGAGGAGAGTGTTGGTCTCTAATAGATGTAAATGACAGGCTGTGGCAGGTGCTGCAGGCCTGCCCATAACCTAGTCCCGGGAGTGTTTGACCATGGGGAGCAGTACTGGAGGTATGTGTAGGAGCCTCATGAGCAATGATACATGTAGCTCAATGAGAAAATGGCTTATTTCTGATCTTGTCATGTTTAAAAGTGCTGTCGAAACAGTCTAATAAAATTAATTGTATCAAAGCCTACAGATACAGTCCTATTCATGACCATTGATGGTTTTGAGTAAATGAAGAGCTTTATTCTTCTCTTTATTTAACAGTTATTGAGCATTCCTGGGATGAGGTGATGCTGGATAGGTCAGGTAGGGCAGTGAACAAGACAGGCAAAGGATCCTATTTTCACTGAGCTTATGTTTCAAGTGTGTGTGATGGTGTGGGAAGAGTGACTGTGCAATGAAGGGTTTGAGGTTTCACCCTATTTGCAAGCTAACAAGTTCACATGCTCCAGTTTGATGACTCCTGGGTTGGAGGCCAAGTACAATTTATTCACAGCAGTACAGTAGCCAAGTAGCCATTGTTTTTCTTGAGTTGATTCCTCAAGCCCCAACCCCGGTGAGCAATGTGGCGGTGGCCAGGAAACACCTGCATGGGCAGTATTTGTGTTATGATTGTATGATGGGAGAGGGGCCTTAAGCTTAGGGAACCCAAATAGTTTATAAAGGACAGTAACTGCCTCTCCTTTGCTTTTAGGGAGACAGCAGCCTGGTTCTGGATGAGGGAAATAAGGTCTCTAATCTCCAGATTTATTCACTATGCAAATATTCTTGGGACAACTGCAATGCCTCTGCTGCAAAGAGCCACAGAAACATCAGAGAGCCTCCAGCAGAGGAGCAAAGAGATAGACTGATTCACACTGCAATATTTATGAGAACCGTCAAGTATATGAAACCCGGACAAGTCTCAGTTCTGACTCACGGCTTACGTTGGTCGCGCTGGTTCTCAGCATTGGTTTTAGCAGTCGTGCAAAACAGCAGGGCTTCATGTTCCCTCGTGGACTTGGCCCAGTGCCACCTGAGCAGTGTGGATAAGGATTCACACTTCCCCTCTGCCCCTCTCTGGCTGTATCGCTTTAGCAAATTGCATAGATTCTTAAATCTGTTTCCTATAAAATGGAATGGTAGAACGTACCTTATGGAGTTGTTGGAAGATTAAATAAATAAGGTTCATAAAATACATGGCACAGAGTCTAGGTACAACAAGCATTTAGTAACCGGCGGGCATTTCAATTTACTGAGTAGGTCCTGGGCATCATAGGTTTTACCTACAGCATTTAAGTTAACCCCCCCCATAGCAACACTGTAACGTGGTGCCACCTCTACTTTATAAGTTAGGAGATGGAGATGTATCTGGGGTTTCAGCTGATAAGTGAGAGAGCCGCAATTTCAACACAGTTCAGTCTGTGTCAAAGCCCACACCGTGCACCGCCCTGCAGGGTTTATTGCTTCAGTCCCTGCATTTCCCAGATTTCCTGATTCCAAACGCACTCCTGCAGTTTACCATCTGTTTTACTTTGAACAAAATCTTTCTCCAGAACAATGGGAATTACCTACCAGGTAAGGTGGTTTATAAAGGTTAAATGAAATAGTACCTGCACACTGCTTGACAAATAGCACCACAAGTTCATGTATGTTGATGCCATTAATGTCACTCTTAGAAAACTGAGATGCATCGTTTTGCCTTTTGTGGTATATATTGTGGGGAGCAACTCGGACTAGACTAAGTTACTGGAATTAAGACTTATTCTATGCATCTGCTCTCCCACAATATGGCGCTGAGAAGGGAGAAACAGCTTCTACACAGCTGCCTCCAGTTCAACCAATAAACTGTAGGACCTGCTCCTGATTGGAGGAGAGCAGCGTACTCGGCGTGTGGGTAGCAGAGTTGGGATTGGTGGAAGAGGACTATAAAGGAGGAGAGAGACAACATGCACCAGGAACATCTAAGAGGAACATCTGAGGGAACACCTGTGCAGCCCCCGAGAGAGCCGGCCGGCGGTGTGCCGCTCCCCCGCGGAAGTGGGGAAAGTGGCAGGGGGAACCGCCCTTCCACGGAGGTGGAAGGGACGGTAGCCAACCCGGGAAGGACCAGCAGCCAACCCGGGAAGAACCAGCAGCAAACCCGGGGAGGGCCGAGCAGACGAAAGAACAACGCAGGGTCCTGTGTCATTCCTCCACGAAGATGGGGAGCGACAATATATTTCCTATAGGCTACATATCCGAAGAGTTTTGAGGAGTAGCTAATATGCTGATTACAAAGTATGGTGGGTGCTTGATACATAACTTTAGATTTTATTAGAGAAAAGAGAAAGTTGTATTGGGTTTTCTATTCTATTTTCTATTCTCCCTCCATAATTCTGATAACATATACAGAGTATATGTTGATCCAAATAAACAAAACATTACTTAATTTACTTTGACTCATACATATCTGTTGTATGGGTTATGTCACCTTGTGTACATTTTATATAACTTTTAACATATTTTATTTCTTATATATATATTTTGAAGTTTTCTGAATGGCTTATTCTCTTAACAATGGGAAAACATAACCTCATTAATGTAAAAAAAAAAACAAGCCACCATTTTTCTTCGGAGGAGATGAGGTGGTTGCGCTTCAACAATAGGACTCCTTAAGGAGGAAGAAGGGGAGAGACTGAGCACTTGCTGAAAGTCACATTCCTCAGGAAATAGTGATGGTAACACGTGACAGGAGCATTGACGGGGGAAAATTAAGGCAAAAGGGCACTTTCTCTCTTTTTTCCAGCCATTTAAACAATGAGTGGCCAAGAAGGGCTAATGTATCCCTAAGTGCTAACAGTTTGAAGCGCTTGCTCTCTCCCTCCCCAAAGGACAATCGATCCTGCCTCTGCGGCTCTCAGGCTAAGTGGAAATCATGGTGAACCTGGTCTCTTTAGTGATACCCCCTGGGAAAGGCTGGTGCTAAAACATGCAGAAGAGCAGCCTGCCCGTTCAGGAAAAAACAAACAAACAAACAAACAAACAAACAAAAAAAAAACCAGCAATGAATTGAGTTGGACACTGTATCCCTGAGGCATAGAACTGACTTCCTCCATGTTGACCCCCCCGCCTATGGGCAGCTATGAGTCATTCGAGTGACACTTTACTTACTTACTACAACGCTAGAGAGGTACCTGTTGTTTTGACACGTTGTTTTTTTAACAGCAGCAGGTTAGTGATAGGGGAGAGCCCTTTGAAGAGTTTCAGGGTGAGCCATCTAGAACCGTTTGAGGAATTTGTGGCCCCAATAACTATGAAATAATCAGCCAATGCTGCATGGTTGCGTTGTCTCTCCTCCAGAGTCAGCGGTTCTCCATAGTTACAGCAATCACCAGAACACCTAGCCGTCAGAAAAACTGTTTCCTGCTAGCAGATGAGTTTTTTAGACGCTAGAGAATCCACTGAAAAGAAGTGGCCATCAAAGAAGGAGGCACCTTTCTCTGAAGGGAGGCGAGAACTTCCTCTTTGACTATGGACTTGTCTAAATAATATCGGAGTTTGTGGACTCAAGAGGCTTCCATAGCCTTGGCAGCTCATGACAAGAGCCTCAGGTGATCACTGACATCATAAATAAGAGTGTCAATTGTTCAATCAACAACGGGAGTCACTGTGCACTTGCTCCCCATGTAGGACCTCTGTCCTTAATGAGTTGCACTATGAGAATTAACGGTAAAACTTGTCTTCAAACAGTACTTTCTACTTTGTGTGTCTGTGTGGGTGCAAACTGTTAAAATCTTTACTTAGTATAGAGTTGATCTTCTGTATGTAAAGTTACTTGCAAATGAATCTTGATGAAGAATGGGATGGGAGAGGGAGTAAGAGGTGGGACAGTTTAGGGGTGGGAGGGTGGGTACGGGGGGGAAGAACCACTATAATCCAAAAGTTGTACCTATGAAATTTATATTTATTAAATAAAAGCTTTCTATAAAAAAAGAATCCACTGGAAAAGTTCTGCCCCAGGTACCTGGTCACTGGCAGCCCCTTGAGGATGAAACACCGGGCAGACAGCAATTCACCCGCAGAGGAGGGGAAGAGCTAATTGGTTGCACGTGGTGGCCAGTCAGCCCCCGCCCCCCAGGAGGCTGGCTGTAGAGTGATAGATACGGTGATATCTTAACCAGCCCCACACGACAAATGCGAGCACATTTGAAAGCCAGGCGCCTGGGAAGAAAATGTGTCAGATCAGAGCGATGTTATTTTTAATGGAGCATGTGTTTGTCTTGTAAACGTGTCAGAAGGAGGGAGCAGGTGTCCGGTTGCCGGCCAGTGCTTCTGATGCAAGATGAGAGGCCGGGGTCCCCCTTGGCCGTGTGAGATCTTTGATAATGCGAGTGGAATGACAGCCGTCCAGATTGCTGGACTGCCTCACTCTGTGTACAGTTGCTAGCAAAGGAAACTGGGCTCCGTTCAGATTCCACGAGGGCTCTTCAGGAGTGAGCCAGGTCCCTTTAGGCAGAGTAAAAGCCCAGTAAACGGGAACTGTACACCCCCGTGAGGTGAACACAGGAGACAGTGGAGTTGACCTGAGATCTACTCGGAAGGGAAAGATATGTCCTCCCCCCACCCTTTTTAAGAATAAGAACACGAATCCGCCAATAAAAATTAAAAATCCTCATGTACAAGAATTGTCAATAAGAGAGACTGTATTTCCCATGTTCAGTAATAAAGCTATCTATTATTTTGGTAAGAAATGCCTAAATTGAAATTCCAAAGGGCATTATGAACTTGAATTAAAAAGGTAATGGATTTTTTAATAAGTTCTGGGTCAAGATGTATTATCAAACTATTTTCCATAGGGCATAGAATATACCATCTATCCTTTTAATAATACCAGACCCAGTCTTACTTCCAGCAGCCAGCTGAGGCTGCCTGTCTATTATAGTCTCGCCTACCATCCCTAACAAGGAGCAAATAACTAGATGGCCTACGAAACATTCTAAATAGAACTGTCTCCTGGAGAAACTGTTACGAGCAGAGACAGGTTCGATCCAGACCTGGATAACTCACTTTAAGAAAGAGCAGATCAATAGTGTTTGGGAGCAAGTAGCAGAAGTAAATATTATGATGAATTAAGTAAATCATAAAATAAATGATGTATACCCTGGCAGACAGCCTTATTCTACCTGATTGCTCTGATTCAGGACTATGCGAAGAATAATTCCATGTGCTTTGAAACTCAAAGGGCTTTCAAGAAGCAGTTTTAATTACACAAACCATATATTAGTCATGAAAGCACTATGCCTGCAAATCCTTAAAGACAGGCAAAGAACTTGACCATGCATTTGAAAAGTAGTCGGCGCATTCTAAGTTGCAGGAGATGAGTTCTCTTCTTTCCTGAGTTATGGCTTGGGTCCAAAGCTATGGCTTTGTCTTTTTTTTTTTTTTATAAAGATTTATTTATTTATTTGAAAGTCAGAGTTACACAGAGAGAGAAGGAGAGGCAGAGGCAGAGGCAGAGGCAGAGGCAGAGAGAGAGAGAGAGAGAGATATCTTCCATCCGCAGGTTCACTCCCCAGCTGGCCACAACAGTCGGAGCTGTGCCCATTTGAAGCCAGGAGGCAGGAGCTTCTTCCAGGTCTCCCATGCGGGTGCCAGGGCCCAAGGACTTGAGCCATCTTCTACTGCTTTCCCAGGCCATAGCAGAGAGCTGGATCGGAAGTGGAGGGGCTGGGACTTGAACCGGTGTCCGTATGAGATGCCAGCACTGCAGATGGTAGGTAGCTTTACCCGCTGCACCATAACGCTGGCCCCAAAGCTACATCGTTCAACCATTCTTTCTGTTACCCTTGTCTGTCTGACTCTGCTGTCCTCTGCCAGCCTGCCTCTTTCTTACACTCTGCTGCTGGAACACTTCTTTTGTACACCACACGTCCTCCTGGACATTGCTGCTGGGTACTGGCAGGGGACGTGGCATTTCTGTGTGTAGCACTGGAGTTACAGGAGGAGAACCTGTTGGCTAAAAGATAACTGCAGTCAATGGAAGTAAATGCTCTTATGTCCTCAGGGAAAAGGTAAATGACTAGGAGTCCTAAATGGACAGAAAAAGCTGCGTCATTCCATGTTAGCTGCTCTGTGCTCAGGGATGAGTTGGTAGATGTTGTCACAGCTACCTCCATAGCTGCGCTTACTTTAGATGGCTTCAGATTGGGAGAGGAGTTGATTTTCTACTGTAACTTAATATCGGAAGCATCAAACTCTTTGCTACAAATCGTCTTCTGTTTTCTATATCTTCTGTACAACAAGGATCTCAGTAAGATGAAAGACCACCTGCCCCTTTCATCATGGACACATGGAGAGACGGAGAGGATCTGGAAAACAGATTTATACCTTTTCTGGAAGTGGGACCCACTCATAAAACATCCACTGAGTTCAAGGTCCCCTTGCTCTCCTTCTGCCCCCTATTTATAAAGCCTGTTGGCAACGCAGAAGCAGCCGGGGTGGGGACACGGTGTTGGATGGAGCTGCCTCAAATCTGAAGATTTATGTAAACTCTGACGGACGAAAGTACCCGTTTTCCTTTTTTGAAAAGGATGAGATTAGTATTCAGAGGCCACAGTACATAATTAAAGAGAGAAGTGGAGTGAGCTGTTTATGCAGGAACAAAGACTGGGTTTGGTATCACCACAGACCTGCGAGGCCGTGGCAGAAGTTTTAAATTTTGCTCAGGGGTCTAAAGCCCCTCGGAAGAGCCCCCGCGAGTGCAGTCGGTGCCTTCTCAGCACGCCGTGAACCTGTTCGCCGGCTGCGCGTGTGTGAGACGTCCAAGTGTCTCCCGATGCATCTTTGTGTTCGCTATGCTCTCATTAATTTTGGAAAGAATTTTAAAGAGTTCGCAAATAGCACTTCCAATTAGTGGCAGAATCAATTTTTTTTAAAAAAGGTGTTGGAGTACAAAGCTCATTGAAAAAACCCCAGATGGTTGAATTTTACTCTGAAAGGAATCCCAGGTAAGAAGCAGACTAACTGATGTCTAGAGGTCTCTGAACCATCTAACGCAGTTAAAATTCTGTTCCCACTCCCTTCTGTTTGCTGGGGGCACTAGTTATAAGTTCTGTTCTTTACTTCTAAGCTTTCAACCTTGGGCTAAAAGCCTGCTTTCATTTTCCCTAGAACTTCATCAAGTTGTGCCTTACTGTCAGGAAGTAGGAGCCCAGCTGGCTACATTTTGCATCAACACGTTTTCCCGCCTACATGAAGTCCACCATCATCCTGCAGAGGTGGGCTTGGTGGGGGTAGGGGGAGCTGTGTGTGATTTGGCGGCTACATGGAGGAAGTAGGATGCTAGATCACTCGTGTAACAAGGGAAAACTTCCCAGTTAATTCTGGATTTCCGGGAGGCCTCCTGGAATTCAGCAGGTAAGGAACAGAACCCCCGAGACCAGGGACTTTGCCGAGAACGTTGGCTCCTGGGTCTGGAGGCAGAGAAGTCCAAGAGTGTGACATGGGTGAGGACCTCGTTGCTGTACCAACTCACGGCAGAAAGTTAGTAAGAATTAGCGAGAATGGAACTCACGCCAGCATCCAAATGAGAAATTCTCCTTGACCCATAAGAGGTGAACACTTCTCAGTAGGATGTGTGTGTCCGTGGCCACTCTTGTGTCCATGTGTCGTGGGGAGCACCTCTCCAGCACTGAGCCAGTCCAGGACAACACTAAATGATGCAGATTTCAAGTTAGAAGTGATGGGAAAGAACCCGCAGGTGTCCTGGTGAGAAAGGGTCTATCCCTTGCATCAGGACCGGTTCCAGTTGGGAGAGAAGAGCCAGGGGGAGGTGGCTCTCTAGTGCTTTGTGTCTTCCTGAGCAAACTGGAGGCTGTGTGGGGAGGGCCTGGCAAGGAAGCAGGGAACAGAGCAGCTGCTGTTTCAACTCAGCGTGAAGAAGTGTGTCGGGCCCATGTCAAAATGGATTCTTTCGTTGGAAGTTACGAGGCTAGCTGTAGGAGAGGCCTTTGCGTCAGTTTATAAGTTTTTAAGGCTAAATCACTTTGCCTCCTGAAATTCCACAAAGATCAGTTGGTTAGAATACAGGTCATGTTCTAGAAGGAAGTTTTTAGGGACCTAAAATTCTAGAATAATCAGAAGCTCCACAGTTGATTCGTTGCTGGTAAGCTTTGGACATCATCAAATAAAGTCCTGGCTGACTGCATGCGTGACCTTATAAACTTCAGTGCGCTTCGCTCTTAAGATCTGCAGTTCTTTGTTTTAAAAATCTTTCTAAGAAACAGAGAATACCCTGGTTTTCTTGACTCTGGATAAAGTCTGTGGGGACAACCCAGGTTCTAGCTTTCAATCTATAAATGTTAAATTTATACCCAGTTTATGTCGTGGGTGAGTCTATGTATAATACAGTTTAGGGATTCTGAATTTATGAATGAACAGGCAGCTTTGAACTCCTTATGGGAGCAGGCGCCATATGCCATTCAAAGGTAATCTCCCTTAGATTTACATTTCATTTACTCATCTTGGGCCCCTAAAGCCAAGGCTGTGTCAGGCCTTGAAGGCAGTTCTGGCAGTGAAGAGCAGTCCAGAGAAAGAGCGATAAGGCTGACACACAGTGGCCTCCCCAGTAAATCACAAAGTCCGCGGAGAGTTGACTGTCGAGCGCATACTTTAGAGGAAGAAATGTAGAAGGAGGAAAAGAAAACAATCGTAAGAAGTTTGCTGGGACCAGTGAAGGAGAAAAAGGAGCCACAAGGAGACCTGGCAGGAAAGGAACGTGACTGACGGTGTGAAGCAACACCTTCGAGAAGCCAGTTAGACATTCTGGAAAAACAATGAGAAATAGTCTCTATGTGCAGAAGGCCAATCAAGTATGGAAAATGTTGAGAGCAGGCCTTTTCAAACAAGGTGGAGTGCAGCAGAGGATGGACACGTGAGTGCCTGGGAGGTCAGAGGTCAGAGGGCACAGGTTCATGGGTACACCAGAGCAGGTTGGGTTCCATTTCTTCCATTAGGAATCACAGTTCAGACAAGTTGTGTGGGATTTGAAGGTTACAAGATTTGGTGCAGATTTCTTCAGGGAGAAACAATGATGACCAGACAATAAGACGTGAGGCCTTTGGAGACATCTGAAATGGGGAGATATGATGGCCTTTGACTGCTGTGGGGGGCAAATGGTCTGCAATTCATCTTCTTGCATGATTTCAAAATTTTTGTACACCAAAAATTTGTCTTTTAATTCCATTTTCAATCAACACTTTGGAATATCCTCATATACGTACACACACATATATGAGCAAATGATGATAAGTATAATGAAATAGAATAAAACAGGTTATGGGGGAATAGTCCATTCTGCCTCCACCCCTTTCTCTCGCTGTGTGTGTAGCTATTGCTATTTTACGTAGTGTGATCAAGAACTCGGTGGGGGCTTGTGCTGTGGCACAGTGAGTTAATCCACGGCCCACAGCTCCGGCATCCCATATGGGCACCAGCTGCTCCACTTCCAACCTGGCTGCCTGATAATGCACCTGGAAAATCAGCAGGAGATGGCCCAAGTCCCTGGGCCCCTGCGCCCATGGAGGAGACCTAGAAGAAGATTCTGGTTCCTGGCTTCCAGCTGGCCCAGCCCTGGTTGTTGTGGCTATTTGGGGAGTGAACCAGTGGATGGAAGATCTCTCTCTCTGTCTCTCCTTCTCTCTGTAACTCTGCCCTACAAATAAATAAATCTTTTTTTAAATAAAAAAATTCAGTGATAAAATGGTATTTCAGAAGAAGACAAAGAAGTGAGTGAAGAACACTGTGGGAGGAGCTTTCTGGAGAACAACAGGTGCATGTGTCTGGAGGCTGGAGTGATCTGGGGGTGTCTGAGGACAGCAAGGGAAAGCCGGTGGAGCTGTGAGCTATGCTTTGGGAGAAAGGTGAGAAGGTTGGGGAGGAAGCCAGGGGCAAATCTAAGACCCATGGGAAGCCGTGGTAAGGACCTTAGACTCCTCCAAGTGAGGTGGGGAGCCATTGGAAAGAGCCATACTTGGAGAACCTCTGTTAGGTGGGCAAGATTGAGCAGGGAGCTGAGTGGGAGGACTCCTGGAACAACCCGAAGGAGTGATGAGAGTTGCATGGACCAAGTTGGTAGCAATGAGGGTGGAAAGGGATTGGCTCCTGGTTTTATTTCCAGGAAGAAACCAGCAGGATGTCTCAACAGATGAGGTAAGGCAATGGCAGGCCACGTTTTATATCAAGAAACTAGAAGGTTGACATTTTCATTTACGAGAGGAAGAGAACTGTGGGAGGGGACGGTGGGATTTCTGTATGGAGCATAAATTAGGGTCTCCGTTAGACAGCTAGCTGGAATATCAAGCAGGCAGTTGGATGTGAGTTTGATGTTCAAGGAATTAGGGTGAGATCGGAGGTAAATGTGTGAAGTCAAGGGGCTTAGCGGGTTAAGCAGCCGCCTGACACTGGCATCCCATATGGGCGCTGGTTTGTGTCCAGGCTGCTCCACTTCTGATCCAGCTCCCTGCTAATGGCCTAGGAAAAAACAGCAGAGAGTGTTTGGCCCTTGCACCCATGTGGGAGACTCAGATACAGCTTCTAGCGTGAGCTGGCCCAGCCCTGGTCATCGCAGCCATCTGGGGAGTGAACCAGCTGGTGAGAGCTCTTGCTCCCACTCCCCCTCCCCCTCTCCCCCCCCCTCTTCCCCTCTCTCTCCCCCTCCCCCTCCCTCTAAAGCAGCCAGTTCTGGGCCAGGCTGAAGCCTGGAGCCGGGAACTCCATCCTGGTCTACCACATGGGTGACAGGAGACCAAGTGCTTCGGCCATCTTTTGATGCTCTCTAGTGCCTTAGCAGGGAACTGGATCAGAAGCAGAGCAGCCGACACTACTGGAGCTCTGGTGTGGGATCTTGGCATCGCAGATGGTGGCTTAACCTGACACATTGCAATGGTGGTCCCACCGTTCTTGAACTTTTGGTTAGAACTGCCGTTGAATCTCTAGGAATCGGATGTATATGAGCCTAGCTTCCTGCTATTTTCCTCTCTCTACAAATCCACGGCACAACTTAGACGCTTCACATTCCATACAAGGCTCTCTCAGTGTGACCCACGGCACTCACCTCCTAGTCTTCGTTCTACCAAGTACTTTGTGCACGTTTTGCTCATGCATATCTTCTTCATGGAAAGTCCACTGAAGCCCCAACCTGCTCCCGCCTCTACACTCACACACTCACTTCTGGGGAATTTCATTTGAAAGGCAGAGTTATAGAGAGAGAAGGAGAGACAGAGAGAGACAGAGACAGAAAGAGAAAAGAGGTCTTCCATCCACTGGTTCACTCCCCAAATGGCTGCAATGGCTGGGGCTGAGCCAGACAAAAGCCAGGAGCCTGGAGCTTCTTCCAGGTCTCCCACATGGGTTCAAGGGCCTATGGACTTGCGCCATCTTCTGCTTTCCCAAGCACATTTGCAGGGAGCTGGATTGGAACTGGAGCAGCCAGGTCTTGAACTAGCGCCCATATGGGATGCCATTGTCACAGGCAGAGGCTTAACCTGCCATGCCACAAAGCCAGGCCTTCTACTCATTTTAAAGACCTTGATAAGTATCTTTTGCCTAAAAATAAAAACCAAAAAACTTCTCATCAGCTACTCCATCTTGTACGCTCCATTGTCTAAGTTGTGGGACTAATTCCTTACCCCGTTGCTTGATAATACTGTGTCTTACTAGCTGCACAATCTTTGCAATAAACAGAATAGTTATGAAAGTGGGCCAGACTAGTCATAGAAAACATGCAAGAAAGTAATGAGTGAAACCAGTCCTTTGATCTCCCAAAGCAGCAGAACATAGCGAAACAGACCTGAATTCAGCCAGAGGCTCCTGAGCCAATTCCTAACCAATGTCCTCTTCTCTGGACTCTGTACTTAGCCTGGTCTCGATGAATGGGAAAAAATAGACCTGAAATAATCAATCGTGGGGCAAAGAGCGAGCAAATGAGGAACTAAGTCTGTGCTGGGAGGAGAAGGAAAAAACACCCAGACAGTTCCTGCTCTGAGGACAACTCAGAATGATCCCAACTGCAGTCTAGCTCCAACTCAGCGAAGGAGAATTAATCTCCCGAATGAGTCTTTTTTTTTTTTTTTTTTTGACAGGCAGAGTGGACAGTGAGAGAGACAGAGAGAAAGGTCTTCCTTTGCCTTGGTTCCCCTCCAATGGCCGCTGCGGCCGGCGCACTGCGCTGATCCGATGGCAGGAGCCAGGTGCTTTTCCTGGTCTCCCATGGGGTGCAGGGCCCAAGCACTTGGGCCATCCTCCACTGCACTCCCGGGCCACAGCAGAGAGCTGGCCTGGAAGAGGGGCAACCGGGACAGAATCCGGGGCCCTGACTGGGACTAGAACCCGGTGTGCCGGCGCTGCAGGGGGAGGACTAGCCTAGTGAGCCGCGGCGAGAATGAGTCTTAACTGAAGTCCTGAAAGGCAGAGTGTGTTGTGGTGTAGCGGGTTAAGGCACCACCTGGGCCTTTCCCATCCTATTATCAAAGTGCCTGGGGTAGAATCCTGGCTCTTCTGCTTCTGATCCAGCTTCCTGCTAATGTGCCTGGGAGACAGCAGAGGGTGGCAGCTCTTGCCACCCATGCAGGAGTTCCATCTGGCCCAGCCCTGACTGCTGTGCAAGCATCTGGGGGAGTGAAACTACAGTTGGAATCTCAATCTCTCTGTTTCTCCCTCTCTTTGTCACTCTGCTTTTCAAATCAGTCAGTCTTTAAAATAGTTTGTGGCAATGGAATTAAGATATGTTTATCTTAAAAATAACTCACAAATATAAAACTCTGAGTTAAAGAGATAATTAACAGGCTGGCGCCTCAGCTCACTAGGCTAATCCTCCGCCTGCGGTGCTGGCACCCCAGGTTCTAGTCCCGGTCGGGGCGCCGGATTCTGCCCTGGTTGCTCCTCTTCCAGGCCAGCTCTCTGCTGTGGCCAGGGAGTGCAGTGGAGGATGGCCCAGGTCCTTGGGCCCTGCACCCCATGGGAGACCAGGATAAGCACCTGGCTCCTGGTTTCGGATTGGCACAGCATGCTGGCCATAGCGGCCATTTGGGTGGTGAACCAATGGAAAAGGAAGACCTTTCTCTCTCTCTCTCTCTCTCTCTCTCTCTCTCACTAACTCTGCCTGTCAAAAAAAAAAAAAAGATAATTAACAGTTTTTAAGCAAATAGTAGCTCTTGCGGCTGTCATTGTGGCATAGCAAGTTAAGCTGCTACCTACAATGTTGGCATCCCATACTGGTGCTGGTTTGAGTCCCTGCTATTCCACTTCCCATCCGGCTCCTTGCTAATGTGAATGGGAAAGGGGCAGAAGATGGCTAAAGTGGGGTTCCAGGCTCCTGGCTTCAGCCTGGCCCAGCCCTGGCCTTTGTGGCTCTTTGGGGACTGAGCCAGTGGATGAAAGATCTCTCTCTCTCTCTCTCTCTCTCTAACTCTGCTTTTCATGTAAATAAAACAAATCATTGAAATCTTCTGTTTTATCCAGCCCAATAATGTTAGAATTATAAAATCATTTAAAAGAGCTGCTCTTGGAAAGTTTTTTAGATCTTTGTTAGTATTTTCCCTATGTGACAAATCCATCACCTGTAAACTGCTACGAGACCAGATTTCAGTGGGACCATCTCATGCTTACTAGTTGCTCTCCTAATGTAGATTGGCTTTGACATCTTTTATTTATTACATCACTCAATTGTAAATTCTTTAAAAGCAGGAACTCTGTGATGTCGGTCTTAAACTAATGTGTGTTACATTTGAATTTGAGAATCTCATTGCATGACTTCAGCATATTCTGGGTATCTGGTATAGAACATCTACACTATTCCATAGTAATGCACTCTAATAATAGTACAGCCGTGACTGATTAGCACCTACATCCTGTACTTGCTTTATTTTGTTTTATCCTCACCACATCCCTATGGGAAAATAGATTTTTTCAGTTGGAAAGAAGCAGAAGTTATGGGACTTGAAGCAGTTCACTGAGGTTCAGAGACCAATTTTTTCTAACAAAAATAGCCTTGGCTTTTTCTTGTAAACTATGCTTTGATGTACTTAAGTAAAACTTATATATTATATATATATAAAAACTCAAGTAGTTGTACTACATGTATTTAAGAATTCCATTTATGAGGAAAGTCTAGGTGTATAAGTGGATTTCAAAATCCTTATTAAAATATCACTTAATTTTGTTTGTTATCAAACAGAAGTGACACATTGGGGTTATTGTCTCAGATATGTGTTAAATTTACAAATATCACACAGTATTTATAATTAAGTAGAGAGAAATATTTGCTTCAGATAATTTACTGAGTATTAGAATTTCTTTTTTTTTTTGAATATTTATTTATTTATTTGAAAGTCAGAGTTAGAGAAGGAGGGGCAGAGAGAGAGAGAGAGAGAGAGAGAGGTCTTCCATCTGCTGGTTCACTTCCCAACTGGCAGCAACAGCAGGAGCAGTGCTGACCTGAAGCCAGAAGCCAGAAGCCAGGAGCTTCTTCTGGATCTTCCATATGCAAGCAGGGACCCAAGGATCTGGGCCATAGCAGAGAGCTGGATTGGAAGTGGAGCAGCCGGGACTGGAACCAGTGCCCATATGGGATGCCAGCATTGCAGGCAGTGGCTTGCACTACACTACAGTGCTGGCCCCATAGGATTTCATACATATTTAATAGTAACGAGTGCTAGGGCCTCAGAATCAGCCCTTAAGGCATTCAGATCCAGCTAAAAAGCCCATGAGAGTTTCTCAGGCATGGAAAGCCAAGACACTGTGGTAAAACAAACAAACAAACAAACAAACAAACAAAACTAAATTAAAGATCTCTGTGAGTGATATCCCAGCAGAAAGAATGGGCCATCAAAGAAGGCAGTACCTTTCTCTGAAGGGAGGAGAAAACTTCCACTTTGATTATGGCCTTGTCTAAATAAGGTCGCAGTTTGTGAACTCAAGAGGCTTCCATAGCTTTGGCAGCTCATGGCAAGAGCCTCGGGTGATCACTGATGTCATAAATAAGAGTGTCAGTTGTTAAATCAACAACGGGAGTCACTGTGCACTTGCTCCCCATGTAGGATCTCTGTCCTTAATGTGTTGTACTATGTGAATTAAGGTAAAACTAGTCTTCAAACAGTACTTTCTACTTTGTGTGTCTGTGTGGGTGCAAGCTGTTGAAATCTTTACTTAGTATATACTAAGTAGATCTTCTGTATGCAAATGAATCTTGATGAAGAATGGGATGGGAGAGGGAGTGGGAGATGGGATGGTTGTGGGTGGGAAGGAGGTTATGGGGGGAAAAAGCCGCTATAATCCAAAAGTTGTACTTTGGAAATTCATATTTATTAAAGTTTTTAAAAAAATAACAAGTGCTATAAGATGCTAATACCCAGATATAAACATGCAAATAAGTACACTTAGGTACATACTTTATTCTCTGAAAAGTATAAATTAACGTGCAAGCTGGGGCCGCGGCTCACTAGGCTAATCCTCCGCCTGCGGCGCTGGCACCCCAGGTTCTAGTCCTGGTTGGGATGCCGGATTCTGTCCTGGTTGCTCCTCTTCCAGTCCAGCTCTCTGCTGTGGCCCAGGAGTGCAGTGGAGGATGGCCCAGGTCCTTGGGCCCTGCACCTGCATGGGAGACCAGGAGGAAGCACCTGGCTCCTGGCTTCGGATCAGCACAGCACGCTGGCCATAGTGGCCATTTGGGGGGGTAAACCAACGGAAAAGGAAGACCTTTCTCTCTGTCTCTTTCTCACTGTCTAACTCTGCCTGTCAAAAAAAAAAACAAAAAAAAAACAAAAAAACAAAACAACAACAACAACAACAAAAAACCAAAGAGAACCAAAATTAACATGCAATAAAATCGCAGTTTGGTGTTTCCTTCTAGCCTTGAGGTCTCTAATGCTTTGTCGTTTTCCTTCCTTCGTGCAGGAGATACCAAGCTTCTGTGGTGCTGAGCGCGGACGGAGGGCAGCAAGGACACTGCTCGCTCGGTTGGTGCTTTGTGGGAAGGCCCTTCCATCCTGGTTCGCCTGGACAACACCCACATCTGCCCTGCTACACTTGTGAGTCGGAGGTCTGTCTGTGAAGCCCCGCGCTCTGGTCTCATCTTGTGTGTCATTACCCACTGTCATTTCTGCTTGAATTCTTCTAAGGGGTCTCCACTCACCGTAAGATACTTCTCCTGGGGGCAGCATAGTGGCAGGGCAGGTTAAAGCACCGCATGCGATGCAGGCATCCCACATCCTGGTGTTGTATGAATCCCGAATCCCAGCGGCTTTGCGTCTGGCCCAGCCTCCTGCTAATGTGCATGGCCCAAATGCTCACGCATGGCCCAAATGCTTGGGCCCCTGTGATGGAGTTTAGGGTGCCTGGCTCTGGCCTGGCTGTTGAGGCTACTTAAGGAGTGAATAAGCAGATGAAAGATGTTTCTCTCTGTCTCTTTCTCTGCCTTTTCAAAAAATAAATAACTCTTCATTAGAAAGATACTGCTTCTGGGAGCCCCTCCAGGAGGATGCACACAGTCACGCTAGCTCTGGGTGACACAGATGCTATTTTATCACCCAGTGAAGTGGTGACCTCCTTAGTCTGTGACAGCAGACTCTGTGACGTTTGCACAAGGACAGAATCGTCTGTTGATGAGTTTCTTGGAAGGTATCCCTGCTGCTAAGGGTTATGTGACTAAGTGAGGGTACTGGGAAAAGTTAATGGAAAATTGAATGAAAAAGGTAAGTTTATTTTGGTGCAAAAACAGCGGAAATCCATGCATGAGGGATGTTTAAAAAGTTTATGAAAAATGTACTTTATGAAAAATGTTAGCGTTGGGGCCGGTGCTGTGGCATGGCGGGTTAATGCCCTGGCTTGAAATGCTGGCATCCCATGTGGGCACCGGTTCGAGTCCCGGCTGCTCCACTTCTGATCCAGCTCTCTGCTGTGGCCTGGGAAGGCAGTGGAAGATGGCCCAAGTCCCGCGTGGGAGACCAGGAGGAAGCTCCTGGCTCCTGGCTTCGGATCGGCACAGCTCCAGCCATTGCTGCCAATTGGGGAGTGAACCAGTGGATGGAAGACCTCTCTGCCTCTCCTCTCTCTGTGTGGCTCTGATTTTCAAATAACTAATTAAATCTTTAAAAAAAAAAAAAAAAAAAAAGAAGGCTGGCGCATGGCTCAATAGGCTAATCCTCCGCCTGTGGCGCTGGCACACCGGGTTCTAGTCCCAGTTGGGCCGCTGGATTCTGTTCCGGTTGCTCCTCTTCCAGGCCAGCTCTCTGCTGTGGCCCGGGAGTGCAGTGGAGGATGGCCCAAGTGCTTGGGCCCTGCACCCACATGGGAGACCAGGAGAAGCACCTGGCTCCTGGCTATGGATCAGTGCAGTGCGCTGGCCGCGGCGGCCATTGGAGGGTGAACCAACGGTAAAGGAAAACCTTTCTCTCTGTCTCTCTCACTGTCTACTCTGCCTGTCCAAAAAAAAAAAAAAAAAAAAAATGTTGGCATGGATTTCAATTATGCAGGGCACCAAAATAAACAACATTTAAATCCACTTTGCATGAACTTTGTGAAGTATTCTGACATTTGAATTTTTTGGTGCTACTGCTGTACTTTGTGAAAGTTTCTGTAATAATATCTAATACTTTCCTCTGGAAATGCTGAGCATACAGACCAGTCTCCCCACTCTTCACTTAGCTGAACTAATAATAATAATAATAATAATAACAGTGGCAGCTATGGTTAAGAGAATTCCTTGCTGACCTCATTGACTACAGTGGGCAAATAATGCCAGCAGATTGGAAGTCATTGACCAGAAAACACCTATTTGCCATTCCTGCAAATAGGAATTTTTAATAGTTATTTTATAAGCATTTTAGTTTTTCATGACATGAGTAGATAAATTAGTGAATCCATAGATGAATCAGGGGCTGGTGTTGTGGCACAGAGGGTTAAGCAGCACCTATGATGTGGCATCCCATACCTGAATGTGAGTTTGAGTCCTAGTTGCTCCACTTCCGATAGAACTCCCTGCTAATGAGCATGGGAAAGCGGCACAAGATGGTTCAAGTACTTGAGCCCCTGCAACCATGTGGGAGGCCTGGATGGAGTTCCAGGCTCCTGGCTTGGGCCTGGTCCAGCTCTGGCTATTGTGGTCATTTGGGGAGAGCACCAGTAGATGGAAGATCTCTGTCTCTGCCTCTCCCTCTCTCTGTCACTCTGCTTGGAATAAGTTTATGAAAGTTGTATACATTGATAAACAAGTCACACTGCTTTTTTAGGTTTTCTGGTGACAAAACAGAGTCACTTTGGTGGGGTCAAAGTCTGTGACCTCCGCTTCTGCATAGGAATGTTCACATTTGATGACAGCCAACTGATCAAGCCAGCCCGTTCCTAGGCAGTGCATCAAATTAACCCAACCAAGTTTAGTGCCAAAAAGTTTCTCGCCTTTGAGTCAAGGGAAAAGACACACAATAACTACTTATGACAAGTATGCAATATTAATTGTGCAGCTAATTAATCTTTAATATCAGGTTGGTTTAATTAGTAGCCCAAGAGCGGCAGCTGCCTCAGACAACTAGAGCTGGTGTGCTATGTAGGTGTGTAAGTTTAGGCTGCCATAGGCTTTATAGCTTCACACGTGGCTCAAGATGTATGGTCCACACATGATCCTTAAAAAGTCCTCTCCAGCCAAATTATGATTAGTAAGTAGTTCGAATCTTAATTACATGACATATTTCTTCTTTATAAAGGGAGATGTTATCTAACAGGGTTCCGACTGCCAGAGGCTAATAGCATCAGGGCCTCAATGGAATTTTGTTTTTCTATGCACTACAAGCGTATAAAAAATGATGCCGCTAAAAGAGAAGAAAATAATTAATCACTAATCAGTGAATTGCTTTGGTCTTCATATCCAGCGAACAATCTTGGTTCTGTCCTGGAAAGTCCTGAGTTCATTTTATTTATTTGTCTAAATGTTTTTAGATGATAGAGTTGGTAACTCCTCTGTCTCTATTATTTCCTGTTTCCTATGTTATGGAGCCTCTATATCATTCTGTAAAGTCAGGTGGAAGGGAAAAAAGAAAGCATTGTTAAACTGATTGCAACAAAACAAAACAAAGCTAGAGGGGAAAATAACTCCCATTCTATACCTTTGAAACAGAAATCAGCTAATAGAGTTCAAACATAACTTTTTGCAGCATTTTTGTCATTATGCTCTTAGAATATATGATGTGTTTTTATTTTCATAATTAACGGGAAGTACATGTTATACATTAAATGTGACACAAGAGATATGAATTATGCAGTCAACTCGGTATGTGCTGATGAGCTCAAAGCCCAAGGCACGTTCAGTCGGCTCGCTGTGAAGATCTGTAATGAGTTTCAAGTACATCATTTCCTGACGGAGGATAAGAAAACATCCATCAATGCAAATTTTTGCACATTTTTCAGCTTTTATGAATACGTTATAACTTCTAAAGAGAATGGATTTCCAAAGTGCAACTTGAGCAAATTCTACTAGCAATTTTATCTTTGACTGTTTAGAGTCCCTGGCACCCTCACACATATGCATGTATACACACAGGCGGATATATTTAAGCTTATTACAGAGGGCTGTCAATCAAGACAATTAGCATAACACAGTTTTGATCCTGTACAACTTAATGAAAATGCTAGCTAATATCTGAACCTGGGATATTAGTTGTATGTTGGAAAATAAGCAAATGGCACCATGGAATAGGAAGCAAGCTAATACTTACATACTCTTTAAGCTCAACATTAAGATTTTTCATATATGTATGCTAAATAAACATGCATATTTTATTCATGTAGTTCCTTTAGAAGAGTTTATACTAAATACCTCAAAGTTTAGGTTGGATTGAGTTTTTATTCTCTACTAGGATAGTGTTTAAACATATACTAATGAGGAATGAAGGAAAATACTTAGGGAGTAAAATTGTGTTGAATATTAAATAAACATTAAAAATCATAGCTCTTGGAGGTCCTTAGAGATACTTTATAGAATAACGTATGGTTATTGTATAAGAAAGTCCAATAGGCAACAGCCTCCTAATTGGTTCCCTAAACACATTCCCCCTACCCCCCTCAGTCCATTTTCCACAAAGAAGAGTTATCCTCCTGAAAAGCTGATCCGATCACATGGCTTCCCGTTGAGAGCCCTCTGCTGGCTCTCTGATCTCCCCAGCTTGGCCCCAGCCTGCTCCTCCAGCCTCATTTCCTGCCAAACTCCTCCACACACCTTAACCCCTGGGCCCTGGGAGGAGGGGTGTGGGGCCTGGAGCAGAGGGCCGGCCCCAGGGTGCAGGGTGGGGGATTTCATGGCCATTTCCTCCTCAGGGCTTCCCCCTTGAGATGCCCGCCCCTCTTTTATTTCACAGATGACCTGCACTTTGGCGATCCAGTGTTTACTTCTACTTTTTGTTTTTGCCCATTCTCTGTCCTCTAGCCCAGATATCACAAAGTGACAGGCAAACATTCTCACGGTGGTCAACGGTGACAGGAGTGCTCATGGATCGGAGGAATAACTCCTACTCTTCTGCAGACCAGGATAGCTATGGTCCGTGACATTTAACTGCAGATTTTAAAATAGCTAGTAGACAGAATTTTGAATGTTCTCAAGACAAAGAAACAGTTAAATGTCTCGGGTGATGAGACATATGTTCATAGGGCTATACCTGATTTGATCAGGTCTTGAAATTGTCTTGAAATTATCACACACTTTTTTTCCTGAGTACAAGGGGACTTCGAAAGCTTTTGGAAAAGGAAATCAAAAGAGAATTTGGGTGCAAAAAAAAAATTGAAATCTATTTGGCACTTTCTATGAACTTTTTGAAGATATTTGAATTAATTGATGTGTTAATTAAAAATTGTTTAAAAAGTCTCACAACGTAGTGCAGGCTGTGAAGAGAAAATATTCCTCTGCTTCCCTTCCTGGCTATCAGTTACCCACGGGCATGGAAAGTCAGAGGTTCCAATGACTGCTGCTCACCGAGGAAGGACGCAGAGCCACCAGGAAAGCGGCCCGCAGTCCCCCTGGGTCCCTTGTAACAGAATCGTCTAAGGCTCCAAGCACCCATCTCCAGCTCCTCTCTCTGAGGTCGGCGTGTAACAGCTCAATAGATGGTTGTAACAAACTGAATTGAACTGATTGATAGCTCTTAGGAACTGGGAGGTTGAAGGAAGTGGTATCATGTTAATGATACTATAACAAATTGATTTTGAATACTCTTTCTTTTCCTACCAATATGTAAACACTGTTCATGGTAAGTAATTTTATTTTTGGTGTAAGTGAAAAAAAGAATGCAGAAGGGGTACTTGTTTATTTACTAGAGCTGCGGGCTCCTGCAGATTCAAATGTGTGAAGTTGAATTTTGTTTTTTCTCTCTGATGCCCCCATGCAGCTCTACAAGCTGTTTTTATGACTGTAAGTGGATGCATGGAGTGACAGCCTGCAAAGCACACTGACGTAAGTGGTGTGGTGAGGATATGAACCCCATGTTTAACTGATCCAAAAGAAATGACCTTATTGTGCCAAACAGTCCACTGATACAGACCAAAGGCTTCAAAAAGATTTCCCTCAAGCTCAGGAAGTCATTGATCTGAGGCCCCTTACCAAAAATGCATTTTTCTCAATTCCCTGCAGTTTAACATGAGGGACCATTATGTCAGCTGTGAGGTGGTCAACGGGGAAATAGATGATTTCCTATGTAACCTGAGCCTATCCCTTTCAAGATCTTTGTCGATTGTCCTGCAGATTCAAAAATGAAAAGAACATTCTTGATATCTTCAAGGATTTTACAAATGCAACAGGGAGAAATATTACAGAAGTGTATTCAAATATTAAACGATACAGGGACAGGCTGTGGCACAAATCAAAATTCTGTGCAACCGGCATTGTTTATGTAAGGAATCGTCACTTCAGAAACTATTAAGCCAAAACTGTGGCCGAGCATAAAAGAGTTTGTACATCAAGCACTGAGTGGAAAGCTGTGTTATGCTAACAAGCTGAGGAGCTTGTCAACAGCTCCTCGGTTAAGTGTGCCTCTTCTTTGATCATCTAAAAAGGTTTCCAACACTGTAGGTGGTCCTAATTAACAGGGAACTGTGATCTTCCTCTACTAGTAGATTTCACACGTCAGGCAATGGACCACATTCTATAATGCTTACTAATGTTATCCTATTCAAATCCCAATAGCTCCCCAGATACACAACTGGTTATGAACGTGTGTCCTCTTTGAATAGCATCTTTCAAGCGAAAGCCTGATGTTCCTTACCTAGATACCTTAGGGTTCCTGCAGCCAATTATATTTTCTCATGGACCAAGAAGCCCCACACTCAGAATAAGCTCTGAATAATGCCTATCTGAATTCCACCCTTGATCGAATTTACATGACCATCCCAGGGTAGAGGAAAGGAAAGAGAGAGAGAGAAAGACACTGAGTGTGTGTGTGTGTGTGTGTGGTGTGTAGATGGTGTGGTTGCATCTGGATTTAAGTCCCTCTATTAGGACTGCCAGAAGGAAATACACTGGTTGCTTTACATACACAAATCACTCTTAATAGTTATGTCAACCCCGCAAGATAGCTTGATATTCATTTTAGAGATTAAGAGACCAGAACTCCTCCTGTGGAAAGATGGCAGACAAAATATATGCCTCTAATTTTATTTCTTTTGAATCATCAGTGAAAACATAGTAAAGTGACTTTTAAAAGTACAACCAGGAAAACAGAGACAATGGGAGTAGGACCAGCCTATGGAGCTGGGAATGCAGATTGATAAGCGTCAGGTCCTACTCAATGCCTGGGAAGTTTAGACCCAACCAGGTATGGATCTTCCGAGGGCTCAGAAATGTTCATATCACCTTCTTCTGGAAGAGGAAAACCAAAAGGGTGCAGGGAGTGAAAGCAGAAGAATTTACTGAAACTGTTGGCGAAGTGGTTGGCTCCTCAGATGAACTTTCCCACTGTGCTGCTGGGTGACCGTCTGTTTTCAGCTTCCCAAAATACTGGGAGTGCTGTGCTCTGAAAACAGTGAGCCGGTGCTTGTGTACTGGACGACCTGGATCTGAGGGAGCGGAGCCTCCACCATCACAGGGAGCCCAAGCACTCTGGATTCTCTGCCTTCAGCTCATCCCAGCTTGCTCGCGCTGCCAGAGCTCGGGCAGCACGGTAATGTCTCCACAGAAGGAGTCCTGTCTGGGGACCCAGAGCAGCCCCAACGCAGAGACCAAAGATTCTATCTCTGCAGATGCCCCCAGATGGGCTGGAAAATCTAAAGCTCAGACAAAACACGTGGTGCCAATGGACAGGGCTGGTCGTTCTCCACCCTTTCTTTTCAGCCTCATTTTACCTTCAAAATTTAGGTTAGGTTTCCTGTTATTTTCTTACTGACTTGTTAACTTCATTCAAATTTTCCAGAGATGAACCTTTTTTAGTAGATTGTGCTTTAAATATCTTCCCTAATGTCATGGTATATTTTTACTTTCTAACGGTTTTTGTAAATGAGCAGATGTTTATTTACTTGGTATCATTTATCAAATTTCCTTTAATGCTGGTATTTTTGTATTCTAGTTGAGAAAAAAATCATTCACTACTCTAAAATCTTGACAATATTCTACATTTTAAGAACTTTATTGTTTCACATGTCAAATTTTTATCTATAGTCCACTTGTAATTTCTTTTTAAAGAATATATGATAAGGCTTCCTGGTCTGACTGAAAAGCCCGTAAGAGCATTTCAGGCAGGGAAAGCCAAGACACTGTGGCAAAAAATGTTCTACATGAAGGATCTCTGTGAGTGAGACCCCAGCAGAAAGAAGTGGTCATCAAAGAAGGAGGTACTTTTCTCTAAAGGGAGGAGAGAACTTCTACTTTTCTTCTGGCCTTGTCTAAATACTGACAGAGTTTGTGGACTCAAAAGATTTCCATAGGCTAGGCAGCTCATGTCAAGAGCCTTGGGTGGTCACTGACATCATACATAGAGTGTTAATTGTTAAATTAACAACAGGAGTCAATGCACACTAACTCCCGGTGCAGAACCTCTGTTCTCAATGAGTTGTACTATGAGAGTTAATTGTAAAGCTAGTTCTCAAACAGTTTGTGTGCGTGTGTGTGTGTGAGCAAATTGTTGAAACCTTTACTTAGTATAGAGTTGGTCTTCTGTGTACGAAGTTAATTGAAAATGAATCTTATTGGAGAATGGGACTGGTAAGGGGAGAGGGAGGAAGAGAAGGGGTGGGAGTGTGGGTGGAAGGCAGGAATGGTGGGAAGAATCACTATATTCCTAAAGTGTACTTATGAGATTTGTATTCCTTAAAAATAAATTAAAAAATAAAATATTTAAGAATTTAAATCCTAAAAGAGAGAATATATGATTAGCTGTTAAGTTGGCTCTCAAATTTTAACTTTTTTCTATATAGGTAATTGATTCAACACCATTGGTTGGAGACATAGTTGTTCCATACTGCTTTGTGATGCAAATTTAATAAAAAGTGAAATTACCTGTTGGCCTTTTTTTTGGTTTGTCTTATTTGTTCTATTTTTTGTGTATCCTCACCCCAATACCACATCATCTTCATACTAGTTATAAATCTTTAACAATAATTTATTTTTTAAATTTTTTAAATTTTTTTTAATTTTTTTTGACAGGCAGAGTGGACAGTGAGAGAGAGAGAGACAGAGAGAAAGGTCTTCCTTTGCTGTTGGTTCACCCTCCAATGGCCGCCGCGGCTGGCGCGCAGCTGCCAGCGCATAGTGCTGATCTGAAGCCAGGAGCCAGGTGCTTCTCCTGGTCTCCCATGGGGTGCAGGGCCCAAGCACTTGGGCCATCCTCCACCTCACTCCCTGGCCACAGCAGAGAGCTGGCCTGGAAGAGGGGCAACCGGGACAGAATCCGGCGCCCCGACCGGGACTAGAACCCGGTGTGCTGGCACTGCAGGCAGAGGATTAGCCTATTGAGCCATGGCGCTAATTAGCATATGTATTACCTTATATACTTATTTTTGTGGTGGTGAGAGCAGTTAAAATCTGTTGTCTTAGGAATGAACACCGTCCTTTGCCAATAACTGTGGTCGGCACGTTGTACTACTGTGCCAGTGCCAACACCTGTGATGGAACAACAGTTCCTCTGCCTCGTGTCGCAGTGCTGCAGCCTGGATCAAGTCGGGGCGCCCGTGTCACTGCTCTTCCTCTTCTGCTCTCCCTGCTCCTGAGAACCAAATGTTGGCCCCAGGAAGGACAGAGCCGCCTGTCGCCTGGTCACGTGCTTGCTGGCTGGCCCAGCCGCACAGCGTGCTTGCTGCATCCCTGGACTGTGCTAACTCCTTGATTTCCCAGGACTGTCTGATAGCCTTGCCCATGGAATTTCCCAGGAGAGTTCTTGCAAACTCCCGGGGGGCAGGGGGAGGGGAGGGGGGCTATGAAGACAGCCTGTGGCCGACAGCTTTCCAGCTTGTGCTCTCCCGGGAATCTTTAAGAGTGTTGCACTCAATGGTGCCTTTTCCTTGTGTTGCAAGTCTTCTCTTTGGTCTGTGGTGTTTTATTAATCATCTTTCACTTTAATTAATATGTAAGTGAGTGCTTGTAATAATAAAAATATTCCAATAGTAGTTAGTAGGAAGTCCCTGGTCCTTTTGGCTTCCCTTGTATGTAGCCTTCCAGTGTTTGAGGGACACCCTAAGGCCTCAAGATGTGACCCAGGTAACAGCTGAGAGTTGGGGAAACCAAATGGCCCTCGGAGGGAGACTGCTGTCCTGGCTATGCTTTAGAAGTGACTTAATGTCTTTGTTTCTGTTAATAAAATAATGTTGGATCTCTAATAATAACTGTTAAGGGTATAGGAAACTTTCCTTGAATTATTTTTATTATATAATTATTTCCTTGAGTTGTCTGTTTTCTAATGGTGATACCAATGATGTATAATTAAACTCTTCTGTTTTTCTTATCTATTACTTTTGTCTATTCTTTTAAAACTGCTCCATTTTATTTTTCTACTTGTCTACTTGTTTTTTAAAAAGATTTATTTATTTATTTGAAAAGCAGAGTTACAGAGAGGCAGAGGCAGAGAGAGCAGAGGCTGGTTCACTCCTCAGGTGGCTGCAATGGCCAAAGCTGCATGGATCCAAAGCCAGGAGACAGGATCCAGGAGCTTCTACTAGGTCTCCCATGTGAGTGCAGGGGCCCGAGGACTTGGGCCATCTTCCACTGCTTTCCCAGGCCATAGCAGAGAGTTGGATCAGAAGTAGAGCAACTGGGACTCGAACTGGTGCCCACCAGTGGCAGCTTTACCCACTATGCCACAGCGCTGGCCCCTACTTGTCTACTTCTAATTGTCTATTAAATTTATTTTTCCCACTTACAAAAGTTTCTGTCCTGCGCGTGCTCCTGCCAGTCCCTGTAGTGCATCCTCCCTGTCTTGTTGCTGTTGTGGCTGTCACTCACGAGGCGGCTTTTCCTTTCCACTCTCTCCCAAACTCCAATGGCTCATCTTCATCTTCCCTCTGTGTCTTCTCAGAGCCCTGCCTCAGTTCTTGCTTTAAATCCATTTTTGGTTTGTTTTTAGTGTGTAGAAATACGTTGGGTCGTAGATTGAGCTGTGACATGGCAAGATCTTTCTGGTGAATTTTCTTTTCATATCATTTGTTTCTCAGTTCCTTTTCTCCCCATCCCCACTCCACACCCTCTCTATGTGATCTGTGTACAGATCCCATGCTTACTCCATAATTATTACCATCATCATCATTATTCATCTATAAATGGGATCAGTTCTTTCTAGACCAACACTTTCCAGGTTTGTGGGGGAACAGACTCCGTGTCCTAGGCTAAGAATTCTCCCTGGCTCTTTGGAACTTTCCTCGTGGTGCAGGTTTATGTGGTTGAGTGAGTTCTTTGGCTCTTACTCTCCTAAGGGAGATCTGCAATTATGTGGTTGCGTCTCTCCAAGGTCCTCTCCTCCGCTGCCAGATGTCTGTCACAAGAAACCAAGCTGTGTGCTCCTTGTTGAGTTCCAGACTCTGTGCTTCGCCATGTTGTCGATGGGATCCTATAATGTTCTCTCATCAAAGAAAGGATTGGTTGCAGTTACTGTTCAGTTTGGATCAATGACTTTGAGAAGGGGATTCTGGGAGCTTTCTTGGAAATCTACGACCACTAATGTCTTCTCCTGGCATCTCCCCCCAGGACTTGTAAGATCCTCCTTGACGTTCCTCCCCTGCTGTGTTTTGGGGTGACAGCCCCCAGTAGCTTCACCAGTGATGCAATTTACATCTCCTGTTTTGGTTTTGTTTTGAGGTGACTACTGAGGGAAGAAGGCAGTAGAAATGTCTTTTTCCCACTCTGCTGAAGTCAGACACGGACAGTTTATAGAAGTCCTGTTGTTGCCTCTGCTTCTCACAGATACTTTTGTCTCCTCTGTTATCTGGTATTGTCCAGTACTGCCTGTGGAATGACCTATTGTCACTCGTTAGATGTGCTGTCCAAAATAGACAGCCACTAGTCCCCTGTGGCCAGTGAACACTTGAGGTGTGGCTGAGCAGCTGAATTTTAAATTTTATTTATTAATTTATTTAAAATCAAACTTAATTAGCTCAACTCCAATGCTGTAGTTCTCCCTAAAGATATATGCATTTAGAAGGTATATATTATTCTTGTTTGTCTCCCTACTTTTCACATCCCTTATCTGAGGCTAAGAACACAGCCCAACTGTTTGGAGGTATAAGGGAAAATACTGGGAAAAAATAGCACAAGCTAACATCTCAGGGATCTTGCTCCCCCATTCCTTGGAGTTCAGTTTTCTTCCCGAGATGGAGCTGGAGGCCAAGCCTTGGTTGGGAGTGCCCAGTACCCTCCAGCCTCAGCTGTTCCATTTGGTACCTACAGTAAATGCTAGCACAGGAATCTTTGGCATTTCTTATGAGTCATGAAAAATGCAACCCATAGCTGAGTTGCTAAGTCCACAGGGGCACGGTAACAAGAGGGAAAGAGGATAGGAAGTCGAGAGTACCCTCACTCCCAGGGAGTGCGTGAGCCATGGAGCCAGGCACTGCCAACCCCTCTGCCCCTGCTGTCTTCTCCCAACACTGCCCTTTGTTCTTTGTGGCCAGGCCTCCCCTGAGAGTCCATGACTGTGCCAAGTCCCTGCCCACTCCACGACTCTTGCCTGTCTTGTTCCTGCTCCCGGGAATCCCCACCTCCCCTCTGCCCTTATTTACCTGGAGTGCCAACGATTCTTCCAACCCCGGATTTCACTTCCTCAGGGGAGCCTTCTGTGACTGCTCAGTCGGTTGTACCTTGGGAAGTCAAGGTTGGGTGGGTCGCAACGGTGAAGGGTCGGAGAACAGCTGGGAACACGTCTTCCTCTCCTCTAGGAGCTCACGACCCAGCTGGACTGTGGGGTTGCCATCCTCCATCCCTGCCTGAGGTGTGTGCTTGCCTGGTGCTTATCACTCTGTGGTGCGTGAATGATGAATTACAGTTTGAGTAGTCATCTCGAAGTGTAGGAAACAAATTTCCAATTTCCATCCTTTGCTGTAATCATGTTATGCAGTCCCTCCTCCCGTGAAACATTTTAGGTTGCTTGACTCTGGCTAATAGACACTTTAGTCTTTATTTGAAAAATGTAGCAATATTTTCATTCATAGGACTCACAGAGATGGGATACCTCTGTTAGACTTAAATGTTTTCTAGAAATGCATGGTGGAATACCAAAGGGTCACGGCACAACTTATCAAGGAGGAAAAGAGGTGCTTGTACCTAATGAATGAGGTTATTTCCCTGTCTGGTGGCCTACAAAGTAGATTCATTGTTCTCTACCAATTTAATGGTTTGCTCTTCATGGAGGTAGGGCTGATCCCTGGATGAACAGAGAACAGGGCAGGGAAGAAAGGGAAACATGAGAGAGCTTATTATTGGCTTAGGATAGAGTGAAGGAAGTCCCCGAGGCTCATTTTCTCGTATGAGAGAGTTTGTCAAAGCGATTTCACCCTTTCAAAAACTGCACTGATCCTGCTGCGTCAGGTGAACGCTAGGTTAATATCCAAGCCGTTTGTTCTGCTGTCTGCAACACTCACAGAATTTATTCATTGACAAAGGCGACGCTGACCAAATGTCATGACTTCTTTGAGTTCCCCAATGTATTTGGAGTGAGTTGTGCATTAGCAAATGATGTGTGAATGACCAAACGTTACTACCTAATTGGAGTTAATGCAGGCTGGATCTGGGAACACAGGTCAGTCAGAAGGGGTTTGCTGTGCCATAGGCCACTGCCAAACAACCAAGTTAAAAGAAGCTTAGTTTTGGGGCTGGCGCTGTGGCGCAGTGGGTTAACACCCTGGCCTGAAGCGCTAGCATCGCATATGGGCACCGGTTCTAGTCCCGGCTACTCCTCTTCTAATCCAGCTCTCTGCTGTGGCCTGAGAAAGCAGTGGAAGATGGCCCAGGTCCTTGGGCCCCTGCACCCATGTGGGAGACCAGGAAGAGGCTCCTGGCTCCTGGCTTCGGATCAGCGCAGCTCCGGCCATTGCAGCCATCTGGGGAGTGAACCAACGGATGGAAGACCTCTCTACCTCTACCTCTCTCTCTTACTCTTTCAAAGAAATAAATCTTTTTTTTTAAAAAAGAAGCTTACCTTTTCTCCATAGATCTTACCTAGTTTTACTTTATTTAGCTATTTGTTTGGAAGGCAGACACATGGATACACATACAGGCAGGAAGCAAAGAGGTCTTGGATCCACTGGTTGACTCCCCAGATGCCTACAACAGCCAGGGGCCAGGCTGAAGTCAGGAGCCTGGAACTGTGGGATCTGATTGTCCCACATGGGTGGTAGGGACTCAGGTACTTGAGCCATCACCCACCACCTCCCAGGATGCACATTAGCAGGAAGCCGGAATTAGAAGTTAAGTCAAGTCAAGTCAGCAGTTGAACCAGGAATCCTAAGTGGTATTTTCAGCACTTTGCCAAACACCTACCGCTCAGTACAATTTTAAATTTATAAATACACCAGAATTCCTTAGATGTTGGTTATGCAATACTTCATATTAACTCACCAGCATCATATCCATAAAAAAATCCTAAAGTCAAGAGAATAAATCAACCTGTAATGGCGGCAACCTCAAGTCCTTGACATTGGTTGTGACGCAGAGGAAAGCAAGTCTAGTGTGGCAGCTATTTGCAGATGGGAACTTGCTCTGAGATTTCTCAGAGATGACTAATATGAATTAGTCATGTAACTGTTTCAAAGTAGCCCAGAAAAATTAAATTCAGATGAAGTCATTATGCAGACTTACTACCCTTGGAGAGTCGAGGCCCGAGGCTAAGAAAATAAAAGTGGACCTTATTTGTATTTATATTTAATCAACAAATGAATTCATTAGCTCCTTAAACAGCCTTAAAATTGGTCCATGTAAGCAGCCTTCTTCAGTTGCAATTGGAGAGGCTGTTTTGTGAGCTGAATTACAGGGAGTGTGCAATCGGGCCCTGGAGGTCTGCCTGCCTCTCTTCCTATTTACCCAAGCACTGGCTGGCTGCCTTACATTCTTCAGCCGAAGATACACATGCCTAGAGCTAAGTGTGGGGTGTGCCTGTCTAGGAAGACTAGGAAGGACAGCTTCTCCATTGGTGGTCTGAATCCACAGACTCCCAGGAGGGGCCGCCCGCCGGGAGCCTCTCAGAAATGTGCACTTAGTTTTTATTGTCATGGACTCTGTGTCATTAAAGTGTCAATACGACAGCATTTTACCCAAATGATCACATTCCTTGTGTTTTCGTGGTAAATTTTGCCATCTGAGCAGATAAGGATTCTAAAAGTAAGGAAAGTTAAGGTCTTAAGATTTTTGTTCTTATGGTGAACTCAAATTTACATTAAATTAAGCATACACATGGTGAAACTGACAAACCCTACTGCAATACTTTATAGATAAGCAGGGATTGAGCGCTCTGCCCATCCTGTCCTGGAATCTTAGAAGTTCGCCGGGGTCAGATAACCCCAGCTTTCTGGAAGATAAACGTTGGCATGGGAGCACACAGTGAGCAAAAGCCTGGCTCTACCTCCTCAAATCCTCATTTTTTTTTTAAATCCATATTTCAATTAGATTATAAGGTTTTTCTCTCTTGGAATAGGAAACTGAATGAGATTATTTCTATAATTCTTTTAAAACTAATAGAATTATGGAAGTTTTATGCAGTCGCATTGTCATTTTCTCTTTATAATCATCAAGGCTCCCCAAAAAACCTTTGTGTCTCACCCTCACTTCTACCATTGCTACGCTCAGGGACACCCACATGTATGTGTTTTTGGTAAAAGTTTTATGTGACGCTATCACCATCCGGGTTATTTGATCTCAAGCACCTCTTAGAGTGTGGACTTGTCTGCTTCCATTCTACAAATCCTCTGAAGGCCTCCAGCCCGGATGAGAAGTTTTTGAGCAGATCTTAGCTCTCCCCTCTCTCACTCCCAACACAGATCTACTGATTTTCTGGACTGTAGAGCAGCAGAAGCCGAGGGAAACTCTCTGATAAGTTCTGAAGGTGAAGGTGGGAGCTTACAACCAAAAGATCCTGAAGTGGGAAAAAGTGAAGACCCCAGCCCAGGATGGAGTCAGTGGAGGGGGGAATTAGCTGGAGATGGAGGGGGGTTGAGGGTTGTTCAGGAAAGGGATAGGGAGACTAGGACTCAACTCAACTCTTCTAGTCCCCTCAAATACACTTTGCTTTTCAGAGCCAGAACAAGAAGCCTTGTTTCTCCCACAGTACTGTGTTGGTTTGTTTTCTCTCTAAATACTGGGACCATTTTAGAGGAAGACAGATCTCTTCATTCTGCAGAATTAGAAGCCTTCACACGTTTGGAAGAGTTCACATCTCGGTAAAGAGATATGGGCAGAAAGGTAAATACGGGTATCAGATCCTTCCTGGTCTGATGGGGCGAGGCCTCTGGGAGCAGAAACATGAGTCCCAGGAAGGGCAGAGGGGCTGTACGGGGAAGTCTGGTGCACAAAGTGTAAGACAAGGCCGGCAAAGACAGATCCCATTATTTTATGATTTGATTGGGGCTGCCCTAATTATCTTCTTCTCAATGCAGACAAATAAAGCTGTGTGCAAGGGTTTTATAGCTCTTGTCTTTATGAAATATCCACACCTAAGTGAGAACTGTGAAGCATTTTGCAACACGATTTTGCAATCTGTCAAAATGCAGCGTTTTCTTTCCTTCTCAAAACCCAGTATCCCCCAGCTCTGCATGTAAATCACAGTTGGACAGATGATATTAAAGACAATTTTCCTCTGCTAAGGTTGCACATCATAGACTCCCCTGACACTTTATTTTTCTAAGATTGACCATTAGCGAACCTTCCCTGTCCCAGGATAGAAATTCACAGAATTGCTTGTGTCACAATGGTACAAAGATGGGCCTACAGTTGAAGAGGTTGTATTTCTTCATCTGGTTAACCAGTCACCTCCTGTTGTTCTTTATAACATGCAACATTGCCCAAGATCAGACAATGGGTTGTAACATTTAGATCCAGTGAGTATAATGTCAATATTGCAGGAGCTATAAAACAACACTTCTGCTTTCTAAAATGGTGTTGGGTTGAGACGAAAGAGGCTCAAGTATTTCTCTCATGCCACCATTGATTCAGTTCCTTCTGGAATATGCAAAAATATACATGAAAACTTTTTATGATGCAAAACGGTGTTCAAAAATTCCAGCTGTTTGATCGTGGCTTTAGAGAACACAGTTGACAGAATGGCAAGACATTTAAGGCATCTGACTGTGCTAATTGAAACCAAGAGAAGATGAACATCTGGTTTTGAGTATCCTTTTTCTAGCCAGAAGTAGCAGGGTTATAGAGCACTGGTCCCTTGGCACTGTGGCATAGTGGGTAAAGCCACCACCTGCAGTGCTGGCATTCCATATGGGTGCCAGTTTGAGTCCCGGCTGCTCCACTTCTGATTCAGCTCTCTGCTATGGCCTGGGAAAGTAGTAAAAGATGGCCCAAGTGCTTGGGCCCCTGCGCCCACGTGGGAAACTGGGTAGAAACTCTTGGCTCCTGGCTTCGGATTGGTGCAGCTTTGGCCGTTGTGGCCATCTGGGAAGTGAACCAGTGGATGGAGGACCTTTCTTTCTCTCTCTCTCTCTGCCTCTTCGTAACTCTGCCTTTCAAATAAGTAAATCTAAAAACAAAACAAAACAAAACAAACACTGGTCCCTGTGGAGGGCGCTAGAAACTACTTATATGTTTCTGATAGGACCCCTTCTGTTTGGTTTCCACTTCAGGAATGATATTTTGACATTCCTCAGGAATTCTCTGCAAATTGCTTAGTATGCACAAACATAGCTAAGGGCTGCCTGTCTGCTTCCCATAGGTGGCATATCCCTGGCAGCCGTCAGACACCATTGCTTTTCACTTAGAGCAGATTCCGCTTCCATTGTATTGGGATTGGATTTTTTTTTTTTTTTAATTTATTTGACAGATAGAGTTAGTGAGAAAGAGAGACAGAGAGAAAGGTCTTCCTTCCACTGGTTCACTCCCCAAATGGCCGCTACGACCTGCACTGCGCTGATCCAAAGCCAGGAGCCAGGTGCTTCCTCCTGGTCTCCCATGTGGGTGTAGGGGCCCAAGCACTTGGGCCATCCTCCACTGCCTTCCCAGGCCACAGCAGAGAGCTGGACTGGAAGAGGAGCAACTGGGACTAGAACCCAGCGCCCATATTGGATGCCGGTGCCACAGGTGGAGGATTAACCAAGTAAGTCACAGCACTGGCCCCAGGATTGGATATTAACTCAACTGCAATACCTGAGACTCAGTGAAGGGGCCATGGCACAAAAGGGCAAACTCAGTAATGACTTCAGTCACCTGTGGCTAGCATAGCTGAGATGAGCCACTCTGGAGAGAACTGTCCTCGTTATGAAGTATCTAATGTGATGACTTGCAATGCCCGGGCCTTTGTGACTTCATTAGGAAGTTTTCCTGAACTTTTCATTGTGACACAATTCTAGATTTACAAGAATGTTGCAAAAATGGTACAAGGAATTCCCACACACCTGTCTCTCAGCTTCTCCAAATGTTAACATCTTACCCAAGTCTCATATGATGACCAAATCAGGAAATTCTCATTGACTGTTCTCACTCATCTTCAGATCTTATTTGAATTTTTTGCTTGTTTCTCCAGTGTCCTTTTTCAGGTACAAGATCAAATCCAGGAAGATACTTTATGTTTAGTTGTTGGATAATAACTTTTTTTAAAAGGATAATTCTTTAATAGTGGTGTCTAAGTATGCTTCTGGAATGAACAAGTTAAGGGTATACTGCACACAGTGAACTGAATAAGTAATAACTTTCTCATAGTCTTATCAGCTGAAAATAGAGAACTTTAAATGTGATTTTTTCATGCTTATATAAACTAGCTTTCACTTTTGTACATGTAGTATAGTATGCTATACTTTTCTATTACCTAGTTCACTTGCTTCTTGAGTGCCCGCTATTTGGTGCCAGGCACTTGATCCAGTTTTTCAAGTAGAATTATCTTTCAGCATAAGTCACTCTAACTGAATTGTCAACAGCAGTTAGAGCAGAACCTTAGAACAGAGATCAAAATTAAATCAATATTTTGACTTAAAACAAGTATAAAACATACCAGAGGTCCTGGTGCATAATTCACTTGTGAGTTTAAATGTTTCAATGTTTAAAATGCCTTTCCTCCTTAAAGACAAGCTGTGATATGTACATGGGTATATAGTCGTCTATATATATACTTTGGGTTGTAGTCGTACTCTTGATAAACCTCTTCTCCCCAGATGCACTTCTAAAATTCATGAGAATACCATTGAGGGGAGACTTCTAAAAGTTGTTACACAGTAAGACAAAAAAAAAGCAGCTGATACACATTGTTAACTTTTCCAAGTAATGTCATGTACAGTTTTATTGACTGTATTGTACCACTTCCCTTTTTTAACTATTAGAAACTTTGAGTATAATGATATAATTATGAGACTGTCTCAGTTAAAAAATGTCCATGCCTGTTATTTATGAATTCAAAGAATTTTTTAATGTACTTATTCAAGGTAGAATAGGAAGGAAAAAGGTCAGAATTTTCCCAGGCACGTTAACTTTGCACCCATCCTAAGTGGGGAATGTTATTATATAGCCTTAGAAGTATTTTGCCAGGCTAGCACTTTCCATGGTCAGCTAAGTTGGAAGCCAAATTAGAACCACTTCCTATTTTAGAACCATCTTGACATGAGTTCCAATACCATTACTTGACTCTCAACTTTATTCAAAATTAACTATGGTTTATCCCTTCAAAAATCCTTCTAATCCCTTTTGCACTGACCTACTATTATTGAAATTCTCATCCTAAGTCAATGTACTTAGAATTTTTTTATCCCAATTGGTTGAGTAACACTGAGCTAATTGATATCCTAAGAAGTAAAAGAATGGTTCCACTCACAGAAAGCCAATCTTCTTATTGGAGAAGTAATATGTATTTTACTAAAACATACATACTAGGGTTCTCCAGAGAAACAGCACCAAACAGAACATACGTATGGTCCTTGACTTAGCATGGTTTGACTTACCATATTTTGACTATATGATGATGTGAAAGTGATATATGTTCAGTAGAAATTGTATTTCCAATTTTGAACTTTGATATTTCCCTGGCTAGTGATATGTAGCATGATACTCTCCTGAGGTTCTGGGTAGTGTCAGTAAGCCACACAATAGTGAGGGGAAACACAGAACTGATGGGGAAATACACAGCAGGTGGTCTACATTGAACTGATTCATTGCTAGACTGTGATTTCTGGCAGGTTGGATGTATTCAGTGCATTTTTGACAGTGATATTTTCAGCTTGCCATGGGTTTACTGAGATGTTAGAAGTTGAGAAGCTAGTGCAGACACATTTATTAAAAAAAACTGACTCCCATGGTTGCGAGGCTGAGAAGTGTCATGATTTGCAGCTACCAAGCAGGAGACCCAGGAGAGTGGATGGTATAAATTCCAACTGGAGCCTGAAGAACCTGAGAAATGGAATTCAGATGAAGGGAACTGATGGTCTAAGTTCTAGCCTGAAAGCAGCAAGTTTGAAATTCAAGAAGAGTTGATGTTTCAGGTTGAAGCTAAAGACAAAAGAGACCACAGCCCCAGCTCAAGCAGTCAGGAGGGAGGAATCTCTTCTTACTTGCCTTTTGGTTCTATTCAGGCCTTCAACTGATGGATGATGCTCATCCACACTGAGGAGGTTAAATCTGCATTACTCAGCCTACCAATTCATGTGTTAATCTGGCCCAGAGATACCCCCACAGACACACCAAGAATGTTGGACTAAACACGGAGGCATCCATGGGCCAGTCAAGGTGACCTGTAAAATCAGTCCTCACGGTGTGGTTTGGGAGTATAGACAAGGAAAACCAGTGTGGGTTGGAATAGTGAACATGGCCTGAGACTTGAAGAGGAGCCAGATTACGACAGAAGTGAAGGAACTCACAGAAAAAAGAAGTGAATTAAAGTAACAGCAGCAAAATCCTACAGAGTGAGGCATGTTGGCAAACAGATAGGGCAGTGTCACCTGTTAGAGAGTGAAGTTATAGAATGATGAACTGAAACATGATGTCATGATATAAAAGGCAATTCAATTTAATGTTAGGACTTTTTTTAATGACAGAAGGAAGATCTTTCTCTCTGTCTTTCACTGTAACTCTACCTGTCAAATAAAAAAATCTATTAAAAATAATAATTTTTTAATGAAAGGGGTAATGATTTTGAATATCAGTCTGGTAGTAGTATTACTTTTATTTTGAGTGGATTGAGGAATGGAATCTGGTTAAGAGACCATGTTAACAATAATTCAATTTGGGGCCGGCGCCATGGCTCACTTGGTTAATCCTCTGCCTGCAGTGCCAGCATCCCATATGGGCGTTGGATTCTAGTCCCGGTTGCTCCTCTTCCAGTCCAGCTCTCTGCTGTGTCCTGGGATAGCAGTGGAGGATGGCCCAAGTGCTTGGGCCCTGCACCCGCATGGGAGACCAGGAAGAAGCACCTGGCTCCTGGCTTTGGATTGCTGCAGTGGTGGCCTTAGCAGCCATTTGGGGAGTGAACCATAGAAGGAAGACCTTTCTCTCTGTCTCTCACTGTCTGTAACTCTACCTGTCAAATAAAAAAACTATTAAAAATAATAATTTGTTATATTGATGTATTACATTTATTGATTTGGGTGTATTAAACCATCCCTGAATACCAGGGATAAATCCCAGTTGGTCTGGGTGAATGATTTTTTGCATAAGTTGTTGGATTTGATTATCTAGTATTTTGTTGAGGATTTGTACATCTACATTCATCAGGGATATTGGTCCATGGTCCTCTTTCTTTGTTATGTCTTTATCTGATTTTGGAATTAAGGTGATATTGGCCTCATAGAAGGAGTCTTGGAGGATTCCCAGGTTCTAGTCCTGATCGGGGCACCAGTTCTGTCCCAGTTGCTCCTCTTCCAGTCCAGCTCTCTGCTGTGGCCCTGGAGGGCAGTGGAGAATGGCCCAAGTGCTTGGGCCCTGCACCTGCATGGGAGACCAGGAGAAGCACCTGGCTCCTGGCTTTGGATTGGTTCAGTGCCGGCCGCAGTGGCCACTGGGGGGTGAACCATCGGAAAAGGAAGACCTTTCTCTCTGTCTCTCTCACTGTCTACTCTACCTGTAAAAAAAAAAAGAAAAAGAAAAAGAAGGAGTCTTGGAGGATTCTCCCACTTTCAGTTATTTTGAAAAGTTTTAGAAGTTCTTTAAGAGTGTAGTAGAAGTCATCAGTGAAGCTATCTGGTCCTGGGCTTTTCTTTGTTAGGAGGGTCTTTATTACTGATTCAATATCCCCCTTGGTTATTGGTCTGTTTAGGTTTTCTGTGTCTTCATGATTCAATTTCAGTACATGGTATGTGCTCAGGAATTTATCCATTTCTTCTAGATTTTCCAATTTTTTGGCATATAGCTGTTTGTAGTAATTCCTGATATTTCTTTTTATTTCTGTGGTATCCAATGTGACATCTTGTACTTTATTTCTAATTTTATTAATTTGGATTTTTTATTATTACTTGGGTTAATGATTTATCAATTTGTTAATTTTTTTCAAAAAAAATCTCTTCATTTCACTGATCATTTTTTTTTTTTTAGTTTCGATTATTTTATTCTCTAATTTTTATTATTTCTTTCCTCCTACTAATTTGGGTTTTGGTTTGTTCTTGTTTTTCTAGATCCTTGAGATGCATTGTTAAATCATTTATTTGATGCCTTTCCAACTTCTTGATGTAGGCACTAATTGCTATAAACTTTCCTTTTAACACTATTTTTTGTTGTATCTTTTTATAAGTTTTGGTATATGTTGTATTGTCATCTTCACTTGTTCCTAGAAATTTTTTATTTCTCTCTTGATTTCTTCAAAGACCTATTGTTTTCATTTAGGAACATATTGTTTGAACTCCATGAATTTGCATATTTTCTAGAGTTTCTTAAGTTGGTAATTTTTAACTTCATTCCATTGTGGTCAGAAAAGACACATGACACAATTTTCTACAAGTTGAATAATAAAAACCATATGATTATCTTAATAGATGCAGAGAAACATTTGATAAAATATACTGTCCTTTCATTATAAAAACCTTAAGGAAATTAGGTATAGAAAGAACATATCTTAACACAATCAAGGCAATGTATGACAAATCCATAGCCAGCATCATAATGAATAAGGAAAAGCAGGAAGCATTTTCATTAAGATACAGAACCAGACAAGGATGCCCACTTTCACCATTACTATTCAGAATAGTTCTGGAAGTTTTAGCCAGAGCCATCAGACAAGAAAAAGAAATCAAAGGAATACAAATGGGAAAATAGGGAGTCAAATTATCTCTGTTTGTGGATGATATGATCCTGTACATAGGGTACCCAAAAGACTCCACTATGAGATTATTTGGAACTCATAAGAGTTTGGTAAGGTTGCAGGATATAAAATCAGTTCACAAAAGTCAATAGCATTTGTGTACACAAACAATGCCATGGCCAAGAAAGAACTTGTAAGATGAGTCACATTCATAATAGCTACAAAACCATTTACATATCTTGGGACAGAGTTAACCAAGAATGTGAATTATCTCCACAATTAAAATTATAAATCATTAAGGAAAGAAATAGAAGACACACAAAAGTGGAAAAATTTTCTGTGTTCATGGATTGGAATAATTAATATCATCAAAATGTCCAAACTGCAGAGAGCAACTTACAGATGAATCTACACATCTTTAACCAACTAATATTTGACAAAAGCACTAAACAACACTCTGTGGAGAAAGGACAGTCTCCTCAACAAATGATGTTGGGAAAATTGGATCTCTGCATGCAGAAGTATGAAACAAGACCTCTACCTTCTACCCTATAAAAAAATCAACTGAAAATGGAGCAAAGATCTAAATATAAGACCTGGACCATCAAATTACTAGAGGAAAACAGGAGAAACACTGCCAGACATTGGCAGAGGCAAAGACTTCTTAGATAAGACCCCAGAGCACAGGCAAGAAAGGCAAAAATAAACAAAAGGGATTACATCAAGCTAAGAAGCGTCTTCGCAGCAGAGTAAACACTCAGCAAAATACAGTGGCAAATGACAAAATGGAAGAAAATATTTGTAAGCTATAAATCTGGTAAAGGATGAATATCCAGAGCACAGAGGAGCTCAAGGAACTTAACGACAAAACAGTTAAGAAATGGGCTAAGGCTATGGACAGGCATTTTTCAAAGGATGAAACACAAATGGCCCACAGACCCATGAAAAGATGCTCCGGATCACTAGCCAACACAGTAATGCTAATAAAAATCACAGTGGGGGTTCATCTTACCACAATTAGAATGGCTTTCATCCCCAAATCCAAAAATAACAAATGCTGGAGAAGATGTGGAGGAAAGGGTACCCTACTACACTGTTGATGGGAATGTAATCTAGTACAACCATTATGGAAGACAGTATGGAGATTCCCCAGAAATCTGAAAATAGATCTACCATATGACCCAGCCATTCCACTCCCGGGAATTTACCGAAAGGAAATGAAATCAGCATATGAAAGAAGTATCAGTTCCCCCATGTTTATAGCAGCTCAGTTCACAATAGCTAAGACATGGAATCAGCCCAGATGTCCATCAATTGGTGACAAGATGAAGAAATTGTATATGTACATGATGGAATACTACCTAGCTGTAAAAAGAATGAAATCCTGTCTTTTGCAACAAAATGAATAAAATTGGAGACCATTATGCTTAGTGAAATAAACCAGTCCCAAAAAGACAAATATCATATGTTTCTCCTGATTTGTGATAGATAGTATACAGATTAGAAAGAAAATAAAATGCATATGAGTAAAACTGGCATTTTGAGATTTGATTATTGTTTATAGCCCCTGTCTATACTCTTGAGGAACACTGGTTTTTTTTTCTACTTACTACTTGTTGAATTCTTTACTTAGTGGAGGGTTAAGCTTGTGATTATAAAGTAAATTGAAGGTATGTCATTGTAAAAATTAAAGAAAAATAAGAAAGGAAGGAGGAGGGGGAAGGGTAAGGTGAGGATTATCGATATGCTCTTAAAACTGTATATATGAAATACATAAAAATTTTTCCTTATATAAATTTTAAAAAAGAAAAAAGAACAATAATGCAAGCCAGAAATGATATTGTAGAAAGAGAAAAAAGGATTGAGAGGAAAAATCTGAGAACATTCCTGCCACTAGGTGGCTGAAGGTTGCTAAGGAGATGAGAAGAAAGAAGAGACTCTTAATTTATAACCATTTACGAATTGCTTACTATGTGCTAATATGTGATAAAACTTTGACTTGTATTAATCATCACAATAACCCTTATACAGCATTCCAATTCTCTCCAGGGTAAAATCTAACCTCGCAGGTGCATGAAACACAGCTGTTCATGTACAGACCTTGTTTAGTTGGTCAAGCTCACTTCTGTCCAGTAGATCCCCAACGTTTGCTTTCCATCTTTGAACTTATTGGTAGTTGCATGCATAGGCTAACTTCCCTAGTAATGCTGTGGCTCACTAGGCTAATCCTCGGCCTGCAGCACCGGCACGCTGGGTTCTAGTCCCGGTTGGGGCACTGGATTCTGTCCCCATTGCTCCTCTTCCAGTCCAGCTCTCTGCTGTGGCCCGGGAAGGCAGTGGAGGATGGCCCAAGTGCTTGGGTCCCTGCACCTGCATGGGAGACCAGGAGGAAGCACCTGGCTCCTAGCTTCAGATTGTGCAGTGTGCCAGCCAAGGCGGCCATTTGGGAGGTGAACCAACAAAGGAAGACCTTCCTCTCTGTCTCTCTCTCTCTCACTGTCTAGCTCTGCCTGTAAATAAATAAATAAATAAATAAATAAATAATTTTACTTCTTTACCAGCATGCCTACTCCTGCTTTTTTCCTGTGGAAAGTTAGTTAGCTTTCAGCATTCAGTGCAAACTTTATTTTCTCTGGAATGCTTTCTTGTATTTTTCAGATAGGCAAAGGTGCTGTGGGGTCTCACTCACTGGACTACTGGATATCAAAATAAGGACATGTGCTTGTCATATTGCATCCTCGGGTTCCACCATGTCAAGTTAAAGAGGCACTGGTCTAGATTAATGAGTGTTGCTGAGGAATGAGTGAATGAATGCTGAGTGTGTTGGTCAGTATTATACTATTATGTTTCTGTTAAATGATACAGTGAAGTCATTGCTTAGGCCATTTTGTCCCAATTGTTTTTCCAGTGTCTAGAAATCGTCTTCATCTTTGCTATAAATCTTGTTCTTTTCCATCATTCCAAATGTTGGAATAACTATATTACTGGCAAAACACCTCCTGCATCACCACTCACTGGTAACTTGGACATATTCTTCCGTCATGTCTCTGCTTTTTGGTGAGTGTTGAAGAGGAGAGTTTGTTACCATTCCAAGGCTTTTTGCTAGGGAAGAGCTAATTTTAAAATCTCTGAATTATTCATTATTAGGGGGTGATAATTTTGTAAATAGGACATCAGAATAATTTTTCCATCCTTTTCACAAAGGAGGTATCCTTCTGAGCTCTTGCTGCATGCCATGTGATTCCATTCTTGATTATTTCTAAACTATTTAGTGATCACGTGCTAGATGCTAACCGCTGTGTTAAGTGCTAAAATTTTTAAGTGTCACATATTTTACAGGTTTGCCTTAAGTCACACAATTAGAGTTGTATATTCTTAGAATCGTCCTTAAAGACAGGATGCATTTCCCCTGTTTTACATAGAATATGGAGAGGTTAGGTTACTTGCTCATGGTCTCATGGCCAGTGAATTACAAACTGAGATTTGGATGCAGGACTATCTTACTCTGTAGTTAATATATTCTTGCTTACTCTGTGCAACACCTTAGTGGGCATTGTGGAGAAGCCCTGCATTTACAGTCAGAAGACCTGGGGAAAGAAATCCCAGCTAACTTGCTATGTACACGACTTCTCTTGTATTATTGGACTTTAGTTGGTCTTGATTTCCCCTTCTGGGTAGTAAGATAACTCTGACTCACAATGTTATCATGAAGATGAAATCAAATTCTCTAAATGAAAACCATCAGTACAGTTCTTGGCATAATGTAGGCATCCAGTAAGTATTGACTGGATCTAAATTACAAGTTTAAAAATTCTACAATCATTTTCTTCCATATTTAAAATTCCTTCCTATGAGTATAACAAAGTGAATAATTTCCAGTATTCATGTGATAGATAAACTTTCTTAGGTGATCTCTCCTAATAGATTATTTTCCTTTTCATTTAAAATTTTATTCATTTGAAAGGCTGAGAGACAGAGTGAGAGAGACAGTGACATAGAGAGATCTTCTATACACTGGTTCACTCTCCAAATGCCACCTCCACAGTCAGGGCTGGATCAGCCCAAAGCCAGGATCCCAGAGCTCCATCTGGGTCTCCCGTGTGGGTGGCAGGGACCTAAGTACTTGAGTCTCACAGGGTGTGCATTAGCAGGAAGCTGGAATTGGAAGCAGAGGAGCCAGGACTCAAACTCTGGCATACCAATGTGGAATGCGGGCATTATAAACGGTGTCTTAACCTCTGTACCAGATTCTTTCCCCTAATATGTTGCTTTCTGAATAACATCTGGATTCATTGGTTGAATCAAGCAGGAGAAAGCAGTAGGAGAGCAGGAGGACCACAAAGTATCAGCAGAGGCCAATTCTGCGTTTTGGGCAATGGACGGACTGTCTTCTAAATGATGGAGTCCTCAAAGTAGCTCTTGGGTGGTCCAGAGTCCAGTGGGAGCCAAGGGGTCCTGGGTCCTGCTGCCCTGTGGCGCCTCCCTCCCCAGAGCCACCTCCTGCTCCCTGCCTGGCGCAGCTGCCCTCCCTGTGGAGAGTCTGTGGTCTGGAACACCCGTGACTGATGCACACTTGCTGGTGCTGTGCTTGTCAGTCCCACAAGCTCTGCTGTTGAAGGAGGACTGTTCAGGGAGCCAGGGTAGCAGTGACTACGGGAAAGCTGCTACGTGGCTCCAGCTTCCTATTTCCTGAGAAAGGAGGGAGGGAGAGGAGATGAGCTCCCCGATTTCTTCAAGTTCTCTAATTCTGTGGTTCCTACTCTGTCATCTCGTCTTGCCTTTTCTGCATTTTGTCATTGCTACTCAAAAGTGTGTCCATAGGGACACACTCTGGCTGTCTCACAGGGCATGCGATCACAGAGATTCTCTTCACACAGCCTCCCTGTTCAGAGCAGAGTTTAAAACATTTTTTATGTCCATTTATAGGTGAATGTTTAGGGTTTACTTAGCCCTAAGAGAGATTCTTCAGTGTCAGGAAGAGGGGGAAGAGGGAACTTTTCTGGATCTTGGGGGTTCTATAAGATTAAGCTCTAGAAAAATACAGGTATGGTTTTACCACACCAACAGAAAGAAATGATTTTTAAAAGATTTTTTCATGTACTTCTGCCTTGCAAAATAGAAAGTTATTTGAAGGAAAAATAAAAACAGGATGAATATGGTATAATTTATATCGAATTACAAGTTAGTATTATCAGCTTTAAAGCTGAGTATGATCCATCATCTTACTACCTAGAGTGTTACCTTGGTTCACAAACCGTACACAATTGAATTTCTTAAGTGTCTATAAAATTTTTTTAAATGACCACATATAACATTTTGAAGTGTAATCTGACTTATTCTCTAGTTTTCGCCATCTATTGGCACAATTAAATTTTCTCTCCTTAAGACCAGCTTGTTAAATGCATATAAAGAGAAATCAGCTTGAATAATGAAAGCCCGAGTGCCTGTCTTCTGCGGTAAGCACATAAGAGTTGACGAAAGGATCTTGACTGTCAAGGATCATTTAAAACCAATGAATTAAAAATCAGGAGGTCGGGAGAGCCGTACAGAGCCAATAAGGCTCTCTGCGTTTGTCTTCACAAAGGAAGTATCAGACCAGAGTGATTTTCTCCCTCATTCTGTCTCCCCACCGGGGAGAAATGTGGAACTCAATTTTACCCTTGGTTGAGAAGGTGCTAATTTGCCTGACAAGTGGTTGGAATTTGAGGATGCTCAAGTTATCCTTGATGTCTCAAGCCTTCATGCTGAGTGAAGCATGCCTCTGGCGTGCCAATGTTTAGGAGATATTCCATATCTCATTAGGTAAGGACAATATAAGCCACATGAATGCAGATGGGGCAAGAACTTGTCCCTTGAAAAATGGAAAACCTTCAACACGTTATAACCAAGGCAATTTTTGAATCACTCTCATTCAACTAATATATGATTAGAAATTAACTTTGATTTCCTTTTTTTTTTAATATCCTAGAGACTTTAAGTGAACTTTCCCCTCGTTCGCTGCCTATATCTTGGGAGGTGTGATCTTCAAATCCTTCCCTTTATTGATCGCAGTATCAATGAGTATTTATCAAGAAGGCTCCTAAGAGAGATGGCAATGTAAATATGAAAACTCTAATTCCTTTTCTTTTTAATTGTGTATTTATTGATTCCTTCATATACCTTCTAAAGCCAAGAATTAGCTGTCTGAATGACCTCTGCATGTTAGCTGACCTCTCACTGGTAAGCTGATGCACCTCTGAGAGAAAGGTCCTGGTGGAGAGAAAGCCCTTTCCCTAGCACACGCTCTACCCCAAGTTACATGGCTGATTGTATTGGTTAGCACACGGAGCTATCGCAGTGGGCCAGCTGTGTTCTCAGAGCTTTCACTCATATTAACTCAGGTAGTCTTCTGAATAAGAACCCGAGGTCGGCATTATTATTCCAGCTTACAGAAGCAGAAAAGTGAGTGCCCAAACTTTGCACAGTTCAGTTTCAAACTCAGACTGCTGGGCGTCAGAGTTCTGCTCTGAACTCCTCTGCTGCTTTTTCTTGAGTATGAACCTTGTCCAGCAGTGGTGGAGCACACTGTGCAGAGCAGGAAGGTGCTGCTGGAGTCAGTAAAGCCTCACCTGGCTTCTGCTAGAAGCAGAGTTTTATAAAAGAAAAAAGCGTATGAGATACATTTTGACACGTGCAATAACACTTGTTACTTTTTGGACCTGTCTCTCTCTCTCTCCCTTCCTCAGGCTGTCCATGTTAAAAAATTTTTTTTTCAATCAAGGTGACATTGACATGATTGAAAAACAAAAGGAAGGTGCCAGCATTCGTGTAGTAATTTCAGCTTATTCAGTGATTCAATTGGGTGACTGTATAGCCAATTGTCTCGTGATTGATTTTAGGGGAGACTCATGTCAGATTGAGTTAACAGGAACAAGGAGACTGCAGGGTAACTTCCGGTGAAGAAGAGGACCATGGGAATTCCTCTATATAGACCACATCAGTGGCTCTGTCTTGATTGACTCTCAGGGGAACGTATGGAGGTTCTGTTGCCAGGGCTGGAATTCAGAGTAGAAAGAGTAGACTCTGTGGATGAGCTCCTGGCATCAGTATGGTTCAAAGTCTCCCCAGGTGATTTCCATGGGTCACTCACCTAATGGAAATTTTAGGTGTGAAATTTTGGAAAATTCTATATCTATTTCAAAAACACTTCAAGTCATTAAAATAAACATCAAATAACTTTTCTTGGAGTTCCATTTGTCGATGGGAGTTACAACATAATTGTTTGAATATCCTGCCTAGTACCTGGGGTATCTTACACTTTGAAAGTATAAGAAGTCATTCGTTATTTACAAAGTTCAAGTGATTCTGTGTAACAATCTAAAAGATTAAATATAAGTCAGGATTGTGTTTTGATAATTATTCAAGCCACTTATTCCTGAAACATCGGCAGTGGTTATATATGTCTACATTTGGATGCCTACATACTAGATTTTCCCCGTCTTGTCCGGGAGGCCCCACCATCCTTCTCACCTGCTAACTTCCATGTCCTCTGCTTTCTGGTTATCTAGACCAACGGGAAGTCTGGATTCTCCGTACCCAGACCTGAAAGGTGGGAGGGAAGTGAGACTGTCGGCTGGCCATTGTCCCCACGGCAGGTCACCGCTGCTTCCCGGCGCCTTGCCTTCTCTTACAATGAGACCTTTACCTCTCCCCTTCCTCATTTCTTCATGCCAAGGAGGGAGGGAGGGAGGGAAGCCTTCGCTAGTGCTTACCCCCGGTCTCCGCAGTCCCTGGTGGTTACTCCACCCTCTCCCACAGCTTTACGTAGCTCCTGTGGAGGTAACCCTCCTCAGATCATCCGTTCTGACTCTGCCTTTTGTCTCCTGTTACGATCCTCACTGAGAGCATTCATGACAAACTCAGCGACTCTGTGCTGAGATGACATCAGTGACAAGGACTAGAGGATTCTGGGCTGCCCTGTCACTGTACTATAGAGCAGAATCAGAATCTAATGTGGAAAAGGTGGGTTTAAAAGTGTCTTCCCTCCAGTTTTTTTTAGGTGAGTAACAAGTTAATTCTGTAGTCCATTTGACATGTGATTTAATAATGCAAGGTTACCATGAATATGAAAATCTACATAGTACAGTCTTTTTTTTTTTAAGATTTATTTATTTATTTGAAAGGCAGAGTTAGAGGCAGAGGCAGAGAGAGAGAGAGAGAGAGAGAGTCAAGTCTTCATCTGCGGGTTCAATCCCCAGATGGCCACATTGGTCGGAGCTATGCCGATCTGAAGCCAGGAGCCATGAGTTTTTTCTGGGTCTCCTATGCAGGTGCAGGGGTCCAAGGATTTGGGCCAACTTTTACTGCTCTCCCAGGCCATAGCAGAGAGCTGGATCAGAGGTGGAGCTGCTGGGACTGGAACTGGTGCCCACATGGGATGCCGGCACTGCAGGTGGTGGCTTTACCTGCTACATCACAGTGCCAGCCCCTGCAGTATAGTCTTCATTGGACATGCTTGCTCTCCATCATGGGTCCCTCTGGGCTATTTTCTGTCCTCAGCATTTGTAACATATTTTCTCCCAGTAATGTCTTATCTCACTCTGTTACTTCCTCTTAGAATTCAAAGGTCTAGATAGGTGCCATCTCTGCCATGAAATCTTCTTTGGTTTCTCTCAACTGCGGGGCAATGAAATCCAGCCCATCACCTGCACACCTTGCTAACACTTTCTACTCTACTCTGTATCTCAGATCTATCCCTCTGGAGTCAGTTCTCTTTGAGCTAGTGACTTGATCTTTCTGTGGTTTGCTTTTCTTCTCTTTAAAATGGATATAGACCTATAGATATAATATAATATATAGATATATATATAGAGAGATATAACAATCACCTTTGGTGAGCTGTGAGGTTTATATTAGGTAAAGATGATAAAGTATTTCCAACTGCATCTGGTATATAATAAGAAAATGCATGTTTGCTGTTTTATTATAGTTAGATTCTTATAATTAAACTGTTTAGGCACAGGCTCTTACTCTGTGGTTTACTGAAGTATTGGGGCAATGAGAGATTCACTTTTGTAGCCTCATCAAACAAAGAGACAGGCATAGCATCGGTGGGTAGGTAGCTGGTAGTTCATTCATTCGTTCAGTTAACTCAAAGGTGACAGTGTGATACACTGGCGACACTCATGCGCTCAGAGACGCAGTTCCTGTTTCAGGTCTGGTTTCTACCACCTATTGCTTGTGTGGCTGTGAGCAAATTGCCCACGCTCATTTTGTCTCAACTCTGAAATGGCGATAATGACATAACTCTGCCTCACGGTATGGCTGAGGTTTAAGTGAGATGATTATGGAAATCACTTAGCTCCGTGCATAGCAAATGACACTATTATTAAAGAAATCACAAAATTAGAAAGACTTGGGGAGAAAATAATAGATGAGGCAAAATGACTATGGCTTAATGTTTATTATATTAGAGGTCTCATGTATTGAAAAAAGTTACAGTGAGGAAATACAGATAAGGAAAGCACTTGAGGTTGAGAATTATGTCAGGACGAGGTATCCTTGTATGAAACTGCTCGAGTGATGTGAAAAAGATTCATAAAGTCTATCTCTTGCCAAAGGGTATGTCAAATGTGAGATTTACACTTCCTAAGAGTTGTGGGTTGTGATCCGTGCCATTTATTTGCGTGTCAGTAACTCTATAATCACTCCTGTAGAGAACCTATTCACTTCTCGCTGACCTCCCCTTTCCACTCTGTTCATTCCTCATTACATACCAGATGTGCACGCTGATGTATGGCCAAAAATCTAGGTGAATCAAGAGTGGCGGTCTAGAACAGACAGGAGCCGTGCCGTGCCGTGATTCATTCTAATTACACTGAAATCTAACTAATGGAGAAGTCAGAGCAGTCCGAGGAAGGAGAGGGATGTGGCTCCCCTCTCCGCCTTTGCGCTTTCCAGAGGCTGACCCCAGTGAACTGTTGGAACTTGATGGCCATAATCAATAGCTTGTAAAACAATAAGGTCAGCATTGGAAGATTCAGATTTTCTGCCTCCAAATGTAATGGAAACAAGACTGGTGGGCTGAGCCATTGAGGTGAGTCTGACCTTAGCTGACTGACTGATAAAAGACCCAGAGCAGAGGAAGAGATAAAAGAAGAGTGCGGGGAAGGAGCAGTTGTAAATATAATATCAGCACAATCCTTGCTTCTGCTCTGGGAACATGCTGAATCGTTATTTTGCTGTTGCATTACAAGTGGAAAATCCCAGCTCTGGTAAAGCAGTAGATTAATTAGGAAGACTCAGAAGTGGAGTGTTTCCTCTAACAGGGCTTCATGAGTAGGTTCCAAGTGTTTTTATACATTTGGGATAATTCCCTTAGTTCACTCACATTTCCTAAATACCAAGTGCACCTGAAATAATTTTTTAAAGACCAGAAATTAGTACTACTTATCTCAGGATTCTAACAGGAACTGGTAGGTTAGCAGACAGATTTTTCTGCATTTAAAATGCATACTGAAAAGGCATTGTTGGCCTACAGGTTAGCGAATTTGGCTTTTATCAAAACAGTCGCTGTTTCCATTGTATTTCTGTCAAGCACTTTAGGATTTAACTAGAAAATATGGCAGGAGGAAATAGACGTGGGGGTTCACACTCGGGTCTCCATGTTTAGAGGTTATGTCAACCAGCAGGTGGATGCAGAGGAGTGACACCAGAAGTTCCGCATTAGACACGGCCAGCAAAAAAGCAATTGCCTACACTAAAAATATATATATATATATTTTTGACAGGCAGAGTGGACAGTGAGAGAGAGAGAGACAGAGAGAAAGGGCTTCCTTTTTGCCGTTGGTTCACCCTCCAATGGCCGCCGCGGCTGGCGCGCTGCAGCCTGCGCACCGCGCTGATCCGATGGCAGGAGCCAGGAGCCAGGTGCTACTCTTGGTCTCCCATGGGGTGCAGGGCCCAAGTACTCGGGCCATCCTCCACTGCACTCCCTGGCCACAGCAGAGAGCTGGCCTGGAAGAGGGGCAACCGGGACAGAATCCGGTGCCCCGACCGGGACTAGAACCCGGTGTGCCGGCGCCGCAGGGGGAGGATTAGCCTAGTGAGCCACGGCGCCGGCCAATACTAAAAATATTTTTTTAAAGTTTTCTGAAAATGTGTCAATGGCTTAAAATGCTTTCCAGGTGAATAGTCCTCACCGTTTTTTTCTCTTTGGTAATTTAAAGGGAAACAATTAGGCATATATACAATAAATTTCTCCTTCCAATAAATGTGGATTTGAATGTTAGATGGGGGGAAAGAGCTTCTTAATATTCATTTGTTTAAGATGGATCATTTGAGAAAGAGTTCAAGATAGCAGGTTCAAGATACTAAGAAGGCAGAGTGGCCATATTAAGATAGAAGATCCCTGAGAATATAACACCCCAGGGAAGACAGGCTGAACAGCAAACAATCAATGTGAAAAAGAAAACAAAACTGAATCTTGCATTGAGTACGATTAGAATGGGAGATAGACTAAAGTCCTGCTCAGGACTGCATGACTGGAGTTCACTGTGAACATGAGTGGGTCCTTCTCCAAAGCCAAACGTGCTGGTTTCAACTGTAAGCAAATATTCAAGGAGACCTGACAGCTTGAGCTGGAAACTGCATGACGAAGAGCTGGTGCACCTCGCCGTCCATAGCGCCCTATTGTCTCTAGAATTGCTGTTCTCCCCGCTGCAAGTGTAGACTTGAGCTTTCAAAGACACCTTTAGCCTTGATAAGCTTTTCATCTAAACAAGTGCAGTTATTCTTTGTTTTTTTTCTACCGATTCTACTTTTAGTTCCCTACCCAGGAGGTATTCTGGTATCAAGGATAGGATTCTGATGAGAAAGGAAGCTCAGGAAGATAGAAAACATACATTCTTTAATGCATTTTAGCCAACAGTTGAATAAAATTTCCATTCGGAAACTTCCGAGACTGCGCTTAAGTAGTGGGGCCCGTCCTGCTTCCTGAAGTCCTAGGTGGGTTTCCCTCCATCAAAGGACATGACGCAGGGGTCGCTGAAAGGGCGCTTTGTGGTGCTCCCCGATGCATCTGCTCAGCCCCAGAATTACCTCTCCTCACTGGGATCTCAGCATTAAGAGAAATATTACTTACTTCACCTATAGCAGAGTAGAACAGGGCCAACCCAATGCAGGAAAGCACAGCTCAGGATTCCTGCAGAGTGGCTCAGAGATGACAGTTCCTGACCAGGTCTTGTAGCGTTACCAGGGAGACTGCTTTCATTGTTGACGAAAATGAGCTAAAGATACACAAGAATAAAGACCGCCGAGAGAGATTGTACAGGACAAATCCATTAGCATAATTTTTATTAACTGTCTGTCACAGCAGTTTACAATATTGCTATCAGATGATCTTGAACGTTAACAGGAAGCCTGAATTGCCTAAGATTCCAAGAATTTAAAGATACCCAGGAACCAAAATGTTTGCAATAGTACTCATACTGTGAGGACAAGGTAGAATCTGACTATGATAGTGATTCCATTGTATTATCCCACAAGGACTTTTATCACACATGTGAGGCTTTCATGCTTTTTTCAAGATTATAAAATCTCACCAATGATGTCGAACAGCCAAGCTGTAGATGTCCATTGTGCCTTCTCAAAAAAAAAAAAAAAAAAAAAAAAAGCGAGCCAGCCCGCCCTCAGTTCCCTAATGTAATAAGCACAAGCCCTTTAAGAAGGAACAGCAAGAATCCTTACCCAAAGCTTTTACAGCATCAGAAAGGTTTGATTTTAGGAAACTCCTCCAAGCGTTCCCAAGCCTGTACCTATACCTCAGAGGCACCAGTGGTTTCAAGGGGAAGAATTATAATTCTGAGTTTGGCCATTTTACCGATTCACTGGAGATTGAAATGTCTCCCTTATTTTTAAGGAAAAATATAGAAAAGTCATGAAATCAAATAAGCTTTCCTCAGAACAATTATATGTATCAACATGCTGATTGTGTTGGTGCTGAAATCTGATGAACATTAAACTAAACCTAAATGAAGATTCTTAATGTATTTTTTAAATATCTAATTTTAATATGATTTTGTTTTTTTTTAACTTTTATTTAATGAATATAAATTTCCAAAGTACAGCTTATGGATTACAATGGCTTCCCCCCCATAATGTCCCTCCCACCCGCAACCCTCCCCTTTCCTACTCCCTCTCCCCTTCCATTCACATCAAGATTCATTTTCGATTCTCTTTATATACAGAAGATCAGTTTAGCATACATTAAGTAAAGATTTCAACAGTTTGCATCCACATAGAAACATAAAGTGAAAAATACTGATTGAGTACTAGTTATAGCATTAAATCTCAATGTACAGCACACTAAGGACAGAGATCCTACATGAGGAGTAAGTGCACAGTGACTATTTCTTTGTCTTGCTTTATGACATTGGCTGCCACTTCTGGTACAGGAGTCTATTGTTGGTGTCTTGCCCTGTCATGGCGGCCTCCGCCTTCCCCCAGATTCGGCCATCTCCAATTTTAGTTTTTCCCTCATCCTGGTACTTGTTCTCCTCTTACTCTGCACTTCATCCTCCTGACTGTTAACAGTCAGCCTAAACTTGGGTGGATTTGGAACCAGATCATGATTTGAAAGAGTGTATCGTTGGTTCACATGGACCTTGCTGTGATATAACAGTACTTGTGCCCGAGGTTTATTTTGATATGTTGGCAAAGTGAAGTCTTCGGAGCCAGTTGACCACCACCGCCATGTCTTAGCTGAATGTTGGTGTTTTCCCAAGTTTCTTTCTTTCTGGGGAGTGGAGGAGGGGCGCGTCAAGTTGGGGGGGTTCCTGATTGGGCATGGAGGTAGCTGTGAGCCTTCTGTCTGTCCACATAGGAAGTCTAGGACCCAGTCCGCTGGGCTGTCCACCCTCCACCCACTGTCTTGTCCTGGCTCCATGTCGGAGATACACCATGGGTTTCTGCTAAATACTTGCCTAGAGCACAGGAGATGGAAGTCCTGTCAGAGGGTGTGTGCAAAGGTACTTTAGTGTTTAGGTTGCCAAGTCAGCTGTCTCCGTTGCTTGAGTCTGGGACACCTCCAAGCATCACGACATCGCCCCTCGAGAAGCTCATTCCCGACTCCTCTGTTTGAAACTGTCCTGCACCTGTCCAGCACGTCTTATTTCAATTCCCATTTTCTTGTTCTTTTGAGCCCTTATCGGTCATCTCATTTCATTTATTGTCATTCATTTATCTATCTACTTATTTATTTTATTTATCGTTAAGCTTTGGCCAAGGTTTGATTTGTCTTAAGACTTTAGAAACTCCGTCTGAGGGCTAGGTGCAAGGACACAAAGACAGTGTCTGGTGCCGCAATCTGCTTGCCTTGGTGAGACCATGAGGGCGTCTGCAGCCTGGAGCTGGTGATGGACTGCACCTGCGGTGGGGAGTGGAGGGGGAAGCTTGGTGGGTATTGAGGGGGAGGCCAGCTGTCTGCTTGTGCTCCCAGTGCCACGCCCCCAAGAGTCCAACATTGTGTTTGACAGGTGCACAGTAGGTACTTAACTATATATTGAATGAATGAATGATCACAGAAGCCACTCTGTTCGTTCTCTTTGTTTTCTCCTTTTCTTCCTAGACCAGGTTTTTCCATGGCTTTGACTCATACACAGAACCAGTTCTCCCATAGTTGTCCAGTTTGCAGGGCACACGATCTGACCCAGCCACACTGAGATGCTGATTCGCTGTTTCTCAGTTGCTGTTCCCAATTCCAAGGTAAGAAAATAAAATCAACAACTCGTGTCTCAGGAGTACATCCTGCTCCAGCATCCCTGACTAAGGGATCGGGGACACAGAGAATCCACCCTGGTGGTTGCTGGGTGGTATCCAGGTTCCTGGGACAAGGGAACTCCAAGAGAAGGTGATTGTGCACTGGGTAGTTACTGGATAGCCACAGCTGTTCAAGAGGACGGAGGAACACCTTCCAAATCATTTTAAATTTTGCAAACATTTTACGTGGAATCACAAAAGGGCATGTTATGTATCTTTGTGTCCTTGGTACCCAGCAAAGTTCTCAGCGGTGGACCTCATGGTGTAAATTGTCTTTATGCATCACCTATTGGTTTTCAAGGTTTAGCAATGGTTTTGCTCTAATGGTGATAACAAGGGAAAATGGTAGAAACTGGAAAGTAATTACTTGGGAATGATGTAGTGAAAGAGAAAGACACATCAGGGCATTCATGGGCATATAATTTTAAAGAGGTAGGGATACGGGAAGGAGTTAGGACCTGCCTAGGGAAGGGAAGCCCTGTATTTAAAGTGTACAAATGTACCTGGTGAGCTCATGTTTTTGATGCAAGGCTTGACTGCGAGATAATGGCTTACAAGCTGTCCCTTGCTGTTTGCTAATGTTAATGGACAGGAAGTGAGTAATGATTTATAAAGTGATGTTGGAGCTGTACTTAACAAGTCTCTCTGACCACAGTGCCACGTGCAGGAGGCTGCATTTGTAGCTGGCAGAGAGAGGGGGCTTTCCTTCATTGTCTGTCTCCATTTCTTTCTTTCTTTTTTTTATAGATTTATTTTATTTGAAAGGTGTTGTTGCAGAGAGAAAGAGAGAGAGAGAGGGAGAAAAAGAAAGAAGCCAGGAGCTTCATCTGGGTCTCCCCCTTGGGTGCAGGGTGCCAAGCACTTGGGCCATCCTCCACTGCTTTCCGAGACACATTAGCAGGGAGCTGGATCAGAAGTGGAGCAGCTGGGACTCAAACTGGTGCCATATGGGATGCCGGCGCCCCAGGCAGTAGTTTAATCCGCTGTGTTGCAGTACTGGCCCCAGGTTGTTCCATTTCCAAGCTTCCTCTCCCCACCCCACATCGTCATTTTCCCCCTGGCCATACAGAGCCCAAGGGCGACCTTGGAGGGGTGACTTTGCAGCAGGTTTCCAGAGAGTATACAGGATATGCTGTTAAATTTGACTTTCAGATACATAGGGGATTTTTTTATTTTTAGCATAAATATGTTCTAAGCTTCAGGGTAAATACTTGTTACTTATCTGAAATTGAAGTTTAATTGGGTGTCTTGTATTTTTATTTGTTGACCTGGGCAGCTTCACGTAGAGCTCACATTATTTCGGAAGAGGCTACCAAGCAGCCTAGAGGCCAAAGTTCCTTTAGTTCATTCCCAGCAGCCTGGGAAGAACTCTGCATAGGCTTGAACCCAAGCTGAGCTGCAGAACTCCGTGCTGCTGCCAAGAACTCTGAGTAGCAGCCTATCCCGCAGACATTACTCTGTACTCTGCTTTGGGAAGCATCAGAGGCCGGCAGTGACTCCAGCTTCGGTCTAACCGTCAGGTCTGGCGATGCTGGAGCCGAGCGGCCACCTGGAGAGAGCAGGGCGGCAAGGCGCCCTGACACCTGCAGAGCAGTTCCGGGTGCTGTGTTGGTTGACCCATGTAACCCTCACTAGGTTTGCACCAGGAAAGAGTACCACCTCCACTTTACCGGAAGAAACTAAAGCCCAGACAGAGAAGTCGTTTGCTAATTTCCCCGCATTGTTCACTGACTGAAGCCTCAGTTTTGCAACACTGACCCCAACACTGGATTTCTCCTCTGCCGTTTCATTTCTCTCCTGTTACATGAGAGACATGAATCTTCTAGTTCCTTCTAGCTGGTTCATTCTGTGATTTACCAGGTTTCCTCTTCTAAACACAGAGTGGGTTTTATTTTTTTAATGGCCACCCATGTTCTCAACGCAGCCATATAATAGCATCGCAGACTGTCAGACATCAGCTCAGACACCAGGCCCATCTGCATCTCGATGGTTGGACGGCAGTGGCGTTAGACCCATCTGCTTCTTTGCCTGTGTCATCTAATTAAAAGGCGTGGGCGCTCAGGAATTGTTAAATGACAATGTGGGATGGAAGGACATGCACAGTCATTCAACGCTGTCCTAAAATTAAGCTTGGGAGTTAATGTATAGAGGTGTGACTGGGTGATGACATGCAGAGGTCAAGGCCACCGAGAAAAGTTGGCTGCTCACAGTTCCCCTGGGAATGAGAAGTGCAGTGCCGGGCAGCGCCGCAGGGGGGCAGTGGTGTGGGAGTGGAGGCAGGAGCCGGGGCAAGCACAAAGCCCAGGCGGGGCTCCTAGCAGGGGTTTTGCAGACAAGGCAGAGTGAAGAGTTCAGGATTGGAAGTCTGAGTAGTTCTAGTGGGTTTTGTGACACTGAGGTGGTCTGTGGCTGCGTGGTACCTGTCCCTGGGATAATTTAAGACAGAGAAAAATAGTGGCTTGAGGTGTGGGGGTTAGATAGGAGGTGCTTGGGGCTGCACACTCAGGATTGGTTGGGGTATTCCCTGGCCCTTTGCTGTTTCTAAGGAGGAGTAGTCTCTCCATCAGAAAATACAGCAAATAAGAACGTGGTTAATATAAATGGGTGTCAGGTGTTATGCTAGACTCTGTATTTATTATCCCATTGAATGCACACAGCAGCCCTACATTGTTGTTATTATCCCAGCACTTTAAAGTTGAGAAGTCAAGTAAGTTATCTGTGTGCACACAGCTAAGCGATAGAACAGATTCTTAAGACTAGTTTGACTTTCAAAGCACTTTCAAACTTTTAAATGTATATGAAGAGACTTAAAACATTTTTGTGGGAAATGGAATGGAAAAATAATTTTTTTTCACGCAAAAAATGTTGAATTCCATCCAGAGTTTTTTTTTAAATTTTCTTTTGAGAGACAGAGACAGACAGGGCTCCCATCTACTGGTTCACTCTTCAGATTCCTGCATTGGTGAGGGCTGGGCCAGGCCAGGCCAGATCCTGGAGCCAGGAACTTTCTCCACCTGGGTAGCAGGGACTCAACTATTTGAGCCATCAGCTGCTGCCTCCCACGTGTTTTCATGAACTTTGGAAGATTCCTTATGTGCAAGGATTTCAATTTTTGTTGCATCACAATTTATTTATTTATTTTTTTGCACACACACTTTCTGAAGTCCCTCCATAGAAGCGAGCCTAGCTTTTCAGCCAGGAAGTCTATGGAACGGGAAGGGCCACGGACTAGCAGTGGCTGGAGAAGAGACCTGAGAAGTTTCTGAAGCTTGGTGGTGTTGCCAGAACCATCTGTTGGGAGGGGGCGGCTTGGGGAAGGCACAGCTGGCCCTGATTCTGCATTCGCCAATCCCAGGTGGAGCAGGAACGGGTATGGGAGCACATACCCGTGTTTCTCACAGCCAACTTTAAAACAGTTTAAATGAAGCAAAGGATTCAATTAGTGATGCTTATCATCTGTGTCAGTAGCACAGGAGAAAATACTTTGCCTTCGCAAGCTGTGACCACTTCAGCACTGTGTGATGCTGCTGCCTCACAGAAGAGCGGAAGAATGCATCCAATCCCTTAGAGAGATTAATTTCCCTAGGAAAAAAAATTAAACAAAGGAAGAGCCTCTGATTACATTTAAATATTTCCTTGCCAATGCTTGAGGGAATTCTAGCATTCCTTGCTGGCAGAGGAAAGCTTTTGTGCCTGGGAAAAAGGTGATTAGGGCCCCTAGAGCCTGAGGGGGGATAGAGGCAGGGCAGGGGGTGGGAGGGAGGAAGAGTGTTTCAATAGCAGCACAGGTGCAACAGTTGGGAGTGAGTGATGGCCCTACAAATGACCCTGGCACGGAGCGGAGGAAACCCAAGGAGAAGATTAATTGAATTACAGCTACAGTGTGTACACATTTTGTTTCTGCTGGGGAGTCTAACTGGATTGTGGGGCCGGCCGGCCAGCTGGGGTAAGGTCAGAATATTGAGGAAGTGGGAGGGGATATAAATGAACAATTTTCCAAATAGGGAACAATTCCTAGGTTGTTTGCTTTCGGATGCAGCATTTTTGGGGCCCAGGGGGCTCAGTTTATAACCTCCTTTATCTAAGAGCCATCTAACTATTTTTCATGCCAGGATATGACCAATACCTGAGGCGTTCACTTTAAGACAATGGAAGGTAAATTGGGATAAGGGGTAAAAACATTTGCTTTCTAACATTTTCCATGAGATCTGACAGTAGAAATTTTCTCCCCATGGAGTACTGAAAATACAATTTAACTTATTTTTTATAGAAAACTTTTATTTAAGATATATAAATTTTGAAAGTACAACTTTTGGATTATAGCAGTTACAATTTAACTTATAAGAAGAGTTACTATCCATATTCCTTTGCTATAGCAATATATATTACTAAAATATTTTCTTTGGAGCACACATACAAAATTTCTAATGACAATATGATTTCATACTTCCTCGGAATGTTAAAGTAATTGAGGAATGTGATCAAGTTGATTCCCAAATATTTGCCTGGTCTCTCAAAAGCATTAATTTATTTGTAGGTAAGTAAAAGTTTAAACTATCTAGTTGCTCAATCTTCTTTAGATGTTTATTCCACAATCTAATTCCTTTTACGTGATATCTTGTGTCCATGTATCTCTGCTTTTTGAATTACATTAAGTATGTTAATGGTTTATCCTATATTCCTTTAAATAATTTGGCAAGAAGGAACCTCATATCTCAAGGTCTAACAAACATGGTTCTAATTTTAAAAATATATAGTAAGTCTCAAAGAGGGGTAGGTAAGGTTGGATGGAATAAGCGTAACAACACATGAGGGTGGGCAGAAACATAAGTATTCAAGAATGCATGGATTATTCTGAAATAAGGCAGATCTGCCTTCATATCCAGCTTTCTTCCTTCAGATGTGTAAAGCTTGGGCAAGTTTCTTGTATTTCAAGACTCAGCTTCTTGATCTACAGAGACCCAGGAAGAGCTTATAGGGTTGTTGTTGTGTGAGTTAAATGAGGTAATGCATGCTCAGCACCTCTGCTTCTCTCACAGGTGCTTCTAAAATTTCATGGAAAATGGAGTTAATTGAATAAGTTTATTTTGGTGCAACATTTTTTGAAATGCCTGCATAGTTTTTTAAAAAGATGTATTTATTCATTTGAAAGTCAGAGCTACAGAAAGGCAGAGAGAGAGAGAGAGAAAGAGAGAGATTCCTTTGCTGGTCACTCCCCAAATGGCCACAACAGCCTGAGCTGGGCAGATCTGGAGCCAGGAGCTGGGAGCTTCTTCTGGGTCTCCCACACAGGTGCTGGGGCCCAGGTACCTGGACCATCTTTCACTGCTTTGCTAGGCCATTAGCAGAGAGCTGGATCAGAAGTGAAGCAGCCAGGACTTGAACGGGCACCCATATGGGATGTTGGCACTGCAGGCTGCAGCTTTACCTGCTATGCTGCAACACAGGCCCTGCATAGTTTTTTGAATCATATCGTTCATGGACTTTTTGAAATGTGAATTTCACATTTTTGCATCAAAAATTAACTTTTTTTTTTTTTAAAGATTTTATTTATTTGAGAGGTAGAGTTACAGACAGTGAGAGGGAAAGACAGAGAGAAAGTTCTTCCTTCCGTTGGTTCATCCCCTAAATGGCCGCAACTGCCAGAACTGCACCAATCCGAAGCCAGGAGCCAGGTGCTTCTTCCAGGTCTCCCACGCGGGTGCAGGGGCCCAAGGACTTGGGCCATCTTCTACTGCTTTCCCAGGCCATAGCAGAGAGTTGGATTGGAAGAGGAGCAGCTGGGACTAGAACCGGCGTCCATGTGGGATGCTGGCACCGCAGGCAGAGGATTAACCTAGTGCGCCACGGTGCTGGCCCCTAAACTTGCCTTTTTTTTTTTTTCCTGACAGGCAGAGTTAGACAGTGAGAGAGAAACAGAGAGAAAGGTCTTCTTTCGTTGGTTCACCCCCTCAAATGGCCCCTGCGGCCGGCACTGCACCCATCCAAAGCCAGGAGCCAGGGGCTTCCTGCTGGTCTCCCATGCGGGTGCAGGGCCCAAGCACTTGGGCCATCCTCCACTGTCTTCCTGGGCCACAGCAGAGAGCTAGACTGGAAGAGGAGCAACTGGGACAGAATCTGGCGCTCCAACTGGGACTAGAACCCGGGGTGCCGGCACCGCAGGTGGAAGATTAGCTAAGTGAGCTGTGGCGCTGTCTATAAACTTGTTTTTAATTCCACTTTCCACAAGCTTACTGGCTTTCCGCATCTGTAGCAGGCCGCCACCCAGGGAGACTGCCCCCCACTTTGCTTTAACAACTGTTTAGGAGAAAATGCAGTAATATTGGAAGGATGACTAGGCTGGATATCTAATGGCTGGAGTGTAATCTAGATATGTAGTCATGAACATGCCATTTAAAATATAGATTATCTTCATGGACACCTAAGAACTATAGGTATGAGCACTATATTTCAATGTGTGTGTATGGTGTAGTGATCAGATCAGGGTAACTGACATGGCTAGCACGCTAACCAGTTACTGTTTCTTAGCGTTGGGGACACCCTCTCTACTAGCTATATAGAATTAATTGTTATAGCTATCCTACAAATACTATATAGCAGAGAGCTGGATTGGAAGAGGAGCAGCTGGGACTAGAACTGGCGTCCATGTGGGATGCCGGCACCACAGGCGGAGGATTAACCTAGTGCGCCACGGTGCTGGCCCCTAAACTTGCATTTTTTTTTTTTTTCCTGACAGGCAGAGTTAGAGAGAGACAGAGAAAGGTCATCAGAAAGCATCGGAAGTGATTCCTCCTGTCCAACTGTACACCCAAAGCAACAGTTACCACTACTGTACCCTGCAGATTTTTTAAGATTTATTTATTTGAAAGTTACACAGAGGGAGGGGGGGGGAGAATCTTCCATCTGTGGGTTTACTCCCCAGATGGCTACAATGGCCAGGGCTGGGCCAGGCTGAAGCCAGGAGCCAGGAGCCACTTCCAGGTCTCCCATGTGGACGCAGGGGCCCAAGGACTTGGGCATCTTCCACTGCTTTCCCCTGGCCATTAGCAGGGAGCTGGATAGAAAGTAGAGCAGCCAGGACTCCAACCAGCACCCATATGGGAAGGTGGCATTGCAGGTGGCGGCTTAGCGGGCTGCACCAAAACGCAGGGCCCTCTACTCTCCCTTTCTATGTGGTAACTTTTTAACTTGCCCAGGTAAGTGAAAATACGAGGTGTGTCTGACTTACTTCACTTGACACAATGTCCTCTGGTTTCATCTGTTGCTGCAAATGATGTAATTTCAGTCTTTGATGGCCAAGTGACGTCCATTGCTAAACACACCACTTTCTTCTCTCTGAGACTCGTCTCACTGGTGTCCAGTGCCTACTCAATCTGCCTTCCTGAGGTCCCACTCGCCCAGAAACTTCTTTTCTCACGGCCCTTGCCGTGGCCGCTAACGCGGGGCGTGGTCCCACCCGGCCGGCAGCACCAGCAGACCACGTGTTTGTGATACCTCACAGGCTGCGTTTCACTGGGGCCCTGATGCCCTTCATTTAGGAATCACACTTCACGGGATTATGGCGAGGAGCTAATAAGCCGAGAGCCCCTTGTGGACTATACAATGCTGGATAAACGTCCATTAAATCTGGGTTATGTTATTCCTGTGTCTCCTGAATATTTCGTTCCTCCTTTCGAGGGCTTGAGTTATCTTGTATACTTCATGTCATGTATTCCTGCCACATCCTGAGAAAGTCAAGAGCTAATTCTTGGTTTAATAAACTTCTACCTTCTGACTGTCCATTAGCTATCTCTCCCTTTAGAAGTTGTGCAAAGTGACAGCAGGGTTGACTTTGAGGCCTTCTAGGGTTTTCTGCTTAAATTCTTTCCAAGGGAACCCAATATGAAAAGTACAAAGGAGGAGGAGATGGCTTTTCATGGCATCTCGCTCTCTCCCTCGCTCTCTCCCTCTCTCTTTGCAGGTGGCAACACACTTTGACAAGGGATTTGAAGACTTAAAAATAAATCTGATAATGAAAACAGTGGGCTGGAATCTGTTCTCTGAGTAATATATTCTTTAGGGCTAGCCAGGCCCCCAGAATTCTAAAGTAGTATCTGAATGAAGGGGTTCCCTAGTAATCTCTGTAAATCCGTGTGCGTAGTGTTCCATGGAATTGTAGTGCTGGAATTTACGTGAAATCATCCCTAGGCAGTACCTGTTACTGGGGAGAATCCGTGTGCCAGCTCTGCGGGGCGTGTGTTTATTTGTACCGGTAACCGCAGCGTTTGCTGTATTGTATCCTAACCCCCTAACCCGGGCACTGATTTCATTTCCCATGAGAACCTTGGTGCCTTTCTTCGTCCCCATCCTCCACGAGGCTTTGGCTTTCCTGAGAACAGACCCTAAACCCTAAACCCTAAACCCTAACCCTAACCTCCCTCACAGCTTCGTCTGCAGTGCTCAGCGCAGTGGGTGGCAGGGCTCAGGCCCACAGATAGTTGTCAAGTAGCTGAATGCATCCATGGTCTTAGGAAGAGTAAAAACAGAATCCCAGTGACCCTGACCCTGGGGGCGTGTGTTGGGTCTGGACATCTTAGAACTTGAGGTTCCGCCTCTTGTTCGGATTGTGTGCTTTTTGGATTGGTAGGAATTTCGGTATTGGGGATCTCATATCTTGGCAGTGTGGATGGTGTTAAAGGCATTGGAAACACATATCAATATGGGAACTCTCCCAACTGAAGTTACCTGCAGCAGGATTTAGGTGGGGGAGGGTCTCACCGAATCTCCAGACGAATTTTTCCACGGGGACCCTGTGAGGTGTGGGCATGCAGGAGTGGGGGGTGATGAGTTGGAGTTGAGGAATGGAAAGAAGAGCTCTGGGAGAGAAATCCTTAACTTCCACCGGATGTGAAAGAGGAGAAAAATGATAAAGTTTTAACCACGAAGGCGGAGATCAGGGTTACAGAAGAGTAATGTAACTGGTAATGCATATTCACATTTCTCTGTCTTCAGCAACAACAAACAGGTGACAGCGAGCCATCATAAACGTTTTTCATGATTTTGAGAAAATAACGGGTTGGCTTAGAGAAATGCTAAATAGTAGAACTGGAAGGAAAATCAGAGACCAACTAACTCAGCTTCTTAATTTTACTGATGATGAAATCAAGGCTTTCCCAAAGGGTTTTAGTGATCTTATGTTGCTTCCCATATTTATTTTGGGAATCGTGTGGAATGCTCTGTGCTGTATTGAGATGGGTCAAACTGCATAGGAGGTCAAGCAGAACTCGTGGTGCCAATCAACAGAGTGAACCAGGCTGTGGCAATGTGAAAGCTGAGTAAGCAGTCATTTAACTTCCTTCCTCCAAACCGTAAGCACCTCCTAGGCTGCTTTTCCACAGGGATTTAGAGAACCTCTCCTACAAACCTTACACACCGCAGTATGGCGGGCGCTTGCAAATGCGGAGCTAATTAGTGTTTTTCTTGGCAATCGCCTAATGTGTGTCGTCATCTTAAATCTATATCAAGACAGTTTGATTCCCAATGTAAACAGCATTTTAGGGAAAGGGTGTTCTTTGAAGTATCCTAAACGTTACCTGTTTCCACAAGGCAGGGTTTTCAACGCTGACCCCGAGACGGTAGCACATCCCTGTCTCTGGTAGACCGGTTAGATCGCCACAAGTACACCCTGCCCGAGTTGTCCTCAGTTCACAGAAAGTTGTGAAAAGCTTGCATTTCACGGCTGCTCCGAGCCCTCATGAGCGATGCAGCGTCTCTGACAGCCACGGGACTGTAGCCCACATCCTGTGGGATTCTGGGGGTTTCTGTGGTCCACTGTTCAATCTGAACAGGGGTAGGCTTCTTAGGCTTTCGGTGCTGTCCATCCGGATTAAGAATGTAAATTGATGCTAACTGCATGACTGACATCTAGTGGATGAACGCCAGTGTCGCTCCTTACCGTTGGGGTTCCTCCTGGGCAGGCTTGCTCCCTGGGTCCTCAGAATGTCACACGAGAAGCCTTTGTCTAAAACACAGAGCCGTGTCCCCAGATACTAGGAAAATGATGAGGTTGGCAACCTTCTGACATGGACGAATATTCACTTTATGGAGACTTGAAAGAATGAATAGTAGCACTGAGTTGGGAAAAATGATCTAATATCAAATGTACATTTCTTTAGTTTGTGGCAAAGGATTGAAATATATTGCTATGGTAGTAGAAGCGTGTGCAACATACACATACCCACGTAGGATTGGAATCCTTTTAATTTCTTATTTGTGATTTTTTTTCTTTTGAATTTAGCTTACTGCTTTAGAAAAACACTAAGGAGGGCCTGTTCTACTTATCCTGATACGAAATCTCACCTGTGACCGTGGTGAAAGGGTAGGAACTGGGGTACTGTTCTAAACTGAGATATTGATTAATCAACATTTAGAATGAACTCCAAATGATCTGTATGCTTCTTTTGCCTACTAGAAAATTTTATTTACTACAAAGTTCCCAAAAGAGGATCATGCCTATAAGAACTCTCCAAATTGGAAAGCTGTGACTTTTTGTGGTGTGCTTTCTTTACACACTATACTCTACCTAGAGCTGCCACCATCTCTCGGTCTTGGCTCTATTTTAAAAAAAAAAGAACGGGCCGGCGCCGCGGCTCAGTAGGCTAATCCTCCTCCTAGCGGCGCCGGCACACCGTGTTCTAGTCCCGGTTGGGGCGCCGGATTCTGTCCCGGTTGCCCCTCTTCCAGGCCAGCTCTCTGCTGTGGCCAGGGAGTGCAGTGGAGGATGGCCCAAGTGCTTGGGCCCTGCACCCCATGGGAGACCAGGAGAAGCACCTGGCTCCTGCCATCGGATCAGCGCGGTGTGCCGGCCGAAGCGCGCTGGCCGCGGCGGCCATTGGAGGGTGAACCAACGGCAAAAGGAAGACCTTTCTCTCTGTCTCTCACTGTCCACTCTGCCTGTCAAAAAAAAAAAAAAAAAAAAAAAGAACGGAACGGCTTCTCCCAGTCCTTTGTTACAGATTTCCCAGGCGTCTCTGGGTTGGATTCAGCTAATCCTTTGGTTGGAATTGTTTTTCTCTACTCTTGATACTTGAAGGACATCTTGGTAGATGTAAAATCCTTGGCTTGGGGAGGGTGTGAAGCCTGCTGAGTAAAATGCCCACCCCACACTGGAGTGCCTGGGTTCCATTCTGGCTCTGGCTGCTCCCGCGCGTTTCCTGTTAGTGCAGCCTCTGAGAGGCAGCAGCGATGGCTGGGTCCCTGTCACTCCCATAGGAGTTCTGGATCATGTTTCCTGCTCCTGGTTTTGGCCCTGCCCAGCCCCAACAACTGTGGGTATTTTTGGGGGTGAAATGGCAGATGGGGGGCTGGCACTGTGGTGTAACGGGTTAAAGCCCTGGCCTGGGGTGCTGGCATCCCATATAGGCACCGGTTCTAGTCTCGGCTGCTCCTCTTCCAATCCAGCTCTCTGCTGTGGCCTGGGAAAGCAGTAGAAGATGGCCCACGTCCTTGGGTCCCTGCACCCACGTGGGAGACCTGGAGGAAGCTGCTGGCTCCTGGCTTTGGATTGGAGCAGCTCTGGCCATTGCAGCTGTCTGGGGAGTGAACCATCGGATGGAGGACTTCTCTCTCTGGCTCTACCTCTCTCTGTAACTCTGTCAAATGAATATAATGAATTTAAAAAAAAAGAAATGGCAAATGGGAATTTTTTCAGTTTATAGCTCTCAAATAAATTTAAACAAATTAAATTACAATCCTTGGTTTGCACTTTCCTTACATTTCTCGGCCACGCTGCTCTGCTCTTGCCTTGCTTTGTCTGTTGCTTCGGAAAATTATTTTCCTTTTAAAAGATTTTTTTTTTTTTGCCTGAGACTTTCACAATTTTTTTTAAAGTTTAATTGTTCTACAAAAGTATGTCCCAAAGTCGATGGTTTTGGTTCTTATTCTGTGTACTTGGTGCACCTTTCTGGGGTGGTAATTCATGCTTTTCTTATTCTTGGAAATTTCTTTTTGTTAATTTTCTTTTCCCTCCCTCCTTTTCCTTTTCCTTCCTCTGGGCTTCAGTAATGTAAAAGTTGGAATTTTTCTGATCAGATTTACTTTTCAGCAACTTTGTCTCTGAACTTTTAAAATTTCCCTCTTTTAAAAAAAACTTTATTCTTTTGGGTGCTTCTTTTTTTTTTTTTTTAGCAGTATTTGCTAGTTTTTAAGTTTGAATTTGTTCTCGCCTGAGTGTGCTGTTATTTAATCTGTATTTCTGCTATTATTTTCTTCCTTCTTTAACTCGATCTACCCAATTGCATTCTCATTCTTTTATTTATTTTTAGAATTTATGATTTAAAAATGTCTTCCCTCTCCCTAAAGTCTTCCATGAAGCTGCTTAATTCAGTGGGGATGGTTGTACTAACATTTCTTCTGCATCAGGACTGTATTTGGGGTAGAATTTTTCATCAGTGGGTTGTTTGGGGTCATATTTTCTGTATTAGGAAGTTGTATGTGGATATGTTTTGATTTTTTTTTCCATGCATTTTATGGACAGGGTCCTAGAACAAGGCGCTCTCTGTGTCAGTTCAGTAAAATGCAGTGCATTTAATGTGCGATGTTGGTGATGAGAGAGGTGGAAATGTCCCGTCTGCCCTTCGCTCCCTTATCTCCAAGGGGCACCGCCCTTCTGCTGTCAGTCCGACTTCCCTGCCTTTTCCACTGTGCATCTGACTTCAACACCACTGCTCCTCCCCTCGATCACCTTAGAGCCCCTTGACAAAGTCGGGGCTGTGAATGACCAAGTCCAAGACCTGCGTCTGGCTTTTTGACACACGGCATTAGATGGTTTCTTCCCAGGAGGGTTTTGTGTTGGATTCTGGTTTTATCTTCTTTTACCCACTCTTCACAAACAAGAGCTTGCAGCAGTGACTGAAATTCATGATGTTCTTTGTCTCCTTTTGTGTGATTTTATTTGTGCTTGCTGGTGCTTCAGTAGTTTGCAGAATAACGTGCATGTAGGCCTGGATTCAAGTGACTGTCATTTTCCTAACGACCTGAAAACTCCCAGAGAGCTTTTTGTTATTGATTTCCAATTTTATTCCCTTTAAGTCAGAAAACATATGGTTTATGATGACAATCTTTTCACTTTTTTATTTTTTGTTCCACCTTATGATTTATATAGGCATATATTCCATGAGCTGTTGAAAAGAATATGCATTCTGCCAGTCAGGTGTAACGTTCTATTAACATTTGTCAACTGGATTCAATTGTTTGAATTGATATCTTTTATAATATTTTATATATTTTTAGTTTTCTTGTCAATTGCAGAGAAATGAGAGAGACCATCTCCAAGTATAATGGTGTATTTGTCTATTTACTTGAAATGCAGAGTCACAGAGAGGGGGAGACGGAGAAATCCTCTGTCTGCTGGTTCACTCCCTGGATGGGCCCCAACAGCCAGGGCTGGGCTTGGCTGAAGCTGGGAACCAGGAGATTCAGATGGCTGTACCACATGGGCGACAGCGGCGCAAGCTCTCTATTATTAGGAAATACATTTTTTTTTTTTACCCATGGCAATATTTCTTGTCTTGAAGTCATTGACATTAATATAGCTACCCCAGCTTTCCTCTAATTAATGGAGTGGATATCCTATATTTCCTATTATTATATCCTATAATTAATGGTGTGATATCATCTTTCCTTTATACTTCCAATGATTTTGTATTTAACCATTTTGTACTTTATTCCTTACCATTTTGTCTATTTTCTGGCTTAAATAATTTTGTGTTTACACTTGGGTCCTGTGAATAACATTGCTGAGTTGAAGAAACCTACTGGTATTTGAAAGGTGCAGAGACACAGAGAGTGACAGAGAGCTCCCGTCTGCTGGGGTGCAGACCCAGCATTGAGCCATCACCTGTTTCCTCCCAAGGTGCGTATTCAGAGCTGGTATTCAACCCCAGTCACATCAGTCTTGGATCAGGCACCCCAAGCAGTACCTTAAGCCGCTGAGTCAACTACCTGTTGCTGTAGTTGAATTGTTACTTTATCCTGTCTGATAGTACCTGACTTTTCACTGGAATGGTTATGACTAATTTCATTTGATCTAGGCCCAGCATAATCCAATTAAATCTTTTGTGTTCTGTTTTCTCATTTATTTTTACATGACTGATTATAATTTTTTATTCTTTCCTTCTTTTTGATTTTTTGCTGGGTTATTTTATGTTACTTATTGGGCTTTATGTCTTTTTCATGCTTTATGTTGAGATTAAAATATGCATCTTTGACTTAACAAGGTCTACTTTCATAAGATATATCGCACTGGGTGTTATTTAAGAAAATATAATTGTATATTTTACCTTCCCATCCTTTTTTTTTTTTTTTTTTTTTGACAGGCAGAGTTAGTGAGAGAGAAAGACGGAGAGAAAGAGTTATAGACAGTGAGAGACAGAGAGAAAGGTCTTCCTTCTGTTGGTTCATCCCCCAAATGGCCTCTACAGCCAGCGCACTGTGCTGACCCGAAACCAGGAGCCAGTTGCTTCCTCCTGGTCTCCCATGTGGGTGCAGGGCCCAAGGACCTGGGCCATCCTCCACTGCACTCCCGGGCCACAGCAGAGAGCTGGACTGGAAGAGGAGCAACCAGGACAGAATCTGGCGCCCCAACCGGGACTAGAACCCGGTGTGCTGGCACCGCAGGCGGAGGATTAGCCTAGTGAGCCGTGGCGCTGGCCCATCCTTTGTATTTTTGTCAGAAATTTTATTTGTATATGTATTACATGTTACTCATTACTTTTTCACATTCTCAGTCCCTTTTCTAAAAAAGAAGCAAGAATAATCATCTTTCATGCTTTTTAAAAAAGGATTTATTTATATATTTGAAAAGCAGAGGGGAAAGAGAGGGAAGGAGGGGGAGGGAGAGGGAGGGAGGTCTTGGTCTTCCATCCAATGGTTCACTCCCCAAATGGCTGCAACAGCTGGAGCCAGGAGCTTCTTCTGGGTCCCCCACATAGGTGCAAGGGCCCAAGCAGTTGGGCCATCTTCCACTGCTTTCCCAGACCACAGCAGAGAGCTGGATTGGAAGTGGAGTAGCAGGGACTCGAACCAGCGCCCATATAGGATGCCGGCCACAGTGCTGACCCCTCTTTCATGTTTACCACACATTTTCCATTTCTGATATTCTTCATTCTATCACATATGTCTGGTTTTTAAAACCTGCTTTCATTTTCTTTGAGTCAAAAGAAATTTCTTTAACATTTCTTGTAATACAGATCTGCTGGTCTTAATTTCTCTGATATAATTTATTTGAAAACTTTCCTATTTCACCATTGTTTTCCTTTCTTTTTTTTTTTTTATTTTTGACAGGCAGAGTGGACAGTGTGAGAGAGAGACAGAGAGAAAGGTCTTCCTTTGCCGTTGGTTCACCCTCCAATGGCCGCCGCGGCCGGCGCACCGCACTGATCTGATGGCAGGAACCAGGTGCTTCTCCTGGTCTCCCATGGGGTGCAGGGCCCAAGCACTTGGGCCATCCTCCACTGCACTCCCGGGCCACAGCGGAGAGCTGGCCTGGAAGAGGGGCAACCGGGACAGAATCCGGCGCTCCGACCAGGACTAGAACCTGGTGTGCCGGCGCTGCAAGGCGGAAGATTAGCCTAGTGAGCCGCGGCGCCGGCTTCACCATTGTTTTTCAATGATATTTTCATAGAATTTAGAATTCTTCACTGACAGTGTTTTTTGGTTAAGTTTTTAAAATAAAATTTTCTGTTTTTTTATATACATTGTTTATGATGTGGAATTAGTGATATTTACATCATTTTTCTTTAAGAGTTTTTTTTAAAGATTTATCTATTTATTTGAAAGTCAGAGTTACAGAGGGGGGGGGAAGGGAGACGGGTAGGGAGAGAGGGGAGAGGAGAGGAGATCGATCTTGCATTCGCTGGTTCACCCCCCAAATGGCTGCACCTGCTGGGACTGGGCCAGGCCAAAGCCAGGAGCCAGAAGCTTCTTCCAGGTCTCCCACATGGGTACAGGGGCCAAACCACTTGGGTCACCCTCCACTGCTTTCCCAGGAGCATTAGCAGAGAGCTCAATCAGATGTGGGGCACCAGGGCTGGCGCCATGGCGCAGTGGGTTAATCCTCCGCCTGAGGTGCTGGCGTCCCATATGGGTGCTAGTTCAGGTCTCGGCCGCATCTTTTCCAATCCAGCTCTCTGCTACGGCCTGGGAAAGCAGTAGAAGATGGCCTAAGTGCTTGGGGCCCTGCACCCATGTGGGAGACCTGAAGGAAGCTCCTGGCTCTGGCCGTTGCAGCCTTCTGGGGAGTGAACCAACGGAAGGAAGACCTTTCTGTCTGTTTCTCTCTCACTGTCTGTAACTCTACCTCTCAAATAAACAAAATATTAAAAAAAAATGGGTATCCAGGACTCGAACTGGCATCTATATGGGATACCAGTGTTGCAGGCCATGGCTTTACCTCTTCTCTAGAAGTTTTAAGGTTTTTCTTTTCATGTTTCTTTTGGAGCAATGTGATTCTGCTTTGGTCGCTCGCTCACTCGCTCGCTCTCTGATTCTTGGATCTGTGAGTTCATATTTTTTATATTTAGAAAAATTTCAGCTCTTATTTCTTCAAATATTTTTTGTCTGAATTTTTCCTCCATTTCTGAAACTCCAATTATATATGTGTTAGATTGGTGTTCTAACCAGTTATTGATATTCTGGTTATTATTTTCGACATGCATGACTTAACATGAGTAGTTTCTGTTGCCTATGTTCTGGTTCATTGATGTGTTCAGCAGTTTCTAATCTGCTATTGAATACATCCAATGAATTTTTTCATATCAATTATTGTGTTTCTTACATTTTAATTTGTCATTAAAAATAATTTTCACTCATTTACTGAGAAATTGCTATACTTCATTCAACACATCTGCATTTTCCTTTTTTTTTTAAGATTTATTTTATTTATTTGAAAGAGTTGGAAGAATCAATATCATCAAAATGTCCATTCTCCCAAAAGGAATTTATACATTCAATGGAATACCAATCAAGATACCGAAGACCTTCTTCTCAGATCTGGAAAAAATGATGCTGAAATTCATATAGAGACACAGGAGACCTCGAATAGCTAAAGCAATCTTGTACAACAAAAACAAAGCTGGAGGCATCGCAATACCAGATTTCAGGACATACTACAGGGCAGTTGTAATCAAAACAGCATGGTACTGGTACAGAAACAGATGGATAGACCAATGGAACAGAATTGAAACACCAGAAATCAACCCAAACATCTACAGCCAACTCATATTTGATCAAGGATCCAAAACCAATCCCTGGATTAAGGACAGTCTATTCAATAAATGGTGCTGGGAAAATTGGATTTCCACATGTGGAATCATGAAGCAAGACCCCTACCTTTCACCTTACACAAAAATTCACTCACCATGGATTAAAGAATTAAATCTATGACCTGACACCATCAAATTATTAGAGAGCATTGGAAATACCCTGCACGATATAGGTACCGGCAATGACTTCTTGGAAAACACCCCAGAAGCACAGGTAGTCAAAGCCAAAATTAACATTTGGGATTGCATCAAATTGAGAAGTTTCTGTACTTCAAAAGAAACTGTCAGGAGAGTGAAGAGGCAACCGACAGAATGGGAAAAAATGTTTGCAAACTATGCAACTGATAAAGGGTTGATAACCAGAATCTACAAAGAGATCATGAAACTCCACAACATCAAAACCAACAACCCACTTAAGAGATGGGCCAAGGACCTCAATAGACATTTTTCAAAAGAGGAAATCCAAATGGCCAACAGGCACATGAAAAAATGTTCAAGATCACTAGCAATCAGGGAAATGCAAATCAAAACCACAATGAGGTTTCACCTCACCCCGGTGAGAATGGCTCACATTCAGAAATGTACCAACAATAGATGCTGGAGAGGATGTGGGGAAAAAGGGACACTAATCCACTGTTGGTGGGAATGCAAACTAGTTAAGCCACTATGGAAGTCAGTCTGGAGATTCCTCAGAAACCTGAATATAACCCTACCATACAACCCAGCCATCCCACTCCTTGGAATTTACCCAAAGGAAATTAAATTGGCAAACAAAAAAGCTGTCTGCACCTCAATGTTTATTGCAGCTCAATTCACAATAGCTAAGACCTGGAACCAACCCAAATGCCCATCAACAGTAGACTGGATAAAGAAATTATGGGACATGTACTCTATAGAATACTATACAGCAGTCAAAAACAATGAAATCTGGTCATTTGCAACAAGATGGAGGAATCTGGAAAACATTATGCTGAGTGAATTAAGCCAGTCCCAAAGGGACAAATATCATATGTTCTCCCTGATCAGCGACAACTGAGCACCAAAGGGGAAACTTGTTGAAGTGAAATGGACACTATGAGAAACAGTGACTTGATCAGCTTTTGTCCTGACAGTTGATGTACATTGTAATACTTTATCCATTTTAGTATTTTTTTTTTGTTCTAGTACCATTGGTTGAACTCTGTAACACACAATTATTCTTAGGTGTTTAAATTTAACTGAAAAGTGATCCCTGTTAGGAATTTGGAAAACATTATGCTGAGTGAAATAAGCCAATCCCAAAGGGACAAATACCACATGTTCTCCCTGATAGGTGACAACTAACTGAGCACCAAAAAGGAAACCTGTTAAAGTGAAATGGACACTATGAGAAATGGTGACTTGATCAGCCCTCACCCTGATTGTTGATGAACAACTTAATATGTTTTCCCTCTTAGTATTTTTGTTTGTTTGTTCTACTTAATACTTTTGGTTGAATACTGTAATCAATATACAATTATTCTTAAGTGTTGAAACTTAACTGAGAAGTGATCGCTGTTAAATATAAGAGTGGGAATAAGAGAGGGAAGAGATGTGCAGTTTGGGACATGCTCAAGCTGACTTACCTGAAACGGTAGAGTTAGAAACATACCAGGGGATTCCAATTCAATCCCATCAAGGTGGCATGTACCAATGCCATCTCACTAGTCCCAGTGATCAATTTCTGTTCCCAATTGATCATAATGATAGGACTAAGAAACAAAGGGATCACATAAACAAGAATAGTGTCTGCAAATACTAGCTGATAGAATAAAAAAGGGAGAGAATGATCCAACATGGGAAGTGAGATACACAGCAGACCCATAGAATGGTAGATGTCCTAAACAGCACTCTGGCCTCATAATCAGCCCTTAAGGCATGCGGATCTGGCTGAAAAGCCCATGAGAGTATTTCAGGCATGGAAAGCCAAGACACTCTGGGGAAAAAAAAAAATCTAAATGAAAGATCTCCGTGAGTGAGATCCCAGTGGAAAGAATGGGTCATCAAAGAAGGAGGTACCTTTCTCTGAAGGAAGAGAGAACTTCCACTTTGACCATATTTGGACAAGGCCATGGTCAGAGTCGGTGAACTCAGGGGGCTTCCATAGCCTTGGCAGCTCATGACAAGAGCCTAGGGTGATTACTGATGCCATAAACAAGAGTGTCAATTTGTTAAGTCAACAACAGGAGTCACTGTGCACTTACTCCTCATGTAGGATATTTGTCCTTAGTGTGCTGTACATTGAGATTTAATGCAATAACTAGTACTCAAACAGTATTTTTCACTTTATGTTTCTGTGTGGGAGCAAACTGTTGAAATCTTTACTTAATGTATGCTAAACTGATCTTCTGTATAAAAAGAGAATCGAAAATGAATCTTGATGTGAATGGAAGGGGAGAGGGAGTGGGAAAGGGGAGGGTTGCGGGTGGGAGGGACGTTATGGGGGGGAAGCCATTGTAATCCATAAGCTGTACTTTGTAAATTTATATTCCTTAAATAAAAGTTTAAAAAAAGTTACACACAGAGAGAAGGAGAGGCAGAGAGAGAGAAAGAGAGAGAGAGAAAGAGAGAGAGAGAGAGAGAGAGAGAGAGAGAAAGAGGTCTTTCATCCACTGGTTCACTCCCCAATTGGCCACAATGGTCGAGCTGCATTTGTCTAAAGCTGGGAACCAGGAGCTTCTTCTGGGTTTCCCACGTGGGTTCAGGGGCCCAAAGACTTGAGCCATCTTGTGCTGCTTTCCCAGGCCACAGCAGAGAGCTGGATCAAAAGTGGAGCGACCAGGACTCGAACCGGTGCCCATATGGGATGCCAGCACTGCAGGCGGTGGCTTTACCCACTACGCCACAGCGCCGGCCCCTGCATTTTCCTTTAAGTCCTTAATATAATTATACTAGTTTTTTTCGAATGTCCTATCAGCTAATTCCAACTTCTGCGTCATCTGTGGGTCTGTTTGTGTCGGAGGTTTTTTCCTTTCCTGGTGTGAGTCGTTGGTGTCTGCCTCTTATGTGAGCAGCCGCTTGTGAGGGTACTGGAGAGCTTGGCACTGTGTGGTGAGAGTCTGCACTTGATAGTAGCATCTCCATAGAGAGTGCAGAGCTTGCTCTGGGAGGCAGCTGATCCACACGGTCCTTTGGAGACTTCTCTTTAGCCTTTGCTAGGGACGTCCAGAGTAGTCTACTCCCTGCCATCTGGGATCTGGGGAGTTTGAATACTTGAGTACTTGGCTGTTCAGTGAGCTCCCACCTTTCTGGCTGGCCAGAGAGCTGAATCTTCTACCCCCAATATTGTGCAACGTTCAAGAATGCTCACAGTTCCCATAGTCCTTGCTCCCTGACCGTCGAGATTTCTGGAGCTTTCTATTTTTGTCTGCATCTCTCCTCTCGGATCCTGTGCTCAGTAACTCCCACCTGTTTCATCAGCCTTGACTCCTGCTCCTCAGTATAGCCAGACTACATGCTCTGGAGGTCTCTGCGTCTCTGTGCCACAGCCTGGAATGTTTGTTCAGGTAGACACAGGACAGAGCTGGCCCTTATGGGCTGTAGGTGCTTTGCTTCTTTCAGGGGTCACAGTGCTACACTGCTGAGTGTCCAATCCCTAAAATGTGTTGCTGTATATATCATACCAGGTTCTATAGTTCTATAGTTTATAGTAGGAAGACTACTTTAATTACTCCATCATGGCTAGAAACAGAAATCAGCAGCCACTATTTTTAATTAAGGAGTTTCCATGGCACTATTAATTTTAGTAACAATATGTTTCCATTTGGATATGCTATGGTCTTTGCATGACTACTTTTATTTGACAGCAGAATTAAGTACACTCTGTACAGAGATTTCCAAATTTCCAAACAACTAAAAACTTGGCATATATACATATAATCTCAGGAATTGACAAAAGTGGAATTTAAAATTCTTTTTTTAAAGGTTTCATTTATTTATGTGAGAGGTAGAGTTATAGACAGAGGGATGGAGAGACCGAGACAAAGGTTTTCCATCCACTGGTTCACTCCTCAAATGGCTGTAATGGCCAGAGCTGACTTGACCCAAAGCCAGGATCCAGGAGCTTCTTGGTCTTCCAAATGGGGTACAGGGGTCCAAGCACTTGGGTCATCTTCTACTACTATTCCAGGCCATAAATAGAGAGCTGGGTGAGAATAGGAGCAGCTAGGACATGAACCAGCACCCATGTGGGATGCTGGTGCTGCAGGCAAAGGCTTAGCCTACTGTGCCACAGTCCCCATGAATATAAAATTCTTATTAAGGGTAATGATACAAAGATACTTCATAATGAGATATTATTTAGACTTTCTTCAAAATATATGGCTAATTATTAACATATGATCATATTTTCTTTGTAAAAACAAATGAGTGTTCCACTGGAAAAAAGATTGAAATAATCAAGGAATATTTTTGTCACTTATGTCATACATGTGTGTATATCCATGTATACTTATTTTGGTTTCTTAGATCCAGGACTGTATGCTATATTTAGAGCTATGGATACACGCAATTTGGGCTAGGGCGTGGGGAGTAGCAGAGATAAGTTGAGAAACAAAGAATAAGTGGAAATGACAGTCCAAGATTGATAAGAATGCAAAAGGTACCATATTCATTAGGGAGTCCAGTGTGATGAAGCATGGGGCTTGCACATACCACAGCAAAGAACCCAGGGACATCTCTTTAATGAGCATTTATTGAGTGATCAATGGTGCTAGGCACTATGTAGGTTTCTGGTCTCACTTCTGCTCTCTAAGAAATTAGTCTAAATAGACATATAAATCATTATAATTATCAAGATAACTATTATATAAATCAAAGATGTAGAGAGAACAATTTAAATTTTTATTTAAATTAAAGTGGTTTTTATTTAGAGTTTGTTTCTCTTAAAGTTTGGTAATTTATTTTATATTCTCGTTTTTTTTCTTATGTCTGTTCAGTTACCTCAAATTAAAGAAATTTCCTTAAAAAACTGACCTCTTCTAGGAATTAATAGAAGTCTCTGAAATAAGACATTTAGTAAAGCTTTCATACTTTTAAAAACGTCAAATGGATACTTGGTAAAATATATAATGCTGATAATGAAAACCATATAAGTACTTTAAATAGTTCTTGAAAAGAGAATCAAACAGATAATCAAGCTAAAAAATTGATGCTATTAGCAAACAACCGAATTCCTACATAAACTTCGACTTAAAAAAATCATTACTTAAAATCAATTATGTACTTATATTAGAATCAAAATGTTAATGTCAAATCCTCCATTAGGACTTATTTTAAAAATACATATTACATATACTTAATCATATACAGATTATCCTTAATTTAATACAAAATAAAATGGGAATCATTTCTGTCATAATTGATATATTTGTTTCCAATTCTTTCCAGACACCCACTAAAACAAGCAGATTTGTTGCCTTACATGAGCTAGCATTTCTATGTCAACGTTTCCTGGCGACGAGATGTTTGCTACCTTGAGTGAATTGAATGCTTCTGCATCTAGGATTTAATTTGATGAGGTAAACCTGGCTAGTGATTGATTCTGAGTGCCAATGGACCTACTGAGCAATTTTGTAGTCAATATGACAAAGGAAAACTCCAAGTCTATAGCCTTCAGGATGAAATTCCTTTTGCAACCTCTATGCCCTGGGTTTTCTCCTCTTACTCAACATTTCCTAACCTATTATAACTTTAATCACTTTCATGGATGGGATTCTGCTGACCATACTCAGTTTCTATCACCACTTGATTGCATTCTCCCAGTCTATTTATTGTCGTACTCTTTTTACTTCTGATTATTGGCCACAGCTTTAATAATCTTCTAACAATGACCTTGTTGGAAGAAGCAAAACAGAGAAATGTGCAAAGTGTTTGGGAACACGTAAAAGAAAGCTTACTTCCTGTTTAGGGCAAATGCCTTCTCTCTGACTGCTCCCCCTTGAAATTTGTGCTTACTTCCATTTTAATACTTCTTAAAAGATAGTTTATTATTTTGATATTATTTCCCAGTAGAACCTGTGAGCTTCTTGAGGGGTTGGACTGTGTCTTCTTTCACATTGTATCTTAGAAACTAACACACTGCTGGCACACGGTGGGTGCTTAACACATGTTTATAGAATAAGATTACAAATTTTTAATAAATGTAATAGCAGTAAAAGTTTGAAATGAGATTGGAAAACAGGAACTCTACTTAAAATTCTTTAGATAGTCTCAAAGATAGGTGATGTAGTCGATAGGAATAAACAAGGCACATTCAGGAAATACTTATTTAGGAAGTTATTGGTAAGAGTTGATGACTGGGTGTTAGAAGGGGGGCCAGGGAATGAGAAGTCAAGAATGACTCAGGTTGGTATCTCAGAAGGTCAGCTAGGTGATCACAATGCCACTTAATGATCCTGGCACTCACGAAGCAGGTATGTCTTTAGGGAAAGACATTGAGTTTAACTTTGAATATGATGAGTTAGAGATAATTATGGTTTATCCAGGTGGAAATTTCTAGTTGGTTGTTCGAAAGTTCTAAAATTCATAGATCTAGGCTAAAAATAAGATTTTTAATAATCAATCTGTGGGTGATAGTTGAAATAAGGAAGTGATTGAGATTCTCAAGAGGAAATATGTAGAATGAGAAGAAAAGAATACAGTTCATCTTGCGTGGGGGAAACTCTAATCTAGTCTAATGGAAGTAGAGAGGCCAGAAAGGTTAAATGATTAAGGAGAAAGAAGTAGGTGAAAATACCAAGTCTGATCACTCATGTACTCAAGAAGGAGAGAGTAATATACAGGACCAAATACCTTCAGCTAAGAACCAGTAAGTGGCTTTTGGGTATGGGGTTGGGAAGTCCATAGACCAGTGGAGAAAGACCATCATTCATGCATCAGTGTATGTGTACCCAGCAGGCTTCTTGATTTGGTCAGGAGTCAGTCCAATGCCAACATGAATCCCTATTCTACCATTTTTGATGGGTTTTTGTTTATCATAGACAAGTTTCTCAAGTTTTCTGATTCATGGTTTTTTTCAGGTACAAAACATAAATGAGAGTAAATCCTTTCAGTATTGTGAGAATAATAAAAATCTGTTATTTCTAGATAAAGTGATCTGCACTGAGAGGTTGTACATTTTGACTGAAAGAGGGTAGGGGATGATTTTGGAAAACGGAAAAGAAGAAAATCCCTTTTTTTCTGTAGTTTGGTCCTCAAGACCATTGTCTATCAATCAAGTTCACATTATTATGCTAATATAAAATAAAGCTAAGTCTTCATTATATCAATTTTGTTATTGATTGGTCTACAATACTATTTGACCAATACTATTGGCCTACAATCACTATTTGTAATGATTTCTAGAGGAAAATATTTTCATGTCATAACCATGTCACACATAGACTTTGGAGAAAAACTAAAATTTCTAAGTTGCAGATGGCCTGCATTGACCTGTATCAGGTTGCAATCCTATTCCCACCCATGTATAGAAGTCATTCCTAGTTCACCAATCTGGATGTATGCGTGTATGTAGAAATACAGAAGAAAGAAGGAACAGGGGCCAAAAATTCTCAGTCAAGAGGGAGATGTGGGAGAATTGCAATTCTGATGTTGTATAAGGAGAAAGCTTTTGCAAATTAAGAGTCAAATATTTCCTTAAGTTTTTCTGATGGTAAAAAAATGAATTATATTCAAATGAAATATGGTGTTTGAGTCTGCATAATTATTGTAGTGATAAGGTTTGAAGCTGTTTTAGAAAAACTGTTGAAAATGTACTTTTCCAAACTTTCAAGCATTGCTTTGTATTCATAAAGGTCCATTTCATTGTCACTAAACTTAAATACAGAGGATTTCTTTCCAAGTCGTCTTTCTCTACCTCTCTACGCTCTACTGTGACCCTCAACCCTCTGGGGAAGGAAGTAAAGCATTCTAGGCTAACCTGCAACTATTTCAAGGTAAAATACTGTAGGAGCGAGGAGTTTTCATTTTTGCAGAAATTAAGAATTTTCTACGTTTGAGGTATTTTTCTCTGTCAGTTATGTGTTTTCTTTTTCTGAACTCAAGTGTAGCATCGGGACCATGACTCACAATAATCTGCAGATGTTTTGGGGGGAAACTAGCCATTCATATGTGCTACAAAAACTGAGGGTGCAATGGGAGTTCAGTATAAATAAATCTACTAAAACTTAGTTTTTGAAAAATTGCAGCAGGGTTTCAAAAATTACTCATTCACTTAACTTTATGACATCTGCTAAAAAAGCACTTCCAGGACTGGGAAAACAGATAAAAGAGCTAACTCAGAATTATTTATTTTGAATTCACCATTCATTTTCCCCTAAAGCCATAGGGACCATGCAAGTAGATGTAGTGTCTGTCTTCTGCACCCACTCAGGCTTTCAACTCCTAAAGGCAGAAAATACTCCTCGGGGGTCGGCTGCCACCACTGTTCATGGGCCGTTTCCTTGGGTCAGTTACTGGTTAATTTCCTGTTAATAAAGTGTGAGTTGTGGGAAAAAATTCAAGAAACCAGAGGTCAGTTAGGACCCCAAATCTCCCTGAGCTTTGTTGTGTGAGACAGTTTTACGTGACGCTCTCCATATGGGAACTCCGTAGGGATCCTGGGGATATACCTGAGCATTCCCCAGTCTTCACTCGGGTCATCTTCCCTGGTTTTTCTTCTGACTCCACATTTAATAACCTCATGCCCAGGCAGTGCCTTGAACTGATTAAATCAGATCTGTAGGTATTAGATCCTCTTGTGACTTTTTTCGAACCTCCTAGAGTGTCTTCCAAGTGCAGCTTATTTAGAGAACACATTAGTCTAAGTTCTTTATGGGCTGGGATTACAAATTCATGTTCAGTTGGAGGTAGAAGTGGCTGCGTGGTTGTGGCCTTTTAAGCCAGCTGATGCCAGGAGAAGATGGGACAGGGATGGTTATGAACTGGATCATGTCCACTGCAAGTTCTTTTTCTTTTTTTTTCTTTTTTTTTTTTTTTTTTTTTTGACAGGCAGAGTTAGACAGTGAGTGAGAGAGAGAGACAGAGAGAAAGGTCTTCCTTCTCTTGGTTCACCCCCTAAATGGCCGCTACGGCCAGTGCACTGTGCTGATCTGAAGCCAGGAGCCAGGTGCTTCCTCCTGGTCTCCCATGCGGGTGCAGGGGCCCAAGCACTTGGGCCATCCTCCACTGCCTTCCCAGGCCTCTGCAGAGAGCTGGACTGGAAGAGGGGCAACCGGGACAGAATCCGGCGCCCTGACCAGGACTAGAACCTGGGGTGCTGGCACTGCAGGTGGAGGATTAGCCAAGTGAGCCGCGTCGCCGGCCTCCTGCAAGTTCTTAATGTTAAAATCCAAGTTTTGAATACCTCAGAATGTGCCTTTATGAAGACTGGGTCTTTAAGAGGCAGTTAGGTAAAATGAAGTCATTTACTTGGGCCTTAACCCAATATGGCTGGTGTACTTATTAGCAAAGAACTGTGGCACACAGACACTTACACAAAGCAAAGACTGTGTGGAGACACAGAGAAGGTTTGGCAGAGAGGACTCAGAGGAAACCCAACCTGAGACACAGTGGCGTGGGGTTCCAGCCTGCAGTAGGATGAGAAAAGTCTGCCCAGTCTAAGGAGCTTTGTCATGGCAGAGCTCACAAACTAATACAGGCATCAGTGTGACTATAGGGATAGAGAAAAGAAAGGGAGGGGAAGAATCCAGAAAAGTAAAGGAGCAAAAAATCTTTGTGTTGCAGCCTGTGAAAATGGAATTCTGTGCCTGAGCAGCCAGAGCTGTCTTGCTGTGAGGCTGGGGCTCCCGGGGAAGCAGCTCTGTGCGGGGGTCACTTGGCTGAGAGCCCGGAGCTCATGACCTAGACTTTGCCTGATGGCTGCTGTGGAGAGAAGGGAGAGTGAATGTGCTCTAGGACTTCCTTGGCTTGTGGACTCTCCAGACAGAATTCTAGCTCAGTGGTTTACAAACACCTACCTGCCAGAGTGTTCTTCCAATTTTGTGCTGTGGTATTCTCCACACTTGCTTTACATGAACTCTTTAGGGAAGTGAGCCATAGCTTATTTGTTTTTGTGACTTAGTCACAAAACAGGCACACAGTGGGTACTCAGAAATATTTGATCAATGTGTGAATGCCTTGATTAATTGGTAAATAAACCCCAATATTAAGTGTAAATTGTTTTATTTGGTTTTCAAAATACTTTAATCCATTCTCTTTAAAAAATATCTTTCCTTATTTTCCTGTTAATGAATACTTCCCATAAATTGCTTGACTGTTCCTTATACTACATATTGGTTCAACATACTGCCCACTGAGTTGCCTTTTGCTTATAGAATTTTCCAGTCAAAGTTCATTTCTCCTGTGTGTCCATGAGTAGACAGGAGACTACGCTCAGAAATCATTAATTGAGCCTCTACTTCACGTCATGCCCTTCATTAGATCCTAGAGATGCATAATAAGTTCAGCATGGTTTTCTGCCTTCTGGGACTTTGCACTCAAGTAAAGCAGAAAAAGTTGGGTGACCAGTTAAAAATGAAGCATACGGAGTGCAGCAGAAGCAGAAAACAGATGGTGTTGATAACAAGGGAATAGTATTCAGGTCTCTACAGGGACTTAAGGTTCACTAGAGAAAGGGACCTAGGCTGACCCTAGAGCACCATGTGGGAATGACCTAGGTGAAAAAAATGTGTTAATGGGAACCAAGAAGAGAAACCGTACATGTGAAAGCTCAGAGACTTGAGACTTCAGAAACTCTTTAGGACACAGATGTTTTTATTTCATCGTGAAATCTGCTCCTGCTGTCCTGAAACCTTAAGGAATAGGCACCATTAGAATTTGTCCAGATAGCTTAGGAAATGAGAGTATTAGTTATATAACAGCCATTCCACCCCACCCCCAACTCCCATGAAAGGAAATACCGGTAGGCTAGAAAGCTAAGGTCATAGAGTTTCTTGATCTGGTCTGTAGCCTGAGTAAATTATTTATCTGGGACTGCTATTTGCCTATCTATATTTACAAAGTACTTCTGTAGACATTGTCTCCTTTCACTCTGAAGTCCTTTGAGAAAATAGTAGCAAATCATACTCTTCCCATCATGGGAATACTTCAACCAGGCTTCAGTAAAGTTGAGCGATTTGAGCAAATTCACCCAGATGGGATCTGGGATTTGTATCCAGGTTCTGTGACTCCATAATCTCTTTTCCTTATGCAATGGTTCCTTTCATCAGAGAGGTGAACAACTTTAGCAAAAGAAAGAATGTGGAATGGGTCACTTGAAAGTGTAGAAATTCCACATATCTAAAATTTAGGGGGTGATACCTATGGCAGCTCTTAAGAAGACTGAGTTCTGAGGAGATACAGTGTAAGTCTTTCTCCATCAACAGAAAACACTTGACAGTTGATCTACCTCATGTATCTGTTAGTTGAAAATAGTTTCGTGTAGACCACAAGTTCATGATCTTGAGTGCCCAAGAAGCAGTGACGATGAAACCACGTGGAGGGGTGCTAAAGAGTGTTTACGAGAAAGGGTTCTTCAGTCAGTCTCGGGTTCAAATCATGGCTCTGCACTTAGTGGTTGAGTGTGTTGCCCAAGCTTACTATGTCTCAGGTTCCTTGACCTGGGAAATGTGGATAATAACTAGACCTTATCAAAGGTCGATTATGAAGATTCAATGAGTTGATCCATGTGAGATGCTTAGAATAGTGCCCAGCAAATAATTGCTAAGAATACCAGTGATTATTGTTACTTTTCATTCTAAATCCATGGGAGAAAAGTAACACATCTCAACCCCAACAATCTTGTTTGAATATCAAATAATATTGCTAGATGCTAATATAATTTCACCCTCTAAGCTTGTAACAGTATTCTATCTGATAGAACTTTGGAAAGATTTCTTGGTTTGTTAGGGACACTGTTAGGATTTGCCAGAGGATTTGATTTTTATTTTTGTGGGTAAGTGCCAGCTTAATATAATTCTCTATGAAATGTAAAGTTTAGAAATGATGTCTAATGCTTTTCTTAAATATTGGGAGTATTTTTATTCAGAGTGAATTTTTTGCTAAATGAGATCTTAAGGGACTGAACAGGAAATATATTAAGCAGGAAGCATTTTGTGAAGGTATAACATTAAGATTTAACTTTTAGAGATAATATTATGTAACAATGGCCCATATATTGGATAAGTTAAATTTATGCCTTGAAATAATATTAGTTACATTTTTGAAAAATTGATGCCAAAACAAATCTTTCATTAAAAACCCAATCAGCACTTTGTAGTTACCCCAATCTTGTTTTCTGGCAAACATGCAGTGTTTGTACTGTTTTCAAAGCTATGTTTGATTTAGTTAGGTGCCCAGAGAACTGCACATGAATTGTTAATTTCATATTGCCACAACAGGCATCCAATGAATGTTTGCAGAGTTTCTAGAAGATCAGTTACAAATGTGATTATACCAGCCATTTCTCAGACGTGACACCAGTTTCAAATTAAAAACTGACAGTGCTCACCTGCTCCTGGGTTCACCCACAGGTCACCTTCTTGTCACTTTAGCTCTTCCCCCATTAAAATGACATCTGTGTTCATAAAGGGGCTGAGAGGGGCTGTGAGTTGTTAGAATTGTTGAGGAATAAGAATAAGGTGTCATCTGCCCAGATAATGTAGTGTTCAACCTTGGCCTTAAGGGGATAGGGGCCAGCAGCACCCGATTGTGTTCCAAGTACAAGAACAGAGCCCAATGAGGTCACCAGTAGCTTCTGATGCAACCCATGGATGAGAACAAATGTGCCATTATAAGGAAATATATGGTCTGACCAATAGGAGGAAATAAGAAATATAAACTGCCATCTTGAAGATACTCTTCCTACACATCTATTCTCCAGATGTTTTATTAACATTACCTAAAGGAAAATACTAGAGGTTTGTTTTTCTCTTAAGAAGTGCAAGGAATACAATTAGATCAATACAGATTTAGTGAAAAAATGTTTAATATATGGAGCATTTTCCTAGAATGATTTGTCATATATTAACTGTAATGTTTGCATAAAACACTATATTGTGTCTCCATTTTTCCAAGAGGCATAAATGCATTGTAGTGATTATTTCAGGGAAGACCACTTTAAATCTTTAAAGAACTAAGGAAGATTATTTAAAAGAGAAAGCAGACTGATAAATTATTTGTAATAAAGTTTTAGTATTTGAGTATCTCTGGGACTTAGGATGATATAATACTAGAGTAGACATTTAATGAACATCTGCTGAAGATGATATGAAAAGCTAATGTACAGAAGAGATACCTATAACTGCAAAAGTCACAGATCTGAAAACTTATTCACTACTGGTTATAAAAGCATATTATAATTGCTATAAGTTCTATGAGTTTTGAAAACAATTATTTGTTAAAGCCTTTTAAAAATACATATTAGTTCCTCTTAGTTATATCTGCTTCCAGATCACAAGGAGCCCAAGAGGAAAACCAGCACCCCTCCATACTTCAAATACCTTCCTTTTGCTCACTGCATTTTACAGTGAAGTTTTCTTTGAAAACCTATCTTTAATTTCTTTTTCAAAGATTTATTTATTTAAAAGGCAGAGTGACAGAGAGGTAGGGAAGGAAACAGAGGGAGAGAAATAGAGAGATCTATCTTCTCTCTACTGGTTCACTCCCCAAATGGCCACATTGCCAGGGCTGGGTCAGGCTGAGGCCAGGAGTCCAGAATTCTATGTTCATCTCCCACATGGGTGGCAGGGAGGACCCAAGTACTTGGGCCTTCCAAGGCACATTAGCTGGAAGCTGGCTAGGAAGTGGAGTAGCAGGGAGTTGAACTAGCACTCCAGCAGGGGACTCAGGGGTCCCAAGGGGCCAGCCTAACTGGCTAAATGACAACGCCTGTCCCTTGAATCAATTTCTGGTTACACTCCCTCAGGAGCTGGCCTGTCTGCACAGGGATCCTAGATCCTAGTTAAGTAATTTACTACTCGGATAACCTTGGGCCACTTACTCAACCACTTTGTGTCTTTCCTTATGTATGAAATGGGGACAATAATAATAACTGCCTCATCAGTGAGATGAAATGAGTTGATACCATACCAATCCTTTAGAACACTACTGGGGCATATTAAATCATATAAAAATGTTTGTCAGGCTAAACCATTGTAAACAGACTAATACTAACACTTGCACATTTTGAAGGGTTGGTTGGAGAATTAAACTATAAACTTATGTAAACTTTATAGTAAGATTATCACTATATTGTTGTGATGTGTGAAGTCTAAGGCTAGACCACGTTTGAGAGATATGGGAATAGTTCCTGTTGCTATTTCTAGCACAGATACAATGTGGTCACTCAAATATTTCTCTTGTCCAGGGCAGACAATGGAAGTACTGGGCTTCAGAAAGAGGACAGAACAGAGCACATACCTAGAATCGGGAGATCAAGAAAGCACTTACCATGGGAGGTGTTTTAGATGAGTCTTTTAAAAAATTATTTATTTGAAAAGCAAAGTGGTTCAGGAAGGGAGGGGGAGTAGGAGAGAGAGACAGATTGATTGATGTTCCATCCACTTGTCCACTCCCCCAATGCCCACAGCTGGGGCTAGGTTGCGCTGAAGCCAGGATATTCCATCTGGGTCTCCCAATGGGTGGCAGGGACCCATGTATCGGGCTATCACCTGCTGCCCCCTAGGCATATTGGCAGGAGGCTGCATTGGAAGCAGAGGCAGGACTCAATCACAGGCACTCCGATATTGGATGCTGGTGTTCCAAACTGTGTCTTAACTCCTACATAACAGTGCTCCCCAACCCCCGCCCCCTTCCATAGTCCCTGAGACGAGTCTTAAAAGATTTTGAGAGAAAACCAGGTAGAAAGTGTCTTATTTTTAGGACAACTATACACACAAATATACATAGATTGTGAACTAAATTTTAGAACTATAATGAAACATTACTGATATTTGTCTAAGATTAAAGGTTACCTTAGTTTCACTTAAAGTTGGTGAGGCCATTATGTCATGTACACATTAACATTTATATACAATCTGAGTTACACAGAGCTAAGATCCCAAATATTTACTCATTGTCTATAATCATGTTAGACTTGTAAAAACTGAAATAGCTGATAATTATTATTTATGGTTAAATAACAGAATTGGAAGCTTTATGTACATTTTGACACTCATTCACCATGATCATCCCACAAAGATAGATTCTGTTCTTGTCTACATTTTATATTTGAGGAAACTGTTGAGGCTTGGCAAGGGTGAATAAATTGTGGTTACAGACTAGTAGGTAATGAAAGCAGATTTTTCTTACTGGAGACCAAGGTACTAATTTCAATCTGTGGTGTCAGAAAATGTATAGTCAGTAATGAAGATTTGAATGCATTTTTAGCAGGGATGGCTGTCCTGAGCAGAATGAGATGGCAGTAATGAATGTGTTGACAAATGGATCTAAATATTAGCAAGAGGGTGCAGATAGTGACACAGAAGATGCTTGGTGGAGAGCGTGATGGGGCAGATATCAAGAGGGGCTTTTGGGGGTGCTGGAGTTGCCCTGTGTCTGTGTCCAGGGGCGTTCTCTAGGTTTCATTACACTGCATACTTAGAATGTAATTCTGAATGTATGGTATGCATTTATTAAAAAGTTTATAAACAAGTACACGTTGATTTTCAGATTTGTTAAGGAAATTCAGAAAAAATTAAAGGGCAGAATAAATAACTGTCCACTTCCATCCCCCCCACACCCCCGCCGACTCCCCCGGTTTGGGACCACATGAAAGTCTTCCTGCTCTCTCCACTTACCCTCTCCTCCTGCCACAGCTGCTGGAAGGACTCACAGAGCCTACCCCATGCCATCTTGTGTTTCAAAGGCAGAAATGAGAGAGACTAGAACAAGACACATGTATTCCAGGGTAAGAGGATGAACCTGAAAGGAAAAGTAGCCAGATCTGGGTAAATGATCTATAGAACTCCACTAAGCATCCAGCAGGTTGGTTGGTTATTTGAAGATTGTCATTGATTATTCATCTCTGAAGTTTAGGCAGATATACAACAAGTTATAGAAATGCAGCTGATTCACAGAAAACCAGGTAGAAAGAAAAAATGAATCTGTGAATTTTCTCCCTGGAGAGTGCACTACCATCCTAGAACCATTGTGTTCAGCCCATTGCAGTAGAAGTGAGGGAAAGAAAAGCAATACATCTTCTTCTAGTTAGCACAATTAAACCAAGTTGAATAAGTCTGTCTAATTTTTATGAAGCTAAATGCCCATGTTTCTTTTACTGTGATATTCTTGGAGGAATTCAATGAGACTGATTAGGGAAGAATGGAACATCTGGAAACGACTTTATTCCTGAGCACAATTTTCTCATTATTTTGACTTCTGACATCACCCATGTTTCATGAGGTTATTAATAAATCAGAAATTTGAGGGAAATCCATTTCCATTAAAATTGTTTATCCCAGAAATATGCCAAAAATTAGAAGGAAGAAAACACGCAAGATCCTAAAATCTCAAGAAGTGGCAGTTGATGCACTTGCTTATTGGTCTAGGCTAAGTGCTAGAGCTCAGAGTCACTTTAACATTGATGGAAAAGGGAGGCCAGCATTTTATTATTTACAACATTATCACTGATTTGTAATAATTCTGGTTGTCCAATCCAAGATGCCATGTGCCAACCCTTACGAAGAACAACCAAACTGGACACTTCTTGGACGACTTTGATGCAGGAATTCTGGTGTCAGTATCTGCTCGACCAGGTTCTTGTCCCAGGCTGAGGAAGGATGAAAGACACATTCAGGAAAAAGGGAGGAAAAGTGGATTTAGTGCTGAAGGAGAAGGCAGAAAAGACGGGACACTGAGATGGTCTCCTAGAAGGGGAAGCCGTGGCTGTCAGATGACTTACTGTTTCCAAGGGCTCCCAGGGTTTTGGGCAGTATGTAGGATACTTCTGTGGCCAGGAGGTCTTTGAGCATGGCAAAAAGTAGCATCTGTCTACTTTTCAGAAGTGAGCTCCTGTGACTGCTTAGTGTGTTGTCCAAGAAGCAACTTTGAATGCAGCTTTGCACATTCAGTTTGTCTTTCTGAGAGCAGGAACTAGTCCCCCATCTGCCTGTTAACTGTAACTCCTGCCCCCTCTCTTAATTTCACCTCTGGTATTCTGGGGTTGAATGCAACTTCTGGCACTTCCTAGAGCACTAGGAATTCTTTGTCATATTTCTATTTCTTGCATACCTATGTAATATTCCTGATGTTGTCTTTTTTTTTTTTTTTTTTTTTTTTGGGACAGGCAGGGTGGACAGTGAGAGAGACAGAGAGAAAGGTCTTCCTTTGCTGTTGGTTCATCCTCCAATGGCCGCCACGGCCGACGCACTGCAGCCGGCACACCGCGCTGATCCAAAGCCAGGAGCCAGGTGCTTCTCCTGGTCTCCCATGGGGTGCAGGGCCCAAGCACTTGGGCCATCCTCCACTGCACTTCCGGGCCACAGCAGAGAGCTGGCCTGGAAGAGGGGCAACCAGGACAGAATCTGGCGCCCCGACCGGGACTAGAACCCAGTGTGCCAGCGCCGCAAGGCGGAGGATTAGCCTAGTGAGCCGTGGCGCCGGCTCTGATGTTGTCTTGAAGTATTATTGGAACAGTGTAGTTTTAACCTAGTTACCTTCTTATATAGGCAGGTTGATATTTATGTGTTTTAAAACGTTTTACAGATAGAAGTTGGTGTATTTGGTAAGAAAGCATCAGAATTATTCATTTTTATCTTTTTTCAGTCAGGATTCCTTCTGCTTTGCTTCATGTTCTTTTAATGAGCTCTTCAGCATAGCAAACATGCATCACCTCTGACCCATATATTTGTATTGAAAAAAATCAATATAGTGTCATTACTTGGAAGGGCACAAAGAAAAATTATAACTTTGCTCTTTTAGAAAACTATTGAATATACCAGGGACAAACTTGTTGATTCATGCCCAGAAAATGAGAAAAGAGCAGAAATGTTTCAAAAAAGTGTCACTTCAAACATGTATGGAGGAGGTGCTTTGGATACATGTATGGTCAAGTTCACGTGTAAAGATACAAGCTGATAAAATGGGTAGAAATTCACAATGAAATATTTGGCTAGGATGAGACACCGACACTCTACAGCATAACAGGGATCATCTCCCTATATAGCCTGCTGGCTAAATCTAGCCTACAACCTTTTGGTTTGTGTGTTTTGTTTTGTTTTGCAGTCTGTGAATTAAGAATGTTTTTCCACATTTTAACTTAAAAATTATTTTTGATTTAATAAAATTTTATTTTTTCCAAATGTGTGATTCATTCAATCTATTCAGACACGCTCCCCAGCTCACCCATGGTATTTCTGCTGTAAATTACTTGAGTTCTGGGCATTGAAATAGTTTGCTGAGTCATTTACTCAAAATCTCCTGCTGGGCTGCCCTGGCCAGGGATCTGCGCACCCTTAGTCTCTCAGGGGTCACAGCCAAGTGACAAGCTTACAGTTGGAACTTACAGAGTTCGTCATAAGTAACTTGGCCACACAAAACTAGGTTATAGAGCAGGTCCTCAGCTTTGCCGTCGGCTTCTTCTTGGCCTTGCCTCCAGATTTCTTCATGGGATTCCTCATCTTTTTGGCCAAACTTCCAGTGTCTTTCTTCATCTTGTCAGCCTTGGGTGTCATGGCCAGGTGCAGAGTGCCACAGTGACTACCTCAGCCTTGCAAGATGTTGGACAAAAATCGATGTTCACATTTTTAAATGGTTAAGCAAAAAAATTTTTGTTTCACATGAAAATTATATAATCATACATCGGTGTCCATAAGTAAAGTTTTACTGGAACTCAGTCATGGTCATTTGTTTACATATTGTGTGTGGCACAGGGCAGTGGGTGCAATAGACAACGCATGGCCCACAATGCCCAATATATCACTCTCTGGCTACTAATTTCAGGCTCAGTGTTTAGGTCATAGGGAGGCAGTGCAATTGCACAGATCACATAGTACACTTCTGGAAATCACCTCCCCTCATACACTTTGCTTCTGAAAATGTTTGAAGGTTTGCAATAGTTTGAGCTGCCTGTTCCACTTGAGCCAGTTCACTTAAGCTTTCTTTGCTCTTCCTCCTCTGTAATCCGAAGCACTTTGTTCCTCTGTGTGCTCACTATGCTTGGCCTTGAACCAGCGTAATCCCTCTTGTTTAAACTACTTTTCTCCCGCGGATCCTCCTTACAGGGCAGGAACACGTGTCTTTCATCCCTCTTTCCTCCCTTAGCTTCTAGCACAGTGCTTGGCCCAGATTTGTAGAATGAGCACAGTGCCCTGATTAACTGTGTATTTGTGAAGGAAATCATTTCCTAGAAGGTTACGACACAAATCTACCTGGTCTGTTGTTTTCCAAAACACAGAATTGGATAACATCCTTTATAAATCCGCTCTATGTCTAGTGAAATCCAGAATTAAGACCTCATATTTTTAGACACAAAATTTCCTCTTGATCCAAGCAGTACCTTATTAAAGTATTCTTCCCTTGGGGCAAGTGGTTAGCCTAGTAGTTAAGATTCCCATGTGTGGGGCCGGTGTTGTGACACAGTGGGTTAAGCTGCCACCTGTAATGCTGGCATCCCATATTGGGGCTGTGTCCTGGCTGCTCCACTTCCAGTCCAACTCCCTGCTAATGGCCTGTGAAAAGCAGCGAAAGATGGCCCAAGTGTTTGGGCCCCTGACACCCACATGAGAGACCTGGATGAAGGTCCTGGCTTCTGTCTATAAACTGGCCCAGCCCTGGCTGTTGCGGCCATCTATTGGAGTGAACCAGTGTATGGAAGAGCTCTCAAAATAAATAAATAATTTTTTTTTATTAAAAGGATGTCCACATGCCATAGTTAGGGTACCTGGGTTTAAGTACCCTAACTTCTGACTGCCGACTCAGGCTTCTTCTTAATGCAGACCCTAGAAGGCAATGGTGATGGCTCAAGCAATTGGGTTCCTGCCATGTACAAGGGAAGCCTGGATTGAACTTGCAGCTTTGGCCTGGTACAATACCAGCTTTTGGAGGCATCTGGGGAATGAGTTGATGGATGGGAGGTCCCTTTGTCTTTATTTTTCTGCCTCTCAAATAAAAATATTCTCTCCTTGGTTTATTGAGATTTTTCTCTTTAATTTCTTCCTGTTTTCTCTGCAGGGATCTTCTGTGGAGTAAATGCTGCTCCCTTTAATGGCTGTCTGTGAGACAAATGTTAGGGTTGAACTCTGTGTTATTGTGGCTCATTTCTTATACTAGTAATCAGTTTAGCATGTTTTATACCCTAGTCATTGTTTTTTCTTCTCATCTATCATGTGAATTAAAAAAATATAACTTCAACCTGAAAAGCATGTTTTTAAATTCACTTAAAAATACTTTTTTGGATGTTCTTTAAATTTGATTTTATTTGCCTGAAGAATTTCCTTCCACATTTTCTTCCTGAGAACCTTCGTTCTTGTGGCAAATGACGCTTCCGTGTAAACTCAAAGGATAGGAAAATTCACTACTTAAAGGCAAAGAAATTCTGTGCAACTCAGGTAGTCAATATACTGAATAGATGAGGATGAATTAAATGGAAATAAACAGAAGGTGAAGCCCTGGGCGATTCTGTGTTTGAAGAAAAGGGTCTTCTCAAGGTTTGGGAAATCATGCTCAGCAGAGGAAAAAATAACAAAAACAGATTTACTGAGGGAAACACTTTAAAAAAATGATTTGGGTATTGATCATTTTTAATCTTTTGCTCCGAACAACTGGGAGATGTATTACAGCTAGAGCCCAAGATGAAAAGCAGGTCTGTTCTCTAACCTGCCCCAATTCACTTGGACATATTTTATATCTCGGGGGATTTGGCCACAAAGTCCATTAGAGCTTGGGAGGCAGTCAGGTCAAATCAATTGTCCATCCTGCAGACAGGGTAGCCATCATTTACGGTAATTCACCCCCGTCATGGTAGAGGAGAGGAAAGGTTAAAAGCTGTATTGCCGTGAGTGTGTCTCATCTGTCTTCCAGGGGATTGGTAGTGCTCAAGCCCTGCTTAAGGAGCAGGGTATGCGGCTTCAAATTAAGTTGGGTTTGGAGGCCTTCTGGGCAGCTCACAAAATTTTGTGAATGATGCTTTAGTAGAAATGAGGAAACGGCCTGCTCCCGCACAGACCTGGCTGAGTCTTCGCGCTCTGGAAGACGCATGCAGAGTGGAGGGCATGCTGAGTAATGAAGTCGTGAGTGATTCAGGGTGGCTGGAGGGACTGATTTCCCACTGCCCTCCCTCCCCCAGCCAGAGTCCACTCCACACCCAGTTATGTGAGTAGGAGAGATTTATGTATCCTCCATCTACATTTGAAGTGTAAAGACAGGTTCTAAACCAGGGAGGACGAGATGGAAGAAAAGGATAATTAAAAATAAACCTGGTGATGTCTGTGTTTCTAGGAAGAGAAGCGGTCTCCCCCTGTTTTGAGGATGACAAGCTTAAAATGTGTCAGATGCTATTTCAGGGTGGGTGTCAACGGAGTGGCCATGCACCCCCCATGCTTTGTTACTAGGGAGAATTGACTTCAGCTTAAAAACCCAGCCTCGCTTTCCCACAGCGTTGGTTGCGTCGTAATCTCTGATGGGGGCAAATGCACTCAGGATGCCTGTCCTAGAATTTAGGCAAGGTGCAGGGCTGTTTGCTGCTTTGCAGAATGGGGAAGAATTAAAATGTGGAAAAATTGACCCTTTTGCTCTTCTTTTTCACCATAATGCTTTATTTGCTTAAATTTTCTCTTATTAAAATCTTATTTTTATTTGTTTGAAAGCCAGAAAGATAAAGGGAGAGGGAGAGAAAGACTGTTCATCCACTGGTTCACTTCATAAAATACTCACAACAGCCAGGCCAGGGCCAGAGTGAAGACAGGAACTCAATCCGAGTTTCCCACATGGGTGGTGGGGACCCAGGCACTTGTACCATCCCCTGCCACCTCCCAGGATGCACATTAGCTGCAAGCTGGATTGGAAGGGGAGCCAGGACTTGAGCCAGGCTCTCGCTTATTGGATTCGTGTGTCTTAATGTCACCTGAATTGCTACACCACAACTTCTGCCCCAGGTTCTTGCTTGAATTACATACTTTCCAGCTTAAACTTCCTTATGGACAGCAAATAATTTTAAAGAGGTTCATATCTCTTGGAGGGAAAAGGATCAGGTGTGTGTGAGATCTGTTTTTATTTGGGGGCCCACGTATGATTAATCAATAAATTGCTGAAAATCAGTATAGTCCATACAGCAGATTTCCCCAAAAACTTTATGTGCTTTTTTATTTTTGAAAGATTTATTTCTTTATTTGAAAGTTAGAGCTATAGAGAGAGAAAGGGAGAGATCGAGAGATCCTTCATCTGCTTATTCACTTCCCAGGTGACCACAGCAGCCTGGGCTGGGCCAGGCTGAAGCCAGGAGCCAGGAGCTTCTTCCAGGTTCTCCATGTGGGTAAGAGAGGCCCCAGCACTTGGACCATCTTCCACTGCTTTTCCCAGGCTGTTACTAGGGATCTAGATCACAAGTGGAGCAGCTAGGACACGAACTGGCGTCCATATAGGAATGCTGGCACTGCAGGACACAGCTTTGCCCCCTCCGCCACAGCGTCGGCCCCTCTATGTGCTTTTTTCTATTTAAAGGAGGCTGTGGAGAAACCACATGTGTAGACAGGCTGTGAGGTCATCCCCTGGAGTAGAATTGCTTTGGTGATTTGGTCCCTTCTTCCTGGAAATAATGCAGGGGAAAAATTCCTTGTCACTATGCAGCCTCACTTGGCTATGCTATCGCTGAGTTCCAGGACTTCTGCTTCCTCCAACTTCTTGTTTCCTCCATCTTTGAGGCTTCTGCTAATTTCTGAAGGCACAGAATGAGTGGGAGATGGCAGTGATGAACAGAGACATAAAGGAAGTGGCATAATATCCGTGCACTTAAGAGCATGCCTTAAAATAACCCATAACCAGAGCCAAAACTCTATTTAGATGCCAATGAAAGTAATGGGTCAGGAGGAAGTTCTTCGTTAGTGCCAGAAGATAATAATATATATTCTGAGATATGTGTTCTGATCACTCCATTTATAAATGTGATGAAAAACACATCAGGAGGCTTTTTGAAAGTGCTGCTTGAAGCCATTGTTCTGGTTTGAAATTTGGACGGTGGAGAAAATAAAAATTCACTTGGATTCTTAAACCAGAGACTAGTTCATGTATCCTCAAACAGAATTATTTGAAACTTGAATCTGGGTTAAAATTTTGAAGCCAAATTTCTGCCCAATGTAATTTTCAATAGATGGGACAATTCTGGCTATCATCGAGTCACCCCGACCTGAAAAACCCCGCTCTGCGTCGCTCTGTCTTCTCGTCCTGCGTCGTTTTTTCTTCACTGAATGAATGACTATCTGGTATTTTATTGTCTGTTTCCTCAGTTTGGGAGCAGTTCTGCGAGAACAGGGACTTTGCTCTATGCTCAGCCACATCTCTGGAACCTGAGACGGGGCCTGGCACGTTCTGCACACTGGAGAAATTTGTTACCTGGGAGAAAGTGGCTGGATCAATGCAGAGATACATTTGTGTTTTCCTTTTTGTTCACAACATTGTGTGGCTTGATTGTTAACTTTTTAGGTTCACTGAATTTGGAATTGCTCTTGGCTCTTTACAAACATCAAATTTACTTTTAAAGGAGGACACTTGGTATGAATAAATATTTAAAGCAACATGTCATATGCTTTAAATGTAATTGTGAGGAAGTTCAATTATGGTAATTATGCTCCTAAACAGAGGAACTGGAAAAAGGCAGTACGTGAACGGGAATGGATTACAAATTAAAAGGCATTCCTTTGAATTCTGAATTATAAAATGAAGCATTATATCTTAGAAATTTGGTAGGATATTGCATGTGTCATATAGAGGCAAATGTTTTTCTTTCTTATCAGATAGCTCCTTCTCCCCAAACAAATTCCATCCAATAAGGTTGAGAACATGATGGTTAGGGAGCTCACAAGAGGGAGAGGATGCAGATAGGTCTTTGTGCCCAGCTTTATTTAAATTTTTTTAATTTTTTTATTTTTTGCAAAGGACTGAGCAAAGCAAGTCCACAGGAGAGTCTTCCTGCATTCATCCTTGCCTATCTCCTCCTGTCTGTTTTTTCATTTGGCTTCACACAAGTTGACCCATACTCACCCACCATGGCTTATTGTCTATTTCCTTGTAAACCAAAATGAACCAAACAAGGAGTCTGCCAATGGTGTTAGGCTTCAACATGTAGCAATGTTCACATACCTCTGTCTTTCTATAAGGCTTTTCTATAAGGCTGTTGAAGCATTTAATGCCTTAATAAACAAGTAGTTGATTTCATGGAGGGAAACCTTAATTTGATGAGGTTGACAGTGAAGTGAGATATAGCAATCAAAGGCATGGACCAACTTGAGAGAAACCTGAAATGAGATAAAATAGACAGCTTGTGCCTGCTTTATAAAATTGCTAATCAAAGCAACCCAAATATGATAGCTAAAACTATAAATACCCTGGGAATAAAAGACGTACGAGTAAACCATGACTTGAATTTGACAAAGCATTCTCAAACATGACTCCAAAAGCATGAACAGCAAAAGAAAACATAGATATATTGCACTTCATCAAAATTAAAGGCTTTCCTGCTTCAAAGTACATCATTGAGAAAGTTAAAAAGAGGGCCGGCGCCGCGGCTCACTAGGCTAATCCTCCGCCTAGCGGCGCCGGCACACCGGGTTCTAGTCCCGGTCGGGGCGCCGGATTCTGTCCCGGTTGCCCCTCTTCCAGGCCAGCCCTCTGCTGTGGCCAGGGAGTGCAGTGGAGGATGGCCCAGGTGCTTGGGCCCTGCACCCCATGGGAGACCAGGAAAAGCACCTGGATCCTGGCTCCTGCCATCGGATCAGCGCAGTGCGCCGGCCGCAGCGCGCCGGCCGCGGCGGCCATTGGAGGGTGAACCAACGGCAAAGGAAGACCTTTCTCTCTGTCTCTCTCTCTCACTATCCACTCTGCCTGTCCAAAAAAAAAAAAGAAAGTTAAAAAGAGAACTCTCATAAAAAGTAAAGACTTTCAAATCATACATATGGTAAAGTTCCTATATCTAGAATATACATAAAGGACTCCTGCAACTCAGTAATAAAAACACAGACCAAGGCCGGTGCCGCGGCTCACTAGGCTAATCCTCCACCTAGCGGCGCCGGCACACCGGGTTCTAGTCCCGGTCGGGGCACCGGATTCTGTCCCGGTTGCCCCTCTTCCAGGCCAGCTCTCTGCTGTGGCCAGGGAGTGCAGTGGAGGATGGCCCAAGTCCTTGGGTCCTGCACCCCATGGGAGACCAGGAGAAGCACCTGGCTCCTGCCATCAGATCAGCGCGGTGCGCCGGCCACAGCGCGGCGGCCATTGGAGGGTGAACCAATGGCAAAAGGAAGACCTTTCTCTCTGTCTCTCTCTCTCACTGTCCACTCTGCCTGTAAAAAAAAAAAGAAAAAAAAAAAGAAAAAAAAAAAAAAGAAAAAAAAAACAGACCAAGTAAACCAGGAGAAAAGAATGTGAATACATATGTCTTCAAAGATATACAAATGTCCAATAAGCACATGAAAAGGATCATTACTTATTAGGGAAATGCAAAGCAAAACTGCCCAAGATACCATTTCATATTCCACACACTAAGATCACTGGAAATAACAAATCAGACAATAGTGAGTGCTGACAAGGATGAAGAGAGAGCAGAACGCTCACACCCTGCTGGTGAGTGCATCACATGTAAAAGCTTGCTTGGAAAACAGTCGGACTCATCCTCAAACAGTGAATCACGTAGTTACCATGTGACCCAGCGGTCCCACTCCTGATGTGCCCGAAAAAAAACATTTACACAAAAATGGACACACAAATGATCATAGCAGCACTATTCATAATAGTCCAAAGATGGGAACAACCCAAGTGTCTATCAATAGATGACTAATAAAATGTGATATGTCCATATCATAGAATATTTAGACATAAAATGAAGTCCTGATACCTGTTATAACAAATGTAACTTGAAAACATTATGCTAAGTAGAAGAATCAAGTCACAAAGTTCATAAATTGCATGATTCCATTCATCTAAAAGTCCCCCCCAAAGCATCTATAGAAGTAGAAAAGTATATAATTTTTTTTAAAAGATTTATTTATTTGAAAGAGTTACATAGAGGTGGGGGGGGTCTTCCATCCACTGGTTCACTCCCCAAATGGATGCAATGGCTGGGACTGAGCTGATCTGAAGCTAGGAGCCAGGGTCTTCATCTCCAACGAGGGTGCAGAGGCCCAGTGGGCCATCTGCAGTTTTCATAGGCACATCAGCAGGGAACTGGATTGGAAGTGGAGCAGTTGGGACCCGAACTGGTGCCCATATGGGATGCTGGCACTGCAGCCTGGGCCTTTAACCCATTGCACCACAGTGCTGGCCCCAGAAAGTAGATTCTTAATTTCTTAGGGATGAAGGGAATGGTGAGAAGGAGGACTAAGGGTTGGTAGTTAAGCAGTACAGTACTTTACTGAGCTTATGAAAATATTCTAAACATTACACCAGGGGTCGCATATATCTGTGAATATGCTGACATTCATTGAATTGTATATTTAAAGCATGAATTGCATGGTATGTTGGTATGTGAACTATATCTCAATAAAACTGTTAAAAATACCCTGGACAAATGGTAGAGACCCATTCTTTCTTGGACAACCATTGGTAATTTATATTATGTTAAATTATTAAACACAGTTAACTTAGGTAACAGTAAGTTTGCTTTATGCATTTTCTTGTGTGATGTAAACATAATTCAGGGTTATCTGGTCCCTAAATTCCTCTCACTTTACTTCTCTTAGCAACAGACTTCCTTCCTAATACCCTGAATTCTGATTCTTGTCATTTCCTAAGATAACTTGAGAAAATAGAAAGATCTTCAGAAATCTTAGTAAGATTTTCTTCTGTGATATCTGTTTAAATTTTGGCAAATGGGCTCTTTTTCTCTGGCCTCTTGCCAGGAAGGGGCTTGAGGTAGCCCCGCGCCTCCAGGGCACATGGCCTTTGAGCCATGTGCTCTAGGTTTCCTGGCCTAGATGGACATCCACGTGGCTGATTCCTGGTGCTTGGATGAGCCCAGAAAAGACACTGGAGGAAACATGTCAAGCAATTGCGAGAGTCGTTGTCTCCGTGGGGTATGATTACAGGTGTTCCTTAATTTCTACTGTAAGCATTCAGTGGCTATGAATTTTCATCTCAGTGCTGCTTTGGCTGCATCCGCAAATCCTGGTGCCCTCCCTCCTTTCAGTGTCCCCGATTCTGCCTTCCAGCCACGCTTTCTTTCTTGTCGGGGACCGTGCGACATGTGGCCTCTTAGTGGAAAACTACTGAAGAAGAGCTAAGCAGCCCGGGCCGGGAAGTACTGATAACGCCTCCCTGTGTCTTAAGACTTTACGACCGTTCGCCTACCTGCACAAGCATTGCAGCAGCAAGATAACATTGTGACCTTCCTCTGCTTGCACAAGCATTTCACCTTCTAGGTGCTTGGCCCCAGTTGCTGTCCTGCGGGACCTGCGGGACGGGACAACTGGCGCCCAACGTGGGGCTTGAGCGCGGCCCTTGGGGTTCGAGTGCCTGTAAGATTGGAGGAACGCCGCCTTCCAGGAGGAAAACTTGGATCCAAGTGATTGTGCGACTGGCTTGGAACTGCCCACCTGAAATCATTAGCATCGGTCGACGCTGCGGAGTGAAGATGGCGCAAGGACCTTCAAGATCAAATTGACTCCCTAGCGGAAGTGGTTTTACAAAATCGTCGAGGCTTAGACTTGCTTACTGCTGAACGGGGAGGTATTTGCTTGGCTTTACAGGAAAAACGTTGTTTTTACGCTAACAAATCCGGCATTGTTTGCAATAAAATCAAGACACGTCAAGAAGATCTGGAGCGTCGTTGACGTGCCATGGGATTATAACTGCCTTGTAGTATGTCTTGAAACCTGGTGTTGTGATGCCTCTGGCTTTGTTTTTGTTGTACAGGATTGCTTTGACTATTCGAGCTCTCCTGTGCCTCCATATGAATTTCAGCACCATATTTCCTAGATCTGAGAGGAATGTCTTTGGTATTTGGATTGGTATCACATTGAGTCTGTAAATTGCTTTCGGAAGAATGTACGTTTTGATGATATTGATTCTTCCAATCCATGAACATGGAAGATATTTCCATTTTTTGTATCTTCTTCTATTTCTTTAATGTTTTGTAATGCTCATTGTAGAGATCTTTGACATCCTTGGTTGAGTTTATTACAAGGTATTTGATTTTTTTTGGTAGCTATTGTGTTTGGGATTAATTTTAGAGGTTCTTACTCAGCCATGGCATTGTCTGTGTATACAAAGGCTGTTGATTTTTGTGCATTGATTTTGTATCCTGCTGCTTTGCCAAACTCTTCTATGAGTTCCAATAGTCTCCTAGAGGAGCCTTTTGAATCCCCTATATATAGAATCATGTCATCTGCAGTTAAGGATAATTTGACTTCCTCATTCCCAAGTTGTATCCCTTTGATATCCTTTTCTTGCCTAATGGCACTGGCTGGAACTTCCAGGACTATATTGAATAGTGGTGCTTAGAGTGGGCATCACTGTCTGGCGCCAGATCTCAATGGGAATGCTTACTTTTCCCCATTCAGTATGATGCTGGTTGTGGTTTTGTTAGAAAGCAAATTTGTCGTGTTGAGGAGTGTTCCTTCTAAACCCAGTTTGCTTGGAGTCTTCATCATGACAGGGTGTTGTGTTTGTCAAATGCTTTCTCTGCTTTCAGTTTTGTTGATTTCTTCTCTAATTTTAACTGTTCCTTCTCTCCTACTGGTTTTGGGTTTGGTTTGCTGTTATTTCTCTTGATCCTTGATGTGCATAGATGGTTCATTTATTTGGTGCCTACCAGTTTCTTTATGTAGGAAGCTATTGTTATAGACTTTCCTCTTAACACTGTTTTTGCTATATCCCACAGGTTTTGGTATTTTGCATTGTTGTCTTCATTTTTTTTCCAGAATTTTTTTAATTTTAATTTCTTTTATGACACACTGTTCATTCAGGGGTATGCTGTTCATTCTCTATGTGCTTGCATATGATGTAGAGATACTTGAGTTGTTGATTTGCAGCTTCATTGCATTGTGGTCTGAGAAGATGCATGTGTGATTTCAGTTTTTTTGAATTTGCTGAGACTCACTTTGTGGCCTAGTGTATGGTCAGTCCTAGAGAAAATTCGATTCACTGTAGAAAAAAAAAATGTGTACTCTGTGGCTGTATGGTAGAAGGCTCTGAAGATATCTGCTAAGTCTATTTGATGTATTGTGTCAATTAACTCTGTTTTTTTCCTTGTTGATTTTCTGTCTGGTTGATCTGTCCATTGCTAAAAGTGGGGTATTGAAGTCTCTCATTAGTACTATATTTGAGTCTATATCTCCCTTTAAAACCCTTAATTCTTTTCAACAGCCAGGTAAAAGATAATGGTCATATCTTCCTGTTGAATTGACCCTTTAATCATTACATAGTGCCCTTCTTCATCTCTTTTAACAATTATTATTTCATTAAGAAGACCTTCTAATCCTTTCTCTTTTTCCACAATTTCTGGAATTCCTAGGATCCATAAATTGGGTCATTTGATAGTGCTAGAATCTTATAAATCTCCAACTGTGATTTTCAATTTTCTAATTTCTTCTTTTATTTGGTCTGGATATATTATTTCCAGAAGTTTGTCCTCTGGTTCTGATACTCTTTATTTTGTCTCATCTATTGCTGACTTCACACTGCATTTTTTATTTGCTGTATTGAATTCTGCATTTCCAGTATTTCATTCTGGTTTCTCTTTAAAATCTCAGTTTCTCAGGTCTTCAAAGAAGGAGGTACCTTTCTCTGAAGGGAGAGAGACCTTCCACTTTGACTATGACCTTGTCTAAATATGATCAGAGTCGGTGAACTCAAAAGGCTTCCATAGCCTTGGAAACTCATGACTGGTGCATAGGGAGATTACTGATGCCATAAGCAGGACTGCCAATTTGTAAAGTCAGGAGTCACTGTGCACTTACTCCTCATGTAGGATCTCTGTCCTTAATGTGCTCTACATTGAGATTTAATGCTATAACAAGTACTCAAACAGTATTTTTCACTTTGTGTTTCTATGTGGGTGCAAACTGTTGAAATCTTTACTTAATGTATACTAAACTGATCTCCTGTATATATAGAAAATTGAAAATGAATCTTGATATGAATGGAAGGGGAGAGGGAGTGGGAAAGGGGAGGGTTGTGGGTGGGAGGGAAGTCATTGGGGGGAGAGCCAATGTAATCCATAAGCTGTACTTTCCAAATCTATATTCATTAAATAAAAGTTAAAAAAAATTTTGGCAAATGATCAACTATCTTCTTGATAATTAATAACACAAATGATCACTATTCAGATGGTATAGGAAGTGATGTCTGGAATTTTTCCAAAGTTTAAGTGTACCCAAAAAGAAATTTCTACTAAAGTGTGGCTTCCTCCTAGGAATGCAATGATCTATTCCAGGCCACAGGAACCAGCAATATTTCCCTACAGAATGAGAATTTGAACATCCAAAGTGCTGTTGTGGCACTATGCTCAGTAGTATACAAAAAATAGAATCATGAAAGATTTTTAATTAATTTATTTCAAAGACAGAAAGGTTGGGAGGAGAGAGACAGAGAATCTTTCACCTGCTGGTTTACTCCCCAGACACCTGCAGCTGGGACTGGGCCAGATTGAAACCAGGGTCCCAGAGCTCTTAGTCTCCATGGGTGGCAGAGATCCATGTACTTGAGCCATCCCCTAAGCCTTCCCAGGCACGTTAGCAGGAAGCTAGATTGTAAATGGGGAGCTGGTTTTCAAACTTGAACTCTGATAAGGGATATGGCATCCCACATGGTGGCTTAACCTGCTGTGCCACAACACCTGCCCCTAGAAGTTTTTCTACTTGGAGAGAGAGCACATATTTAGCCATTGGTGACTATATAGTAAAATTAGAACCACATCTAAATAATGAAAATTAATAGTGTACCAAAAAGGATCCATGCCTACAAGTATAGATTGCAAAATAAGTGATAAGAGATAATGTGGGTTAGAGAGCATTTCTTGGAGGTCACAGTTTTGAAAGGAAGAATGACATTTATCAACCAGGAATTCCTATTTGTCTATATTGAGCTAATGGAATTCCTTTTAATTAATGCTGCAACTCAGTTGCCTAGGAAACTTACTAGAGATACATACAAGTTTCTCTTTTTTTGGCAGGAGAGTTTCTTCATTTCCAATTTGACTCAAAATCCAGAACCCAGGGCTAGGTTTGTGTGTGGGTACAGATAACAAGTGGCTATTGCCTGTACCAGGAGACAAAGCAAGTGAATTAATTAGGGTTCCAATTACGTTTGTCAAAGCAAGTAATTTATTTTAACCAAGACATTCTTCCTTAACTAAAGTCAATAAAACCATTTTGTAAAAAATTGTGTTTTGTATAAATGTATTATAGTTATCTTCTTCTTGTACTTCATAGCTGGAATATAGACAGAGCCTGATTTTGAATACTGCTATTGTAATCAAGAAATACGACTTAAACACATGATGTTTTTCACCATAGAAGAGTATTCCATTTATATATGTGCTAATTTTTCTTCTTTCCTTTCCTTGATATCTGAGCTTGAACTTCACCAGTTTATCTAGAAATTCTGAGTAAATTAATTTACTGTTTACAAATAGGTGCTTTTTCTTTCATGTTTAGCAGGCCAACTTAAAGCAGTATTTTTCTCGGTTTAAGGAAAAGCTTATTAAGTTGATCTTAGTCCTATTTCAGTGTTTCTGCCAGACTGTAGATGCTGGAATTTGGCAGCTTTTAATTAAATTGCTAAGGAAGATCGAAGGTGTTTTCTGGGGATGTTCCTTAGACTTTGGTAAGGTGCTCTGTTTCTTGTGAAAAAGGATTTTATGGCCTGTTTCCATCACAATGCACACATTTAGAGGGAATTGTTGGAATAGCTAGGTTGAAGAAGTGCTTTTTTATTTCTAATTTGCTAAGAGTTTTGAGCAGGAATAAATGTTGGGTTTTGTTAAATAATTTTTCTGCAGCTGTAAAGGTGATCGTAAGCTTTCTGTGTTAGTTTGTTTATATGGTGAGTTACATGGGTGTTAGGATTTTAAACTAAACTGAGGTTACTGTGATGAACTCCACAAAATCATGATGCATTATCTTTTTGTTATATTGTATTTGATTTGTTAAAACTTTATGAAGGATTTTTGCACCTGTGTTTGTTAAGAGTATTGCAGTTTTCTTTCATTGTAGTATTTTTGTCTGGCTTTGATAACAGATAATGCTGCCCTCGTAAAATGATTTGAGAAGTCATTCCTCTTCAACTTTATGAAGATGTTTGTTGTAGAACTGGCAATATTTCTTAAATGTTTGGTAGAATTCACCCATGCAGACTTTTGGCTCTGTGTATATGTGTGTATGTGGAAATTGTTAAGTCACAAATTTCTCTTTGTTATATGGTTATTTATGTGACTATTTAGGTTATTTATTCTTCAGTGTGCTTTGGTAATTTGCATCTTTCAGGGAGGTAGTCTACTTCTTCTAAGTTGTTTAGTTTAGTGACATAATATTCCCTTATTTTTCTTCTATTGTCTCTAGGATCTGTAGTGATGTCAACTTTCTTATTTTAATATTGAAAATTTGCGTCTTCTTTTATCCTGATCAGTCTTCTAAGTGTTTTGACAATTTCATCTATTTTTCAAATAGTAGCCTTTGGTTTTATGAATTTTGTTTATTGTGTTTCATTCCATTGAGTTCTAATATTTATTATTTCCACTTTAATGTACTTAAATACTATGTTTTTATAACCTGAGTTTGAATTTAAAAAAATCCAATGATACATGCATATGTTCCTTAGAGACCTGGGGATTTTTAGATATCTTCTTTTGTATATTTTTAAACTATCATGTTTAGTCTCTTAATCTGCAGTGGAACAAAAGTTTGAGTTTGGCTTTGATAAATAATTGCTACCAAGTCATTGCTAAAACAGAGTTGCTTGTGTTTGAAAGCAGTTTTTAGTCCAGTTGTCTAAACATGCTTGTTGGTCGAAACAAACTTGAACTGAATTCAGTTTACCCATATTCCCTTATTTTTGTGTACAATTAATTAGCTTCTAGATTATTCTATAGGTTCATGTTTGAGTTGCTATTCTTAAATGTATGGATCAGCAATATTTCTGATTTGCTATATCCAGGAGAATGTCTTATTGACCAGCTAATCTCTGGTTTGTCCATGCAAATGTTGGCTCGGTTCAAGTTGACATCTGAGGGTGTGATAAAAAGCAAGCAGTGTGTCTTCAACATATGCTTCCTTCTGAATCAGGCATAACTAGGAAAGCAATCGCAAAATCCATCTTGGTTCTGAAGCCGGGAAGTGAAACGTTAGCTGTGGCATTTTCCTCATTCAAGTACGTAGCAGAGGTTAACTCATCTGACTCTCACATTATATTGATCTTTTCTCTCTTGGGAGGAGCCTGTTGTTGATTTTTGGTGGTTGTTATTCTTGGGATGGGCAGCTAGTGGAAGGAAAGAGTGAGTGAGTGAATTGAGACCATAAGGAATGGGTAACTAATTACTGCATGCATGCGGCTGACAGACTGCGAGATACACAAATCTTTGTTCTCCACCAAAGTGCTTCATTTATAATTGAGATTACAGTAAGAACAGAATGAAGTTGTCTAAAGGAAAATGATGTCTCAGGAGTCTTTTATACTGGTTTGGCCACAAGTTAATAATGTGGCCAGCACTTAATAGTGAACTGTAGGGCTACATTATCTTTTAACAGATGCCACTCAAGTGCAATCCAAACAGGTCAATTACTAGCAAATCTCTGATGATCTCAGTACACCATGAAAGAGCCAAAGAAAATGTTCAGATGCAAAGACACATAGGACTGAAATAGGGTACAAACCAATTTACTGAAATGGAACTTAACCCTTAGAGGAATGAAACCAGCCTACTACATATTCATTTCTATCTTATTAATCATTTATGCAGGATGTGAGCTTGTGATTTGAAGCAAAATTTTACAAACCAATAAATGCGTATATATTTCATTCCTGTTTCTTGCAGGAAATGGTATATCCTTTAAGAGAGGGTGAACTAAAAAGATACCCGATATTGGAAAAGCTTTCTTCTTTTTATAGTCATTGTTGTTGGCAACTCTGGTTAAGTTCAACACTACAGGTTTCTGGACAAACAAAACAATCCTGTAGCAAACACAGTAAGGGCCTATTCATCTCTTATAAATGCATGTGTCTAACTCTCATTAATATTAATGGAGTTGCATACAAGCATTGAGGCGATAATAGACTCCCATTAAAATCCATTTGTATTCATGAGTTTTTTTTTTTTAAAAGAGGTTAGTCTTCAATCATTTCTTCTAAACCTGTGAGTCAGTGATCTTAACTTCAGAAGAGGTTTCAAATATAGCTGATTAAATAAATTAAGAATACACTACAAGTTTATTTGCAGCAAATTTCCATTGAAAATGACGATAAATTGACCCTTTTCCAATAAAATCACCTTCACATGCCCTATTAATCTGTATATTGCACATTAACCAGAAAACATCAGATGATTCTTTTTTTTTTTTTTTTCAGATGATTCTTGTTTGCTTCTGTTAGTCTTTGTCACATGAATTTGAGAGATTGTGAGTGGGGAATCTGTCCAGGACTAAATCCATAAACCAAACTTCTTAAATTGGTTAACTTAACCCAAGTCAGTCTATTCAACATTCTCAAGTATAGCAGGCAATGTTAGTGTTCTTCAAAGCATACAGGAGCATCAGAACGTTGAAGACTAGGAACATCTGCTAAACCTTATGTTCTGAGAGTAAACATTCCATTTGTTACAGAATCTGTGTTTGCATTGTCAATTACGGATTTCACACAATGCTGGTAACAAAGGAGAGTCAGAGGACAGGAAGATGAGGGTGACACAGTCTCTGTTTTCATCTAACCACTATGCTTACAATGGGATGGAGAAAGGGAGAGGAGGTGAGAGCTACACTCACTTTTCCAATCCATTGATGAATCTTTTCTGGATTCCTTATTAGTGTCATACTTTATGCTTTTAGAAAAAAAACCTACCCTACCTTCAAAACTAAAATTAAAAGACAATTCAAACATTACTGAAAACAAAACACATTAAATAAAGGAGCAGCCCATACATCAATTTTTCCTTATCAGAGGTACTTAGCTGAACCATTTGATTCAATAAAACTCTAATGTGGGTTTTCCTTGGACAGATACACAGCTGAACCTCGATGAGGAAAACAAGCGTGAGTGCAATGATGTGAGACTCTGAGATTTATAATCTCAAGAGGACAGAAAATGCAAACCCAAGCTGCAAGGTTTGTTTTCTGTAACCACAGTTCACAGCTAAAGGAAGGTGGCTTTGATAGAGCCACACCCAGTTGGAGAAACAGCACAGCATGATAAAACGTGTGTCATACATAAAATACCTATATTAATTTCTTGAGCACGAAGGAAAGATAAAGTCAATTTTGTTCTTGCCCACGAGTACAAACTTGACCAAAATATTTGCCACTACATATGCTTTGGTATGCACATTTATATACATGATAAACATCTTAATTGTCTTCAGGGGTAAATATTTAAATACATATGTGAAAAGCCACTGCAATACAGAGTACTTAGTGACTAGGAAGATTATGGGTTGAATGTATTAGAGAAAGTAGGATAAGTAGGAGGAAGCAAACTCTTGAATATAGGCTCAATCTCAGTTATTTATTGTTTTATGTGACTTGGCAGGTCATCTGTCAGGACACAGCATAACAGTAATGAACAATAAGACAAGCTATTTCCGTTTATCTGTTCATGTACTCATCCTCCTTATGAGACCTACTATGTGCCAAATGCTGGGATACATGATCAGAGAAAGGAATGAAAGACATGTGCTTATCCTAGAGAATTTTTCAGGCAGGCGAGAAACAAAGTGCTGCTGAATATAATAAATGAGTGTGCTGATGGAAGCATGAGTAGGAGGTATGGGAAGAGCCGGTTAGGAGGCAGAGAGAGTCGTGGTTTCAGGGAGAGATTTCTGGGGAGAGGGCATCTGAGCTCCATCTCATGAGATGGCCTAGGAGGTAGAGGAACTGTTCATTCTAGGAAGTGTACCTTGTTCAGTTCTGTGGATGGGTCAGGTGCCAGTGAAAGAGTCAAAAATGATGGTGGGGAGGGTGCAGAGCTACCTCCTTCAGAGTCTTGTGTGTCATGTTAAAAAAAGAAAAGTCTCTTCTTATTTGGAAATGGATAAGTCACTGATACATCTTTTTTTTTTTTTTTTTTTTTTAAAGAAAAGATTTCCTTATTTAAAAGGCAGAGTTATAAGAGGGCGGGAGGGAGAGACTGAGATCAATCTTCCATTTGCTGATTCACCCGCCAAAAGACCACTATGGCTGTGCCTGAGCCAGGCTGATGCCAGGAGCCAGAAGCTTCATCAGAGTTTCACATGTGGGTGCAGGGGCCCAAGGACTTGGGCCATCTTCTGCTTTCCCAGGCACATTAGCAGGGAGTTGGATTGGAAGTGGAGCAACTGTGACCCAAACCAGCATCCATATGGGATGCCAGCATTGCAGGTAGTGGCTTAACCTTTTATACCATAATGCTGGCCCCTACAGATAAATCTTAAAGACTTACAAACCAGAGAAGACAGAAACATCACCCTGGTGACAGTGTGGAATGTGGATGAGAAAAAATAAAATTGGCAGCACAAAGACCAGTTAAAAAGCATTTGCCCAAATCTGAGAGAAAAGGAGAACCTGAGCTAGAGAAGTCAGTGGTGATGAAATAACTCATCTGGAAACTGGTCGGTTGAATCCATAGCACTCATTTAGGTGGTGGAATCTATGGCCGATTTAACAAAAGGAGAGGTGGGAGGAAAATGGTTTAGGAAGATTCCTATTTTCACAGATTGATACGAATAAAAAATAATAACCTGAGTCAGGAGGTATCAGACAAGCAACAAGCTTGGAGGAGAAGACGTCAAGTTCAAATATAGACACTCAGAGTTTGAAACCTATGTAAGACATTTGATTAAAGATATCTCTTTGTTTATTTTTTAAAAGATTTATGTGTTTAATTTAAAGGTAGCATGAGGGAGAGACAGAGAGATTGTCCATCTACTGGTTGACTCCCTCAAATTTCTGCAACAGCTAGGGTTGGCCTGGCTGAAGCCAAGAGCCTAGAAATCCATCTGGGTCTCCCATGTGGGTGGCAGAGGCCCAGGTGTGTGGGGTATCATGCACTGCTTTCCCCGGCTCATTATCGGAGAGCTGAATCAGAAGTAGCGTAGCTGGGACTCAAACTGACCCTCACATGGGATGCTGGCATCACAACAACGGTCCCTGAAGACGTCTCCTAGCCAAGGATTCATGACACTGAAATTCAGAGCAAGCTTCCACGCTGGAAATCTAAATTTATGAATCGTTATTTGACAACTATGGTCGAGTATTGATTATAACTAGGAAAATAAAATTTGGACTCCTATTTTAGATCGGCTGATTGTATATATATATATATATATATATATGCAAATTTTTTGCCTACCCGGGACCTGTTCACCTTTCTTCTGATAAAAGCTTCAATTTCTGGGGAGAGCGTGTTTTGTAACTCTTAATTCATGTGGCTGATGTTGGCTGACTCCACATTTGGCTCTGTGAGAGGCATATTCTTCAAGTCTGATCACTTTTTACCTGTCCCCTCCTATGCCACCATAGTTCAGCATGTGAACCAAGCCAGGTCATACATCTACATTTTTGGACCTCATTTGCAGCTGTTGGGGGAAAAGTCTTTTCTGCTGGGATGACAGAGAATAGATTTTTAGTCTGCAGTAGCTGATACCCTTGGTGACCGCTGGGAGGACCCCAAGAACAGAGAAAACATGGGAGAGTGGTGAGCTGAGAGAGAACATGAAACCAACAGAGTCCCAATGATCACATTCTTTGAGTTTTTGGATCTACTCGGCCTGTGTTCAGAATGATCCCTATACTTTTCATGTACAGCTTCTAGAATATTCTAAATTTCTTGAGCTAATTTGAATTGATTTATGTTTTACTTGCTACCCAAATAGTCCCCATTAAGGATAGAGGGTAGATTTATAGCAACTTTTATTTATGTTAATTACAAAAGATTTGTAAATGAGTGGATAATTAAATATCAATAGAAAAGGAGCATGATTGGACACTCACTATAATTTTTGATACGTTATTGCAGTAGAACTGATATCTTTATAATTTTGAATATTCCTTTTGTAAATACAATATGTATTTCCATTTAGCTCTTTATTGCCTTTCAATAACAGTTTGTCACTTCTTATTTAAGGAGTTCTTTTTTTGGTTAGATTTTTTTTTGCCATTTAAAAATTTTAAGTAATATCCTTTTAAGTGTACATTTTGGACACTTCTAAGTAATATCCTTTTTTTTTTATTTTTTGACAGGCAGAGTGGACAGTGAGAGAGAGAGAGACAGAGAGAAAAGTCTTCCTTTTCCCCTTGGTTCACCCTCCAATGGCCGCCGCGGCTGGCGTGCTGCGGCCAGCGCACCGCGCTGATCCGATGGCAGGAGCCAGGTGCTTCTCCTGGTCTCCCATGGGGTGCAGGGCCCAAGTACTTGGGCCATCCTCCACTGCACTCCCTGGCCACAGCAGAGAGCTGGCCTGGAAGAGGGGCAACTGGGACAGAATCCGGCGCCCCAACCGGGACTAGAACCCGGTGTGCTGGCGCCGCTAGGCGGAGGATTAGCCTAGTGAGCCGCGGCGCCGGCCAGTAATATCCTTTTAAGTGTACATTTAAGTGTAATTTTGGTGGTGTCTATAAATTAAATTGACTTTTATATCAATTCTGTAACCAGAATTTTTTTGCTAAACTCATAGATTTTAATTATTTAAATTTTCTATATAGAAAATATGATTTCTAATATATGATATGATATAGGATATATAATATATGATATGATATCAATATACATCAATATAATATATGATATGATATAGGATATGATTTCTAATATCCTATGTAAACATCTTTTTACACTTTTCCAATAATCGAGTATCATATTTGTTGTATATAATTCTTTTTTTGGTTTGGGGATAGTATATGCCTTTTTTTAGTTTAAGGATTTCCTTTCCATCTTTTAGCTTTCTGTGAGACTTTTATTTTTTGCTTTTTTATTTTTATTTTTGCCTAGAAACCTTTTATTCAAGGTATATAACCTTCATGCATTTCATATATACAAATTTAGGAACATAGTGATCCTTCCCACCATATCCTCCTTCCCACCCACATTCCTAACCTTCCTCCTCCCTCTCTTATTCCCATTCTTATTTTTTACTAAGATACATTTTCAATTAACTTTATACATATAATATTAACTCTACACTAAGTAAAGAGTTCAACAAATAGTATGAGGAAAAAACCCTGTTCCTCAACATTCCAGAAAAGGGCTATTCAGAGTCATCACATCTCAAAGTGTCAATTTCACTTCCATAAATCACCTTTTAGGTACTCCATTGGTTACCACAGATCAAGGGGGACATAGGGCATTTGTCTCTTGGGGGCTGGCTTATTTCACTAAGTATAATGTTTTCCAAGTACATCAATTTTGTTGCAAATGACAGAATTTCATTTTTTTACTGCTATGTAGTATTCCATGGTGTACATATACCATATTTTTTTATCCAGTCTTCAGTTGATGGACATATGGGTTGATTCCATATCTTAGCTATTGTAAATTGTGCTGCAATGAACATGGGGGTATGGAGAACATTTTTATATGCTGATTTCATTTCATATGGGTAAATTTCCAGGAGAGGGATAGCCGGGTCATATGGTGGGTCTATATTCAGATTTCTGAGGTATCTCCATACTGTCTTCCACAGTGCACAAGTTGACATTCTTACCAACAGTGCATTAGGATACGTATTCCCTCACATTCTTGTCTGCATTCGTTGTTTGTTGATTTCTGTATGAGAGCCATTCTAACTGGAGTGAGGAAAAACCTCATTGTGCTTTCGATTAGCATTTCCCTGATTGCTAGTGATACTGATCATTTTTTTTCATGTGTCTTTTGGACATTTGGATTTCTTCTTTTGAAAAATGGCTGTTCAAGTCCTTTGCCCATTCCCTAACTGGATTGTTTGTTTTGTTGTTGTTGAGTTTCTTGAGCTCTCTATATATTCTGGCTATTAGTCCTTTATCAGTTGCATAATTTGCAAATATTTTCTCCCATTTTGTCAGTTGCCTTTTCACTTTGCTGAGTATTTCTCTCACAGTGCAGAAGCTTTTCAATCTGAAATCCCATTTGTCAGTTTTGGCTTTGATTGCCTGTGACTCTGGGTTTTTTTCTTAAAAGTCTTTACCTATGCCAATTTTTTGCAGGGTTTCCCCAATGTTCTCTAATGATTTGATGGTATTGGGTCAAATATTTAGGTCCTTGATCCGTTTTGAGTGCATTTTTATGTAGGGTGTAAGGTAGGGGTCTAGCTTCATACTTCTGCATGCAGAGATCCGTTTTCCTAACACCATTTGTTGAAGAGATTGTCTTTGATCCAAGGATTGACTTTATCTCCTTTGTCAAAGATAAGTTTGTTGTAGATGTGTGGATTGATTTCTGGAGCTTCTATTCTGTTCCATTGGTCTACCCATCTGTTATTTGCCAGTACTAGGCTGTTTTAATTATAACTGCCCTATCGTATATCTTGAAGTCTGGTATTGTGATGTCTCTGGCTTTGTTTTTGTTGTACAAGATTATGTTAGCTATTTGAGATCTCTTGTATTTCCATATGAATTTTAGAAGCATTTTTCAAGATCTTGGAAGAATGTCCTTGGTATTTTGATTGGTATCACATAGAGTCCTGCAAATTGATTTTAATACTATAGATATTTTTGTTTTTAGAAAGCTTTTATTTAATATAAATTTTATAGATACAGCTTTAGGAATATAGTTGTTCTTCCCCCCATACCCACCTTCCCACTCCCACTCCTGTCCTACCTCCTACTCCCTCTCCAATCCCTTCTTAATTAAGGTTCATTTTTAATTAACTTTATATATATATATATACACACACACACACACACACACACACACATATACAGAAGACCAGCTCTATACTAAGTAAAGCTTTCCACAATTTGCACCCACACAGAGTATAGCATACTGTTTGAAAACAAGTTTTACCATTAATTTTCATAGTACAACTCATTAAGGACAGAGGTCCTACTTGGGGAGTAAGTGCACAGTGACTGCTGTTGTTGATTTAACAATTGACACTCTTATTTATGAAAGCAGTGATCACCTTAAGCTCTTGTCATGAGCTTCCAAGGTTAGGGAAACCTTCTGAGTCCACAAACTCCATTCAGTATTTAGAAAGAGCCATAAGAAAAGTGGAAGTTCTCTCCTCCCTTCAGAAAAACATACATCCTTCTTTAATGGCCCCTTCCTTCCACTGGGATCTCACAGAGATCCTTCATGTAGGTCATTTTTTTGCCACAGTGTCTTGGTTTTTCATGCCTGATATGCTCTCATGGGCTTTTCAGCCAGACCCAATTATCTTCAGGGATGATTATGAGGTTAGAGTGTTGTTTAAGGTGTTAGTGATTCTATGAGTCTGCTGTGTGGACTGCTTCCCATGTTGGAAAATTCTCTCCTTTTTAATTCTATCTATTGTTATTACCAGACACTCGCTCTTATTTATGTGATCCCTTTGACATTTAATCCTATTCATATGATCAATTGCATACTTAATATGATCACTTTAACGCATAAGATGGCATTAGTGCCATCCAGCTTAATGGGATTTGGAGTCCCATGGCAAGTTTTTAGCTTTACTCTTAGGGGTAAGTCTATGGAAATGTGTGCCGAATGGTACACCTTCTCACTCTTATTTTTTACTGTGATCTATTTTCAATTGGATTTAAACACCTATGAATAATTCTGTGTTAAGTATAGAGTTCAACCAATGGTATTAAGTAGAAAAAGAAAATAGTAAAAATAAAAGATAATAAACAGTTCCTTGACAGTTAAGACAAGGGCTGTTCAAGTCATTGTTTCTCATACTGTCGATTTCACTTCTACCCAGAGCACCTAAAAATTAGGGATATTTTGATGATATTGATTCTTCCAATCCATGAACATGGAAGATTTTTCCATTTTTTTGTGTGTCTTCCATTTCTTTATTTAATGTTTTGTGGTTTTCATTGTAGGGATCTTTGATATCCTTGGTTAAATTTATTCTTTTTGGAGCTATTGTGAATGGGATTGTTCTTAAAAGTTCTTTCTTAGCCATGGGATTGTCTGTGTATACAAAGGCTATTGATTTTAGTGTGTTGATTTTATATCCAGTCACTTTAACAAACTCTTTTTTTGAGTTCTAATAGTCTCTTAGTGGAGTCTTTTGGATCCCCCTATAGAATCATGTCATCTGCAAATAGGGATAATTTGACTTTCTCCTTCCGAATTTGTGTTCCTTTGATTTCTTTTTCTTGCCTAATGACTCTGGCTAAAACTTCCGGGACTATATTGAATAGTAATTGTGAGGGTGGGCATCCTTGTTCTGGATATCAGGGGAAATGCTTCCAACTTTTCCCCATTCAGTAAGATGCTGCCTTTAGGTTTCTCATAAATTGCTTTGATTGTTGAGGAATATTCTTTCTTTCTTTCTTTTTTTTTTTACATGACTGACTTTTTATTGTTTACTTATTCATTATTGGGAATCAGTTATTTTTTTAATTTTTTTCTTTTTTTATTTAGTAAATATAAATTTCCAAAGTACAGTTTATGGATTACATTGGCTCCCCCCCCAATAATTTCCCTCCCACTCGCACCCCTCCCATCTGCCGCTCCCTCTCCCATTCCATTCACATCAAGATTCATTTTCAATTATCTTTATATATGGAAGATCGATTTAGTATATATTAAGTAAAGCTTTCATCAGTTTGCACCCACACAGAAACACAAAGTGTAAAATACTGTTTCAGTACTAGTTATAGCATTACTTCACATTGGACAACACATTAAGGACAGATCCCACATGAGAAGTAAGTACACAGTGACTCCTCTTGTTGACTTAACAATTTGACACTCTTGTTTATGGCGTCAGTAATCTCCCTAGGCTGTAGTCATGAGTTGCCAAGGCTATGCAAGCCTTTTGGGTTTGCTGACTTTGATCTCATTTCGACAGGGTCATAGTCAAAGTGGAAATTCTCTCCTCCCTTCAGAGAAAGGCACCTTCTTTGATGGCCCCGTTCTTTCCACTGGGATCTCACTAGCAGAGATCTTTCATTTAGGTCATTTTTTTTTCTTTCCAGAGCATCTTAGCTTTCCATGCCTAAAATACTCTCATGGGCTCTTCAGAAATATCCGAATGCCTTAAGGGCTGATTCTGAGGCCAGAATGCTGTTTAGGACATCTGCCATTCTATGAGTCTGCTGTGTATCCTGCTTCCCATGATGGATCATTCTCTCTCTTTTTTATCCTATCAGTTAGTATTCGCAGACACTAGTCTTGTTTGTGTGATCCTTTTGACTCTTAGACCTATCAGTGTGATCAATTGTGAACTGAAATAGATCATTTGGGCTAGTGAGATGGCATTGGTACATGCCACCTTGATGGGATTGTATTGGAATCCCCTGGCACGTTTTTAACTCCACCATTTGGGGCAAGTCCGATTGAGCATGTCCCAAATTGTACATCTCCTCCCTCTCTTATTCCCACTCTTATATTTAACAGGGATCACTTTTCAGTTAAAGTTTAAACACTTAAGAATAATTGTGTGTTAATTACAGAGTTTAACCAATAGTACTAGAACGAAACAAAGAGAAAATACTAAAATGGATAAAGTATTAAATTGTACATCAACAGGACAAGAGCTGATCAAGTCACTGTTTCTCATAGTGTCCATTTCACTTCAACAGGTTTCCCCTTTGGTGCTCAGTTAGTTGTCGCCGATCAGGGAGAACATATGACATTTGTCCCTTTGGGACTGGCTTAATTCACTCAGCCTAATGTTTTCCAAATTCCTCCATTTTGTTGCAAATGACAGGGTTTCATTGTTTTTGGCTGCTGTATAGTATTCTATAGAGTACATGTCCCATAATTTCTTTATCCAGTCTACTGTTGATGGGCATTTGGGTTGGTTCCAGGTCTTAGCTATTGTGAATTGAGCTGCAATAAACATTGAGGTGCAGACAGCTTGTTTGTTTGCCAATTTCATTTCCTTTGGGTAAATTCCAAGGAGTGGGATGGCTGGGTTGAATGGTAGGGTTATATTCAGGTTTCTGAGGAATCTCCAGACTGACTTCCATAGCGGCTTAACCAGTTTGCATTCCTACCAACAGTGGGTTAGTGTCCCCTTTTCCCCACATCCTCTCCAGCATGTGTTGTTGGTAGATTTCTGAATGTGAGCCATTCTAACTGGGGTGAGGTGAAACCTCATTGAGGTTTTGATTTGCATTTCCCTGATTGCTAGTGATCTTGAACATTTTTTCATGTGTCTGTTGGCTATTTGGATTTCCTCTTTTGAAAAATGTCTATTGAGGTCCTTGGCCCATCTCTTAAGTGGGTTGTTTGTTTTGATGTTGTGGAGTTTTTATTTCTTTGTAGATTCTGGTTATCAACCCTTTATCTGTTGCATAGTTTGCAAATATTTTTTCCCATTCTGTCGGTTGCCTCTTCACTTTCCTGACTGTATCTTTTGCAGTATAGAAACTTATCAATTTGATGCAATTCCAACAGTTAATTTTGGCTTTGACTGCCTGTGCTTCTGGGGTCTTTTCCAAGAAGAGGAATATTCTTTGTATACCATAGTAGCTTAAGGTTTTCATCATGAAAAGTGTTGCATTTTATCAAGTGCTTTCTCTGCATCTATTGAGATAATCATAAGGTTTTTGTTCTTCAGGTTGTTAATGTGATGTAGCACATTGATAGATTTTCAGATGTTGAGCCATCCTTCATACCAGTGAAAAACCCCACTTGATCCGGGTGCATGATCTTTCTGATGTGTTGTTGGATTCAATTGGCTAGTATTTTGTTGAAGATTTCTGTATCTATGTTCATCAGAGAAATTGGACTACAGTTATCTTTGTTTGTTGTATTTTTTTTCAGGTTTAGTGATTAAAGTGATGCTGGCTTCATAGAATGTGTTTGGGAGGACTCCCTTTAATTGTTTTGAATAGCTTGAGAAGAAGTAGAGTTGGTTCTAGTTAACTGTCTGATAGAATTCAGCCTTGAAGTTGTCTGGTCCTGGGCTTTTCTTTGTTGGGAGGGTATTTATTATTACTGATTCAATCTGTCTTGGTTATTGGTCAGTTTAGGTTTTCTATGTCTTCATGGTTCAATTTTTCAGGTAGTATGGGTCCAGGAATCTATGCATTTTTTCTGGGTTTCCAGTTTTTCAGCATGTATCTCTTTGTAGTAATTCCTGATGTTTCTTTTTTATTTTTGTGGTATCTGTTGTTACATTTCTCTTTTCATTTCTGATTTCATTGATTTGCATTCCTATGTCTTTTATTTGGTTAGTTGGGCCAATGGTACATCAATTTGTTTATTTTTTCAAGAAACCAGCTCTTTATTTTGCTGATCTTTTGTATTCTTTTTTTTGGGAGGTTTTAGTTTTATTTATTCTTTATTTTTAATTATTTCTTTCCTGCTAATTTTGGCCTCCATTTGTTGTTTTTCTAGGCCCTTGATATGCATAGGTGGCTCATTTATTTGGTACCTTTCCAATTTCTTGATATAGGCACCAATTACTATAAACTTTCCTATTAACACTGCTTTTTCTATATCCCATATGGTTTTTTTTTTATTTGACAGGTAGAGTTACAGACAGTGAGAAAGAGTACTAGTTATAGTATTAAATCACAATGTACAGCACATTTAGGACAGAGATCCTACATGAGGAGTAAGTGCACAGTCTGTATCTTTTGACTAGAGAGTTGAGGCCATTTACAATCAAGGTGACTGTTGAAAAGTGATGACTTTGCCCTGCCATTTTTCTATAAATATTCCTATTGTTTATTTTGGATTTCCTTTATATTTTTACTGGAAGATTTTCTGCCTTCACCTTCTTCCATAGTGATAACCATGTTTCTGTGTGTAGCACATCCTTAAGTGCCTTTTGCATGGCTGGACGAGTGGTGGCAAATTCTTTAAATTTGTTTGTTATGGAAGGTTTTATTTCACCTTCATTCATAAATGAGAGCTATGTAGGGTACAGTGTTTTGGGTTGACAGGTTTTTTTTTTCTCTTAAGATTTGGAATATATCTTGCCATTCTCTCCTAGCCTGTAGGGTTTCTGATAAGAAGTCAGCTGTGAGTCTAACTGGAGGTCCTCTGAAAATAATCTAGCATTTTTCTTTTGCACATTTTAGAATCTTTTCTTTATGTTTTACTATATGGAAAGTTTGACTATATTGTGTTGTGAATATCTTTTCTGGCTGTGTCTATTATGAGTCCTATTTGCTTTCTCTACTTGGATGTCCCTTCTTTCTCTAAACTGGGGGGGTTTTCTAATTATTTCATTAAAAAGGCCTTCTAATCCATTCTCTCTTTCTACACTTTTAGGAAGTCCTAAGACATGTATGTTGAGTTGTTTGATAGTATCCCTTAAATCTCCAAAACTGTTTTTAATTTCCTATTTCTTCTTTGTTTTGGTCTGACTGAAAGTTTTCCAGAGATTTTCTTCTAACTCAGATACTCTTTCTTCTGCCTCACCAAGTCTGTTGTTTAGGCTTTCCACTGCATTTTATATTTGGTCTATTGAATTCTTTATTTCTAATATTTCATTTTAATTAATCTTTAAAAGCAATTTCATGGGAAAAATTTAAATCATATCATGTGTGGATTTCTTTAACTTGTGGATTTGCTTCTGATTACTTCTCAGTAATCATATGGTCAATTTTTAAAATTCTATTTCTGGAATTTCATCAATCTCTTCATCTCACATTCTAGTATTGTATGGTTGTGTTCCTTTGGGGGCATGGTGTTGTCTTTCTTGTTTCTTGAATTTCTGCTTCTATTGTTAGGCATTTGTGGGGATACTTTTTGTTTTTGTTTTCTCTGATAGCTTTTATCTTTGGAATAAGCTTCTGTGGCTTAGTGGAGGGTCTACTCTTTTAGTTTATACCTGGAAGCATGTGCTGTGTATGGCCAGGAAGCTCTGTTCAGTTATCCAGGATGAGGAGAGTATCCAAGGTGATACCTAAGTTGGGTGTGGTAAGACTTTTTTTTTTTTATCAGAGTCTGATCAGCTCTAATGCCATAGTCTCAGCCTCTTCTCTCCTCCAAGGTGACCAATGCCCAGGTGCTATCCCCAGAGGGTGCAATATTCATTGCCACAAGAACCACATGAAAAATCCATGCAATCCACAGTGTGAGCATGGATCCTACAGCAATGACCTTCCCCAGGCAAACGGGAGCCCTGAGCATGTGGCACCACCCACAGAAACTGCCCAGAGACCCAGCCACAACCTGGGCCTTTCCATGCAGCCACAATGTTTCCACAGTTCCAGAATACAAGACTTCCACAGTCAGAGGGTATTGAGGATCCACTCTGCCATGCCTGTCTGTCCTGTCCACAGAGAGGCGGAGATTCTCCTGGAGCCAGCTATCTGTAGGTACTCCACCTAGGCAACTGAAGCCCCAGAGTCCATGATGTTCTTAAAGCCTGGGGCACCTCACAGTCCTACATTTGATCTTAACCAAGAGGCCAAGAAGTGATTACCTCACAGTCCTAGGTGGGTTCCCAGTCCCCTGTCAGTCCTCCCAGCCAGACTCAGCTGTCACCTCTCTGCTGGTTGCTGGGCATGTGGACACAAACTGTCACAGCTATTACGAGTATCCACAATGGCACCTGCCTTCTGTCTGCTAGTTGCACGGCATCATTGTCTGGGAGTAAGGGAGAGAGAAACATGTCCCTTTTCCCCCTATAGGTGGGAATTAGGTAAGTGTCATCACTATTAACCCCCTTTTACAAGTGAAAACATTGAGGAATGAAAAGTTAAAGTGGGCTGGAGTGTGGCTCACTTGGTGAATCCTCTCCTGCAGCGCTGGCATCCCATATGGGTGCCAGGTTCTAGTCCCAGTTGCTCCTCTTCCAGTCCAGCTCTCTGCTGTGGCCCAGGAAGGCAGTGGAGGATGGCCCAAGTCCTTGGGCCCTGCACCCACATGGGAGACCACGAGGAAGCACCTGGCTCCTGGCTTCGGATCGGCGTAGCTCTGGTCATAGTGGCCATTTGGGGGGTGAACCAATGGAAGGAAGACCTTTTTCTCTCTCTCTTTCTCTCTCTCTCTCTCTCTCTCTCTCTGCCTAGCTTTATCAAATAAATAAATAAAAAAGAAAAGTTAAAGTAATCTGCCTAAAGACAAAGGCATTCCCAACAATGCCAACATTGAAACTCTGGCCATTTTGTATTGGCCATTTTGTACTCTTCACCATCGTATTCCACCATTGTAGCTGAGAACCAGAAATCATTCCGCAAATTATACTTAACATCTTTTGAAGTCCATCTTAAACAGATCTTTACTAAAAACAAGTAAAAATAAACATCTAAAGAAATCAATTCATAGGAAAGTGTCATGTCCCAAATTCTGTTCAGCATTTTAGCTAGCAATGGATTAACCAAAAAGAGATGTTGGAAAATATTAAGAAGAGTGGATTTTCCCCTTATGGATGATTCACAAGCTAACATTTTGGTACTGGCAATTTAAATGTATTTAAGAAGCTTGTTTTCATCCTGCTAAAAGGCAAATATAATTAATGTTTCCAAAAGAAAAAAATAAAATCAATATATTCTCTTTCTATTTGGCTTTTGATTTTACAACTAATTATGTTTTTGCATAAAAAGAGTTTTGCCTTAATTATATCCCTTGACTGCTTTAACAGTGCATTGTTTTAAACCATGTTATTCTAAAAATCTTACCTTAATGAGATGACTGTTCTCATTAAGTCAATAACTTTACTTAGCATTTTAATATAACATAGCTGAGAAATCCTCACAATTTGTTACTTACTGAATTTTCTTTCCTTATTGTACACATCAACTGGTGTTTGTGTTTAGCTATAACAAGTACAAATTTAGAAGAAAATTTACTGCATGGAAAATATGAAACTATTATGCACTAATACACAACATGCATGAAAATTGGAAAATGAATACATTTACATATTTGTTTGTTTATGCATATTTGTATTGGTTTACTACACTTTCTAACATTATCCATTCTGGGACTTGAGACTTGGGGAAAGATTTTTTAAAAACCATATGAAGTTTTACTGTTGAGAGAAAGACTCAGATTTTGCTAAAATCCTTTGTAAGTGAAATAATGTAGTAAGTAAAAAAAAAGAAATAAAAATTTAAGCGTTTTCATAAATAAGGTTTACTTTGCACGCTCTATAGTAAATAACATGCTTAACAGCAATTTTAGTTTGCGTATTCAATACATATTAAATACCTTCTCTAGAAGATGTATGCCTATTTTTTTAATTACACTAACATTTTTTATTTCTGATAAATGGAAGGCAAGAAGATTTGTCATTGTTACATATTTTTTTCTAGTTTTAAAAATAAATTGCCAAACGTAAAAAGAGCTTCAATGAATATATTTGGTGTTGTGTTTTGTGACATTAAGTAATCTTGTGTTTTATGTGATATAGAGTACAGGAGAACAAAAGGAACCCTGGACTTCTGGGTCCTATCTGGCTGTGCCACAGTTAGTGTGCGCCATCAGAGTCTATTTTATTGGCCTTGGTCCTTGTCTCTGTAAAACCACAGGGAAGGAGTGAAGGTGTTGCTACTCAAGGTGTGTTCTGTTAGATCGCCTGGAAAAAGATTCTTCGCTCCCATGTGGACCTACTGAATCAATCTGCCTTTTACCAAAATGCTCAGGAAATATTTATAGTGATTATAGTTTAATGGACACTGGGATGGAGGAATTTGGATGTTACTATGTCTAAAAATGTATGGGTCAGGAATGTGACATTTTATGTAAAAATACTCACAGATTTTCTAAAGTGATCCAAAGTGTCCTAAAAGATATAGCATAAATCTGATGTCATGTAGATTTTAGCTAATTCCAGGGCTACCCATTATTCTCTGTCATCTTGGGGAAGTTATTTAATTTTTATGTTCTTCTATGTGAAATGTAGACAGTCATAACTCTTATAGGGATGACATAGTGAATGAAATAAATATTTTGTTCAGCAAATACTATTTTTGATTATTCTACCTCCCTGCTACTCCCATCCATCCCCATTCTCAACTTGTGTTAAGCCACAAAAGTTTGAGATGAATATATTAAGCAGTATTCCTATTTCCAGCATGAGCTGAGCTATTTGTCCAGTTAATTTCCGATTCCGTCCTCTGAAGCTACCATTCCAAACCTTTCTTACTCTCCTCAAATACAGGATGTCACCTCTTCCAGCCGTATTTCAGCTTTAGCTAGGCCAAGTCAGTGACGTGCAGCCTGATGTGAGAGGCTGACTGTGACTTAGATGAACAGGAAAGCATGGACTATCATCCCCAAACACGTGACAACCATCCCATCAAGTTCAGCCGAATGACTCGGGGGTGTCCCAGGGAGAAGGATAGGTTTGGACAGAGAAGAAGATGATACCATGTAGCAAAAATTGGAGTCCTGTGACTTTAACAGATTCGGAGCAGAACAGAGCACGGAGCAGAACAGAGCACGTTTCATTGATAGATACTCGAGGCCTAACACAAAGCTGGGACTCTGTATGTGCTCGTTGACTATTTCTTAAGGGTGAATCAAAGTAATGTTGAGGGGCAGACCAGCTAACCCGACTAACTGGAAGCGGGGCAGATTGTGCATGGGTATTAAGAATCTGGAATGTGGGAGACGGACTGGGAAAATAACACAGTGTCTAGAAATGGTGCACATACAAGGTCCTCAGCACTGGTTTCACGCAGTGGCAAGAGCCACTGGATGTGCTCCAAGGAATCCCTCTTAAAAAGGTTTTTAGACTACAAGGAAATTCCATGGGGTTTTCTATGGCACTTGGGATGTAGTTAGGTGCAGTAAGAAACACGGACATAGAAACTATTGTCATTGTCATACTCATGGGTCCCCAGAGGTGGGGAGGCATGGCATGTACTCAGGACCACATAGGAAACGCCTCCATGGGAAGTAGATGGGTAGAGAAAGAACCATGGGGTAATTACTGAAGTTATTGCAAGAAGTGGGATAAGAGGAAGCTGTCATTGCTGTAGACATGAAATGCAACTCTGTTCCCATATGCTTGGTTACTGCATAGAACAAAATGTACACTTCTGCCTTAGGGGGAACGACATAGCTGTGTCCAGGTGGTAAACGTGGTGGCTACCACAGTATAGCCTACTGAGGATACCAGATACAGCAGGTAAAATGATGGTTGTTAAACCTGAGCTGGATTAGGCAGAAGGGCTCCATGGACTTGTGGGTCTTGATGAGGTTCAGGGACCTCCTGTAGTGGCATCATCCGGGACCAATAGCTGGACACCAGACAAGAATGGTCAGTGGTTCCCAGCCTTCACAAAAGTTCCTATACTTGGTGTGGTCTAAAGGCACTGACCTTGACTGAGACAGTGGTTGTCTGTGTGGTATCCAAGGTGAAAGGATGCCTCTGAGGTGATAACTATGCAGGATGTTGTCCTAACTCTGGGAAGAATGAGGGAACCCCAACGATGACTAAGCTGAAATTTTTTGTCAGGCTATTGGGGGAAAAATTAAGAGTTCAAATTTAGGAAAAGTTTGAAAACACACCAACTTTGTGGGCTGATATGTACAATATAGATTGTCATTCACTGGAACTGTAGATGGGAATTTTTGCATTTGTGGAAACTGAGATGCATTTGAATGCTAACCATCTGCCTCCACTCATCCATGAGCGATGGGAGCTCAAACTGAGGAGATTCCTTGCAGCTGACTGTTTGCTCTTAGACATGAGAGACATTTCTTCAGAAGAACTGGCTCTTATTCCAATGATATTGAATACTTCATCTTTTTCTCCATGGTTTGAAACATTAGCTTTATCATGTATTAAACTTTGATTTATTACTTAGGCCAGTAATTCTCCAGATTAGAAATTAAAAGAAACATCTGAAATATTTATCTCTTCATTAAGATAACAAAAAAGGGTGAGTTGGCATTATGGTTAAGTCTCTGCTTTGGATGCCTGCATCCCATTTCAGAGTGCTGGTTCAAGTCCTGGCTCCATTTATGATCCCGAATCCTAACAATGCACACACTGGAAGTGGGTGATGGCTCAAGTAGTCGGGTCTCTAACACCCATGTGGAAGACCACATGGAGATCTGGGCTTTTGGCTTTGACCTGATCCAGCCCTGTCTGTTGTGGGCATTTGAGGAATGAACCAGCAGATGAGACATCTCTATGCCTGTTTTTCTGCTTTGCAAATGAAATGGAAATAAATAAACCAACGAATCAATCAATAAAGCCATAAGGTCTACTGTATGTTCTTTTTAAGATTTATTTATTTAAAAGTCAGGGTTACACAGAGAGGAGAGGCAGAGAGAGAGAGAGAGGCCCTCCATCTACTGGTTCACTCTTCAATTGGCCACAATGGCTGGAGCTGAGTGGATCCGAAGCCAGGAGCTTCTTCTGGGTCTCCCACATGGGTGCTGAGGTCCAGGGACTTGGGCCATCTTCCACTGCTTTCCCAGGCCATAGCAGAGAGATGGATCAGAAATGGAGCAGCCGGGACATGAACCGGTGCCCAAATGGGATGCTGGTACTGTAGGTAGTGGCTTAACCCACTACACCACAGTATTGGCTCCATGTCTACTGACTACTATTAACACTGATAAGATATTTTATGGAAAAATAATTTTATTTTCCTACTAAGGAAAAAACTATTGAGTGATGTTGTTTCACTGCTTTTGCAAATCTATTGATGTCTGGCCTTATGGAAGATAGCTGGCTTCTCCTATCTGCCCCTTCATCAGTCTGTTGAGTTTTCTTGATTTCCTTGAAGAAAATTAGGACTCACATAGATATGTGATGGGGAAAGAGAAGAACAGGTGACCTGTGAAAGGGTCTCGGGAACCCCTAGATGCCTTCGGACCGCAATTTGAGGACTACTGTTTTAGTTTACTTACAGATTTTTCTATTCACTTCTATTCATCTGTCTAGTTTCTGACCAGTTCATCGTCTTAATAAGCATGTTTACAATATGTTTTAACGCTTCATACTAGAATTTCCTTGCTGCTTTCTTTCCTTCAAAGTATTGTAATATTTTCACAATTATTCTTCCACTTCAAATTTAGGATAACTTCAAATTTAAGACACCCTTGTAGAATTTTAATTGGAATGGTATTGTTTATAGAGAAATTTAGAGAATAATGATATCTTTACAATTAAAGATTTCGTTCTTTGATGTTATACCATATCTTAGAAAACAGAATAAGACTTTTGGCCCATTGGATTCCTTAATGGAATAGGGTTAATGTAGTATTAAACCATTAGCATGACATAGCCAAAACTGATATCTCTGAATTAAAACCATATGAAGATGATGAGAATCATTCATCCTAGCAACTAGTGTATTTTGGTGTGACAACAAGTACTGAAGAGTTCAATGACCACATTCAGCCTATTGGAGTTGATCATTTGTGTGGGGAGCAACCCAGACTAGACTAAGTTATTGGAATTAAGACTTATTCTATGCATCTGCTCTCCCACAATATGGCACTGAGAAGGGAGAAACAGCTTCTACACAGCTGCCTCCAGTTCAACCAATAAACTGTAGGACCTGCTCCTGATTGGAGGAGAGCAGCATACTCGGCGTGTGGGTAGCAGAGTTGGGATTGGTGGAAGAGGACTGTAAAGGAGGAGAGAGACAACATGCACCAGGAACATCTAAGAGGAACACCTGTGCAGCCCCCGAGAGAGCCGGCCGGCGGTGTGCCACTCTCCTGCGGAAGTGGGGAAAGTGGCTAGGGGGAACCGCCCTTCCACGGAGGTGGAAGGGACGGTAGCCAACCCGGGAAGAACCAGCAGCAAACCCGGGGAGGGCCGAGCAGACGAAAGAACAGCGGAGGGTCCTGTGTCGTTCCTCCACAAAGAGGGGGAGCGACAATTTGTTTATTAACTTCAGAAAATTTTTTTCTTCTTTCTTATAGTTAAAATTTGAGAGACTTAATTGAAACTTTCAAAAATAGAAAGCAATAAAACCTATAGCAGTGTGCCATGCAAGAAAGGTTATTGAATATGAAACAATACTTAGAGAGTCTGGCTTCTAATCTTAGTGTGAACCCTGATTCCCTGCAGGTTTGGTGATCTCTTTAGTCTCTCCAAGATCAGCTTTCTCCTCTCTCTGGTAGCAAGCGTGACACCCCTCCTTCCCATGCAGAGCATGGAGCTGAATATAAGGTGTAGTGAGGTACTTTATAATGAGTTTCACAAAATGTATTGTGTTCTGTAATGCTGGAATTATGGGCTGTAGAGCTGGGCCAACACTGCAGAGATCAGTTGGTCTCCTTGTCCTTGGAATGGTAGCTGTCGTCTAAGTGTTTTCCAGAGTCAAGAGGTGGAATTCATGGCTGAAGTAGAAGGAAGGGCATGACCTTTTCTGTGTGACTTGGGTTTATGCTTTATGGAGTTTTACTTGGTGAAAGAGACACACTGCTTTCAAACATCTGGACACCTCTAGTCCAGGCCAGTTCTAGTGCGGACCCTCATTTTTACAGATGAAGAAACAAGCTAGCAGACAAATTATTTCCCATTTGCCTAGTTTGACAATAGCAGTGTTGAGACCAGAAGCATGAGCTAATGTTTAATGTGTGCATTCGATTTGCTTAAAATTTAATTTAAAAAAATCGACATAAAATTTAATTATCTTTGGCTTTCAGTCTAGAAATTTGACTTCTTATTGGCCTACAGTCAGGCATGGATCATACTATTTGTAAATAAAGCAAAATATAGACAGTCAACACAGGTAGTGTTTAGTCTGTCAAACCTGTACATCTTCATGTAAGAATTAAGGAATGCTTATACAGAGTACTTCATGAGTCTTCCCTAGTTATATACTTAGATAAAGTAAAAATACAACCAAAGCATCTCTTACTTTGAGGCATACTGGAAAATTCCATTGAAAGGAGGAAGATAGACGTCGACCCCAACTCCTGGAGCTGTTTCGTGCAGCCTGAGTGTGTCCTGTCTCTATGATGCTGACTACTCGGCATTGCCACATGTCATCCTACTGACCTACAGATAAGAAGTTTAGATGAATATTTTTGGTTTGCTTTGATTTTCCTTCACTTAATCTGCTATACGGGCACAACTAAATTAATTATTCCTTAGTGTGCTGTACATTGAGATTTAATGCTATAACTAGTACTCAAACAGTATTTTTCACTTTATGTTTCTGTGTGGGAGCAGACTGTTGAAATCTTTACTTAATGTATGCTAAACTGATCTTCTGTATATAAAGATAATCAAAAAAGAATCTTGATGTGAATGGAAGGGGAGAGGGAGTGGATAAGGGAAGGGTTGCAGGTTGGAGGGACGTCATGGGGGGAAGCCATTGTAATCCATATTCTGTACTTTGGAAATTTATATTCATTAAATAAAAGTTAAAAAAATAATTATTGACACTGGGTCTTTTTATATAAAATAACTGCTAATTATTTTTCAAACATGTCTTGATTTTAGCACAGTAAAAGTCACACCAGAATATTAGAGCACTCTGGCTTGGAGACACACACCCCTGGTTTGTTGGGAACAGAGGAAGCCTGTCACTATTATCTGGTTTACTGCTTCTGGGATGGTGTTAAGCGGGTAAGAGCAAGTGGTCAAGCAGCACAGAGGTCTCCTTTCATTGTGGAGAACTATGAGACATAATCAGGTACATACAGCTCTCACTGTCCCAGTCTACATGGGGCAGTGCTGCACCCAGCCAAATGACTGGATATTCGATTATGGGAGAGGTATCCTAACCCAGGTAGGGTAAGGGTCTTGATGATTTCTTAATTATGGAAGCACTGGCCTCACCTCTTCTATAAATGGCAAGTAGGATACCATAGCATGCACAGGAAATTTTTCAAAGCAGATGATTTAAGTGTTCAGCAAGTTTCTTGATATTCTATATGGTAGTGGATAAGAATGTTTAGATTTCCTGTTTGAACTTCAGGCCATGCCAAAAATTTTACTCCCGAATTACAGATGCTTGGAAAACTCAGTACCTTATATAGCAATGCCTGCACTTCAGGTTTACAAAGTAAACTGTGCAGAGAGCAATGAAATTGCAGATCAGAAGGTGTCACGTATTTATGCAGACGGTATGCTTCCTTACTAATGGGCCTTTGTTATAGAAACTGATTTGTACTGGATGTTGAACTCTTTTTAAAACAGGAAAATGTAAGTCTCACTTTACACGGATTCTGTTTTTAATTATAATTTGACAAAAGAAATAACTGCGTTACCTATTTGATTTGCCAGAACCTTATCTAGCACCACCTGTTGAGCCCAAGGCACTCAAATGCTGACATATTGCAGAGAACAAAATTATGTAGCTGGCATACTAACTAGTATTGATGCCAACAAAAGCATAATGTAGCCTTTGTACTTGAAATAAAACAAAAATACACTAAGCTACCAACTGCAAAGGTTTAAGAAAGCCACATTTAATTATACACAACCAGATCCTTCTAACAAAGAAATATAATGAAAAATGGTCTGGGAGTTAAAAGGATGAAGTGTGCCTGGTCCACACTGGTAAGTATCTTGAGCTTAAACAAAACAGAATTTCATGGTACAGCTGATTTATATTAAATATGACATAGAGGATACTGAACTTGTTTTCATGAACCGATGGGTTCAACAGAGTAACATTTGCAGTGTGAGGAAACATCAAAATGCATTGCCGAAACTGGCAAAGCAAAGAGCTGTAATTAGTTATCAGCTTGTGCACAGACAGTTCATTGGGTTCAACTTTGTGAAGAGTATATTGCCTTTGGAAGTTCACCTGCCTCTGCCTTTGTACATCTGTTTACTTACATACAGTTAATGCAGAAATATGCAGTCCAGACAGAAAGGGCTACGTAGGGACCGCCCCTATTTTGAGACACAGGAATATGAAACCCAATTTGGAAGACTGATATTGGCAGAACCACAGTCTAAAATGTTTGAGATTATTGATGACTGTATCTTTTTAATTGTCAAGCCCTTACTTTGGGCCAAACATTCAATTTTATAAATATTACTCATTTATCCTTTCAACAAACTTGAAAAGTAGTTATTATTTTTATGGAAGAGGAGGATTTAAAAATATTTATTTACTAATTGGAGAGGAAGAGAGGCAGGAAGATATAAAGAGACATAATTTCCATTCACTGGTTCACTCCCCAAATGCCCGCAACGATTTGGGCTAATCCAAAGCTGAAGCCGGGAGCCTGGAACTAAATCCAAATCTCTCATGTGGGTGCCAGGAACCCAATTACTTGAGCCATCACTGCCACAGAGGAAAATTTTGAGGCTAAGAGAAGTTAATTAACTTGCCTAAAGTTGCTAATGCCAAGTCTGATCCCAACACAAGTATTCTAAAACTCTGCACAGTAGATTTCTATGAAGAAACTCCCTAAGAGATAATTTGTAAATTGATGCATTAGGATGCCCAGGTTAACCAGAATGATTAGAGTATATTTCATTGCCTGAGATGTAACTAAAGAAATACATTAGTTGATTATATCAGATTGTGACTGTATGATAAAAGGAATGACTGCAATCCATTCAGAAATTAAAAGAAAAAGAAGGGATGTATAGGAAAGGAAATAGTGCTCAGGTTAGTACAGGAGAGATGCCCTAGGTCCAAGAAGCTGGTATTGATCACTGGGGAAAAGCATCCCCAGTGTGAAGAGAAGCAACCTAATTCACACAGTTATCCTATACTGATGACAATTCAACTCTCCCATTCTGATTCTGAATTGCGATTAGTCTCTGAAGTGAACTGGTACGCCAGGAAAGGGCACTCTGAACAAATGTCCAAACACTTTATTTGCCATTATTTCTGAGATTGTAATTTAATAATTGGCTTTCTGGCTTATAGAACAGACTCCTGCAATTTTAGTTTGCCTGAATAAATTTCCTTGCATTAACCATTCACATGAGCTCATAAAAGAAATTTGTGAGTCTGAAATGCTAAGAACCAGGACCTGGAACCCAGGAACTCCACAGCAGTAGTACCTACTTGGGAACCATGTCTGAGTCCTCTTCCTTTGTGAGACCACTCCTTAAATGGGAGCCTAGTCTTTAAGCTTCTCAGTGGAACATTCATGCTTGTATAGATGGGAAACAAGGCACAGAGGTTCAACAATTTGTTTAATTATATAAAGGATGAGGAGTTCTGATTAATTACCCTGTTAATTTTTAATTATAACAGTACAAATATTTGGTACATATAGTTCAATTGTCTTTCAGTCTCTATTCAACAGCTATACTTTCTTTTTTTTGATTTTTTCTTTTTATTATTTAATACTACAGGGCAGTTGTTATCAAAACAGCATGGTACTGGTACAGAAACAGATGGATAGACCAATGGAACAGAATAGAAACACCAGAAATCAATCCAAACATCTACAGCCAACTTATATTTGACCAAGGATCTAAAACCAATTCCTGGAGCAAGGACAGTCTATTCAATAAATGGTGCTGGGAAAACTGGATTTCCACGTGCAGAACCATGAAGCAAGACCCCTACCTTTCTCCTTACACAAAAATTCACTCAACATGGATTAAAGACTTAAATCTACGACCCGACACCATCAAATTATTAGAGCATTGGAGAAACTCTGCAAGATATAGGTACCGGCAAAGACTTCTTAGAAAAGACCCCAGAAGTACAGGCAGTCAAAGCCAAAATTAACATTTGGGATTGCATCAAATTGAGAAGTTTCTCTACTTCAAAAGAAACAGGAAAGTGAAGAGGCAACCAACAGAATGGGAAAAAATATTTGCAAACTACGCAACAGATAAAGGGTTGATAACCAGAATCTACAATGAGATCAAGAAACTCCACAACATCAAAACAAACCACCCACTAAAGAGATGGGCCAAGGACCTCAATAGACATTTTTCAAAAAAGGAAATCCAAATGGCCAACAGGCACATGAAAAAATGTTCAAGATCACTAGCAATCAGGGAAATGCAAATCAAAACCTCAATGAGGTTTCACCTCACCCCAGTTAGAATGGCTCACATTCAGAAATCTACCAACAACACATGCTGGAGAGGATGTGGGGAAAAAGGGACACTAACCCACTGTTGGTGGGAATGCAAACTGGTTAAGCCGCTATGGAATTCAGTCTGGAGATTCCTCAGAAACCTGAATATAACCCTACCATACAATCCAGCCATCCCACTCCTTGGAATTTACCCAAAGGAAATGAAATTGGCAAACAAACAAGCTGTCTGCACCTCAATGTTTATTGCAGCTCAATTCACAATAGCTAAGACCTGGAACCAACCCAAATGCCCATCAACAGTAGACTAGAAAAAGGAATTATAGGACATGTACTCTATAGAATACTATACAGCAGTCAAAAACAATGAAATCTGGTCATTTGTAACAAGATGGAAGAATCTGGAAAACATTATGCTGAGTGAATTAAGCCAGTCCCAAAGGGACAAATATCATATGTTCTCCCTGATCGGCGACAACTAACTGAGCACCAAAGGGGAAACCTGTTGAAGTGAAATGGACACTATGAGAAACAGTGACTTGATCAGCTCTTGTCCTGTTGATGTACAATGTAATACTTTATCCATTTTGGTATTTTCTCTTTGTTTTGTTCTAGTACTATTGGTTGAACTCTGTAATTAACACACAATTATTCTCAGGTGTTTAAATTTTAACTGAAAAGTGATCCCTGTTAAATATAAGAGTGGGAATAAGAGAGGGAGGAGATGTACAATTTGGGACATGCTCAATCGGACTTGCCCCAAATAGTGGAGTTAGAATCATGCCAGGGGATCCCAATTCAATCCCATCAAGGTGGCATGTACCAATGCCATCTCACTAGTCCAAGTGATCAATTTCAGTTCACAATTGATCACACTGATAGGTCTAAGAGTCAAAGGGATCACACAAACAAAACTAGTGTCTGCTAATACTAGCTGATAGAATCAAAAAGGGAGAGAATGATCCATCATGGGAATCGAGATACACAGTAGAATCATAGAATGGCAGATGTCCTAAACAGCACTCTGGCCTCAGAATCAGCCCTTAAGGCATTCGGATCTGGCTGAAGACCCCATGAGAGTATTTTAGGCATGGAAAGCCAAGAAACTCTGGCAAAAACAAACAAACAAACAAACAAACAAAACCAAACCTAAATGGAAGATCTCTGCAAGTGAGATCCCAGTGGAAAGAACGGGGCCATCAAAGAAGGAGGTACCTTTCTCTGAAGGGAGGAGAGAACTTCCACTTTGACTATGACCCTGTCGGAATAAGATTGAAGTCGGTGAACTCAAAAGGCTTGCATAGCCTTGGCAACTCATGACTACAGCCTAGGGAGATTACTGACGCCATAAACAAGAGTGTCAAATTGTTAAGTCAACAACAGGAGTCACTGTGTACTTACTTCTCATGTGGGATCTGTCCTTAATGTGTTGTCCAATGTGAAGTAATACTATAACTAGTACTGAAACAGTATTTTACACTTTGTGTTTCTGTGTGGATGCAAACTGATGAAAGCTTTACTTAATATATACTGAATTGATCTTCTGTATATAAAGAAAATTGAAAATGAATCTTGATGTGAATGGAATGGGAGAGGGAGCAGGAGATGGGAGTGATGTGAGTGGGAGGGAAATTATGGGGGGGGTGAAGCCATTGTAATCCATAAACTCTACTTTGAAAATTTATATTTACTAAATAAAAAATAAAAACAAAAAAATTATTTAATAAATGTGAATTTACAAAGTTCAACTTTTGTATTGTTGTGGCTTTCCCCCCTCCAAAAGCTATACTTTCATACACATGAAAGAAGCCTTGAGATCTTTCCACATCTGCTAAAGATGCCAAATATATGTGTCTCATGTTTAGCATGTCTCAACACCCCAGCAATCCTTTCTATTTTTGGACAAGCACATAAGAAAAGTAGTTAGGTATTTCATCAAGTATCTGTCATCTGCCAGCCTCTGAAGTTAGTTTTACATAGAAACTTCATTTAATGCTTATAAACAATTCCTTTTTAGGCATTTAATACCTGAATTTTAGGAAATGAAGAAAAAAGGATTTAAGAGAAAGTGGGTAATTTATTCAAGATGTGTATTCAAATCCTGGCCCTCTAACTTGAAAATCCAAGTTGGCATCCTCAAGTAGGGACTCCCCTATTTACAGTGGCGACCTTTGGGACTAAAGAGAGTTCTTTGAAAATTGTACCTGCAGAATCAATGTCCTACAGACCACATTATACCATATTAGATATAAGTAGTGATATGCCATCAAATATTTAATAATACATCTTGGGGGAGGGCAGCAGGAGAAACCATATTTGTAAAATCTGCCAATTTCCATGGTGTGAGTATACCATTGATAGTTGACTGCAAGCTACCGGAAGTGGGAAGAGATGTTGCAGTTGGCTCTTGATAGCTGCATGGGTTAGCTCTTATGGATCATTGCTTTTCATCCAACAGTACATTAGGTTCACACTTTTGCTTAGCTTTTGAGTGTTCCTTTCTCAGGTACAGATAATTAATAAGTTATATGTGTGTTTTTCTTGTTGGTCAAAAGAGGAAGGGGTAGTTGAAAGAAGAGGGAATTTCAGCTCTTTTTGGAAGTTGTTTTATTACCAATTTTCTTATTGTTGTGATAGAGGCGAAATTACTTTTTTTTTTTTTACAATTCTTTTTTTTAAAAATTTTTAACTTTTATTTAATGAATATAAATTTCCAAAGTACAGCTTATGGATTACAATGGCTCCCCCCCCCCACACTTCCCTCCCACCTGCAACCCTCTCCTTTCCCACTCTCTCTCCTCTTCCATTCACATCAAGATTCATTTTCAATTCTCTTTATATACAGAAGATCAGTTTAGCATATATTAAGTAAAGATTTCACATTAAGGACAGAGATCCTACATGAGGAGTAAGTGCACAGTGACTCCTGTTGTTGACTTAATAAATTGACACTCTTGTTTATGACATCAGTAATCACCCTAGGCTCTTGTCATGAGTTGCCAAGGCTATGCAAGCCTTTTGAGTTCACCGACTCTGATCATATTTGGCCAAGGTCATAGTCAAAGTGGAAGTTCTCTCCTCCCTTCAGAGAAAGGTACCTCCTTCTTTGATGACCTGTTCTTTTCACTGGGATCTCACTTGCAGAGATCTTTCATTTAGGTCATTTTTTTTTTTTTTGCCAGAGTTTCTTGGCTTTCCATGCCTGAAATACTCTCATGGGCTTTTCAGCTGGATCCGCATACCTTAAGGGCTGATTCTGAGGCCAGAGTGCTGTTTAGGACATCTGCCATTCTATGGGTCTGCTGTGTATCTCACTTCCCATGTTGGATCGTTCTCTCCCTTTTTTATTCTATCAGCTAGTATTTGCAGACACTAGTCTTCTTTATGTGATCCCTTTGGTTCTTAGTCCTATCATTATGATCAATTGTGAACTGAAATTGATCACTTGGACTAGTGAGATGGCATTGGTACATGCCACTTTGATGGGATTGAATTGGAAACCCCTGGTATGTTTCTAACTCTACCGTTGGGGCAAGTCAGCTTGAGCATGTCCCGAATTGCACATCTCCTCCCTCTCTTATTCCCACTCTTATATTTAACAGCGATCACTTCTCAGTTAAGTTTCAACACCTAAGAATAACTGTGTATTGATTACAGTATTCAACCAAAAGTATTAAGTAGAACAAATAAAAAAAATACTAAGAGGGATAACATATTAAGTTGTTCATCAACAGTCAGGGCAAGAGCTGATCAAGTCACCATTTCTGATAGTGTTCATTTCACTTTAACATGTTTCCTTTTTGGTGCTCAGTTAGTTGTCACCAATCAGGGAGAACATATGATATTTGTCCCTTTGGGCCTGCTTATTTCACTCAGCATAATGTTTTCCAAATTGCTAGCCGGGATCACTTTTCAGTTAAAATTTAAACACATCAGCAGGTATGTTAAAGGTCTCATGGAGGATGAGGTGGTGGGTGTGGTGGTGTAGTGGGTTAAGCCACGGCTTGGTATGTTTACATCACATATTGGGTGTTGGTTCAATTTTTGGCAACTCTGCTTCCAATCTAGCTCCCTGCTAATATGCTTGGGGGCAGCAGATGATGGCTCAAGTATTTGAGACCTTTCCACCCCCATGAGATGCCCACTCTGCATTTGAAATAAATTTTTTAAAAATCTTACAAAACAATTTAATAGTCTAGGATTGTTTTCTAGAAAGTACACTGTTAAAAATATTCTTGGGCTGGTGTCACGGCTCACTAGGCTAATCCTCCGCCTGCAGCACTGGTACCCTGGGTTCTAGTCCTGGTTGGGGTACCAGTTGTGTCCCGGTTGCTCCTCTTCCAGTCCAGCTCTCTGCTGTGGCCCAGGAAGGCAGTGGAGAATGGCCCGAGTCCTTGGGCCCTGCACCCACATGGGAGACCAGGAGGAAGCACCTGGCTCCTGGCTTTGGATTGCCACAGTGTGCCGGCCATAGTGGCCATTTTGGGGGGGGTGACCCCATGGTAAAGGAAGACCTTTCTCTCTGTCTCTCTCTCTCTCTCACTGTCTAACTCTGCCTGTCAAAAAATATATATTCTCATACACAAGATATCCCAGCTTGTGGGTGTCTTATTTATTAGTGCAATTTTCGTGTATTTATTTAGGTCTTAATTTTTTTTATTGTTTGTTCTTGGATTTTAAAACAACACTATGATTCTTCTGCTAGCTGGCTGAGTGAATATGGAAATATTGTTAGATTTCTTTTAACTCAGTTTTACCTTGTTAAACTGAGCAGTTTACAAAGTAAACACCATGTAGCAGGATTAAATGGTTTGCCATGTAAACACCCTGTAGCAGGATTGAATAGTATTGCCCATGATTCTATTACATACGTGACATAAGGAAAGACTCACTGAAAGGAAACCTTGGGTGCAAGATAGCGAGATTTAATGGTTCTTTCAATATTTAGTTCCTGTATATCCTGTTCCTGCTTTCTGGGTCTCTCAAAATTTCAATGTAAACCAGAGTTGCTCAACCTCAATGAGTTAACATTTGGCGCATACAATTCTTTGTCGTGGGAGTGCTGTCCTATGCATTGTTGAGTGTTTGGCAGTGTCTTTTGTCTCTCTGCACTAGAGAGCAGTGTCACTATGAAGTGCAACAACCAGAAATGTCTCAGAAACGTTCGAATGACCCATGCCAGGGGCCGGAGTGAGGGAGGGGAGAGTGTTGAGAATCACCTCATTATATTACAGATGCCATGAGTTGTTATTTTAGGTGAATGACCGCTTCCATTGTCCTTTCAATTAGTCCAGAATTGTGTTGAGCCCATTTTGTTGGGAAATATTTATTGAGCTCCTCTTATCACTCAGACACTGTTTTAGGTGTTTACCATACATCATTGAACAAACAAGATGAAGATCCCTGCCCTCATGGAGCTTATGTTCCAGAGAGGAGGCAGAAACAGCACATAACAAGCACAACTTGTCCCCACCACGTAAGGCATGTGTTAGGAGTTATGAGAGAAGAAAGAGACCAGGTAAAGTAGGTATGAAAGATGGTAGGAAGGAGTTACGGTTGTGACTGTCAATGTGGTTGTTAAGTCCTCAATGAGAAGGTAACATTTGGGAAAAGCTTTGGAAGTTGATGATATCTGTGGAAAAACCCTTCAGGAAGAGGGAACAGTCGGTGTAGAGTCTCTGAGGCAGGAGCATGCCTGGCTGTCAGAGGAAGTGTGAGGAGGACAGTGTGGCTGAAGCAGAGTGAGTGTGGGCAAGGACAAAGGAGTCAAGGGGGCCAGAACGCACAGAGCCTGAAAGCGTAGGAGCGACGTCATCCGATTCCTCTAACACATTTAGGATCTTCCACTGAGACTGGTCTGTGGTGGTGGGCAGGGGAATGGCACTGGTGGAAGCAGGGAGATCTATGAAGGGCCTCCTGGAGACAGGAGACAGATGATGATGCTGTGATAAGGGGCTGGGCTTGGGGTATATTTTGTAGGTAAAAACGACAGAATATTTTGAGACTCAGCTGCAGAATTTGAGAAAAGTTTTAGCACTATCACCTGAAAAAGATGGAGCTGTCATCAGTGCAAGTGGAGAAAATTATAAAGGAGGCTGAGGGTGATGAGTTGTGATGTTTATTGAACAAATAATGGAGACTTCCAGCAGATGGTTTGATCTCTAAATCTGGTGTTTGAGTGAAGGTCAGGACTTGATATTTAAGAGTATAACAGTAGGAGTTTCAAGAGTCAGTTTGGATAAAAGAAGACAGAAAAGTAGAAAGTAGAAAGAGGAAGGAAGAACCAAGAGAGACTGAGAAGGGACAAGTACTTAAATAGGAAAAATCCAGAGAACTCTGTTTTGGGACAAGCCCAGAAAGGAGGGATGGTCGGTCATGACAAATGCTTTTAAATCCAGTAAATGAGGCCTGAGAACAAACCACAGGGTGTTGAAATGTGGAGGTGATTGGTGACTTTGATAAGAGTGGTTATGCCTCAAGGATGAATGGAATGGGTTTAAGGGAGACTGAAACAGCAATGGTGTGAGTAGGCATCCTTGTCTGGTTCTGGATCTCAGTGGGAATGCTTACAACTGTTCTCTATTCAATAGGATGCTGGCCATGGGTTTGTCCTAAATTGCCTTGATTGTGTTGAGGACTGTTCCTTCTATTCCCAAGTTTTCTTAGAGTTTTCATCATGAAAGAGTGTTGTATTTTTTCAAATGCTTTCTCTGCACCTATTGAGATAATCATGTGGTTTTTGTTCTTCAATTTGTTAATGTGATGTATCACATTAATTGATCTGTGAAAGTTGAACCATCCCTGCGTATCAGGGATAAATCCCGCTTGGTCTGAGTGAATGATCTTTCTGATGTGTTGTTAGATTCGTTTGACTAGTATTTTTCTTAAAGATGTATTTATTTATTTGAAAGTCAGAGTTACACACACACACACACACACACACACAGAGGTCTTCCATCTGACGGTTCACTCCCCAATTGGCAGCAATGGCTGGTGCTGTTGATCCGAAGCCAGGAGCCTCTTCCGGGTCTCCCACATGGAAGGGGCCCAAGGACTTGGACCATCTTCTACTGCTTTCCCAGGCCATAGCAGAGAGCTGGATCGGAAGTGGAGCAGCCAGGTCTCAAACTGGCACCCATATGGGATGCTGGTACTGCAGGCAGCAGCTTTACTCACTACGCCACAATGCCAGCCCCATTGGCTAGTATTTTGTTGAAGATATTTGCGTCTATGTTAACCAGGGAAATTGGCTTTTGTTAATTGTTTTTTTGTGTGTGTGTGTTTTTAGTTTTTTTTGTTTTGATTTTTTTTCTCTTTTTCGTTTTCTCCATCATACAAAGTGTTGAACTCATAACCTAGAATAGAGCTACTCTTCTGTGTATAAAGTTAAATGAAAATAGATCTTAGTAAAAACCAAGACTGGGAACAGGAGAGGGAAGAGGAGGAGGGGTGGGAGTGTGGGTGAGAGCAGGTACGGTGGAAAAAATTACTGTGTTCCTAAAGTTGTATTTATCAAATGCATGTGAATAAAAAGAGAGAATGGAGAGAAACTTGAGACAGTGTGTACATGCATACAGCTCTTTCAAGGAGTTTTTGTATAAATGGAAAAAAAGTAAATGCAAAGTGGCAGCTGACATAGGAAGCAGAAGTGAAAGGAAGTTTTGGTTTTAATATAGAGCAAATTTAAGAAAAGAGGCATGTTTTTATCTCAGAAAGGTCCAGTGGAAGCAAGGACTGATGACATAGACGAGGATATGGATAGCTGTGATGGCCTTGAGTGGGGAGGAGCGATGTGCTGGGAACACATGATGAGACTAGCTGTAGAGAGATTTCTATAGATGTTTGTTAGATAAAAAAGCAGAAGCTTGAGAAAGACCAATAAATTTTGAATTAGTCATTCAATAGAGAATAAAATGCATCATGATATTTTCTTATGGGAAAATTTTTCTATGTAATATTCTAGCTTTCGTTTTAGAGATCTTTTATCTCTGATGAAATTTAATTCTAGATATTTTCTAGAATAGCTGTTGGAAATGGAATGCTTTCTTGATTTCCTCTTTAGATAATTTGCTATTGGTATGTAACAGTGCCACAGAACTTTATATGTTGTCTTTGTATCCTGCAACTCTGCTAAATTTATTACTTTAAATAGTTCTTTGATAGCATCTTTAGAGCTTTTTAAAAAAATATTTATTTATTTGAAAGGCAGAGTTATAGAGAGGCAGAGGTGGAGAGAGAGAGAGAGAATGAGAAACTTCCATCCCCTGGTTCACCCCCCAAGTGGCTGTAATGGCCAGAGCTGGGCCTATCCGAAGCCAGGAGTCAGGAGCCTCTTCTGGGTCTCTATGTGGGTACAGGAGCCCAAGGACGTGGGCCATCCTCCACTGCTTTCCCAGACCACAGCAGAGAGCTGGATCGGAAGTGGAGCAGCAGGACTTGAACCGGCACCCATATGGTATGCTGGCACTTCAGGTGGTGGCTTTACCTGCTACACCACAGTGCTAGCCCCTAGGGTTTTCTGTATATAAGATCCTGTCAGATGCAAACAGTGACAATTTGACTTTGACTTTGACTTCCAATTCCTTTCCAATTGGATGCCCTTGATTTCTTTCTCTTTCTTATCTGCTCTGAAAAGGACTTCCAGTACTGTGTTCGATACAAGTGGTGAGAGTGGGCATCCTTGTCTTTCTCCCCAGACCTAAGCGAGAACACCTGTAGCTTTTTCCCTATTCAGTATGATGTTAGCTGCTGTTTTGTTATATGTGGCCTTTATTATGTTGAAGTGCATTCCTTCTATATCTAATTTGTTCAGAGCTCTTAATATGGACGGGGTTTATCAATGCCAATGATCTTAAGATGCTTATCCTTCATTCTGTTAGTGTGGTATATTATATTTAGTGATTTGTATTTCTTGAACCATGTTTGTATTCCTGGGATGAATCCCATTTGATCATGGTGAACAATCTTTTTAAGATGTTGTTGAATTCAGTTTGCTAGTATTTTTTAAAGGATTTTTGCACTTATATATTATATAGATATTGGCCTGTAGCTTTCTTTTCTGGTTGTGTCTTTGATTTGAATATCCAGGTCATTCTAGTTTTCTAAGATGAGTTAGGAAGAATTTCCTCAGTTTTGATTTATAGTAATTCAGAAAGAATTAGTGTTAATTATTGTAGCATTCAGCAGTAAAGCACTCTGATTCTGGACATCCTTTGGCAGGAGACTTTATATTAGTGATTCAATCTTGTTACTCATTATTGGTCTGTTTATGTGTTCAGTGTTGGTAAGGTGTACCTGTCCAGAAATTTGTCCATTTCTTCTAGGTTATCAAATATAGTCATATAATTCTCCATAATTATCTCCAATAATCATTTGCATTTCTGTGGTATCAGTTATATTGTCTCCTTTTTCTTCTCTAATATTACTTATTTGAATAGTCTTCCTTTTCTCCCCTAAGAAATTCTAATTTTGTTCATCTTTTCGAAGAACTGGCTTTTCATCTTACTGATATTTTGTATAGTTTTTAAAGTCTATTTCATTTATTTCTACTCTGATTTTTGTAATTTGTTCCTTTCTACTAATTTTTGGTTTGGCTTCCTTTGTGGCTGACCTTCTGGAAATTCTAAGCAGTCCACTAATTTTCTCTGAGCCTATGAATTCTTCTACTGTGTCACCAGTGGTTGGCATCTCAAGATGAAGTTTGCTGCAATTTCTATAAATAATGTCATCAGTGCTCAATGACACCCTGAGTTCAGATTCATTCATTCAATGTCTACACCTGTGTACTGCTCAGCATGAACTAGAGAGGTATCAAAAAAGGGGTGCTGCATCCCTACAAGTCTCTCCCCAGAGCTGGGAAGGCCAGATGCCCAGTCCTATGACACCAATGCTACGATGCTAGATCGTACTTGGAGCTCACAGCCTGTGAATGACCAGTGCCACACAGCCCACACTGCTACAGTCTGCTGCTGAGACAGACTTGCACCCTAAGCTGCTAAAACTAGCCGCAAGTGATGTTTGCTGGGATGCTGTGTCCTCTTAGCTGGAGCAATGGGACTCTACTTGGTAGGAGAGAAAGAACAAAGGTCTCACCCACTATGTTTCCGCCAAACAGTGACCGTTATAATCTGCCTAGTGTTGAGTTTTACCAGCCCAGCACTGAGTCCCAAGACATGGTCCTGTGATTCCTTGCTCTGTGCTGAGGTTGGGAGAGGATGATAAAGGCAGGCTGCCCAGACTGGCATGAGGTTGTGTCACACCTGGGCCTCATAATTACGAGACTTTGTGTGCTCTTAGGAGTACTTGCTAGGTCCACATGAAGCTGGCGAGGATACTGCAAGAAATGATCCATAGCCCTGGGCCAGAGATCTCTGACGCCAGAGCGAAACAGAGGCTCTGTCTGCAAGCACTGGCCTGGGGGTAGAGATTTTTGGATATTTTTCAGGTGCAAGAAGTCATAGCAGTAGCTAGGCTCTGACTCCCAAGGCAAGGTCCTAAGCTCCCTTTTCTGCCCTATCTGGAATGTTTTGCTACTGTCTGCTGGAGGTTAGGGGAGGGGGGGTGGGAGTTTCCTGGCTAGGGAGGATGCAAAAACTCAGTAGGTATGAATATGGGTGTAAGGGACAAGAGGCCAGGTCAAACACTGTTTCTTTTTCTTTTTTCGCCTTGCCTCGCCTCGCCTCGCCTCCCCTCGCCTCGCCTCGCCTCCCCTCCCCTCTCCTCCCCTCTCCTCCCCTCTCCTTACCCCTCCCCTCCCCATCCCCATCCCCCCATCCCCTCCCCTCCCTTCCCCTCTCATCTCCTCTCCTCTCCGCTCCTCGCTCCTCTCCAATCCCCTGCCCTCCAATCCCCTCCAATCCCCTCCCCTCCCCTCCCCTCCCCTCCCCTCCCCTCCAATCCCCTCTCCCCTCCAATTCCCTCTCCCTCTCCACTCCAATTCCCTCTCCCCTCCCCTCCCCTCCCTCTCTCTATCTCTTTCCCTTTCTTTCTCTTTCTTTCTAAGATTTATTTATCTTTTTTAAAGGCAGAGTTACAGAGAGGCAGAGAGAGAGAGAGGTCTTCCATCTATTAGTTCACTCCCCAAATGGCTGCAATGGCCAGAGCCGAGCGGATCCGAAGCCAGCACCCAGGCGCTTCTTCCAGGGCTCCCACACGGGTGCAGGGGCCCAAGCACTTGGGCTGTCTTCTACTTATTTCCCAGGCCATAGCAGAGAGCTGGATCAGAAGTGGAGCAGCCAGGATTTGAATTGGTGCCCATATGGGGTGCCAGCACTGCAGGATTTGGCTTTACCCACAATGCCAATCCCTAAAAACTGGTTTTTACTATGGTGGCCTGCTACTGGATTTCAAGTCTAAAGTCTGGACATAATTCCTCTCCCTCTCCCGTTCCCAAATAGGAAGTGTCTCTCTCTGTGCTACTTAGGGTAGGGGAGGTGTCACACAGCAATTCCTTCCTGCCTGCCTTCTTCAATGTGTCTTTCCTTATCGTTATACATACATACGGTTTATATTGTTATATAAACCAGGAACGCTGGCCTCTCACCTGGCTTCCATAGCTGTTGTGGAGCTGCCTGGGTGGGTGTATGAATAGCTCTTCCAGTTGGTGTCTCTGTTGTGGGATGATCATCCAAGCAAGACTCTCTGCTGCCATCTTGCTGTGCCTTGTGATTGCTTTGTTCCCGAAGGCATCACTGTATGTGATTATAGAAACTTCCTTATATCTGATTAGGAAAAGTAACACGAGTGGGCAATGAAATATGCAATGTGCTGTTGGCCTAAGTGGTCCAGTTTCATTAATTCACCCTCTTTTTAAAATTAAATTCTTGCTTCTTTCTCTTAGGGATGCTGTAGATGAAATGTCCCTTGAGACTATAACAATATTTTTTTGTTATGACTTTGCTTTGGAGAATAACGGAACAGAGTAAAATGTGTTTTTACCTCAGATTGTTACAACTGAAAATTACAAAGTAGTCTGCTTCCTCAATACATGTTCATTTTTTCTTTCACGACAGGGTTTGTTTTGTTCTCAAATGGAAGTGCTGTGTGATACTTAAATTTTTACAGCAACAGAATCCTGTTTGCAAAGAACTGTCATTAAAACTCCACTTAACGGCTGGTGCCATGGCTCAATAGGCTAATCTTCCACCTTGCAGCACCGACACACTGGGTTCTAGTCCCAGTCGGGGCACCGGATTCTGTCCCAGTTGCCCCTCTTCCAGGAGAGTTCTCTGCTGTGGCCAGGGAGTGCAGTGGAGGATGGCCCAACTACTTGGGCCCTGCACCCCATGGGAGACCTGGAGAAGCACCTGGCTCCTGGCTTCGGATAAGCACGGTGCGCCGGCTGCGGCGGCCATTAGAGGGTAAACCAATGGCAAAGGAAGACCTTTCTCTCTGTCTCTCTCTCTCACTGTCCACTCTGCCTGTCAAAACAAAAACAAAAACAAACCAAAGCTCCACTTAACACTGTTATTTCTTTTGGATAAATGTCTTCAAAGAAGTTGAAATGGATAAGATTTATTTATTATTTATTTAATGAAAATCAAGGAGTTTTTTTTGTGAGCACAAACTGAGTTCAGGGGTTGGGGACAGCAGCTACACCCTCATAACCTTGGCCGCAGCCTATCGATGGCCTGTGTTTTGTTTCAGTTAAACTATCAAGGAAAATCATAGTGATATAGAGAAGTACTGCGAAGGCCAGCACACTTTTATTCAGCTTATTTGGTAATCTTTGGATGGTTGAAAAGTTCATAGGATGCGTTTATTATTAAAGATGAATCAAAATTTCTGTAAGAATCACTAATGTCTCATAACGGATTGAATTCCTTTTAATAAAACAGACATGCAGTATGCAAAACTTGTAGCAAAGCCTCTTCTTCACACGGTGTAGTTGCCAGTGGACCGGTTGTATTCACTGGTTTGCAGTAGGCTCTCTGTTGCAGTGTATGTCTGGGTAGGCTCGTACCCCTGCACTGGGTAGATGTTCGGCATTTTGTTGACTATAGCACATGAGTCCTTTTGTGGACTTTGTGAAAGCATTGGCCTCTTTGAATTCAACAACAGACCAATACCAGAAAACCTTTCTCATCATCTACATGTTTCTAAAGAACTTTAACTGCACAGCACAAAAATGTGTGACTCCATGAGCACCAGTCCCTGGATGGTGGCTTCAGCAGGTTAAAGCTTGGCTTGGAGCACTTACAAATGCAATTTGTATCTAGCATTTGCAAGATAGTAAAGCATGTCTTTGGAATACTGGATTACATAGAATACAGTTTGAAAACATCCCACATTGTGCAAATGGCAAGAGATACAATACTTTTAAGACGTCCCTGGGCACTCTGCCGCGTTCACACATTCGCTTTATGAATTTGGTCATGCAGTGTAGCTTCCCTGAGCCTTTATTTTCTCATCTGGAAAATATGGACTATGACTCTTACCACATCTAATTTTTGTTTAGATCAAATTCTTTATCACATGTCAAAGTATTCAGTAGCTAATGCAATAGCTGGCATAGAGAAGGCATGCATTAAAAGCTATTTTCCTCTAAGTCTCAAGTGTTGAAAAATAAAAAAGGAGTTTCTTAAGCCATATAAAAGTAGAGAGAAAAGAGAAAAATCATAGTTTGGAGGAATGAAGGGGATTATGATTTGATTTCAGGGGAAAAAAGTGATTTCATCACCGAGAATTATTTCCTAAAAGAACATTTGTAATAAAACATTTGCTTTTGGAAATGAATGGGAGTGTGTCGAACACCAGACTGAATGCTCTGACCCGTATGTCTACCTAATTTTACAAATCAGCTATTCCATTTTAAGAGTCAATTAAAAAAAAAAAAAAACCTCCATGTTCTCTAGCTTTCCAGGAAAGCTCCATAAAGCAGTCAACAAAAGACAGAACTGCACAAAAGAGGCTGCACTTTAATCTTGCGTTTGTGATTTACAATTAAGCCTAGTGCTTTGTAGCTGAAGGCTCTTAGCAGCGCTGCCTTCCATTGGGCAGGCCGACCTGGGTCAGTTCATTATCTTCAGGCTGGGACTGCACATTGAAGAGCCATCTCACTGTCCATTTGGGGAAACCACCTCGTCTCTGCAAGTCCAAATGAACCCATATCCCCTGAACTAACTTTGCTTCACATGTAAGAAAGAGCCAAGAATTTCCATAGTTTTATGACTCTCAGGTATTTAAATCTATGGGCCAGTTCAGTGATACAAAAGATTACGTGTTAATGGTTCCGAAACTTTGCTGCATACCAGCATCATCAAGGGAGCTTGTTTATGGAAAACATTTGCAGGATTTACTCCAAAAATGCTGACTCAGGTGCAAGCATTTGACTCTGCTGGTGAAAGAAAGCCAAGTCCATTGTAAGCAGACGTACTGTGAGACCAACATACACAAAACATGCTTTACTTTAGCTGTGAGGCAAATGTATTGCTTTTTGAGCCCCAGGCACATGTGGATTTGGATGGTAGTTTAATTTATTCAAGTCCTCACTCCTCTCTTTGACCTTGACTCCTTAGGGTAGCCGTTCATGGCTACACATGAGTACTCAGTCATTTAAAAAATATCCTTTGTTTTGAATTCCTGCCTTCTTATCTCCCTGCAGGGACCCTGAACCTTTTATTCCCTACTGCTTCCAGAAGTCCTTCACTTTTTCTTCTTGGCCTCCTACCAAATTTCTGATCTTGGGGGTAAAGGTGGGATATTGAGGGACACACTCTGGATCCTGCTGATGGAGTAGCTACAAGAAAATTGGACTGTACGCTTGTGTCAAAATTGAACTCTTTGCACATATTTCCTGAATTTGATTATGTCAAAGAATCCTGAGTTGCATTAGCCAGTATCTTCCTATTCCCTAATATTTATACATGTCCTGACCCAGGGTGGAAAGAAGGGGGAAGGATCATACAATCTTGTCCCATTTTGTTATATATTCTTCCCAATGTTAGCTTTGGTTTTCATTTTTTCTTATTATGAAGCCTTTCAAACGCAAAGAGAAGCAGCAGACAATAGCTTAGTGAGCAGTTCTGCACCTACCGTGCAGAATTGGCAGATATCAGCATTTTGCTCTGGTTGAATTCTGACTCGTGGTTGTTGGTAAACTGACAGAATTTACTAAAGCTGATCACCTGAATATCCTGGAATCCTGCAGTTCTACCCTGAGGTGCATGCCCAATGGAATACCTGCATATGTGCACTGGTAGACATAAACAAAAACGTTTATAGTGATAATCCTGAGTCCCAAACTGCAGACCAAACGTTTAACCAAACAAGAAAACGTACTGAATTGTGGTGTAAATATTGTCTGTATAATGTCAAGTTAAACAGTAATGAAAATAAGAAACTATTGTTGCACTCACAGGGTAAATTAGTCTCTCAGACACAATATCATATTAAGTGAAAAAAGATTCAAAAGAGTATACATTGTATGACTATATATATATTAAGATTTATTAGTTTCAAAATACAGTTACACAGGGAGAAGGAGAGACAGAGATCTTCCATCTGCTGGTTCACTCTCCAAATGACTGCAACTGCTGGGGCTGCGCCAAGCAGAAACCAGGAGCCTGGAACTCCATCCACTTCTCCCTGCCAGGGGCTCAAGTGCTTGGGCCATCATCTACTGCTTTCCCAGATGTATTAACAGGGAACTGAATCAGAAATGGAGCAGCTGGGACTCAAACAGGCACCTTAATGTTGGCGTTTCTGGTGGCAGCTTAACCTATTGTGCCACAATGCCAGCCCTTGATTTTGTTTGTATTCAACAGGCAAAACTATATAAAAGATGGTAGAAATTAAAAATATGATTCTTCTGGGGTTTGGGGACTGTTCTGTGTCCTAATATGTATGCTGGTCACCTGGGTATATTCACTGTTGAAAGATATCATTGAGCTGTACACATAAATTTATATACATTATACATTATACATATATTTATACACATTATACTACATATGTTATAGTTCTATTGAAAAGTTCACAAAAAAAGAAGAGTTGTTATGGGAATATGTATACCAATTCTTATCCCCACAGAGATAAGAATTCAAAGAAAAGGGCATAACAATTGTGCATAAGTGAGAGCAGGATTTACTTTAAGTGAGAGAGTAAGTATACATTCACACAGGATTGTGGGCAACCCCACAGGGAGAGATAAGGGCTATGAGTGGTCAGAGTAGCCTACATGGAGAGAGCATGGGAGACGGCCAGAGCAGGACCATCAGCAAGGGAAAGAAGCCCAAAGAGGTACTCCCAAGTGCAACAGATTCTTTATGGGGTACCAGATGGTCCCCTAATGGAATATACAAATGCAGTAGTTTAAGTGGAGTTCAGTGTGTGTGAGGCTTTCTGGGAGTTTCATGGAACCTCCATATGGAGTTTAATTTCCATGTGTTCACCATGGTGATGCCTCCTTTCTGGTCCTAGATGAGACACAGGAGCTTTGTGGGAAATGGGCATATTAGACTGACACATAATGGGATGGAGGTAGAGTGTAGGGCTGCACAGAAACTGTGAGAAAATCTTCCCACTCATTTATCCTTGCTTAATCTTTCCACTGATTTGTCCTATATCAGAATGACTCTGGCTTCTAATATTCCAAAGTTTTTTTTTTTTTATTTTTATTTTATTTTATTTATTTTATTTTATTTTTTTTTGACAGGCAGAGTGGACAGTGAGAGAGAGAGAGAGACAGAGAGAAAGGTCTTCCTTTTTGCCGTTGGTTCACCCTCCAATGGCCGCCGTGGCCGGCGCGCTGCGGCCGGCGCACCGCGCTGATCCGATGGCAGGAGCCAGGAGCCAGGTGCTTCTCCTGGTCTCCCATGTGGGTGCAGGGCCCAAGCACCTGGGCCATCCTCCACTGCACTCCCTGGCCACAGCAGAGAGCTGGCCTGGAAGAGGGGCAACCAGGACAGAATCCAGCACCCCGACCGGGACTAGAACCCAGTGTGCCGGCGCCGCTAGGCGGAGGATTAGCCTAGTGAGCCGCGGCGCCGGCCCAATATTCCAAAGTTTTAAAGAGGGTAAAAAAGGAGTCATCCCGTCTTAACCACATTACAATGAAATTTCAAAACATTAATTACATTGAGACACTTCTATTAAGTTCTAAGGCATGGAATTTATTATGAACAAAGAAACACGAATCACATTAACTCAAATTCTCAACAACTTTAAAAGCAAGAATAAGAAGGAGTCATATTTTTAAATCCACAAAGCAAAGAAAAAAGAGCCCAGATAATATTTAAAATTCTGTATGTCACCAAATTTTCATTTAGAATGAGGGCAAGATAAAACTATCTTCAGATATACAAAGATTCAGCTTATTTTGCCATGCAAAGACCTACTTGGAAAACTTGTTTTTTTGGAAGACATACAAAAAAGAAAATCAGTTGTCCTAGGACACAAGAAAAGAAATAGAGGAAGTAGCTATGTTTATATAACTTATTTTATATTTTACAAAGTATTTCCCTTTAAGATTTCTAGATCAGATAATTCCAACTACTCCTCTGTCCAAGCTTCTCAGTATGGTTCCTACTGTTGTGTATGACCTCAGGGCAGCCATCATTAAGTGGAGAGGAGGAGATGGGGAGGGAGCAAAGGCCAGCCAATAGGGGACTGCTTTTTTGGTCTAGGCAAGATTTTTGTCTGTAGATCCTAGCATATGGAACTCAAGGAAGCAAGTAGAATAACAGCCCATGTCTTTCAAGAAATTGAATTTTCAAAGCAATCACAAGAGTAGCCAGCAAAAGGTACAGTTGTTTTCTACCTTCTCCTAAAGAAAATCCTGGACCATAGTCCTGCACTGGCACTAAGTGTGTTGAAATATCTTCACAGCCCCCAGAAACATTCCCTTCAATACCTACATCTTGTGGTCTCAGAGCGTAGCAGGCAGAGATGAACCTCCATCCTTGACAGACACTGGGCAAGAGGACCCCCTCCATAAGACCAGGGCCATGTGCTGTCACTTGCGCTGACCAAGGGATTTATTGCCAGTGAAGGGAATTTAAAAATTCCTCTCATTTATGACCTGGAAATTGCTGTGGACCAGTGACGACTACTTTATTTGTTCTATTCTTCTCCTTAAATGAACACGTTTTATTGTGGTTATCAAGTTCTTCCTCTGGCATTATTTGTTGAATGGCTAGAGAAGAGGAGGGAGGATAACTCTCTGTGTGTGTGTATGTGTGTGTGTGTGTGTGTGTGTGTGTTTAAGATTTCTTTATTTGAGAGATAGAATTAGAGAGAGAGAGAGCGAGAGAGGTCTTCCATCCACTGGTTGAATCCTTAAGTGGCTGCAACGGCTGGAGCTGGGCCAATCTGAAGCCAGAAGCCAAGAGCTTCCTCTGGGCCTCCAATGTGGGTGCAGGGGCCCAAGCACTTGGGCCACCTACTACTGCTTTCTTAGGCCATTAGCAGGGAGCTGGATTGGAAGCGGAGTAACCAGGATATGAACCGGCACCCATATGGCGTGCCAGCACTGCAGGCAGAGGCTTAGCCCGCTACACCGCAGTGCTGACCCCGTGTTTTGTTTCATAGGTTGTATGATCATGAAGCACCATATGTGGACCTGTTGCAGAGGATTGCATATTACCCAGTAGTCCTGGGCTGCGAGCAGATACTGGCTTTCAGTGAATTCCTAGGATCCCCCTAGCGGAGGAAGGAGTAGGCTTTTAAGTGGCTAACAAAATTTGGTGTGCTAGAAACTACTAGTGGTTAAGCCAAACATATCATTACCCCCTACTTTTGCTATTAAAAAGAAAGTATAGCTGACATGTTGATGTCAGTCAAATCCATATTTCTTAGCTTCTTTGGTGCTAGGTATGGCCACACATAGCATCCAGTGGGATATTAGTGGAAGAGAAATGTACAATGCTCTATTTATGGCTGGCAAAGTTTAATGGAGAGAAATAATGATCTCAGTAAAAACTGCGAGCAGGTGATCCCTTCAAAAGGTATGGAGCCAGACATCCCCTGCCACTTTATTCTTCCTACTCTTTAGAACGCAGATCTGTGTCTGAGAGCTGGAGCAGTCATCCTAGCTCACGAAATACCAACTGTGTTGTGTGGAAGACAGAAAAACATAACTAAACTTTAAAAGACATGGAAAACCAGTAAACTAAATGGAAATTGAAAAAAAGATGCGCAAAAAAAACCCCCAGACAGTGGAAGTTATAATATACTTGTGAGTATGAAGAGGCAGGGAGTTAATCAATTAAGCAAGACAGAGATCTTCAGATTGAATAATAATTATCTCTAGCAGCAGTTTTGTTTATAAGGTGGCACTATTGAAAGTTGTAAAAAATTGAATGTAAAAGACTGGAAAAATATCACTAGGCATGGAGTGGGATGGGGAGAGAGACTTGTTCCAGGCTCTTGGCTCCATGCATGAAAGAATTCAAGGAGGAGACATAGGTGAAAGAGAGCAGAAACAGATTTGCTTAAAGACAGAGGGAAAGTACACACTCAGGAGTGTAGGTGAACCCAGGAGAAAATATGTCTTGCAATTTATAGGATTCAGGGTCGTCCTTTTATAGGATGGGGGATGGTGCCAGGGAAGGGTTTAGCTGAGCTGAATATTCAAAGGCGGCATGGTTTGGAGAAGGGCTGTGGTACAGCGTGACCTCCAGGGTGTCATGGCATCTGGTGCATGTGTGGCTGCAGAGTACTTGCTGGACTCCGAAGGTTCCTAACATCTGGTGCATGGTGCAAGTGTGTATGCTGAGCTGCAGTCATGTTGGGTGGGCATGGAAGGGTGTGGGGTTTGGGTGGTGGGCACGGCTCGGGGGTGGACAGTCTTTAGCTCCTCCTTGCCTTTATTGAACATATAGGACACAAAAGCAAGCTGGAGTGGCACTTTCTAAAAAAGATTCATTTTTATTGTATATAAAAGGTTAGATAGAAAGAGGTAGAGACAGAGAGAAAGAGGTCTTCTCTTTGCAGGTTCACTCCCTAAAGGGTCACAACAGCCTGGACCCAGGAGCCTAGAACTCCGTCCAGGTCTCCCGTGTGGGTGCAGGGAACCAAGCACTTGGGCCGTCGTCTGCTGCTTCCCCAGACACATTAGCAGGTAGCTGGATGGGAAGTGGAGCAGCTGGGACTTGAACCAGTGCCCATATGGGATGCAGGCATTGCAAATGGTGGATTAACACTGCAAACTGTGCCATAAGGCTGGCCCCAGTGATCTTAGTATCTGATAAAATTGAACGCAAGACAAATTTCTAAGAATGCAAAGAAAAGCACGATAGACAGTTAAAAAGTTCTTAAGAAGATATAACCATAGTGAATGTACACCTGGTAACACAACCTCAAAATATGAAAAGTGACTATCAACAAAACTGCCCAGATAAATAGTGGGCGTTTTATTGATTAAAGCATTACCAATTTGTAATACATGTTGTATTATCAATAAGTGCCTTTTAGATTTCCATCTATTACAAAAATCCTGTTTTACTCTACTCCAAAAACCTTCTTAATCTTTTATTACAAATGCTTATTACCAGAATAATTCTGTCTCCAGGAGGTATCTCAGAAATAGCACTGGACAACAATCAAAGAATCACATTTTATAAATCTTTAGGCAAAGGAGATTTTAACTACTCTGGAATAGATCAAGAAAGAAAAATAAGCCAGTACATAGAAGATCTGAGGAATATAAATATATACAAACTATTAGATAAATACAAGTTCTATACCCAACAAACCAAGAATATAAATTTGCAGGAGATATTCCAAACATGATCATGTAATATTGAAGAAATAAATCTCTGCTCATTTTGTAGATATGTGTCTTTTGAACTGTACATATTTTCTTTGGATTTTTCCCTCCTTTTAATATAGTATGAGACTCTTAAATTTAGGCTGTATTTCTTCTACTTTAATTTAGTATCTTTGTTTTAGTTCCTGCTGATTTTGAATATCTTAAGTTTGTTATTAACATTATCCTATATAGAATACCACTTGCTTAGTTTTGCTAACTCAAATTCTTTGCTAACTTTGTCAATTTGTATGAATTATTTTTTTCCTAAAGTACAGTCTTTGGAAGCTCTTAACAAAGAGCCTGTGCTTAGGAAAAATGTCTGAAAATTGCTTAGGTTGCTCTTGCTCCTGACTTCTGATTTAGCTAGGTATGAAAATCCATACTGAAAGTATTTTCATCTCAGAACTTTGAAGATAGACTTACAAAAATGGCTTCCTTTGTCACAGTTGAGAAATAGAATATAGGTTACTGTTTCTTTTCAGGTAATTTCTCTTTTTCCTCTGCTTAAGATTGTTTTTCTTCATCTTTGGCTTCTTCCATTTCACTCCAGAGTTTCTGTTATAGATTTAGAAATGTCTTCCTTTCTATCCCTACTGAACTTCTTCACCCTCAATATTTCTGTTGTTCACCAGTCTGGAAAAGTTTGGAGCCAATGGGTCTATTCAACCATTGTCTCTTGTATTTTCTTAAGTCACTCTACCTGGAACTCAGTGAGATATCTTGTGGATTTCATCTCTGTTCTTTATGTCTAAACCTCATTTTTATCATCTCTTCTGACTATTCTAACTGGTGCATTCTGGGTAATTTCTTCAAATCTGTGTGTGCTCTAGTTTTCTTTTCCTCTGTATCTAATTGTTCCATTTAATTCTGTTGACTGTATTTTTTATTTCCAGATATGTATTTGGTTCTTTTGTGCAATGCTAGTTATTTTCCAACAGTGTCTTACTTATTTCCCCTTTAACTATTTAATCATCATTATGGGCTGAATTTTGTGCCTCTCCACACCTTCCTATGTTGATATTTTAACTTACATTAGCTCAGAATGTGACATTATTTGGACATAGGGTCTTTTAAGAGATAATTATGTTAAAATGAGGTCATGAAAGTAGGCCCTACTCCAGTACACAGGTTATGATGTAGATACAGAGGAAAGACGATGTGGCAATACAGGGATTAGAGGGCCGTCTTCTAATCAGAGAGGAGGAGTCTCAGAAGATCCAATCCTACAGACACCTTGGTCTTGGATTCCTAGACTCCAGAATTGTGAGAAACTAAATTTTCTAATAAGCCACCCAATCTGGTACTTTGCTGTAATGGCAAACTAATGCAATCATTTAAAGCTCTTGGTTTATGTTCTGCAACCTGCTTGTATGGCAGATAACTTTCACTCCTGGTTAATTCTTTCCTTGCATTTTTGTTTTATGTTTGTATTGATTTATTTATTTTGAAAGTCAGAGAGAGAGAGAGAGACAGAGACAGAGAGAGAGAGAGAGCGATTTTTCTATGCGCTGGTTCACCTCCCAGATAGAATGGCTAGGCTAGAGCTTTGTCCTGGTCTCCTGCATGGGTGGCAAGGACCCAAACACTTATGCCATTCTTTGCTGAGTTTCCCAAGCACATTAGCAGGGTGCTGGATTGAAGTGAAGCAGCTGGGACTCCAGTGCCTGTATGGGATGCGGGTGTTGCAGGCGGCGGCTTCACGTACTAGTCTACAATGCCAGCCCAATGTGTGTGCATCTTTATCAGGGCTTGTTGTACCCTGTGAGCATCCTGTGGGTCTGATAGTGGTCCCTTCTTTCTGGGGTACATTTGAATTTGCTTTTGCCAGGTATCCCCAGGATCTCAGTAAACCAGGGAGTTGTTGTTGTTTGGTATAATTTTTGTGCTTGGGGGTTCTCAGACTCTCAAGTTGTGTACATTTGGGTCTCAAACCACATGATGTGCAGGTGGGTATCAGCAGGGAGTGAGGATGGGAATTGCATAGGAAAGTGCTTCTCTTTTCCCCTACAGCCTGAGCAGAGACCAACTTCCTTGTCCCTTTGTGCTGGTGGACGACTGTTTTTCTAGCTCCTCTTTCCCTAAGACTGCAGACCATTGAGGATCCTCATTTGCTCTGCCTGAGCTGCTCCTGAGAGCGCTTCTACTCCTGAGAGACCAGGGCCTGCTCTTCTGTCTGCCCTCTGCCTGGGGCAGGTGCAGAGGCATTTCTCCTTCCCTCAGTCCAAGCAGCTGGGTGTTTTCTTTTGCTGATCTCAAATGTGCATTAGAATGATTAAATAGGCTCATAAATTTATTAAACTTATATGCTCATAAAATTATTAAGTATGCTCATAATTTCTGAGTACTGGTAGTAGGAGAATTTCAAATTGTATTATTCTGCGATCATACTTGAGCCTGAGGACGTCTCTTATTGGTAACCTAAGTGCCGGAGGAATTTCAGCCTTAAAGATTTTTCTGCTTTTTAGAGTTATAATGTTCAAGGCAAACAGAATATACCTAAAGATTCTTTCAATTCCAACATTTTAGTATGTGTTGTACCATTTGTTATACTTTGAACATATGTTAGCCTCTGTAGATATACAAATCTCCTAGAATTGTTGCTTTCAAAGTTTATCCTCAAAAATTTCAAAAGTTATTTTTATTTATTCAATTTAAATCTACTTTTTTCACTTACTAATATTCCTACATGTCTCAGGCCCTGTTATGTTTTATTTTCTCCTATTAATCACTTTTGTAGCATCATCAAAGTTAGTGCGATCTTTGAATATAATCTGTAAATGTTTACTCCTCCTTCCAAATAATTAATTAAGATGATACACAAAACAAGGCTTATCACTGGCGTCTTTGCCATCTCATTAAATATCTCCTCTCAGTTCAGGGTGTTAACATTTTTATTACTTGCTATTTCATTCTCAGTGACAGGTTACCCAACCAAATCAATTTAAAGCAATTTCATGGAGGGCTTTAAAGTGCAGTATTTCAAATGTCATACTCAAACTCAGTACAATACTTCTACTGAGTTTATTATTTATCAATGTTACTTTTTTCTAACTTAAAATCCATGGGTGTTGGGTAAGTTTGGTATTTGAAAACTTCAATGTAGTTTGTAATTTTTCATTCATTCTCTATGTTCAAGGTCTTACTGTATTTTTCATCTAATTAACTAATTTCTTTTGGAGAACCAGAATAATAATAATAAAAATAATAATAGGAAAATTACATCAGTGAAGGCTAATGGGCATTGTACAAAAGCAATAAGAGATATTAATTAGGGTTTATGGCCATTATAAAAGTGAGCTACATAAATAAATTGTCCTTATGCAAGTCACTGGTGACCATTTAGCCCTGACATGGGCATTTGCAGAGGGACCAATCAGATAACAAAACACTGAATGCTAACAGTCCTATCATGTTACCTAAGCCATCTATTGATTCTTGGTTAGTTTGGGCTGCTGTAACAAAAATAGCATAAAGTTGGTCATGTAAAAGCAGCAGAAATTCATTTCTCACAGTTATGGAGGCTGGAATGTTCTAGATCAGGGTTCTGACTGGTTTGGTATCAGGTGAGCGAGCACCCGTTCTTCAGAGGAAGCCAGCTCTTTGGGGCACTAATTCCATTCACGAGGGCCCGGCTCCCACGACCCAGTCACCTCCCAGACACCCACCTCTTAATGCCGTCAGACTGTGGCTCAGGTTGCAGCTCCGAATGTGGGAGACATAAGTATTCAGCCAACCTGTGTGTGATAATTCATCCTGGCAGCCTCAGGAGACTCGTACTAATGCACCTTGAAGCTGTTCTATTCAGCTGCCACAGGCACGCAGGGCTTTTCTTGCTGACTGCGAATTCCTGCTCATTCATCTTTTAATTCAACAGCTTATTTAACCAGTCTATGTCGAGTATCAGCTACAAGTAAGGCATGATGCTGCAAGTTGGTGAGACAGAGAAGGGAGGGGCAGGCCTTTCTCTGCATGGAATTTATAACTTAGTGGAGGAAAAGATAACAGGTCTGGACTAAATTTAAAACTCATGGTTTGTGCAAGTCAAAATGATAAAAAAAAAAAGGACTAAGAGGGAGCAGGAGTTGTGGGGAGTAGACTCATTGGACTGTGGGGTCAGAGAACAGCTTTTTGAAAGGGAGACAGAGCCTGTCTTGACGGGGCTTGGAAAGGAACGGTTTGCTAAGGGGACACTTGCGGGCATGTCTGGAAATAGGAACAGAAGCCATGGGGGGGAAGGAGCAGGGAGAAGGGAGCGGATAAGATGGAGAGGGCCAGATCGGAGACTGGACTCCATTCCCAGTGTGTGGAGAAGCCATTCCAGTTCTCTTTAAGGAAATGAGAAATCAAGTCACTTGTGCCTCCTAAAGTTGCCTGGGAAGGCTTTCAGGAGAACAGTTTTAGAGTTGAAAAGTTGTGCGGGGAGACCTAAGATGACTGCTGCGGTAGTTCAGGAGAGAGGCCATTCTGGCTTGCTCCACGATAGCCACAGGGTAGGTGGAGAAATGGAGCAGCTCCCCCGTCTCAGGGGCCGTGGATGTGTGGATGCACTGGGCTTCTCAAACTGCCCACTACGCTTTGAGGCTAGTGGAAAAAAAGATGGGCTAAGGGCAACTCTGGAGCCACAGGTAGGGGGAAAGAGTACAGCTTGCATCTCTGGCTTACGTGGTTATACTTTTCTTCATCAAATATGTATTGAACGCTTATTTTTAGGATCAATCTGAGCAAACACATAGGGAGTTGTAACATAGTGTGATGGTGGCAAGGGAGCTTTAGGGGTCACAAAGGCAGTGACTTGAGGCAGGGTCAAGAATCAGCTTCTGACCTATCAAGGGTATTTAGAGGTAAAGAGGCTGCCGCAGGGGAGCAGGGATGGCTAATGCCAAGTGATGGAAAGAGCTTCTGTCTAAAGGAAGGGGGAGAGGTCAGAGGGGAAGAGCCTTCTAAGACTTCCCACGGGGACAGCGAGTTAGCAGCGGCCCCTTGCACTAGCAAAGAAGACCAAAATGGCAAAGCCAGCTGCCTTCTAGAATGGCTGGGCCTTCTCCGACTCAGAGAAGGGCTCCCCTTGGTGAGCTGGTCAGGGACAGAGCAGCTTAAAGGGAAGAAACCTAGGAGATTTCCATCAAGTGTGAGTATGGGCATGAATGATACCAGTGTTAGCCCTACTTCAGCAGGGGCTATGGATGGCAATGGAAAGAAAAGAAAGACCCTTTATGGGATCCATAGTTCTTTTATTTTTTTAAAAGATTTATATATTATTTGAAAGGCAGAGTTTCAGAGCAGCAGAAGGAGAGAGACAGAGGGGTATAGAGAGATAAGTCTTCCAACCGCTGGTTGGCTCCCAAATGGCTGCAATGGCCATAGCCCTGCTGATCTGAAGCCAAGAACCAGGAGTTTCTTCTGGGTCTCCCACGCTGGTGCAGGGGCCCAAGCACTTGAGCCATCTTCTACTGCTTTTCCAGGCTATAGTAGAGAGCTGGAACAGAAGTGGAGCAGCCAGGACTTGAACCGGCGCCCATATGGGATGCCGACACTGCAGGCAGTGGCTTTACCCAGTACGCCATAGCACCAGCCCCAGCCCCAGTCCCAGTCCTTTCATTCAACATTAATCAGTCATGCTCCAGTGTTCTGAATTTATCTCTCAGTTCTGGTGCCAGGGCCTTCCTTGCTTTGTTCAATGACCAAGAACACTCTGCCTTGTATTCTGGATCTAAGGAATGACATGTATATATACACACACACACATATATATATATATATACACATATATACATATATACACTTATACATATATATGAACACTTAATCTGAGATCTATTCTAGCAGCCAAACTAGGTGCATGAGCCAGGGTTGTCAACTCTAACCCTGTTATACCGCAGATCTCTAGGGCTTTGCTCATCTGGCATAGCAACTCAGAGAGTGAGCTCTTTGTCCCCCTCCTTGTTTCCTCACCTTGGTAATCTGCCCTGGGTCTGAAGAGGCTGAGTTCTGTTCTTGCTAATCCTCCCAGAAGCTGCCACCTCCATGCCGTCCAGGCTCCATGGGCTTCCAGGCCCCTTGAAGCCAGATCCTGTTTATCTTAATGTTGACACATTTGTACCTTTTTTGTTTTACCCCTTTTTAAATATTTATTTATTTGAAAGAGTTACACAGAGAGAGGAGAGACAGAGAGAGAGAGAGAAAGAGAGAGAGAGAGAGAGAGAGAGAGAGAGAGAGAGATGGTTCACTCCCTAATTGGCTGAGCCGATTGCAAGCCAGGAGCCTCCTCCAGGTCTCTCATGTGTGTGCTGGGGCCCAAGGACTTTGGTCGTCTTCTGCTTTCCCAAGCCATAGCAGAGAGCCAGATCGGAAGTGGAGCAGCCGGGTCTCGAACTGTCACCCATATGGGGTGCCAGCACTGCAGGCCAAGGTGTTTATCTGCTGTGCCACAGCCCCGGCCCCTTGTTTTACCTCTTTTAGGAAACTTGACTATCCTCCTCCAAGCCGTCCCCAATGCTGACCAACTGTTTCACATTTAAAATTTATTTTCATTGTACTTGAAAAGGAGAGAGTCAGAGAGCTCTTTCATCTGCTGCTGGCTCACTCCCCAAATGCCCACACAGCTGGGCTGGGCCATGTCTAAGCCAGGATCAGGAACTCCATGAGAGTCTCCCAGGTGGGTGGCAGGGACCCAGGTACTTGATTGATCACCTGTGGCCTCCTAGTAAGCACATTAGCAGGAAGCTGGGACGTGGCCAGGCCCTCTGCTGTGGGATATGGGCACTTCGGTGCAGCATCTCGAGTGCTATATCAAATGGCCCCCTGACCAACTGCTGTCTCGTCTGCCTGGTCGTCCTTGGTCTCCTGACCTCAGCTAACCTTCCCCCCACAGTCATAGTAGCTGCATTTCCTCTGCTATCCGGGACTGCACACATCCAAGCCCCTACTCCGTTCACGGGTGTGGATAGTCTCTCGGTCTTGGCACCATTCAGTCTGGCCTTTCCTGCAACCCGCTGAAGATACCAACAACATAAATTCAGTATTTGTTTTAGGTAAAAATTGTCACTCATTCCCACAGGTACAATTAAACTTGATGAGTGATTTAGGAGGACTACCATGCAGAGACAGAAGTAAAACCCTAATAATTACACTCAACTTTTGCCAAGGGACCGAATACTCTCAAATGTGTTCTTCCCCCAGTCACTACTACCATTAATTGATTGTCCTGAATCATTGTTCTGTTTGGCTCTTCATTTACCTGGGTAAATATTTGAAAGGCTAATTCATAAACTAAAATCTGACTTTTTGCTTTTCGCATGAAGTTTTACATAGTTATTTAATTTTGCTTGCCAAATTTATTTTTTTTCCCCACTGGATCAAGCCATGGATGGCTCAAACTATTAGAAGTTTCATTATCATGAGAAATTCACATTACTCTTATGGAGAAGGATCTTCTAAGCAAACCACTAAGCTGGGGTTCAAGGCACAGGATCACTTTCCTATCTGACTTCTATTCACTTTGCACTTACAATGTATTTTAAGCTTTCTTTTCCATAGATACAGCAGAGAAAATACTGGTCAGCCTAGATGCTGTGAAGATAATTTGCTCGTGTCTAAAAAATTATATTATTTGCCACATAAAGTTAATATCAGTACTATAAGCACTTTTTATGAAAATAAATGGATATTTTTGAATGTGTATTTTTCACTTGAGCTGTCAAAAACTGCCAGATGTAGTGCCCACAAATAACTTTATTTTAAAAAGTACCATTTGAATTGCAGTGAATTTGCTGAGAAGTTGTGTGACAAAATTGTGTGCAAGGTATGAACATGTTTTCAATTTGAAGCTGGCCTGGAAAATGACATCAGTGACATTTCCAGTGCCCTAAAATATTTTGTCAGTGTTAGTTAGAACTAAATTTTGCAAAGTATTCTGTGCCTGCCAACAAATACAAGGGAAGAACAATTAACAGAACTGCAAATCCAAGTTAATTTATTGATTCCAGTGTCTAAGTAAATTTCTCAACTTCCTTCATGTGAAAAATTATTTTTAAAAAATCAAAATAAGTCTACATGGCTCTTAAGAAGTATATAGAAGAGTAGCTTATAAGACAGGATTACCCAGGAAGCTATGTGCTTTGGGGTGTTATGGAGGAAGTTTGTTAGTATGAAGTCTAAACCATATAAGAAATTGAAAAAACTTTTTAAAAACTGTATTCCTTATTTTAATACAAATCTCAGTAAAGGAAGCCATATCCAAGCTTACTAACAATGGTTCCATGTATCATATGTCTGATGAGTTAGGGAGCGCTGACATGTTAAGATTTTATCGGGAGTGAGCTTCCTGGTCTACTGTTCCCAGAATGATATCATATGAAGAAGCTGCTTTGTCACCATATAGGACCAAGGCCTCAGAAACCGCATTTTACTCGTTATCTAATTTATTAGTCTCTGAGGGAATGATTCACTCTACACCAATAGAAAAAAAATGATAGCTAGACATTTTACTCTTCTCTCATCCTGTTTTTCTTACAAAGAATTACACAGTAATACTAAGGGAAAACCTTTTAGATTTTATACTCAGCAGAGGTTCAGTGCCATGGTTTCATGCCTGTGATGTCTCCTTCCCCACTCCTAAGTTCGAGCAGTGGGTCATCCACTGTCAATAACATTTCATTAAAGTGAAATTAATAATTTGCTCTTTTTATCAATTCATAGTGAAAAAAATTTCAATTGCTTTTTCTAAATGTTACTTTCTTGTAGAAATATGAAATTCATTGTTCCTGTTCATTGAATTTGTTATTTTTTCAAGAGCTATATGAATTTATATCATGCCATTTTTATCCTGTATTTTATGCATCTTATGACTTAATGTATAATCACATTACAGACTCTCCATATGGCTCGGGTGTGCGCTCTCTCTCTCTCTCTCTCTCTATATATATATATATATTCATTCTGTTCTTCCAACACAGGTCACAACTCCTAATTTAGCTATTAGGAGGTTTCATGACTTGTATATCCATTTAAAAGAAGTGTGGGACAAATGTTTTATGTAAAATAGTAGATTTACTATACTTCTTGAAAGGGATACATAGAATTTAAATAATTTTATATTCACAAAAAATTTGCAGAGCAAGTTCCTAGAGTTTCTGTATCCCTATCACCTAGTTTTCCTTGTTAACATTTGGAAAACAGGAAAATAGCAACTATACATTCTATTAACTAAACTCCTGGCTTTGTTCAAATTTCTCCAGTTTTCCCACAAATGTCCATTTCCTACATTGCATTTAGACAAAGTTTTTATTGAGATAAAATCTCAATCTCAGGAAAAAATGTCACCCTCCCATGAAGAATACTGTTTTGTATGCGATGCCAGGACAATTGCACAAATCTAACAATTCAAGCAGGGAAAGAATATTTGCTCTGGCGAGAGGATGCCTTGGAAGAAACCATTTCTGTTCCTGTCGGTTAGATAATTTTAAACCCTTTCTCTGGCTTTCCTCATTTCATTCAGTTAAGTGAGAGTGAAGAAGAAACTGCACACTTGACTGATTCTGTCCCAAATCCTATCCCACGTCTCCCATTTCTGATCACCCAGCAAATGTTCTAACGTTTTAAATTCTTTTTCAATCACCCATCCTCTAATCTGTATTCTTCAAGAAAGTTCTTGCTGGGGTAGCGAAGGACTACTCCAACAGAGCACTGAACCTTCCTCTGTGAAACAGAGTACAAAATACACATGCCAGGTCTCTTGATTGGAGTACTTTTACTGGGGGAAGCCAAGTTTGGTAAGGGCTCCTGGAAATTTCTATTTAGAGACCCATTCTGGAAAAGGTCTACATCATTTGCTGTTATTGCTACCATATATAGTGTAGTTATTTTTCTCTAAAATATGTTTGGGAAAACATACAAGTCCCTGGTGTTCTGGAAAGGCTGACGGCTGTCTAAGAGACCTCTTTGCATGGGCTTTGAGAGAGGACTTACTGGCAAAGCTTTATACTGAAGTGACAGTAGAAGACAGATTTTCAAAAAGAATTACTTTGTATTGTGCAAGCTACTAGATAGCATCTTTAAAAGCTGTTATTTCACTTTCAAGCTTGATTTTATGATAAATAAGCCTGCAGATTTACATCTAAACATTTATCCCACATCTTTTAGCATATCAAAATAAAGACACACTCAAAAGTTTATATTTTATCTGAGTCAGCAGTTTTGCAATGGGAAAGCATTAAAATTGTAATTGTTAGGATCACATCAGAAGCCCTATTTAAATGTGAGTAGCTGCTACTTCTGAAATGTTTAACATCTTTCTTCTGTATCTTGATTTATTTGTCTTTCTAATTGACAAAAATTACATATATTGTGCACAACATGTTTGAAATACGTACACATTGTGGAATGGCTAAATTGAATGAATTAACAAATATATTATCGCACTGTATTAGTCTTCATTACTTTAACTAAAACACCCGAGAGGCGCTTCTTGGGATGACAGGGTTTATTTCAGCTTACAGTCTGGAGGTTACAGTTCAGGATCCAGTAGTCCCATAATCTGGTGTCTGGTAAAAGCTCACCACAGCAGGTGTGGAGGAATGATCACACGGTTAGCCAGGAAGGGAACAGCTAGACAGAACTTGAACTCAAATAACTGACCTTCTCATGAGAACCATCCTCTGATAGCACACCCCCAGTAACCCAAAACCTCCCATTAAAAAATCAAGTCTTTCCCCTTAATGTCAACCTTGAAGTCATCAGAGTTAACCATCTGCTTGAGTTTTGGAAGACAAGTCCTACTATACCTATAACACTCATTTTTATGGAGAGAGCAGTTAAAGCCATCTGTAGATCTTGAATGCAGTTGTTTTGGAATGATACTATTATTTGGACATATATGAATATGCACTGACAAAATTGGGGAGATTTTATAAAAACATACCCATGTTGTATTTATATAAAAGCTTCAATCTCGGGCATTTTGGGTAGATATATTAGTGTGTAATCTTGTTTTTATTGAATTCCTGTTGAGCTACACAGAAGTTGTTTGAAAACTGTTTTGTTCTTTTTCCCTCTGCTAACCATACTGGCAACTTATTTTGATTTGTTGCCAACTTGGATCTTGGGTCAACCGATATTACTCTGAGACTAGCCTCCATGGTTGGTCTGAAGTCTATTAGGGAGCCCTGGTTAAGAGTTATTGCATTGTATCCAGCTCTGATTTCCTGGTATTCTGTCCCTGTACAATATTTTTTTTATCCAGTATCCTGTCTGGGTCTTGGTCACTTGGTTTCCTTTGTTCATTACCTGAGTAATAACAGCTTCCTCTTGCTTAAAATCTATATTTATGAGCCATTTGCTGGGTTCTGACCCAAGAGATCAGTTTATTCCTCTATACCACACTGACCTAATTAAGTTATATCCTTTATCTTTCTGCATGTTTGCTAAGCCCCCTGTCCTTGGGACTATAACCTCTAGATTAATATATCTGAGAAAACTAGTTGTGTCTCTTATCTCACTTTTCTGAGCTCTCTTGCATCTCTTTTGTTCACCTATTGAGCCCTTACTGTGAATCAGGAGTCAGGTCCATGCTGTGGGGAATATAGAAAAAGCCCCATTATTGCATTCTTTCAGCTCTTACTAGTGGAAAATGGATAATGAGAGCATAGGGAATTTTCCTAGGAAAATAATAATTGAGCTGAGTCTTAAAGAATGAATAAAGATTGACCAGGTATTTGAGCAGACAACAGATAAAACTCTACTTGGGACATCTGCATTCCTCCTTGATGGAGTTCCTGGTTTCAGTCCTGGCTCCTCTACTTCCAATCTCTATTCCTGTTAATATTCACCCTAAGAGGAAGCAGGTTATGGTTTCCTGCCACCCATATTGAAGACCCAGATTGAGGTCTAAGCTCCTGACTTTGGCCTGCCCAATCCTAGCTTTTATAGGCATTTGGGAGATGAATCAGTAGATGGAAGTTCTTTATTCCTTTGAGTTCCTCTTTCTGTGTCCTTATGCCTTTCAAATAAAGTGAAAATAAGTAAATACAAATTTTTAAAACATTGACCAGTCCTTGGGACTCTCCTGGCTGTTGGATGACACAGCAAAGGCACAGAAGTGTGGTTCACCATAAGGTGTATGTGTATAAAAAGTGTTATTACTAAGCTTTGTTTGCAATTTTATATGCCATGATGTGACATAATGGTTGTACGGAAATCAATAGTACAGGGCTCCAATGAAGTTAATTCAATATTAGATCAGAGGAATTAGCAATTAGAAGTTACTAAACTCTATTTCAAGTCACAGTTTAATTAATTTGCTGTATTTTAGGTGAGAATTGTGGTGAAACAAGAATCGCCTCAGAGAGATAATTTGGTACTTCATTATAGTCCCAACTCACTGGCTTAATTAAGGTTCAGCTAATATTTATAGAGAACTGCTCTGAATCCAGATCTTACCATGACCAGTGAAATACATTTGCAGGAGGAAATATTTGGTCTTTCTAGTTATTGACCTTATAGCCTTACTTATAGCATAGTAGGCTAATCAATATTTCAGAATGAATTATCTTCATCTCATTGATAGAAATTTTTGATGACTGAGAAATAATGAGAGAAGTAAACAAGACATTGCCAATAAATTTAAAAATATCACATTGGAGCAGACATCTGGCCTAGTGTTTAAGAAGTGTGCATCTGGAGCCACGGTTGTAGCACCGTGGGTTAAGCTACTGCAATGCTGGCAGCCCATATTGACATGCCAGTTGGAGTCCCAGCTGTCCCACTTTGGATCTAACTTCCTGCTAGTATGCCTGGGAAGGCAGGTAATGATGGCTCAAGTTCTTGGACCACTGCCACCCACTTTGGAGAGCTGGATAGAGTTCCTAGGACCCGGCTTCAGACTGGCCCAGGACTGGCTGTTGCAGCTATTTGGGGAGTGAACAAAAGAGGGAAGATGTCTTTTTCCCTCTCTCCCTCCTCTTCTCCCTCTTCCTCAGCCCCTCTCTCTCCCTGTCCCCCTCCCCCTTCCTCCCTCTCTCTGTCACTGTGCCTTTCAAGCAAACAAATCTTTTAATAAAAGAATACCTGGGGTCAAGCCCCACTCCACTCCCAGTTCCAGCTTTCTGTTAATGTGGACTCTGGGAGACAGCAGTCGTGGCTCAAGTAATTGAATTCCTCCCATCTGCATGAGAGACTTGGACTACATTCCAGTTCCTGACTTCAGCCTGGCCCAGGCACCACTGTGGGCATTTAGTGAGTGAACCAATGGATGGGAGCGCTCTTGTTCTGTCTGTCTGTCTCTAAATAAAAAAGAAAAAAAAACCTAGATGAAATAACAAGGTATATAAGACAAAGTGATTTAATGCTAAACTGTATGGTTCAAGCATATAGTGGTAAATCTCCTAGCTGGAGTTAAGTGTCATCTGTCATTTTGGTGGGTTCCAGCTGCTGAAATGTGAGGGTTTGGTTGATGTCAGGTCTTTTCCAGCTTTGAAATGTGATCATGTTTGAAAGTCTACTGAATTCTGGACTTGGATCCAGCTAACCCAGTGTGTAAGGAGCCTTGTGTTTCTGCGAGGGGAACCACTAGGACAAGAGCATTGGTCCCAGCACCTCCATTTTAATTCTGTAATGTGTATAAGACTTTATGGCGTATCTGTTGATATGGAGGGGAATAGGAGAGAATGTGAAAACCTCAACATGAGTCAAACCATACAGACAGAATGTTGTCCACAGCCAGATATAAATGGCTGCATTAAAGATAGTTTCGGCTTCAGGGGAACTTATGATTCTCTGCAAGGATCCTCCCATCTCCTTTGTTTTCCTCATTTCCTACTTTCATGCTCTCCCCTCTTCCTGTAGGCAGGTTTCTAGACTATTTAAAGTGGATCTTTTTGTTCATGTCATTTGTTTCTAAATGTGTATTTTGGTTTTATGTATTTATGTTTTTAGGATGTACATATGCTGTTGCATTGTTGATTTTGTTCTGTTTTTATTTTTCCCTAAATTATTAGATATATGAAATCATTTATGTTGTGATGTGTGCTTCTGATCTGTTACTTAAACCAAGGAGTGCATCTACCATGTTCTCCCTATTCACTCTCCCAGTGATGGATACTCAAACTGCCATCAGTTTCTGCCTTCTCAATTTAGATGGAGAGTAACATCCTTCTGTGGGTCCTTTTAAGTACCAATGTGAGAGCTCCTCCGGGATATATGTGTGTGTGTGTGTGTGTGTGTGTGTGTGTAAGTGTGTGTTTAACCAAGAAGGATGCCTGCCTCTGGCCCTAATTTCCATGTGGTCCTCATTTTCACTGTTTTGTGGCCATTAGCGAGGGCTGTGGTGGGAGGCAGATCTCCTCCCCTGTTTCCTATTCTTCCAAAAGCTTACTTCATGTTATGATTTGGCGACACAGCCAGACTGCCCAAGACCCTGTGTGCCCAAGTAATCTTAGGCCACTCTTGGCAACCTGTGTCACCACAGTAAGTCAACCTCCATGGCTGGTCAGCTCTTTTCTGGGGACGTCAGTGGTAGTCAGAGTCAGGGATTTGAGGAAGCTTGGTCCTTTGGCTCACATCTCTCTTGGGCAGGTGCACTGCCTCCAGCACAGAACATTCTCAGGGGGAGAGCACTCACTGTGTGACGCATGAGTACCACTTACTGCATTCTGGATGTCTTCCGTCTGTATTTTTTAAAGATTTATTTATTTATTTGAAAGGCAGAGTCACAGAGAGGTAGAGATAGAGAGAGAGAGAGAGAGAGACATTTCCATCTACTGTTTCATTCCCCAAATGTCCTCAATGGCCAGAGCTGTGCCGATCTGAAATCAGGAGCTAGGAGTTTCTTCCAGGTCTCCCGTGCGTGTGCATGGACCCACATACTTGGGCCATCTTCTGCTCCTTTCCCAGGCCACAGCAGAGAGCTGGATCAGAAGTTGAGCAGCCGGGACTTGAACCAGCACCCTAATGGGATGCCAGCACTGCAGGCGGTGGCTTTACTCACTATGCCTTAGTGCTGGTCCCTGTCTTCCCTTTGATATAGGGGCTTATAACAGGTTTCCTTCTACTTTATTATGAAAAAACATTTAGAGGAAGGGCAAATAGAGTCACGGAAGGAGCAGTAGTTTGGGAAACAGGAGTGCTAGTCTGCAGTAATGTGATTTCATTGGAACTATGTTGGGGAACCACGTGTCACGAGCATAAATTTGGATCACCAGAAAATTGTGGAAGATACTTCTTCAGATTTTTATAGACAAATTAGAATTTTTCTCTTTTCCATTTGATGTTGGGTCTACTGTATGTTTATTATGCTTTTATGATCCACAGGGGCTTTCAAGGCTGACCTTTGCAAATATTTGAGAGTAAGGAATTGGTTCTCAACTACTGCCCAAATCAAAATATAGTGCTTTGTAGTCCTTCTCTATTATTGATGATGATAATTTCCACGTGGCTCGGATAAGCACAAGGAAATTTACATACAACTCATCCCCCAAAGTGGGATGCTCAAAGGGGAGTTGAGAATGATGGCCCTTCTCCGTTGGGTGCGTAAGTGGCTCTGGGTACTTGGGTTAATTCTAGCTGATATTTGGAACTCACTCTGAGTCACTTTTTCCTACCTGAAACAGAATAGAGTGTTTCCCTCACATCTTCTGGGCATGCTGAGGGTTAACTGCTTTGTAACCTCTTTTCCTGTTCTTTTGTGTTACTGCCCTGCTGTGTCCAGACAGGGAAAGGTTTTCTCTGAAAGATCTACCTTTTTCTGTTCATAAGTGAGCGACTGATGTTATGATTAAGAAAGGGCAAAATTGCTTTTTTAGACTAACTTAGCTTATGCTGCCAGATACAATTTTATGTATTTACATAGCTACTTCCCTTACCCTTTATCCTCCAAAGCTCTTTGCCCTTGCTTTCTCTATCAAATAAAAACAATAACATCTGTTTCATACTTTAGAGTTGATACAAATCATTTCATGTGCAATATCTCACTTAATTTCAACCAGTCTTGACATGTCCATGAACATATCTAAACAATTAAAATGTTTCAGGATTAACTATGAAGAGTTCGGTCACCCCAAGCTTTATTAACTAGATGACAAACATCTGGCACCAGGACTAACCTTAGACAAATGATAAAGCGGATGAGTTTGTCGGCGTCTTCTCCACTTTGCTCTGTGTTTCTTTTCCCAACAGAGCTAAATCTCCCTTCTGGAATATTTGGTGCTTTTATTTGGCCTCTGAGAACCAGGAGTCCCTCTGCGGAAAGTCTCTCCAAGGCAGCCTGCTTTGTATTTAATTTCCTTCCTTGCTAGTCATCACGTTTTTCACGTCCTACACTTTCTCTACATAATATCTTCTCTTCTTACGACTTATTGCAGTGAAGTCTCTAAGAGACACTTATATACGTTAGGTGAGAAATTCCAGAGAATATGTCTTAAGTTGAAGAAATAAACCTGTAATGTTAGAACTTTGGATACAGTGACACATAGAAACAGAGAGTCATCAGATTGTGGCAAGCAGGTGACTGTCAACGCCACCCAACAGGAGACAAGCCACTTCTGGAAGGCAAGGGATTGATAAAATACCACAATAGTCAATTGCATCTTTTCCCCCCAAATTTTCCTATTTATTTAATTTGTTTTAAAGGGAGACATATATAGAGTAATCTCTCTCATTCCCTTGTTCATTTCCGAAATGCCCTCAATAGTAGGGACTGGGCCAGGCTAAAGACAGGAAATGGGACCATAATCTGGATCTCCCAAATGGGTGGCAGGGATCCAAGCACTTGAGCCGTCACCTGTTACCTCCCAGGGTGTGCATTAGCAGGGAGCTGGAGTCTGGAGCAAAGACAGCAAGCAAGCCCAGGAACTCTGATATGGGATGTGGGCGTCTCAGGTGGTGGTTTAGCCACTGGGCCAGCTGCTCACCTCTGCAGCTTATTTTTCCCAGTCATCTTTCACTATGAGACAGACTGAGATTATACGTCCATTATTTACCATTTTTATCTTAAGAATAAGCTTGTAATATATACTCTGTCCATATGTGACTCATTCGGCATTGACAAAAAGGTGTTTTAAGTTGCTTTAGAGACGATGGCTATACTTACAAATTACTAAATCTTTTTGTTAAGAGAAGTTAAATTGCTGGCATTGGAGGTAAAACATGTATTTACATTTAGAACTCTTGCTTAGAATATAAGGGGTGGGTGTTTGGTGCAGTGGTTAAGACACGACTTGGGATGCCTGCATCCCATGTCAGGGTGCCTGGTTCAAGTGTGGCTCCTCTGCTTCTGATCCAGCTTCTTGCTAATGTAGAAGGCTAAAGTGGTTGGGTCCCTGCCATCCACATGGAAGACTTGGAGTGGTTCCAAGCTCCAGGCTTTGACCTGGCCAGCCCTTGCTATAGTGGGCATTTAGAAACTGAACCGGCAGATGGAAGCTTTGTCTGTCTCTCTTTAAAATAAAATGAAAATAAATAGAATAAAATAAATCAAACAGAAAAACTTCCTGTTTCTTAATTAAAGGAAACTTATAGACCACATAATCCAAATTCTTGCACTTTACAGCTGAGAAGACAGAGACACAAAGGGGAGAGGTTACTCATACCAGCTGCCACAGAGCTTTAGCGGAAGCACTGAACTGAAGCTGGTTTTGTTACTCCACCTTGAGACATTTTCTATAATGCAACTGTGCTGCTTGCTCATCATCCACCACGCTGGAAGTTGGGGTGAAGAGTGGAGTGACTCCCACTGGCCTGCCCGCCTGTACTTGCTGTGGATGGTCTACACTGTGCTCGACTCTGAAGTCGGTACCACCGCCATCCTCTCTCCTGCCTTCCTCCCATCTGCGTTAGTACATAGACTCTGAAGCAGGCACTGTGTGTCCAACCCCTTCTATACCCACAGGTAAAACTTTACACATAGGACAAACTTGATGCACCCTTTTTATACACATCTAAATAATGAAAATTAGATGCCTCTAGGTCATTTTGCTTCATAGACTTCATGCCTATTTGTTTACTGCTTTTCCTTAGAGGCTAGTGTAATGAGAACATTCAATAACTACTGGTAGGATGAATTAAGAAATAAATAGATGAATAAAGTGAGGTTTTTAAACCATCTCTTGTTTTCCTAACAATTTGGAAGGTTTAAGTGAGGTTTAAAAATATATTTTCATCATTCATCTAGTGGTGCTTAGTATTCGTGGGTTTTGCATTGGTTAAAATTGCATAGTTTTAGGCTGGCGCTGCGGCTCACTAGGCTAACCCTCCACCTGCGGCGCTGGTACTCCCTGGTTCTAGTGCTGGTTGGGGCGCTGGTTCTGTCCCAGTTGCCCCTCTTCCAGTCCAGCTCTCTGCTGTGGCCCTGGAAGGCAGTGGAGGATGGCCCAAGTGCTTGGGCCCTGCACCCGCATGGGAGACCAGGGGGAAGCACCTGGCCCCTGGCTTCAGATCAGTGTAGCTCCAGCCATAGCAGCCATTTGGGGGGTGAACCAACGGAAGGAAGACCTTTCTCTCTGTCTCTCTCTCTCTCACTGTGTAACTCTGCCTGTCCAAAAAAAAAAAATGCATAGTTTTATATGGAAAACAAAGATTTCACTGCCTGCAGTAAAGATCATGTCATGTTTTACTTTCTTTCCAGTGCTATGTATCTTTATTGAGCTCTCGATTCTGTTCTCACTATTGAACAGCGAAGGTCACTCACGTTCACTAAGGTTAGATGTAATTTACTGCAATAGGGTTAAAGGTTAGTCTTCACAATGCATTTAGATGTTCTTTTTCGGTTTTCATGTCAACATACCATTTTGCACTTTTGGTATTTTTCTTTCTCAAGTTTTTGTTGAAAGCCAGGTAACTTCTTGGGAGGCATGTTAACAGGGTTAAAAGATTGATGACAATATCAATCACTCATTCTCAGTGGAAAGAGTGTTCCATCATACTTTATTTTGTTCGGGTCTCAGCTGACTGCTGCTGCCAACTTTAGGGGCCTGTCAGGTGGCTGATTGTTGGATGAGTTAGAATTTTAGCTCTGCCAGTTATGTGCTGAGCTGGGGAGATCCTGCATGCAACAAGACTGGACAAGACACTTCACATCTATCAGTTGCTTATTTCACCTGCACAGCTGAGAGAATAATGCCATTCCTGCAGTTCTGCTACAAGTAAGATGTGAAATGTATTCGATGCCTAAACAGCACTTACGGTAAGAGGTGCACATTAGGTGTTCACTATATAGTCATTCTTATCATCACCACTTTTTCTAGTCAAAGGAAAAAAAGGCTCAAAATTCATTTACTAGTAATTTCTGGGATCTGATGATGTGGTTTGTTTTCCTAACTCAAACTGCCACTGTGGCATGTGCCGTAGTGTAGTGGCCTGTCTCGGAGACAATTCTCTGTGACAGCATTTCATTTCCACAGTGTTTACAGGCGGGCAGGCAGCCAGAAAGCCAGATCAGGGCAGATCCCAGGCGCAGGCCATATAGGAAACGTGCAGAAAATTATTACCACAAACTGCCTTCAAAGAATTGTTCTGATTGACTAAAAATATACAAGTAGAACTTGCTCTAATGATTTCATTCTGAGGATTTCCTCCCTATTTCTGTCAATAGTTTAAAAACCTCTGACAAGTGCAAACTGTTGCCAAAACCCTTTAAATGTATGTGTTTAGCTGGTGGAAGATTACATGTAGGATTTTGAGAATCAGCCCATCAATTACATGGATACTGTTAGACTTGCCACAGTTTACATATAATAAAACCCTCTGTTTTTCAATCTTTGATCAAGATACAGAGATTTTCAAATATAGTAGACTTCACGAATGTTTTAGAAAACGGCATCCTTTTCCAGGTGTAGGCTCCCATGAAACTCATTTTCCTTCCCAGGGTCTACCGGCGAGCCCTTTAGTGATTTCCGTTGTGTTTCCTTGGATGTTATTACCTTGGAGTTATCTATTACCTGTGAGATCAATTGTTTCTCACATGCTATCGAAATAGATCATCTCATGACGGAGGTGGACCTGACACAATGTTATACTGGAGGTGGTCGGTCCATGGCTCATATCCTGTGGCTTGTCCTCTCTGACTACCAACTTCATTAAATATCTTTGTGGTAGGTAGTTCAGTGAAATCAATAGGGTCTCCGTCTAGACTTCTCACTGAGTGGGTGAGGTAAATTATGTGCAATGCTCATTTTCCACTCTCCTCAAAGAGTTGTGTAGCAATAGTAGATGAGACAGGTGGCCCCAAGAACTATCTTATCTTAAAATTCATCTCACTGCCCTAAAAAAAGAGCTGTTTTCTGAAATACTCACAGATTGTCCTCCATTCAGCTTCAGCTTTAAAGAAAATAACTAGGGGTGAAAGTTAAGAAGGTAGAAGGACTTCTCGCTCCTTTTCATGTTGAACGTTGCCTAATGTTCAACAATCAGATAAAGAGATGAAAAATGCAGAGCAAAGAACAAGCTAACGTTTCCCAGCTTTTGTCATCAAGCCAAAAACTGCAAAGAGCTTTATTGTTTTTTCCTAGTCTGTTTGTAGAAGTTTATCTATCTTGTGTGGCATAAGGAAAAGAATTCTTAGAATCAGGAGAGTAACTCTGATTGGTAGTACGGAATTGAAGTGGTACTTTAAATCACTCTGCTCTGAATATCAGTTTTCACAAAATATAAATTGGTTTGTATACCATATTTTAAAGAATCAACTTTAAGAGTGCAGGCTGACATGATTGGGATTAAAGAGCATAGGATAGGGGCCGGAGCTGTGGTGTAGTAGGTAAGACTGCCTCCTGTGTTGCAGGCATCTTATATGGATGCTGGCCAGGCTGCTCTGTTTCCTAACCAACTCCCTGCTAGTGCCCCTGGGAAGGCAGTGGAGCATGGTACTTGAGCCCCTGCACCCACTTGGGAGACCCAGAGAGAACTCCTGGCTTCAGACCACCCCACTCTGGCCATTGCAGCCATTTGGGTAGTAGAGCAGAGTATGGACGCTTTCTATCTTTGTCTTTCCCTCTCTCTGTAACTTTGTCTTTCAAATAAGCAAATAAATCTTTTTATAAAGTACAGTATTATTACGTGGCAAACTGATTTGCATACTGATTTTCCTATTTGGAGTACAGTTTATAATTTCCATGAAAATATTTCTATTACAGTTTTACTCTTCTTACTACCATTGATTACCTAATGGTTACCATCATTGGGTTTTTGGAATTTACAATAATGAATTTGTTGCTTTCTGAATTTGTAGGATATTTTCACTTTGAGGTCCCAAAATGAAAATATAAATTGAACAGTATAGGAAACGTAATTCTGAATATGTTATCTAAAGAATAATACATAGGGACTGGTGCTGTGGCACAGAGGGTTAAAGCCCAGCCTGCAGTACCAGCATTCCATTTGGGTGCTGGTTCGAGTCTCAGCTGCTCCACTTCTGATCCAGCTCCCTGCTAATGTGCCTGGGAAAGCAGTGGAGGATGACACAAATCCTTGGGCTCCTGCACCCATGTGGGAGACCTAGAAGAAGCTCCTGGCTCTTGGCTTTAGATTGGCACATTGCAGAAACCTCTCTCTGTGTCTCTCTATCTCTGTCCCTCTCTGTTCCCCCCTCCCCCTTTCCTTCTCCCCCTCCCTCCCTCCCTCTCTGAAACTCTTTCAAATAAATAAAATAAATCTTGAAAAATGAATAATATATAGGGGCCAGCACCATGGCTCACTTGGTTAATCCTCTGCCTGTGGTGCCGACATCCCATATGGGCACCAGGTTCTAGTTCTGCTTGCACCTCTTCCAGTCCAGCTCTGTGCTGTGGCCCTGGAAGGCAGTGGAGGATGGCCCAAGTGCTTGGGCCCCTGCAGCTGCATGGGAGACCAGGAGAAAACACCTGGCTCCTGGCTTCAGATCTGCGTAGCTCTGGCCATAGCAGCCATTGGGGGGTGAACCAATGGAAGGAGGACCTTTCTCTCTTTCTTTCTCTATCACTGTGTAACTCTATCTGTCAAATAAAATAAAAAAGAATAATATATAGATAGCTTAGAAACTCAAAAATTTAGAATGAAATTATTTGATTGATTCACTCAATCTGGAGGGTTACATTTGTAATTTAATTGTATAATTTGTGAATGTAATTTTCTGATTTATTCCATTGATATTAATTAGAAACACTATTTGAAAGTTTTTAAGGAACATATATATTTAATTCTGTTTATTTTCATATTTTTCTATGTAAAAACAATCATAGAATGACATCTGTGCATATGTATGACCACTTTGGATCCATAAAATCACAGTTTTACCTGGTTAAAATCTATCTATACATCTGTGTAGCTATCTATCTGTATTGTATACATGAGGGATCTTTAAAAAGTTCATGGAAAATGTGCATTATGAAAAAACTATGCATGTATTTCAATTTTTATGTCCCCGAAATAAGCTCAATTCCATTTCCATAACTTTTTGAAGTACTCTCATTTCTTTCTTTATTTTTGCCTGCATCTATCATCTATTTACTTATCAACCTATCCATCAATCATTTACCTCTATCTGCAATTCACATCTATTACATAGTGGATTATCAGAGAACACAGAAAGAGGGCAAATAAAGATCTTTCTCAATCATAGACATCCTCAGCAATAGTTAAGGATTTAAATATTACGACTAGTTAACATACACACATGAATGTTGAATATATCTGAAGTGATAGGAGACACACTGAATCTCCTGTAAATACATCACTCTTATTTCTTCTGATACATTCAGTTTTCCCGTCTCCAAAGGTGTTTTTTTTTTTTTTTTAATAAGCAGTGATCAAGTAGCAAAATAGCCTACCTTTCCTCTTTCCCTTTTCAGGGTAATATCTCCTGACATATTAAAACAGCAAGGGAAGAGGAAGAGGAAGGGGCAGGAATCAACCACCATCTGAAACTTAGCCTGCGAATAATTCAGTATAAATACAGCAATTTCTTCTGAAAGGGGAGTGTATTCCTATTTATCTTTCCCTGTCCTCTTGTAATTACAAAGTGCTCCAGGGAAAGCTAATGCTGTTTATTTCTTTTCAATGTGAAAAGTAATGCTATTAAGTAAATCCAGAAGTTCTACACCTAACATTACCTTAACAAAGGGTGATATATTTTCCACGTACAATGTTAGTCACAGAAATTGCTTCATTGCCCTGTTATTACATTAACAGCATGTAGAATTAAATATTGAGCTCTTTGATTATTAGCAGCCTGCTTAACAAAAGATTACTCCTGAAGCAGAAAAGGGAGGTTATTTCAAGAGTTATGAAAGGCTTCTGTTACTTAGGAATGAAAATTTACCTTTTAGAATAGCATGTGAATATTAAGTGATTTAACACATTTTGAATATATGCTTTTCTGCAAAATACAAGCTAATTTGCTTGCTACTATTGCGTATAGTAGGCAGCAATATTCAGAAAAAAATAACGTTGTAGGAAGATCTTTAATTTTTTTATTTAGAAAACGATCGACTGCTGACTTCTTGAAGGAACTATGCCAATATACACAATATGCTCCTGAATTCTTCACAGTGTACATTGCTACTCCCCTGTAGAAAGCCCTCTCCTACTATCCACAGAGGATAGTCTCACCCTGAAATCTATCCCACCCCACCATCAGGCAATCTGCAGACACAGTGAGCTCCTCTAGTGTGTTTCTCAAAGTCTAGTTTAAAGAGATCTGAGCAATGCCAGTGGGAGGGTGGCATCTCTTTTGTTCTCTGCTCTCTCTCCAGGTCTTAGAATGGTTCCCGACACATACAGCTGTTGTGTGAATGAATGATTTGTGTGTAGGGAGAATTTTGGTAGAATAGTATGGGTGGACTTATTATTATTATTTAAAGATTTATTTATTTATTTGAAAATCAGAGAGGAGAGGCAGAGAGAGAGAGAGAGAGGTCTTCCATCCAATGGTTCACTCCCCAGTTGGCCTCAATGGGCCGGAGCTGTGCCAATCTGAAGCCAGGAGCCAGGAGCTTCTTCTGGGTCTCCTGCACAGGTACAGGGGCCCAAGGACTTGGGCCATGTTCTACTGCTTTCCCAGGCTATAGCAGGGAGCTGGATTGGAAGTGGAGCAGCTGGGTCTCGAACCCGTGCCCATATGGGATGCCAGTGCTTCAGGCCAGGGCTTTAACCCACTGTGCCGGCCTGTATTATTTTCTTGCCTAGTCTCTGTCATGCTTGTCAGAGAGAGATATAAAAATATACCTACTCATTTTTCCAATGATCATGCATGCATATGTACTCGTGCATTCCCCTCTCAAAGACAACATGGAGCCGTCCAAGCTAAGATGGTATGGATGTAAAAGCTGGAACCCTGCTGGATGCACTTCCCAGTGTTTGCTGAGCTGAGTTATCTGTGTTTCTTGCATATCCAGTTGGAACACTGAGAGTGTTGCTTTCATATATGAATTATATGTGCTCAATGTCAAAGTTCTTCAAGGGTGCTCAATATCAATAACACAGTAAGAAAGAAACCCTAATTAGAGCACAAAGAATATATGTTTGCAGAATATTAGAGCACAAAGAATGTATGTCTGTTTCAGTTTGTTCTTAGCATTTACACAGGAGGAATGTATTTCCCAGTATCCTTTGCAGTTAGGCTTGAGACATGTAATGTGCTCTGCCAATGGGCCAGAGGTAGCAGCCATCTGTGTGACTTTTGGGTTACAGCATGGTGAAAGGTATGCCACCTGTTCTACTCTCCAGTTCACCATGGCAACTGAGAAGGCCACCTGTTCCACGGGCAGCAGCTGAGTCCTTGAGCACTGGATTTACCTGGGTCATGCAGTGTGGGCAAAAAATTAGCACTGGTTGTTAAATTGCTGAGATTGTGGGGTTAGTTGTTACTTCAGCACAATCTAGCCTATTTTGATCAATGTGTTTTGTAATCTACAAATAATTCCCCTGAACCTTTTGACCCCAAATTTCTAAGTATACCAATAGCAAAAGAGTTGTGTTATTATCCCATCTTTTTAATTAACCATGAAGTGATTGTTTTTTCTGACATATTTCTTTTTGGAAGACTGGATCTAAAGGACTCTGAGTAAGTCTACCTGACATCACTGACTGGTCGTTAGTGTCAGAGTCTCAGAGCCTAAGCAGGACATCTACAGACTGTGCAATGCATCACTCAGAGGAAGGACATTTGAAAGGTCTTTTCTTGTCCCCTCCCTCATCATTTCTTTCTGAAAATAGTCTTTTCATAAAGGAGATAAACAATGATTTTTAGAATATTTTAAAACTCTTCAGTATTTTTGAACTTGTACAAAAATAAGTACAACAGTGAGACAGACAGTCCCTGTTACCTATCATTACATTTCAATAATTATCACCATCTTTCCAGGATGGCTTCATTCATCCTGATTCCCTGCTCTCTTGGATTTTTTCAAATATTTTTGTTAAAGCAAGCTGAGAATCACATTATTTCATGCATCTCTAACCATGAGGACACTGTATTTTATGTATGTACCATTCCGTTGCTTCACTTAACATTACTAACAATTCCTAAATTTTATCAAGTAGTCTTCAATGAACGACTGAAAATTTGGAGTAATATTGTTTATATTACAGTTACAATAAGGATGGCACATTGGATTTGGCTATTCTGTCTTAAAATTATTTTATTCTAAGATAGTCCCTACTACTATCCCCTTTGTTTATGACTATGATTTTTCAGGAGAAAAACGGTACTTTTCTCTTTTATGAAATCTCTGGTTCTGAATTATGCAGATTTGTTTCCTTGTTCTATCTTTTATCTTCGTCTTCCATTCCCTTTGTTTCCTGTCAACTGAAATGCAGTAGTTAAATTTGGAGTCTTAACATGTTCATTTCATTTTGTATTTCTTGATTGGGGGTGGGGAGCAAAATACAGCTAATGCATTTTGAACATAACATGGCTATTCACTTTTAATGCAGCTAAGATTGATCATTGGTTTCAAGTGCTGTCAACCTGATCCTTGCATTTTAGAATTCCCAATAATTTAATTCTACTAGCAATTGTTGCCTCAATCCATTTGCTTAATTTGGATTGAAAAATAGTTATCTTCTAATTCCACAGGCATACACCCATAAACATGCTCCATCTTTTTCATGAAAGGTTACTTGTTAGGTAAGAGGAAAGCCAGCTGCCATGCTGTGAGCAGCCCCATGGCAAGAGGTCCATGTATCACGGAAGTGATGTTCACAGCCAACAAGACTTAAATAAATTTACCCTTGAATCCCAGCTAATGTGTTATTTGTTTTCATCGTCAATTCATAAATGAGCTTCATTTGATAAATTTGGGAAGGGTGAAAACAAGGGGAAGAGTGTATCCTTTTTCAGATTTTGGGTCAGTAATTTTTTGGATTGAAGATATTGGAACTTCCCTTCTTTAATGTTCTAAATGTATTTATAAACACTAAGATCTTGTCTTTAAAGGTTTGATAGAGTTCATCTGAGAAGCCATTTGATCTGGTGCCTTTTGGAAAGGAAGCAAATCAAAAACTTTCTGTACTTATTTTATAGAAATTGATCTATCTTTTCTGGGATAATTTTTGATATAATTTGTAAGAAATTAACCAATCTATATTTTCAACCTTGAATGCATAGACGTTGTACAATGCTCTATTTTTCTTTTTTTTTTAAGATTTGTTTTATTTATTTGAAAGATAGAGTACAGAGAGAGGTAGAGACAGAGCGAGAAGTCTTCCATCCGCTGGTTCACTCCCCAGATGGCTGCAATGGACGGAGCTGCGTGGATCCAAAGCCAGGAGCCAGGAGCTTCTTCCTGGTCTCCCACGTGGGTGCAGGGGCCCAAGGACTTGGGCCATCTACTGCTTTCCCAGGCCATAGCAGAGAGCTGGATCGAAAGAGGAGCAGCTGGGACTAGAACCGGTGCCCAAATGGGATGCTGGCGCATCAGGCCAGGGCTTTACCCACTGCACCACAGTGCCAGCCCCTAGTTTTCTTTTTTAATTTCCTGTCTTGATTATGTCACTTCTCATTTTGTGTATACATTCTATATTCTCTTTAATGAATAATTTATTTGGTGGTTTATGGCTTCTTTTACTTTTATGTTTTCTGTTTTACTAATCTGTATTTTTAATTGTGCCTTTCACTTGCTTATAGTTTATTTTTACTGTTTTGTCAGTCCCTTTGCAATTTTTTGAAATGCATTTTTTATAAGTGATTTTGATCACTATTGAAAGAAATGTTTCATTCTTTTCTCTGAATACTACTTTATAGTACTCTACAGGTGCAGAAGTGTTTCTGTCATTAATTTGAAGAAATTAACTAATTTCATTTTGTATCTTCACCATTTATCCAATGATATTTTAATATTTTAAAACATTGTAGGTAGAAGAGTTTTAAATTTTTTTGTTATTAGTTTTTAGTTTTTATTATACTATGTTCAAAGTATACTGGATATACTTTAATATTTGAATTATTTCTATATTTTTAGATTATTGATTTTTTGAGTGAGATTATATGTAGTCAGTTTTTATAAATATTCCATATTCATTTAAAAAGAACATATATTTCTACTGTCAATGTACTACATTGATTACAATATTTACCTTTAGTATCTACTTCATTGATTATTATTTTTACATCTACTCTGCCTGTAAAAATTTTGGTCCACTTAATCTACATTCTGGATTGAGAGAGAGATTTAAAATCTCTTATAATTAGTGTTTTATTCTATTTCTTTTATCTCTTATATTTGCTTCTTTATGTCACAGTTGTTGCTGTGTTTGGGATGTTATAGATACTGACTGTTACTTATTCTTTGTGTATCACAGCCTTCAATGTTAGAATGTGTCCTTCATCATTCAGCACCTTGGTCAGTATACTTTCTGTCTGAAAGCAATGTGACATTCCCTGCTTTTTCTTTTTTAAAGGCACATCTGCTTGTTATATCTTTGCCCTACTGAGATGGCTGATTCCTTAGACCTAAGGGAACTCAGCCAGTTTTGGAACAAGGGATCCTCTGGTTCAGGAGCCAGACGTGAGCCATCTGGGATGTAGGTGTCGGGGGCTCCATCTGAGGTGGCATTCTTTCCAGTTTGGCCAGTAGAGTCATAGGTTGTACTGTTTTTTCTCTCCTAATTGTTCCAGCCAGACTATACACTTTCTCTTAGCAGAACACGGTAAAAGTGAAAGAGAGAGGAAAATAGTGACTGAAAGTGGTAACTAAGAGTTTCTAGTTAGCACTGTCTTTTGATGATTTTATTTGTTTGCTCTGTATTTGAAAGGGATAAAGCCAGCATTTTATCACCAACCAGCAAGAGCAGCTGCATTGTTGCCTTTGGAGTTTGACATAAGATTGTGTCAAGCGAGCATTTTCATTGAATTTTTTCTTCACCAATTATATATGGTTGTTGAGATTAAACAGATCAAAAGTAGATAGAATAGTATGGTGGCTGATATGCTAATATTCAAAAGGAATTTTTCCTTTTAAAAGTAGAAATGAAATCAAATACAGTAGCAAAAGTATCACAAATTAAGGCAGTGATAGAGCATATGAAAGGGATTTTTTTTCTTTTTTCACTTATGGAAAGTTTTTTGAGGACCAGCTTAGGTCAAAAGAACAAAAAGACTATACTTTATTGACTTGCTCTTCTGTAGAAGGTATCTATACTTTCTTGTGTTCCGTAGGAAATACAGTGCAATTAACAATTCTAAGCTGTCTATTAGGGCAAACTTAAGTGTTTCCAAGAGCAACACATTAGTTTATTGGAGAAGAGGAGAGTTATTAAAAGCCTCTAAGGCTCCATGAATAGTTCATTTACCTACTTTGCCTAAATGCTAGCTTAGAATTAGTTCTTGACTAGAGAGTGCTTATTTGGCAATTAACAAAGAAGTGGGATTTCTCTGATAATTTTGCTTGTATGTTCAAGCATTTCTCAATGTGGCTAGACTGCTTCAATGTGGCACCTTTCTTTTACCCACAGTCATGACTGACAAGCAGTCCAAGACCCAGAAGCTTCACGTAACTGGTGTGACCCTCCTGAGTAGTTCCCGTCTGTGCTGCAATATAGACATGATGCTATGATCATTAAGTTCGACAGACAACTCTACAGGGGTTAAGTCACATGCTTGCGGTAACAGCACCAATTATGGAAGGATGTATGAATTTAGCATTATGCTGTGTGCTTCACATATGTTAACAAAAGTGCATCAGTTCTTGCCATAACACTGCTAATTGGATATTCTTGTAGCTTTTAATTACATTAGATCAGTAAGGCTCGGACAGGTCAATTATCTGATTCAAGGTAGCTCAGTAAGTAGCTCAGTAACAAGGTGATGGGATTCAGATTCATTATATATTTTGTACTCTGTGAAAAAATCAGATATGAAGTCAGTAGAGTTAATATATAAATACTCATATACTCACAAACTAAGGTAAGAAACACAAAACATTATAAACATAGTTGAAGCCCTCTGTGTCTTGCTGCAGCGCAGTCACATTGTTCTCTTTCTGCAGAAATAACCAGTCTCTGAATTGTCTTCTTCATATTTATTGAGTGAATGCTAATTTGTTCCTAAGCAATATATACTGTTGCTTTTAATTAAATATTTAAAATAGACAAATTATACATTTATATCAATACTTTTATATTATTCTGGAGTTTTTTTCCCATAATTTATGTGATTAATCTGTTTACACAAAAATTACTTTCTGGTTTATGTTAAATATTGAATTCCATTGGGAGAATATGGCATGGGTTATTTAATCATCCTCTCTAAGGATAATATTTTTTTGTTAACTCCATTTCTTGGATGCTGCTGGTAACATTTGTGTGCCATTTTTCTTCACCTGCATTATCGTTTCCTCAGAGTGAAATGGCCAGTTTAGTGGAGCTGCATCTTCAAGTTAGGAGATGGCTCCATTTAAATTTCAAAAGCACATCAACATTGTTCTTGTTCTCTAACATCCCCTGATGTTGTCAAACCTCCTTTGAAATTTGCTCTTACAAACCTTGCTGTGTGAAGGGATTCCTCAGTGAGGGTTTTATTCAACTTTCCCTGGTCATGGATTGAGCATCTTTCTAAACTGATGGCCCCTTTGCTGTCTTCTGTGAGCTGCCTCCTGATACAGTGTTCATTTTATCATTGAGAGAACATACGCAGTTATTTGTCTTATTACTGTATAGGAGTTCTTTTTCTAGCTTATATTCTAGTTATTCTCCTGTTATGTGTATTCAAAATACAGTGCTCAAGACTGTGGCTCATTTGTTCAATTTGCATTGAAAGTTTTTTGATGAAAAGACATTTAAAAATTTGAATATTCAAATCTTTTTTTAAGGGTCATAATTTTTGTGTTTAATTCTGTTTACTTTAGGATTATAAAGACATTTTCCTAACTTTTTGCATTAAAATTATTTAAACATTTTTATATAAAACATTCTAATAGATGTAAAATTGCATATATTTATGAGGTACTATTGATGTTTTGGTATTTACATACATTATGTAATGTTTAATTAGAGTGAATTAATCTCCTCAAACATTTAATATTTGTTTATAGTGAAATGAACACTATGAGAAACGGTGACTTGATCAGCCCTCGCCCTGACTGTTGATGTGCAACTTAATATGTTATCCCTCTTAGTATTTTTTTTGTTTGTTCTACTTAATACTTTTGGTTGAATACTGTAATCAATTCACAATTATTCTTAAGTGCTGAAACTTAACTGAAAAGTGATCGCTGTTAAATATAAGAGTGGGAATAAGAGAGGGAAGAGATGTGCAATTCAGGACATGCTCAAGCTGACTTACCTCAAACGGTAGAGTTAGAAACATACCAGGGGATTCGAATTCAATCCCATCAAGGTGGCATGTACCAATGCCATCTCACTAGTCCCAGTGATCAATTTCTGTTCACAATTGATCGTAATGATAGGACTAAGAACCAAAGGGATCACATAAACAAGAATAGTGTCTGCAAATACAAGCTGATAGAATAAAAAAAGGGAGAGAACGATCCAACATGGGAAGTGAGATCCACAGCAGACCCATAGAATGGCAGATGTCCTAAACAGCACTCTGGCCTCAGAATCAGCCCTTAAGGTATGCGGATCCAGCTGAAAAGCCCATGAGAGTATTTCAGGCATGGAAAGCCAAGACACTCTGGGGGGAAAAAAATGACCTAAATGAAAGATCTCTGCGAGTGAGATCCCAGTGGAAAGAATGGGTCATCAAAGAAGGAGGTACCTTTCTCTGAAGGGAGGAGAGAACTTCCACTTTGACTATGGCCTTATCTAAATATGATCAGAGTTGGTGAGCTCAGGGGCTTCCATAGCCTTGGCAGCTCATGACAAGAGCCTAGGGTGATTACTGAGGCCATAAACAAGAGTGTCAATTTGTTAAGTCAACAACAGGAGTCACTGTGCACTTACTCCTCATGTAGGATCTCTGTCCTTAGTGTGCTGTACATGGAGATTTAATGCTATAATTAGTACTCAAACAGTATTTTTCACTTTATGTTTCTGTGTGGGAGCAAACTGTTGAAATCTTTACTTAATGTATGCTAAACTGATCTTCTGTATATAAAGAGAATTGAAAATGAATCTTGATGTGAATGGAAGGGGAGAGGGAGTGGGAAAGGGGAGGGTTGCGGGTGGGAGGGATGTTATGGGGGGGAAGCTATTGTAATCCATAAGCTGTACTTTGGAAATTTATATTCATTAAATAAAAGTTAAAAAAAATTCAAAATACTATTTTCTAGATTTTTAGGATGAAGAACTGTAGAGTACATAACAACATCTACAGTCACCCTCCTCTGCAGTAGAACTTCAGAACTTCTCACTCCTATCTCGCTATAGCGTGCACCCATTCATCAGCCTTGCTCCCCCCAGCCTCTGGTAGCCACTATTATCTGCTACAGGATCAACATTTCTTTAGTCTCCACATGTGAATGATCATGGGATATTTGTCTTTCTGTGCTTGTTTGTTCCACTTCACATGATGATTTCCAGTTCCACCCGTGATGCTGTGAATGACAAGATCTCATCCTTTTTATGGCCGAGTAGTAGTCCATCGTGGACGTATACTATACATTTTTTAATCATTCAGCAGTGGATGGGCACTTAGCTTGTTTCCAATTCTTGGGTGCAGTAAATACTGCTGCAATAAATGTGGGAGTGTAGATATCTCTTTGACAGAGTGGTTTCATTCCCCTTGGAAGTATATACCCACGATTGGCATTGCTAGATTTTATGGTGGATTTTTTAGTATTTTGGGGGACCTCCATACATGTTTCATAATGGCTGTACTAATTCACATTACTACCAACATTGTCCAAGTTCCTTCTTCTCCACATCCTCAATAACACTGTTGTCTCTTTGTTTTCTGACAATAGATGAGATGATAGCTCAGTGTGATTGCAGTTCCCTGTTGGTTCATGGTGTGGAACATTTTTTCATATTCTTATTGGCTGTATGTCTTCCTATAGGAAATGTCTTGAGATCTAAGAACCATTACCCTATGTTTTTAAGTAAAATATTTGCTTTTCACATTTAGTTCTTAAACAACTGTATAAGGAGGGCATTGAGAGCTAATTTTTAAAGAAGAATAAATGTACTGGTACCGTTTATTAACTATCTAGTTTTTTTCCACAAAAATAAATGGCATAGAATGTAGAATCCTAGTGTGATTTTCTCTACTGATTTAGAGTGCCAGAGCTACTGTATTTCTGGGCTACCCCACCCCCACCCACCCAATTCTATTGGTTTATTTCATTATCTACATACCATCACTACTGTGTCTTAATTAATATAGTTTTATAATAAACTTTCATATCTGGAAAGGGTACTGCCCTAATATTTTCTTCTTCAGAAATGTCACAACTATAGACACTGGCTCTTATATTTATTTATATTGTAAAACTAACTTGCAGAATCTCACAAAATCTTATATAATTATAGACTTATATAATTATAGACATATAATTATAAACTGATTTTGAGAGAGGTGGTGTTTAAATATATTTCAGTTCATATCTGTGAACCTGATATACCATTAATTCCATTCACATGTAGTTTTATATTTATTCTTTAAGTTATTATATTTTTCTTACATTTCATGTATTTTTACATTGCATTAATATTGCTTTTATTTGAATTATAAATAGTGTGTGGATAGCTTAAAATATTGAATATTCCAATCCATGAATATGATAAATCTCTCCATTTAGGCCTATTAGAAAGATAGTTTGGTCCTCGTATAGGAGTAAAACTAGTTTTTGTATACTTATTTTTCAAAAAATATTTATTTACTTATTTATCTATTTACACGCAGAGAGACAGACATGGGCATACAGAGAGATCTCCCATTGGCTAGTTCATTCCCCTAAATGCCTACAGTGGTGTGGACTGGGCCAGGCTGAAACCAGGTATTAGAATTTAATCCAAGTCTCCGATGTGGGTGGCAAAGAACCAAGTATTTGAACTGTCTGTTGCCTCCTGGAGTGTGCTTTAGCAAGGAAACTAAAACTGGATGCAGAGCTGGGGCTCAAATTTAGTCACTCTAATAAGGGATGTGGGCATCTCAGGAAGCATATAAACCACTATGCCCAACACCTGCCCTTGTATTCGAATTTTTAAAATTTTAATTTTATTTCAGTGTAACTTACATATGGTTAAAGATTCTGTAACTATTTGCATGCAGACTTTTGTGTGAACCAAAGCTTTTAAGTCAGTTGGATAAATACCTTGGAATTTGATTTCTGTGTAAGACCATAATTAGCTTTGTAGTTAAAGGTACAGGTTTCACTCATCTGACAAATTTAGGAAGTAGTATTTTCATCTACCTCAAAATGTTTTCCATTGAAAAAATTTTAAAAAGCAAAAAAAGTGTTTTTCATTGACATGATGTTTCAAAGTATCTTGCTTAATTTTCAAGTATGTGGGTATTTTCTAGTATCTTTCTGTTATTGATTTGTAGGTTAATTCCACTGTGCTCTGAGAACTTATTTTGTATTGTTTTCTTTTAAATTTTGTGTGCCTTATGGCCAAGAATGTGGTCAGTCTTGGCATTGTTCCATGTAAGCTTGAAGACAGTGTGTGTTTGTGTATTCCATTGCTCTTGAATGAAGTATTCTATGATTGGCATTTTCTTTACATTGATTGATAGAGGTATTCAGGTGTCTCTATCCCTACTGATTTTCCCTTTGCTTTATCTGTTAAAAATAACAGAGGGGTGAAGTTTCCAACTGTATCAGTGAATTTGTCTATCCTTTCTGTTGGTTAAATATATATTTAGGATGCTGTGTCTTCTTGGAGAATTGACTGCTTTAACATTATATAGTATCTCTCTTTGTTCATAATTTTACCAGTCCAGAGTTTGATTTGTCTTAAATTGGTATAGGTATTCTAGACTTCTTTGATTATTATTCACATGGTATATCTTCCTGTATTTCGGTATTAACAAATTTGGTTTATATTTTCTGTGGTTTTGATAATAGTTTGGTTATGTTCCAGAGATACATGTGTTAAGGACTTGGCTACCCAGGGTACTAGTGTTGGAATATTGTGAAGATTTACTACAATTATGTTTGGGAGGTAGGCCTGGTGGGTGGTCCTTAGGGCATTGGGGGTGTGCTTGTAGAAGGTCATTCCCAAGAAAAACTGGTTGTAGAAGTCTGAGTCAGGGCCTGATGCCTCCTCTTTGCTTCCTGACTTGCACTCTGATTGTTGTATTGCACATGCTTTACTGTCGCCACCCCCTGGCCTCAGTAGAGGTCATCTTGGATTGTGAGCCTCCAAAACCAGAAGTTGAAATAGACCTCCTTGCTTCATAAATAGCTTCTCTCAGGTATTTGTTTTGGTGATGCAAAGCTTACTAATACAATATTGAAATGGGATTTCTTTTATTTATTTTTATTTAAGTTATACAAGTTTAATGTATTACATATATACAGATTTAGTGTCTTAGTGACATTCCTCCCCTTCTTTCCCTCCCATTCATCTCCAGACTTTCCTCTTCCTCCCTCTTACATTCCCACTCTTAATTTTTACAAGGGTCTGTTTTCTGCTTACTTAATGATCATATAGTTAACCCCACACTAAGTAAAAGATTTCAACAAATAGTATAAAGAAAAACAAAAAAGAAAAAACAAAAACAAAACCACTGTTCCTCAACAGAAGAGACAAGGGCTGTGAACAATCATCAAATCTCAAAGTTTATTTCACTTGAATACACTATAGTCCAGGTTCTCTATTGGATCAGGGAAAGCATATGATATTTTTGGAGACTGACTTATTAAATATAATCATTTCCACTTGCATCCATTTTGTTGCATAAGATAGGATTCAATTTTTTATATAGTTGAGTATATACCATATTTTCTTTATCCAGTAAACACTTGATGGACATTTGGGTTGATTACATATCTTTGCTACTATGAACTGTGCTGCAATGAACATGGGGGTACAAATAACTCTATAATTCTTTCATATGCTGGTTTCCTTTGCTTTGGGTAAACTCCCAGGACTGGGATGGTTAGATTATATGTTGGTCTATATTCAGATTTCTGAGTATCTCCATACTGTCTTCTTCCACAGAGGTTGCACTAGTTTACATTCCTACCAACAGGACCAGGGTAACATTTCCACACTTTCTCACTAGCATTTGTCGTTGGTTGATTTCTGTATGAGAGCCATTCTAACTGGAGTAGGGTGAAACCTCATTGTAGTTTTGATTTGCATTTCCCTCATGGCTAGGGATCCTGACCATTTTCTCAATTGTCTGTTGCCCATTTGAATTTCATCTCTTGAAAATTGTCTGAGTCCTTTTCCCATTTCTTAACTGGATTGTTTGTGTTGTTGTTGAATTTCCTGAACTCTTTATAGATTCTGGATGTTGACCATAAGTTGTGTAGTTTGCAAAATTTTTCTCCCATTCTGTTGGTTGTCTCTTCACTTTGCTGAGTGTATCTTAGTGTATCTTTTGCAATGCAAATGTTTCTCAGCTTCATGTAATCTCATTCGTCAGTTTTGGATTTGGTTTTCTGTGTTTCTTTGGTCTTTTCCAAGAAGTCTTTGCCTGTGCCAATGTCTTGCAGAGTTTCCCCTATGTTCTCAAATAATTTGATGGAATCAGGTTGTAGATTAAGGTCTTTGATCCATTTTGAGTAGATTTTGGTGTAAGGGGTTTAGGTATGGGCTTAGTTTCAAGCTTTTGGACATGGAGATCCAGTTTCCCTAGCACCATTTGTTAATGAGACTGTTCTTGCTCCAGGGATTGATTTTAGCTCCTTTGTGAGAGATAAGTGTATTGTAAATGCATGGATTGATTATTGGAGTTTCTGTTTTGTTCCATTGGTCTAAAAGCCTCTGCTTTTGGTCTAGTACCAGGCTATTTCTTATTATAACTGCCCTGTAGTATGTCTTGAAATCTGGTATTCTGATATCTATGGCTTTGTTTTTGTTATATAAGATTGCTTTAGCTATTCAGGGTCTCTTGTGTTTCCATATGAATTTTAGCATCTTTTTTTTAGATCTGCAGAGGAGGTCATTTGTTTTTTGATTGGGATTGCATTGAATCTCTAAATTGCCTTTGGTAGTATAAACATTTTGATGATGTTGATTCTTCCAATCCATGAACATGGAAGATTTCTTCATTTTTTAATATCCTCTTCTATTTTTTCTTTCGTGTTTCATAATTTCATTGTAGAGATTTTTGACATCCTTGGTTAAATTTATTCCAAGGTATTTAATTCTTTTTGGAGCTATTGTGAATGGGACTGATCTTAAATGTTTTTTTCTCAGCCATGACATTGTCTGTATACAAAGGCTATTGATTTTCTCTGTTGATTTTATATCCTGCCATTTTCCTAAACTCTTTTATGAGTTCAAGTAGTCTCTCAGTGGGATCTTTTGGATCCCTTATATATTGCATCATGTCATCTGCAAATAGGGATAGTTTGATTTCCTCTTTTCCATTAGTATCCCTTTGATTTATTTTTCTTGCTTAATTGCTCTAGCTAAGACATCCAGGACTATAATGAATAGCAATGATGAGAGTGGGCATCATTGTCTGGTTCTGAATCTTAGGGGGAATGCTTTCAGCTTTTCCCCATTCAATAGGATGCTGGCTGTGGGTTTGTCATAAATTGCCATGATTGTCTTGAGGATTGTTCCTTCTTTTTTTTTTTAAGATTTATTTTATTTATTTGAAAGAGTTACAGAGAGAGGTAGAGACAGAGAAAGAGGTCTTCCATCTGTTGGTTCACTCCCCAATTTGCGGCAATGGCCGGAGCTGTGCTGATCTGAAGCCAGGTGCCAGGTGTCCCACATGGGTAGAGGGGCCCAAGGACTTGGGCCATCTACTGCTTTCCCAGGCCATAGCAGAGAGCTGGATGGGAAGAGGAGCAGCCGGGACTAGAACCGGGGCCCATGTGGGATGCTGGCGCTTTAGGCCAGGGCTTTAACCTGCTGCGCCACAGCGCCGGCCCTGCAGATTGTTCCTTCTATACCCAATTTACTTAAGGTTTTCATTGTGAAAGGCTGTTATATTTTATCAAACACTTTCTCTGAATCTATTGATATAACCACATAGTTTTTGTTCTTCAGTTTATTAATGTGATGCATCACATTTATTGATTTGCAAATGTTGAAACATCCCTGCATCCCAGGGATAAATCCCACTTGATCCGGGTGAATGATCTTTCTGATGTGTTGTTGGATTCTATTAGCTAATATTTTGTTGAGGATTTTTGCATCTATGTTCATCAGGGATATTAGTCTATAGTTCTTTCTCTGTTGTATCTTTTTCTGGCTTAGGAATTAAGGTGATACAACTTCCTAGAATGAGTATGGGAGGATTCCCTCCCTTTAAATTGTTTTGAATAGCTTGAGAAGAATTGGAATTAGTTCTTTTTAAATATCTTATAGAAAATGACAGTGAGAGGCCTCCGCTGTGGCACAGCAGGTAAAGCCACAACCTACGGTGCTGGTATCTCATATGGGTGCTGTTTTGAGTCCCAGCTGCTCCACTTCTGATCCAGCTCCCTGCCAATGTGCCTGGGAAATCAATGGCCCAAGTTCTTGGGCTGCTGCATCCATGTGGGAGACTCAGAAGTTCCAAGCTCTGGCTATTTTGGCCATTTGGGGAGTGAACCAGTTGATGGATGACTTCTCTCTCTCTCCTCTCTCTCCCTCTCCCTCTGCCTCTGCCTCTGCCTTTGTCTCTTTTTAACTCTGTCTTTCAAACAAATAAATAAATCTTCAAAAAAGAAAAGCAGAACCCAGCAGTGAAGGCTTCTGGTCCTGAGATTTCTTTTGTTGAGAGCGTCTTCATTACCAATTCATTTTCCATCTTGGTTATTATTCTATTTAAATCTTCTATGTATTCATGACCCAATTTTGGTAGATTTTGTGTGTCTAGGAATCTATTAATTTCTTCTGAGTTTACCAATTTGTTGCCATACAGCTCTTTGTAGTAATTTCTGATAATCCTTTTTATTTCTGTGGTGTCTGTTACATTTCCTTTTTCATCTCTGATTTAATTGATTTGGGTCTCCCCCCCCCCCTTTTTTTTGGTTAGTTGGGCCAATGGTGTGTCAATTTTGTTTATTTTTTTAATAAAGCAGTTCATCATTTTACTGATCTTTTGTGAAGTTTTTTTGGTTTCAATTTTCTTTATTTTCTAATTTTAATTATTTCTTTCCTCTTACTAATTTTGGTTTGGTTTGTTGTTGTTTTTCTAGGTCCATGAGATACATTGATAGCTCATTTATTTGGTACCTTTTCAATTGCTTGATGTAGGCACCAATTGCTATAAACTTCCCTTTTAACACTGATTTTGCTGTATCCCATAAATTTTGATATGATATACTGTGGTCTTCATGTGTTTCCAGAAATTTTTTTTTCTCTTTTGATTTCTTCTATGACCCACTGTTCATTCAGGGACTTGTTATTCAGTCTCTAGGTATTTGCATGTAATCCTGAGATTCTTGAGTTGTTAATTTCCAGCTTTATTACATGGTGTTCAGAGAAGGTGCATGGTAAGTGTGGGGAGCAACTCGGACTAGACTAAGTTACTGGAATTAAGACTTGTTTTATGCATCTGCTCTCCCACAATATGGCGCTGGGAGAGGAGGAAATAGCTTCTACACAGCTGCCTCCAGTTCAACCAATAAACAGCAGGACCTGCTCCTGATTGGAGGAGAGCAGCGTACTCTGCGTGTGGGTAGCAGAGTTGGGATTGGTGGAAGAGGACTATAAAGGAGGAGAGAGACAACATGCACCAGGAACATCTATCTGAAGGAACACCTGTGCAGCCCCCGAGAGAGCCGGCCGGCGGTGTGCCGCTCCCCCGTGGAAGTGGGGAAAGTGGCCAGGGGGAACCGCCCTTCCACGGAGGTGGAAGGGACGGTAGCCAACCCAGGAAGAACCAGCAGCAAACCCGGGGAGGGCCGAGCAGACAAAAGAACAGCGCAGGGTCCTGTGTCGTTCCTCCACGAAGATGGGGAGCGACATAATGGTGCCGTGACTCGGATAGGAAACCTAGGCAGGGTTTAGTGTCGTTCCTCCACGAAGAGGGGGAGCGACAGTAAGATTTTGAATTTTTCTGAGACTTGCTTTCTAGAGAAAGTTTCATGCACTGATGAGAAAAATGTGTATTCTGCAACTGGGAGGTGAAAAGTTCTGTATATTTCAGTTAGGTCCATTTGATGCATAGTGTCAATTAGTTTTATTGTTTCTTTGTTGATTTTCTGTCTAGAACGGTCTGTCTGAAGCAAATAATTTTCCCTATGATTCTCATGAACAGTATTTTATTTAAACTCTTGAACTTTGATGAACTCTCATTGTTTTGCATGAATTTTGGTTCCAAAGCTTAATTCTACCTTCTTTTATTTGCTATCATTATTGTTGTTTTATAGAGTCAGCATTTTTGTCTTTTCTACTTTTATTCATTTCTTTTTTTTCATTTCTTCTTCCTTATACATTCCCACTTTAATAATTCTTAATTTTCTTGAAGTATTTCTTTGCAACTTAGTTTAGGGGGTCCAGGAATCCTTAGTGATGCTCATTAAGGGTAAACCATGTTTTTCTTTTGTCCTTGTACTGAAGTTATAATTTAGCTTGCTATGCAGTTCCAGTATACTGCATTTCTTTTTTTTTTTTTTAACTTTTTTAAATTTTTTTTTATTTTTTGACAGGCAGAGTGGACAGTGAGAGAGAGAGACAGAGAGAAAGGTCTTCCTTTGCCGTTGGTTCACCCTACAATGGCCACCGCGTCCGGCGCACCGCGCTGATCCGATGGCAGGAGCCAGGTGCCTTTCCTGGTCTCCCATGGGGTGCAGGGCCCAAGCACTTGGGCCATCCTCCACTGCACTCCCTGGCCACAGCAGAGAGCTGGCCTGGAAGAGGGGCAACCGGGACAGAATCCGGCGCCCCGACCGGGACTAGAACCCGGTGTGCCGGCGCCGCAAGGTGGAGGATTAGCCTAGTGAGCCGCGGCGCCGGCCTAGTATACTGCATTTCTATCATTTTCTGGCTTCTAGTGTTCCTGTAAAAATTACTCCATTGGGGTGTGTGCTTAGCATAGCAGTGAATATGTCACTTGGGTTGCTGTACCCCATAGTGCTTAGGTTTGGGGTCTGAGCTCTGCTCCTGATTCCAGCTTCCTGCTAATGCACATCCTGGGAAGCGTTAGGTGATGGCTCAAGTACTTGGGTCTCTGCCACCATGTGGATTGAGTTCCTGGTTCCTGGCTTTTGGCTAACTCAGCCCTAGCTGTTACAAGCAGTTAGGGGAATGAAGCTGAGGATGGAAGATCTTTATGTCTCTCTCTTTCCCTCTTTATTTCTTCTCTGTCAAATAAATAAATCATTTATACAAAAATTGTCAATATTTATGCTTTTGTATGTAGTAATATGTCTTCTCTCTTTCTGGTTGCTTTAAACAGCTCTCTTTTAGCTTTTCCTTGCAATGTTGGGGTTTCATTCTTTGTTTAGGGGTAGGTTTTTCTTTATCCTGCTTGAGGCTTACCTGTGGGCTTTTAATCTAGTTACAATTGCTGTGAAATATCTGAGATTTCATGGTGCTTAATCCATGATAAACTCTATGAATGTGAAATATTTCATATTTAGAATTAAGCATAGGATTAAGGAATACACTCTATTGGATAGTTTCCACCATGGAAAACACTACAGATTAAACTTTTGAGCTAACTGTGTAATGAGAGACAGACTCTGGAATTGAGGAGTGAAATGTATTGATGAAAAAAATATCTACTCTAAGGAACTGGTAGAAGGGAAGACAAAAAAGAGAAATATAACAAGTTGTGAGCTTTTGGTACAGATCAACATTTTTAGTATGCAATAAGCCATCTTGGTGGTTTTCCTTAGGCTATTCCTTGGGCCACATTATATTTAGATCATTTGTCTACAGTAGGTTTTCAGGAAAATTGATGTTGATTACTGGATTTCTTCTTCTTTGCTAAACAAACAATAATAAATCATGAAAGATGGAAATCTAAAAATAAGAAGTAAACACAATTTTTCTCATTCTTGTCCCTATGCATATACAATTTCACATAATTGTACTTAAAGTGCTTTCTGATTTTTCTGTCTTTATTTCTGTATATCTGCATTTCTCTTGTTATTCAATGTTGCCATCATTTTTGCATGGCTTCAACATATTTTGCCTTTGTGATATGGAATCTTTTACTTAACTTTGTCTCTGTTAGTGGTAGGCAATTATGATTTTAAGTTTTTGGTTTGTAAGAAAACTTACTAGCTGTCCATACACCATCCATGTTCTTCTTTTTCCCTTCTAACAAATGCCCAGGTTGTCCAGGCATCCCCCATTCTGTGTATCTTGGGGAAAGATGTGTCAATTCCAGTCTCAGTGGAGGCTGTTTGGATACAGCCATTCAGAACCCGCCATTCCTCTGGTGATTGATAGTCATAGAGGATGGCCTAGGGTGATGCAATCATACAGAAGAGGTTTGATCCCAGTGTATCGATTACTAACTATACAGATTTGGGAATGATATTTAATTATTCTGTATCATTTTCCTTATCTATAAATTAAGAATAAAATAGCACTTGTATCAAGTGTCATTTGAAATGGAGGTGAGTGAATAGATCTAAAGCTCTAAATACATTTGTAAATGCTTAGCCCAATGATGGCACATAACAAATACTCAGTATTATCACATATACTTAGAATTTTGTCAATTGTATGGTGTAATGTCATCAGGAAACAGCTTAAGAAAAGATTCCACCTATAGTAAGCTCACTATGCTAGGTGAGTATGCGTCTTTAGGTAGAAGAAGTTAGCACACGGAGCCACTAAACTTAAGACCTAGGACCATTATTTAGGCCATGTGGCAAACAGGACCCCAAGAGGTAATGTGAATTCATTTATCAGCAACCAGTTTTCACTAGTATTCACAATTCAGTACTCTCTTTTGAAAAATATAAGATGATGCCTTAGTATTCTTTGTCTATTCTTTATTCATTATTTATTAAGAAATTCCTTATTAAGTCTATTATGTGCCAGGGATTATATAGACTTCCAGGAAATTAGAGAACAAAAGAGAACAACCTTTTTTTCTAAATATTATGGGTGCTGGATGTGATTGGGGGGACAGGCATAATGTGAGGGATAGTTAAGATGAATTACTCTGGGGCTGGCACTGTGGCGCAGCAGGTTAATGCCCTGGCCTGCAGTGCCAGCATCCAATATGGGCACCGGTTCGAGACCTGGCTGCTTCACTTCTGATTCAGCCCTCTGCTATGGCCTGGGAAAGCTGTAGAAGATGGCCCAAGTCCTTGGGCCCCTGTACCTGTGTGGGAGACCCAGAAGAAGCTCCTGGCTCATGGCTTTAGATCGGCGCAGCTCCGGCCCATTGAGGCCAACTGGGGAGTGAATCATAGGATGGAAGACCTCTCTCTCTCTCTCTCTTTGCCTCTCCTCTCTCTGTGTAACAATGACTTTCAAATAAATAAATACATCTTTAAAAAAATTAATCACTCTGATTTTTTATTCTAGAGAGACTGCTCTGCAGGGAGACTAGAGGACAGCAGGGAAAGCAGGTAGGAGTGTGGTGAGGAGTTAAGAGCGGCTTGTAAAGGAATGGTAGAATTGTAGAACTCAGAATGCAGTATCTTTGTTGAAATCTTAAATAAGGCACATGTGTGTAGTGAGTAAGGAATGGAAACATGCTCCCCTACTCCTGGTTCTTGTGCCTCCGTGCCAATCTTCTTTTATACATTAATGTGTGTGTACCATCAACCCCTTTCCCATGGCATATTTTTTTACTTTAACCTTTTATTTAAGGTATACAAACTTCATGCATTTCATAAAGACAAATTTAGGAACATAGTGATTCTTCCCACCTGCACTCCCACCCTTCTTCCTCCTCCCTCTCCTATTCCCATTCTTATTTTTTACTAAGATCTATTTTCAATTAACTTTATACACATAAGATCAACCCTATACTAAGTCAAGAGTTCAGCAACCAATATTAAAAAAATTTTTCCTTAACAGTCAAGACAAGTGCTGTTCAAAGTCATTGTATCTCAAAGTACCAATTATATTTTTATATATTACCTTTATAGTTGACTGCATTTATATAAAATAAATGAATATTTTTTGCAATTTATTTGCAAATTTTTATCCTTATTGTATGTTGTTACCTCCTTTCCTGGTGCCAAATAAGACAGTGATTTGGAGCTCTTCAGAAACAAGCCATCTCATCAATACTTTCTGGAGTAAATAGTTTAGTCAATCAACAAGGAAGCAAGCAAGTATATGATATCAACATAGACAAACTTCCTAACTAATTAACTTCCTTTCTCTCTCTCTCTCTCTCTCTCTCTCTCTACCTACCTACCTACCTACCTAATCAAGAGGGTACAATTTCCCAGAATTGGATAAGATGACTCTCATCCTCTTTTCCTCTTTTTTGACTTAAGGCAGCAAACCAGTAGAGGGCACTGATAACCCTGTTCATACAAGAAGTCTGAAGGAAGGAAACTGACAAAGCAGAAGTTGGAGAGGGTTTACGCCAGGGATCACAGCACAGTATAACTACAGAAATGCAGGGCTTGCTGATTTTGTGTTCTTTTTGAAAGCTAAAGCTATTTATATTACTCATGTGTGGAACCAGTTCTATCTCTCCATTAGTGCATTTGGGTATAGACTTCCAAATACCATCCTAATATACACAAAAAATACTTTTGGTAGAATGAAAATAGTTATTTAATGTTTTCCTAACTAACTGTCCATTATTTTATTTGATTCAAAATGTGTCACTGAAATCTTGAGGGTGGATGGAAGTTGGATAGAAAATTGAAGTAGAGTTAGTCAACAAAGAGATTGTATTTTCACTTGATTTATCTTTCAGTGTGTGTGTATGTCTGTGTATGTATATATATATGCAAAATTTTCAAAAGTATTCAAAATAGTTACACTTATACCTGTCATGAATATGTACAATGTCTGAATAACAAATGAACTTAGACATTATTATTTGTTCTTGTTGAAAACTTAAATTGATGAAGGTTAGGAATTTAGATTCTAAAAATATAATTAAGAAATTAAGGAAAAACTGCAGAACTAATGTATTTATTTGTTGCTGGGGGAGATTTGGCCTTTGGGACAGCCTAGAGACACCAGTACTTATGCAGTCCAACAGTGGCATCACATGAGGGACTCCCAAAACAACACTTTATATTGCATCCTGTATGACGGTATCTTCAAAAAGTTCACAGAAAGTAGAATTATGGAAAACTATGCACAGATATTATTTTTTTGCACCAAAGTAAGTATATTTTAGTTCCATTTTCCATGGACTTTTTAAAGTTCTCTCATATAGTAAGGAATGCACTTGGTAGAATCTTAGTGTACTTTTCAGGTGTGCAAACTATCACGATTTTAAGTATTTTTGCTACTGTATGCTTGTTGGAAGCCTACTTTCAAATGCTGAGCACTGTCTGACATGTTGGATATCCTTCCACAGCCAGGAAATACTATATTTTACCTATGAAGGGCTACCTTCATCAGCCAATAGAGACCATTAACTTCAGCGTCTCCATCAAGGTGTCACAACCGTTCAAAACAAAACAAAGTTATTTTCAAAGAAATACAGAAGAGTTCATTTGCAAGCTGTTTTACACTTTTGGACGTGGAGGAGTCTATGGAAACAGTTAGCTTCAGATCACAGAAAGCTGCAAGCTCCTTCAGTACCACTAGCTTTGAAGAATGCGATGTAGATGCCGTCATTCATGACGGCAGAACAACCACAGGCCCAGTGACGCTCAAGCGGTGGTATTAGTTTTCCATTCTTTGATGATTTAATGAGCAAAACTGCAACAACCTACACATTTTTCTTGGCTTACTTCCTTTATAGTAAAACTGTAATGGGATATGGCAGTTCATGGCTTTCTGCCTCTGGATGGCAGTAACTCCTGCTTAAATGTTCCTAACCCTTAACTGTAATATCCTAAAGTAAGGATTTCCCGTCCTTTGTTAGTTTTCTGTCCAAAGAAAACACTAATTTTACTTAGTCTGAAATATATACATATGTAAATATAAATTTAAACATATCCATGGATGTGTGTATGTATATATTTGAAAACTAACTACAAGCAAGGAGTCTGTTTAATGTTAAAAGTTGATAGCATAAATCCGAGACCAAAAGGAAAATGAGGACGCAAAGAGGTAACCTAAAAAAAAATTGGCATTTGGGTATTTCCATATGTTTATATGTGATTCATTTTCCTTCTTACATAAATTAACAAATGCCGCTGAGCCAACCATATTTCTTACCTCGAGACAAGGCATTGCAAAGGATCTAGGAAAATATCCAGGCTTTGGGAATAGGCATGTCTACCACTAAAATTATGTGCTCTGATTAATACAGTCCATCTGGATTTTCTGACTGTGACATTTCATAGACACAAAGAATTAAAGAGCTTAAACATTAAATAAAATACAATGCACACATGTTAAATGTAGTTCACTAACCTCTCTCTGCAGTGGCTACTGCAATACCATAAACTGACATCTGGATCTGGCTGAGGGCTGTAACTTACTGACTCTAATATTTTCTGATCCTCCTCTTACTTGTCCTTTTAAACCTGTTATTCCTCTCCTTTAAGTCCCTGGTTCCCTACCTCCAACCCAGACATGATTGTAATGCCTACTCTTGAAGACCGGGGGCTTGGAAGCTCTACTGAGACATCCTTTCCCAGACCTTGGCCTTCACCGTGAGGAAGCACAGCTGTCTCAGGTTCTTCTGCCACCTATTTGGTTTCATGGGTTGTATAGCCTCCTAACAAACATACCCAGCTTCCTTGTTGGGGAAGGAGCATGGATCCATAAGTAAGAATTTATTAGAAAAGCATTCTACATTGTGAAATTCTTTAAAAAAAACCTAACCTACCTCTGAGAATTTAAGGATTTTTGAAACTGATACATAAAGACCAAACTCTACTGCATAAGCTGCATTCCTGGGCATGTCAACTTCTGGTGTCTAATTGAAGTGACACCAGCTTCTGATGGTTTCATAATAACTACCTTCAAATTACTGTTGATTTTGCAGACTTTTCCAAGTACTCATGCATGTCTTTTTATTACTCTGAAAAATGGATGCAATTCTCATGGCTTCTGGATGATAAATTTTTCAAATAAATGTTATTACAATGATGATATTTTTAGCACCAAATAATGTGGCTTCTATAATTATGAGGATGAAAGTTGGGTTTCCTGTGGGCAAGAGTAGACTGTCTTCACTCAAGGTGAAGATGGACAGAGAAATCATTGGAACACAAAAGGGTTACAACCATAGTGATATCATACCTTGAGAGAAAAGTCAAGTAGAGAAGTCATGAGTCAGTAACTCCACCAGCGTTAGATACAAATATGGAATCTGGAATATAAAACTTGGACTCTTGGGCCACAATGATAGGAAAGAGTGTGAGTCCAGAACATTTGAAGGCCAAACCAGAGGTCTTGAGGGTGACTCCCTAGAGTACCTTCCTTTTACGCTCTTTTCAGCTGGCAGATGTAAGATCTCTGTGCATCTGAGCTAATGCCACCCCCTGTTCCTACACAGAATGATTCCTCGCAGTGACCAAAATAAAGGAGTAGTTATTGTGTTTGGTATCATCTGGCTCGGGTGACTTCTCCATGTGTGGTGGTAGCCTTATCCCCAACTCATCAATAAGTGACAAAGTTGACAGTGAAGGGAATGCCATGGCCAGACTCTAACGATCTGAAGATCTGTGTCTGAGTTAGGTCAATGTTCTTAGTGATCTTCCCCCTGCTCATTTCTGAGACTACAGGGTGCCTTATAAAAGTGCTTGAAAAGTGTTTTTTTCAGTTAGTAGGATTCATCTAAATTCCACTTCCGTCCTTGCTCTCTGGGTTCCCTCTTGATCGGTTTCTATGGTTTTCATTCTTTTGCTTCATATCTTGTTCTTCATTCAACAAGTATTTATGGAGTCTTCAAAAAATACCAAGTATTGTGAAGCACTGGTATAAAGAAGAAGTACATATCCTTCCATCCTGGCATTTATGGTTTAGAGGAGATTGGACAAAAAGAAATTACACAGCAGAGGGATGAGGGCAAGATGGGAGTGCAAAAGGTGGCAAGGAAATTGCTCCTTGAACATTCAACATAGATTTTAGGGTATATCAGGGAGGCTTTATTGAAGAAGGTGATGTCTAAGCTGGTGTCTGTTGTCTGTGAGCAAAGTGTCAACGTGGAAACCAGCCAAGGGAAGGGAGAATAGATAACATTGGTGGAGAAAACAGCATATCCAAAACCCAGAATTGAGAGACAGGTATAGTCGATTATACTTTTTGAAACAGATGCCAAGATAGAATTAGAAGTACAAGGGATCTATGGGGGTGGTGCTTGTGGAGGGTACAGGGGAGAGGAGAGAGTCTCAGGGTTTCACACAAGCTGAGTCTTGTTATGGGAGATGGAAACAAAGAAACATGGAGTATGAAGAGCCTCAAACAGTGTAGTTCTGGGAAGCTCCAGAGTGAAATTACATGTTGGAAGAGTCCCACAGGAGGGACAAAATGATCGGGCTTCAGTAATCCCACCACATCCCATTGGATCATTCATTGTCTGGCAGCAGTACACGAAGATGGTGCCCTAGAGTGGAGCCTAGGTTACAGTGGTAGGTTTGTGAACTGCAGACTTGAGTAATAAACCTATGGCTGCCTCAATACCCCTCTCCACTAGATAGTTCCGTGACTATCTCTATGTTCAGGGAGAAGCTCCTCTTGTTAGAGGCCTCTTCTCTTGAGGGGAAACCTAGGCAAAGGAGGGTAGCATGAAAAAGGAAACACAGGCCCTATTGCTGTAGTTGGTATTCGGCTAAGACTAAGGTTCATCATCTTCCTTGTTTACCATCCATTCAAACTTCTCCCCACCTTCAGCCATCAGATCATGGTGGTTTAACTGATAGTGAATCCAAGCCCTCATTACTAAGTGGTCTGACCTCCAGGGAGTAGTATCTTTCTGACACCAGGGCTGTTACACATTCACAGTTCTAACTGGTTAAAGCAGTGGATCATCCTAAGTGAATTGTCCAGGTTCCAACTGTGTTCCTCACCTTAACTAGTGAGTGATTATATGATTAGCTGGTGATAATCAAAATCAAATGCCCTGCCGTCTTGGTAATTCCTCTTCTTGCCCATTGGTCCTGGCTACAATAAGTCCAAAGCACCCAGGGGGCAGCCACCTTTTGTAGTTCTGTGGAATCTATAATGGATTCAATGGCAAGAGTATGCTCCTTTGAATACTGGGACCTCTAGCCTGCAGTTATGAGTATGAGAATCCCAAAATTCATCAGTGGGTCCTTAAGAGTGAAGTTAAATTCACTCCTTGATTTCCTGACTCATGTATTCTTGCAGTTGGAAACACCACCATATTGATGCTCTTTAATCAAGTGCATATACTGTATCCTGGTTATGTAATTTCTACAAAGCATTGCTTCTAAGCTGGTACTTTGGTCACTCTTCAACAAAACATTCCAGTGCTATATAAGGCAGACAACTTTCAGTTGGTGGAGCACATAGTTAGACCAGTGGACCCTATGTTCCTGAGTCTACTTATATATTTCCTTCACAGTGCAGTGAGTTCTTCACCAGAGACTGTGATTTGTGGGATTCCATGGCAGAGAGTCAGAGACTCTGTAAACACCCGCACCATGGTGCTACTGAAACTTTGTGAGCAGTAAAGGACGTACTGGGCTTTGGTCAGAGTTGTCCTCTGTGTCTGCGTGTCTTCCACCTTCTGGGAATGCTTCCTCTGCCTCTCTGCGTGCCCCATGCCCTGGGCTCTGCTGTCGCAGGCCTCAGCATCTCGGCTCCAGCTCCGGAAGCTGCTGCAGTTCATGCTCCAGCCTTTTGCCTGGCCCTTTAGGCTGCTCAGCACGTGTGTGGGGTCGGTGTGGTGGCCGGACTCCTGTGGCCTCACGGGCAGGGGATCACGGCTGCAGGTACAGCGTGCTCCATGCCTAAGGAGACAAAGCCTTTGTGGACCTCTTACCAATGAGATCAAGAACAAAATCCAGAAGCGCAAATGCCACCCCAAGATGTCTAGAGGCCGGGAGCTGGAAGCGAGCTCATCTCGTGAAGAAAGCGTCTGGGAGAAAGATGACTCTCACTCTCAGCATTAATGTTCTGCTAACTTTGATGGTGAGGAGGCGCCCTCACAAGGACAGAAGGCTGAGGAACAGAAGCCTGAATTAACATCAACTCCAAAGTTCCAAAGAATGATGGCAAGAAGGCCTCTGTGCTGGACTGCCACAACCTGGAGGATGAGATTGGACAAGAGGAGGTTGAGAGGGACATTTCCTGTCAGGGAAGTTAGCTTTCAGGTTGCTGGCGGGTCCGAGTGGAAGGACACCCATTGTACACTCAACACAGATTCCTTGGACTGGGCCTTAGGTCATTTTTTTTTAGCTTTGTCCACAATGTCGTAACTGTAACACTATTCCTATTCCATGCCTGCTGCACACACCAAAGGTTATTCTCCAGTGATGCTTCTTTTCCCTAATGATTCTGACCTGTGAACCAGATGTGTGTGTGTGTGTGTGTGTGTGCATTTAATTAGGTAGTTGAAATGTCTAGCTTACATATATCCAGAAAAGTGAAGCTATTTTGTGTGTGTGTGTGTGTGTGTGTATCTCACTTCACGTACAGGGAAATAGTACAAGGTAAATACAATATTCCGTCTCTATTCTAATTTTAAATGAGCACTATCTACCATCCCACTTTGCTATTGTATATGCACACCATATACACATACACACAATATATAAAATTTATGTGGTGCTATTTGGATGATATATGAACATACTCCATTTTCCTCATTTCCCTAACATCCTATAATTCTCTGATTTGATTAGTCCTATGTGCTATTATAGATGTTTTTATCAGGTTGGAAAAACTTCCTTCTGGTCCTACTTTGCTGAAAGTTTTTTTTTTTTTTTATTTGAAAGGCAGATTTACAGAGAGAGAGAGATCTTCCCATCCATCCACTGGCTCACTCTCCAAATGGCTGCAATGGCTGGAGCCAAGCCAATTTGAAGCCAGGAGCCAGGAACTCCATCCTAGTCTCCCATGTGGGTGGCTGGGTCCCATGTACTTGGGCCATCTTCTGTTGCTTTTCCTAGGTCATTAACAGGGAGCTGGATTACAAGTGGAGCAGCCAGGACTCAAATTGGTGCCCATATAGGATGACAGCATTGCAGGTAGTGGCTTTATCTGTTAATCTACAGCATTGGCCCCAAGTTTTTCATTTTCTAAATCAAGAATTCTATGTTGGGTCTTGCCAAATACTGCTGTTATGCTATGTCATTTGTTGATTTTCATACATTAAACTAACCTTGAATTCCTTGAGTAAATCTTACTTGATCATTACTGATTTTACTTTTTACATGTTAGTGGATTCAATTTCCTAAATTTAGTCAAGGATTTTTTCATGCATTTTCATTAGGGAAATTGGTTTTATGTCTCATTTTTAATAATCATTTTGCTGGCTTTGAAACTAGCATAAGGCTGTGTTCTTGGAATGAATTCAGAAATATTCCTTACTTTCAGTTTTTTGGAAGAGTTTAGTAGAATTGGTATTGTTTCTTTTTTGAAGTTGTCATAGATTTCATTAATGAGGCTATTCAGGTCTGGGGTTTTCCTTATCAGAAAGTTTTTAAACTTCAAATTGAATTACTTTACCAGATGTGGTGCTTTTCAGGCTAACTAGTTCTCCCTGAACTTTGGTAGTTTGTGTCTTTCAAGGCCTTTGTCCATTTTATGTTGGTTGCCAAATTTATTGTCATAAAGTTGTTCCTAATTTCCGTTAACATTTTAATGTCTGTAGAATATGTGTTTCTTTTCATTCTGGTGCTGGGCACCAGATGCAGGTTTCTCCAGGAGACTGGGAGCTCAGACAAGGTCACTCTGTGATGGCTCTCTCAAGAAGCAGCAGCATTCACAGTCCAGACTTCAGAACAGGCACAGCCGGGCTGGGGACTACAAATGTTTCTATGTTGCACGGCAGGCAGAGGCTGGCGATAAGGCAGCAGAGTTAGGGCATGCAGAGCTCCATGTCAAGGAGGGCCCATGCGTGCAAAGCTAAAGAGTTTAAAATAATTATGATCAGTTTTTCATTGAATGATTTCACCTTTTTTTTTTTGTTTTACTTCCATATTCTCATTTATCTTTGAGATTGTCAAGAATTAGTACTGAAAGTTTATACATTAGGAACTGGGCTCAAAGAGTGTAAGTAAAACTCCCAAGATCACCTATTGAATACATGAAAGATCCAGGACTTGAACTTGTTTTTGCTTTTAAATACCATTTTACATCTATAAGACATTAGCTGGCTAAGAGCATGAAGGTTCCATGGTCAGATTTTCATTTTAAACAGGTCATTCTATGGGGGGAAATATGGGAATAAATCCATATTAGAGATAGGAAGACTGGACAAGAGACTGTTAAAAAGTTTAGGCAAGAGATGATAAACATCCCGCCAATGGCATGGAAAATGGGAACAGAGTTGAGCAAATTTATGAAGAAAAATATTGAGACACTGGGAGTGAGTCAAAGCAGAAGTTTCATAAAACAGAAAACCATGAATAACTCAGATTTCTGTTTTTGGGAGCATTGTGAATGGTATTACCACCAACGGCAGCTATATTTTTGGGTCTAATAATTTGTGTGTTTATATGTATTACCTCCATTAGAATGTAGTCAGAGACTTTATTATTGCTGTATTCCAGCAGTTAACCCAGGGCCTGGTTTGATTTGTATGTGAATCAGGATGGATTTTTACCAGTCATCTAATCAGCACTATTGTGCCGTGAGATTATTAGTTGAGTCACTGTAAGAATATTCCAGCATGTTCACCACGAGAATGAGAGTAGCATGAGAAGTATCACTGTGTTTCTAAATCTGTATACATGAAATGCATGAAATTTGTATACCTTACATAGAATTAACAAAAATCCAAAATTAATAGATAATTTTGGTGCAAAAAATTTTTGAGATACATGCATAGATTTTTCATAGTATGTCTTTTCCATGAACTTTCTAAAGATTCTTCATCTTTTCAAGGATAATGAGCTTATCAAAGAATATAAAAACTTATTTTCATTTTGCAGAAGAATAATTTATCTTTATTGTAGATTTATATATTTATCTTTTTTCCTTATATGACCACTTTAAACTCATTGAAATAGTCCATTTCTAGAAAGAAATTTGACTTACAAAATAAAAAAAAATGAATGAAATTTGTCTGATGAGAGACTTTTCACTTAGAAACTATCCAGGCAGTGGGTAAAATTTATTTAGGAGCAAAATTATCACACGTTTTTACATGCCAGGGTCTTGAATAGTGGACCTTTCAGGATCTCTTCCTGTCAGTTGCCTTCTAAATAAACAACCTTTAAAATAAGTTCTTTAAAATTTCAGTAACTAAGCCCTCAAGCTCCATCTCTCGTATCATAAATTCTGTTGTTTACAGAGGTGTCAGTATATTTTTATTAGTCAGACACCTAACATTATAAAGTAACTTAACTAGTAGAGATAGTTCCTGACATGATTTTTTTTTTTTTTTTGAAGAGTGTGAAAGTGATATGCACTCAGAGGGAGTCGTATTTTTAAGTCCAGATCTCTTCCTGGGCTTGTGATAAGCATGACGATGATCTCTCAGCATGCTCTCAGCACAGCTCGCTGTGAGCCACGTGATCACCAGGTCGAACAACGGATGCTCTGTAGTGCGCTGTGTTGCTAAGCTGTGATATTCAGGATGGTAGCTGATTAGATGCATTTTACATCGGATGCGTATAATTCAATTATAAGCTGAAGTACATCTATACAGGCAACAGATACCTGCCATTGTAAACAGAAGAATTAAAAGACGATCAGGAAACACTGTCCACTCTTTTTATCCAAATAGCCTCATGAAAAGAGCCTGAGTTTGAGTCAGATCCAGTTTCAATGCAACTTTAGTGGTATGGCCTAAACGTTTGTGTCCCTATGAATTCCTATGTTGAAATCTAATCACCAATGTGAAGGTATTAGGAGGAGTGATTTGGGGGAGGTGATTACATCATGTGGGCAAATCCCTCATGAACGAGAGTAGGACCTTAACATAGACTGAATTTACCAAAACTTCATTTTCAACATTCTAGCCTCCAGAACTGTGAGAAATGAGTTTCTGTTGCTTAGAATCCACCCAGTCTTTTTGTGTTTTATTATAGCAGCCTGAAAAAGTAAGATATTTGGCCATTTGCTATTTGGGTAACATAGTCAGTCTCCTAACTTCTCTGAGTCTCAGTTCCTTGTTTATAAAATACAGATACTAACACCTTGCAAAATTTTTCACCAGGATTATGGACAATGTGATAATGTACCTGGCCTCTAACAGTTACTCAGTAATGGGGATTGTTACTTTCATTGTTGTCATTATTAATTACTACTCAAAATGCAAGTTCAGGTTATAGGCTTTACGACCTGATGACATCAGCTCCTTCCATTTATTTCTTAGCCAGGGCCTGCTGAGGGATATGAATTACAGTTGAACTCCAGTGTAGGGAAAGTTGCAAGGGTAGGTCCAGAGGGTAGTGGGAACATACCTATGCCACCCTTCAGACCATCTAAAGGGCAACCTTTGACTGAATCAGGAGTTTTCTTGAAGAACTGTGAGATAAACCCACAAGTAAAAATGCCTTTTGTGTCTTCTCTTGCTGCACTTTGATGGGAGATTTGCCGTTGGGAGATTGCCTGCATTGATGCTTTCTTCCATTAGCACCGATAGGTGAGAGTTGATGGCAATTAGCTGTAATTAGTCACTGATCTTTTTGGACAAGCAGAAAATCTGGTTTTTCCTCCAGACATTAAAAGAACAATCAGAAAGGGTAGACCTTTTGCAGTGAGTAATCTTGGAGCCCAGTATGGTGAATCCTTCAAAAGCAGTACTTTCACCATGGCTAGTTCTGTATATATTTTTTTAGAATACTTATTAAGATGTGTCATTGCCTGTTGGGGGAAACAGAAAGAACACAGCACGAAGGAGTTTTTTACCAATGCTGTATAGCACAGTATGCAAAACACTGAGGCTAATTGAATTGAATGGCTTTGAACCCTTAGAAGTCACAAAGTGACAAGGTTTGCTTGACAGCTAGTGAGCGATTATTTCCCGTCCCGCTGATTAATTTGGTCAATTAGTGGCAAATAGGAATGTCAGAAGTGGAAAGGGTAATGAGAGTCATTATAAATATAAGAGTAAAATTGAGGGCAGCCTTGTCACAATAGGGTCTGCCCTGCCTGGTTCAAGCACTGATGGGACCAGGAGTTTATTCCCCTTTCTGTTCCCCCTCCTCGGAGACTTAATCTCTCAGTTCATCCAGAACATCTCCGTAATCAAAAATGGGCCTCTGGTGGCATTTTCTAATAGACTTATAGAAAACAAGTGTTTTGAGTGGCACTTGAAATATTCACTTGCTCTTTGGCTCTTTAAGTGTGTTCTCAAATTAAAGTCTGCAGGTGCACTGTAGAGCGGGTGAGTAGCCCCAGGTCTGAGTACCCCACATGCACAGCACCGCTGTGCCTCCTCAGTTGGGTGAGTGATAGCTTCAAGCATCCACGCTAGCTGATGTGTTAGTTTCCCTAGGCTGCTGTAGAAAATGACCCTACAGTTGGTGGCTTCAGACCGCCCAGGCTTAGTCTCTGACAGTTCTGGAGGACAGAACTCTAAATCAAAGTGCTAGTACAGAGGGTTCTTCCGGAGGTCCTGGGAAATCACTGGTTCCAGGCTCCGAGTGTCTGGTGGTTGCCTGCAGTCCTCAGCTCACAGATGCATCACCTCACTCTCTGGCTCCATGTCCACACGGTGTTCTCCCTCTGTGTTGTCTCCCTTTCTCTTCTTCTATAAAGACGACTGTCATTGGATTTAATGCACATCTTAATCCAATATGATCTTGATATCCTTAACTTAATTACAGCTGTAAAAAGAATGAAATTCTACTATTTGCATCAAAATGAAGGACATCAGGTTGAGTGAAATAAGCCATAGGAGATAAATACTGCATGATCTCCCTTAATGTGGGAGCTAAAACTAAAAATATATATATATATATATAAACAAACATAAAAAAGAAATGCCTATGTGTATCAGTATTGTTGCAAATATAGTTTGTCAAATGTTTTATACCTTGTGAAACCATTATCCAAGAATGTTATACTACTATAGTTTTAATTGTCTGTGATTACTTTAAAATTTACTGTGTTTGGGTAAAATCTCATCTTTCCTTTTGAGTATTGTTTATAGTCTTTGACTATGTTCTCACTAAACTAGGATTTTTAAAATAATATTTGAAAGAGTTAGAGGGAGAGAAGGAGAGAGGGAGAGAGATCTTCCAATCAGCTGTTTCACTCTCCAAATGGCTGAAATGGCCAAAGCTCGGCTGATCTGAAGCCAGGAGCCAGGAGCTTTTCTGGGTCTCCCACTTGGGGGCAGGGTCCCAATGATTTGGGCCATCTTCCTCTGTTTTCCCAGGCTTTTAGCAGGGAGCTGGGTCAGAAGAGGAGTAGCAGGGACACAAACCGGTGCCCATATGGGATGCTGGTGCTGCAGGTGGCGATTTTACCTGCAATGTCATAGTGCCAGCCCCCAAGGATCTTTTTGTTTTTTATCTGTTGGGTTCTTTATTTGGTGGAGAATTAAGCCATTGATTATAATGTAAGTTAAAAATGTGTTGTCTCAAATACTAAAAGGAAGGAAGGAAGAAGAAAGGAATATTCTTAGAATTGTATCCATGAACTATATTGAATCTGTCAAAAACTGAAAAGCAAAAATATGTTGGGGCTGGAATTGTGGTGTAGCGAGTAAAGCCACCATCTGTTATGTCAGAATCCCTTATGGATTCTGGTTCAAGTCCTAGATGCTCCACTTCAGATCCGGTCCCCTACTAATATGTCTGGGAAAGCAGTGGAGGATGTCTCAAATGCTTGGGCCCCTGCATTCATGTGGGATACCTGGATGAAGCTCCTAGTTCCTGGCTTTGGTTTGCTCAGCCCTGGCCATTGTGACCATTTAGGGAGTGAACCAGTGGATGGACACACACTTTCTCTCTTGTCTCTCTCTCTTCTCTCTTACTGTGCCTTTCAAATACATAAAATAAATCTCAAAAAGAAAAACTATTTTAATAATTTATTGGTGTCCAGATATTCCAAGAGATGTTTCAAAGTTAGTATATTCCAGGAGTTCCTGTACTCTTCTGAATACATTTACTGCTGTCACTGGTAATGGAGCCCCGTGGTGAGCCATGATGGAGTCTGTATCCGTAATGCCTCACACAGTGACTCAGAAATCTAAACGGCTAGATGAATAGATAAATGAGAAATGAAGAAAAAGACTGAAGGTTGCTAAAGAAAAGTTTTATCAAGTCCAATACATTCTTTGGCTATAGATTTCCAGGTCAACTTTCTTATGATTCTTTTTACTCATATAAATTACTGAAACACTGAAAGATAGAATTAAGCTGATATGCTGTAACAAACTACATATTAGAAACATAACTAAAGGAGAATCAAAGAACCAAGGATTGGCTTCTCTTCAGAAGTGATGCCAACTATTTTACCTTCAGACCATCAAAGAATCAATCTCTGTCTGAACAGACGTTCCTTCCAAAAAAGCATTGCTGTAATAAAAAGTATCGGCTGGGTCCTTCAGTGATTCCTGGGGTGACTTGTCAATGTGACACACGACATACATTACATCAGGGCACCGTATTGTCAGCCTCTGATGTGTCTGCCCTGTCCTTGTGTGATGTGCCAGGCAAGAATGTTTCCCAGCCCCTAGAAGGGTGTACTGAGGTGGTGTGTGCTGGACTTGGTGATAAATGCAAGGGCACTGAAGACACATACCTCAGGTTGACACATAATACCTAATTCAGAGCTGCATTATCATTAAAATAAAAGGGAAAGAGACGCTGAATAGCAAAGGGAGAGATAATTCACAGCATAGGTGGTGTATTGGGCTTTCATATGTCCTTCTGTGTGTGGCAAGGCCAGCTTTGAATGCAACATCCTTCACTGTAAAATCCATCGACTTTGACATTGCACCTTGATGAATGCATGGCCAGTGCTCGTCACTGCACTGTTTCTCCCCCATTTATTTGGTTGAAACAAATAGCAAGTTTTCAATTTTTATGTTCTACATTTTATTAAGTGTACCTCTGCTGATGCCCATTTGCAGGGCAAATTAACCAAAATGAACAGGAAAGGAATAACTCTGCCTGTCTCTCATTGCCCTCATCATGTTGGCTAATAGGGTATCCAAGTATGATTTGGCTCATGCATCACTCTGAGTCCTTCTGCTACCTAAAGTATGGGACATGATCAAAGGAGCCAAAGTTGGTTCTCATGTTAGGTACGGTGTGCTTATTAAAAACACACATTCTTAGTGAATAAAAATTATTTTGCATGCTTGTCACTCCCCCTCTTCGTGGAGGAACGACACAGGACCCTGCCTAGGCTTCATATCCGAGTCACGGCACCATTATGTCGCTCCCCGTCTTCGTGGAGGAGCGACACTGGACCCTGCGCTGTTCTTTTGTCTGCTCGGCCCTCCCCGGGTTTGCTGCTGGTTCTTCCCGGGTTGGCTACTGTCCCTTCCACCTCCGTGGAAGGGCGGTTCCCCCTGGCCACTTTCCCCACTTCCGCAGGGGAGCGGCACATCGCCAGCCGGCTCTCTCGGGGGCTGCACAGGTGTTCCTTCAGATGTTCCCCTTAGATGTTCCTCGTGCGTGTTGTCTCTCTCCTCCTTTATAGTTCTCTTCCGCCAATCCCAACTCTGCTACCCACACGCCAAGTACGCTGCTCTCCTCCAATCAGGAGCAGGTCCTGCTGTTTATTGGTTGAACTGGAGGCAGCTGTGTAGAAGCTGTTTCCCTTCTCAGCGCCATATTGTGGGAAAGCAGAGGCATAGAATAAGTCTTAATTCGAGTAACTTAGTCTAGTCCGAGTTGCTCCCAGTTGCTCCCCACACATGCTAAAATATAGTGTCTAAAAGCAAGATGAATTATGTAAAAGCATGTATACTATCAAGAGATTAATGCCCTTCGGCAGATTACTTATCCCGACGTTACCTCCATTTCCTCATCTATAAAATGACAAATTGGATAACATCATAAGAGCAAATCCCTATAAACCATTTTGTTCTTCTCCTGCCTCCATTATAAGTGATTGTCATGTAATTCATTAAGTACAGCAATCTATACTTAACAGAGTAGAATCTGTTATCAATTCTCTTTTAATGATTAAGAAAGGCAGTTGGAAGAGACAAGGAACTTACCCAGTGGATGACAGAACTGACGTTCGTACTGGGGCAATTTGGCCTTAGGATCCACATTCTTAATAACTATCCTCCACTTCTTTCAGCACGTTAGTGTTAGTGACTAGGCACTGGAAGTGTTATCTAGAAACTAGCATATAATTTTGTATAAAATTTGCTTTCTTGCCCAGAATCAGTGGGAGGTGTTCATTCATGCAACAAGCCACTATAAAAACCTTTCATGAAACACTTTCTTGAAGCTATGATGAATCATTGAAGCTGAGAGGACAAAAATAGGACAGTGGGACTGAACATTCCCATCTTTAGTTCACCTTTGAAAGAATTCCCACGTCTTAATGATTTCACACTGATTCAATCACAGCAGGTTAAATAGTTTCCAGAGATACTGATCTTAGAGATTGGGAGGAAAGCATAGAAAACCCATACGTGTCCAGCACAGTGCTACCTCCCATAGAGTGAATGTAGAAGGAGCTGAAAGCATCCATTTGACCAGGTCATAAAGAACTTGCCCAGTTCTGGCATACCGAAGGCTCTATCCTCACCTACTCAAGATACAAACTGGGTGATGGATGAGAATGTGGCCACTATGAATACTTTAGAGCACACTGACCCATGTTCATGATATTTGGATTCAAAGGGCAGAACTTGAACTCAGAACCCATCATTTTATTACTTTTGACCCTGGAACAAGGAAAACTTTATGTATCATTTGGAAACAGTGGTTAATAATTTACCTTAAGGGATGGGTGATAATTAATATGAATACATATTTTGTACTATTTAAGTGTCACTCACAGACCAGTTATGATTATCACAAAGGAGTTTTTTAGGCATGCACTACCAATAAATGTGTAGCACTCCCTTCTCTACTTTGCAGCTTCACGTTCTTGTTGCATCTAAAGGTTTTTCAGATTTTAACATCCCAATTAGATAAATGGCTTTAAAAACAACATATGCCCTCCTGGAAGAGGGAACAAAATGGAATTAGGAAGAGGACAAGAGAAAAGGGAAAACTCAGATGGAAAAATAGTGTCACAGCCATTTTTTATATTGCCAGCCTATTAGATTCTGTGATACCATGTGCTTTCCATGGTGACCCACACTTGGTCAATGGTTTTCCCCCTTGAGTAACTGAGTGAGAAGCTTCTCTTGAATTTGACTTACTGAATCTTAAAGAGAAGAGCTCTCTCTTCGCTTTGGGATCAGTGAGTGGGACAGCACAAATACAGCACTCCCCGTGGCTTCATCCCCATCTCAACCTCCACTACGCTGCAGAAGAACGTTACCTACGGTAGGAGAAAATGAGGCTAAACGGGAGGCAAAGCAGAGACGATGGATGCAGCAAGTCTGGACAGACACCACGATGCTGTTTCTGAAATAGATTGCTCTTAAGGTCCATTCACTTTATTCTCCCATTCATTCAGTAGCTGCCCCATGATTGCTGACCAAGTCAACTGCCAGGCACCGTGAAAGCTTTTTGGGGTTTGAAACAGTTAAAAATGCTTGCTTCACGGAACTCACATTCTAGTAGGGAGAAGCAGACAATAAACAAGATAATTAAGTAAATTACATAGTATTCTTGAGGATGATAATTCCCATGGGGTAGGGAAATATCATAGGGTAAGAAAATAAATAGGCAGGACTGGGAGATGGGAGGTAGGCAGTTTTCAGTTGAAATAAGAGTCAAGGTAGGCATTTGAGCAAATATTTGAGGAAGGTAAGGGAGGGAACCATACAGGTATCTGGAAGGATGATTGTGATCCAGGGAGATGGAACAGGACCTTCAGCAAGAGCGTGGCAGGTGCATATTAGCAGTAAAATGTTCAGTGTAGCTGGAAGTGTATGAATGCGGAGTCGAGGGCAACAAAGTTCAGATTATGTGGGCTCATGGAGCCAAGGTGACAGATTTTGCTTATATATTTGTGAAAGGTGAAGCCAGCATTTTTTGATTGGCAGAATATGATGATCTGACATGTGCATTTACAGGATTAGCTGAAAAATGAATATGGGGGTGGATAAAAATCATAGTAGGAAAACCAGGAAGGAGGTTATTTCAATAATTCAGAGGAGGGATAATTACTGGTGACTTGGGAGACAATGTGAGGAAAGGTTGGCTTATGGATTGGATGCAGGGCCCACAGGGTTTTCCGAGGGATTGAATAGAATTATGTGTGACAGAGAAGGATAAACAATGTCATAAAGCTTTTTTATCATGAGAAACTGATGAATGGCATTGCTATCAGCTGAGGTAGGGAAGACAGCAGATGGAGTGGGAGTTCAGTTTTGGGCATGTTGAGTTTGATACCTCTAAAACATCTGATGCATATAATGTTGAGGAATTGGATAAAGGAGTGTGGAGCTAGGAAAATGGATCTGGGAGAGAGGTAAATTTGGATTTCATACATAGAAGATACTTAATAATGTGAAAATGGATGACTTTGCAAGGTAATACGTGGTGGCAGAAAAGCTCCATGAATAGAGTTCTGAGGCCACCTATATAGTAAGAGGCCAGCAAGTTGCATAGGAACTGGACTGAGAGGGAGGACACTTTGAAGTCCAAGGGAAACCAGCAGAGGGCGTTGTTTTGGTGGTCAAGGAGACCGTGAAGAAGCAATGATCAACTGTGTTAAATGGGTAAGCGTGGGAACTCCTGATGACCTTGAAAGCAGTAGTCTCAGTGAATTGGGGAAGAGATTTGTTTGGAGTGCACTCAAGAGAGCATGTGAGGAGAAGGATGAGTGGACAGTAGTGTAGACGGCTTCATCAAGGAATTTTGCTGCAGAGAGGAACAAATATGTAAAAATGCATTTCACGTGGACTAAACTTTCTGAAGGATTAAAAAATTTTTAAGATAGAAATAATGAAGATATTGGGAAGTCAGTGGGAAAGATCTAGAAGAAAGAGAAATATTGGTGATGGATGATGAGGGGTAGGGGAGAGGATGATGGAATCCAGGGCGCTAGTGGAAGACATCTTTACAGGAAAATGGATAGTTCATCTAGAATAGCAGGACGGAAGGCAGAGTCTGTAGGAGTAGATGCTGTTATGAATTAGATGTGGGAGGTTGGAGTCTGGAGAAGTTCCCTTTTCAGTTGAGACAATAGATTTGACTTCAGTCACTCCAAGATAGTTTCTGATAGAACTCAAAGTCTCTTGGGAGAATGAACAAAGACAATAAAATAGTTTCCCCAGGGTAAAATAATAGAGCTAATAATATAGCCCAGGCTTACTGGAGTAGTATCAGAGTCAACTGGACCTTAAATCTTGGTTTGATCCCAAAGCTACTGACTCAGGCCTGCAAAGAGGTTCTTTTTTTAAAAAAATTTTTTTTATTTATTTATTTGGAAGTCATAGAGAGAGAGGAGAGACAGAGAGCTTTCATCTGCTGGTTCACGCCCCAAATGGCCATAATATCTAGGATTGGGCCAGGCCAAAGCCAGGAGCCAGGAGCTTCTTCTGGGGCTCCCGTGTGGATGCAGGGGTCCAAGTATTTAGGTAATCTTCTACTGCTTTCCCAGACACATTAGCAAGGAGCTGGATAAGAAGTGGAGCACGGGCCGGCCCCGCGGCTCACTAGGCTAATCCTCCGCCTAGCGGCGCCGGTACACCGGGTTCTAGTCCCTGTCGGGGCGCCGGATTCTGTCCCAGTTGCCCCTCTTCCAGGCCAGCTCTCTGCTGTGGCCAGGGAGTGCAGTGGAGGATGGCCCAGGTGCTTGGGCCCTGCACCCCATGGGAGACCAGGAAAAGCACCTGGCTCCTGGCTCCTGCCATCGGATCAGCGCGGTACGCCGGCCGCAGCGTGCCGGCCACGGCGGCCATTGGAGGGTGAACCAACGCAAAGGAAGATCTTTCTCTCTGTCTCTCTCTCTCACTGTCCGCTCTGCCTGTCAAAAAAAAAAAAAAAAAAAAAAGTGGAGCAGCCAGGATTCGTACCAGGGCCCAAATGGGACACTGCACATGGTGCCACAGCACCAGACCCATGTAAAGAAGATTCTTAGTCATAATTTTTGCAGCTGTTTTTTGAGTAACTAACAGGCATCTCATGGTGAAAAAATAAACCTTTGACCATGTCAGTGAAGACGAGTTACTTGGTGCATTACTAAATTTTTTGTAGAGGTGATTTCGTGAGGTCAGAGATACCCAGGAAAAGTTCTTTGAAGAGGGACACTTAAGCTGAGAGTGGAGCAATGAGGAGGGGAGAAGAAAGAGCAGTTGAGGTGCTGGAAACAGTGTTGGCCATCCCTTGTGGTGAGAGAGGGCCCGGAAGTGTGAAGGAGTCTTGAAAATCACAGGCTGGAATAGACTCCAAGTGGACCTCTCGGTGGGCAATGAGCATGGATGGGTCTGATCAGGGGGCTGGTAATAGGGCATCTCAACGCACTCAGTGCCACAAAGCACTGAGCACTGAATACATGGTAGTAGGAGTATATAGCTAGAACGCTGGGGATAGTATTTATGCCACTTCAAATGCTGTCACATACACAATGTCCTATACTTCTCACAGACTCAATAATTTTGTTTCATTCCTTACAAAAGGATTTGCTGGCCAAGAACATACACTCAGTCAGTGGGAATGCAGCAACTTAATTCCCAGCTCACTCCATCCTAAAGCAGCCTCTCTTCTTTCTACTAAGCCTCAATGGTACAAAAACATAGTGATGACCATTGACCTGGGAACTTGATCTTTCACAGGCAATCATAAAAAAATCTTCATGAAATAATTTGAAGATGATTAATGATCAGTGGAAAGAGAAAATAATTGTGAGTTAAGAGTCTGGCTTGTTCTATCAAAAATATTATTTTATCCCTTGATTCTGTTTCTGTGATTTCCTTGATCTATAGGATCTTATAGGTAATCATAGTCCAAAACATATAGGTCTTGTTGAAGGTCAGCAGAAAAAAAAATCTATGGTTTTTAGAAGAGAACTGAAATAACATTTACATTATTAAATGACTTACCCAATTTTGAAACTTATCTTTCCTAAGTTACAATTATTTTAAAAAGTTGTCTTAGTCTGGTTTCTATTGCTACAAGAGAATATCTTATAAACGGTATGTATAAAAAAGTAGATGCTGTTATGAATTTATTTAGCTCATGGTTCTGGAAGTCCACAAGCAGGGTGACAGCATCTGCTTGGCATTTGGTGGGGACCTTGCTGGCAGTGCTGACATGGCAGACAGTACTGCATGGCGAGACAGAGTACGGAAGCCAGAGAGACAGAGCAGGCAAGCTCACTGTTATAACAAAGCCATTATGTGATCCACTAATTTACTTCCCGTTAGTCCATGCATGCGTTAATCCTTTCATCAGGCAGAGCTCACATGACCAAGCCACCTTCTGATGGTCCTACCTGCACTTACCTCTTAATATCTTACAATGGAGATTAATTCCAACAGGAGTTTTGATGGAGCTATTGAACCCAGAGAACATGGAGCCAGCTTGCTTTGAAAAGTGCTTTCCACTTAATTCAAGTTTGCTTTTGGAAAGATTTCTAAGCCCAGCATTCTCAGTCACCTTCTGAAGGTGACCGGAAGACAAGCCGACAGTGTGTGTGGCTGCACCTATAATCCTGTGTCAGCCTAAATAAAAACAAGCAACAGTCAGGGGGAGAGACTCGTAAGAGTGAGGAAATTTATTGGAGGAATATCAGCACAGGAGTCGCGTGCCGATAAAGTATGGGCATGTTCAAAGAGGCAGAGTCGAGCGAAAGTTGGCAAAGGAGAGGATTACTTCAGATATTCTCAAACAATAATCTTTAGCCGCAATGATTAATAACCACGGCTATGTTAGTCCAAGGTTGAACAGACAGCTGTTAGGCAGATGTCCTTGGGGATGTGACGTTGTTTAAGGTTGCAGTGGCCTCTGTGTAATCTTGTGGTTCTTGTAGACTCTTTCATGATAGTTAGGATCAGGCAGTTCTGGTAAGAGCCCTTCCTTGGCTTTAGTTATTTATTCTTGTTAGAGTTGACACATGCAACTCCATTTTGTTAAAAAGATTTACTTATTTATTTGAAAGGCAGAGTTACATATGGAGAGGCAGACACAGAGATGTTAAATTTGCGGGTTCACCACTAAATGGCCACAACCACCTGGAGCTGGGCCAGGCTGAAGCCAGGAGGCAGGAGCTTCACCCAAGTCTCCCTCATGGGTGCAGGGGCCTGAGCACTTGGGCCACCTTCTGCTGCTTTCTCAGGTGCATAAGCAGGGAGCTGGATCAGAAGTAGAGCAGCCAGGATTGACGCCCACATGGGATGCTGGTATCGCAGGTGGCGGCTTAACCCAGTGTGCCACAACATCAGCCCCACACATCTGGCTTCTGACGACATTCCCATTCCTTGTATGTGAGGTGCCTCTGTATTGTGCTATGAGGCTGTGGATATTGATCACGTTACACTGAGAGTATTTATTGTGGTACATTTTGTGAATTTAATTGAAAAACTTCCTCATAATAAAACTTCATACTTGGTGATGAGGAACAAAGAGCATTTTTGCCCTCATTGGGCTTACAATTCGTTAATACAGACATCAAAAATCAAATGACAATAATGTTAATACAGAATATGAATAGCAGTGAGGACAGCTACTGTTCATGGAAAAACTATAATATTGTGGACTCTCTCCGTTATGATCTCTAATCCTGTCAGCATGCTGCTCAGTATGACTAGTGTGCTCCAAAAATGGGAGACAGAAGCTACAAGTCTTTAGAAAACTAGTCAGTAGATGGATGACACAAAAAATGGACAAAAATCAGACCTAAAGCCTCATTCCATTAGTGGCTTTATATTTACTAGGGTTTTTTATTTTTTGGCTCTTTGATGTAGTTTGTGATTGTGAATGCCTTTTTCTTATTTATAAAAGTAAAATGGACTCTATGGAAAACTAGAGAATACATAAAAATGTAAGAGAATCAAAAATTTTCTGTGGGATTTGCTAGATATAGTTGATATTTTAGAATACTTTATTACTGTTTTTCCTACTTTTATTTTGAATAATTATATATATTTATTTGCCTGTTTATTTTTGTGATATAAAATTGTGGTCATATGTATACAATTGACTTTGTATTTGCATGTAGTATACAAGTGTTTTTTCACTTGATGGTTTTCTTTTCTTTTCTTTTCTTTTCTTTCTTTTTTCTTTTTTTTTTTTTTTTTTTTGACAGGCAGAGTGGATAGTGAGAGAGAGAGAGAGAGAAAGGTCTTCCTTTTGCCATTGGTTCACCCTCCAGTGGCCGCCACGGCTGGCGCGCTGTGGCCGGCGCACTGCGCTGATCCGAAGGCAGGAGCCAGGTGCTTCTCCTGGTCTCCCATGGGGTGCAGGGCCCAGGGACTTGGGCCATCCTCCACTGCCTTCCCGGCCCACAGCAGAGAGCTGGCCTGGAAGAGGGGCAACCGGGAAAGAATCCGGCGCCCCGACTGGGACTAGAACCCAGTGTGCCGGCGCCGCTAGGTGGAGGATTAGCCTATTGAGCCGCGGCGCTGGCCCACTTGATGGTTTTCATAAGTATTTTTTAGTTAAGTACACTTTGAAAACATATTATTAATATTCCTATAATATTTCATATTAAGGTTTTTATGTAATTCTTTTCCTTTTGCTAGGTTTTACATTTTTAATTTTGTATCATTATACATAATTCTGAATTAAATAACCTAATATGTCAAATTTGTTCAAAACTGATTTTCTCCTGCGAGGATACTCTGAGAAGAGAGATTACTCTATTAAAGTACAAGGATACCTTTAGAAGTCTCAGTGGAGATCACAAAATTGTACAGTGTGGAAGCATGCTTAGTACTCTGGGGAGAGTCAGAGAAGATCCCATCAGGTTAGGGGAGTTTGAGCGGGATACATGGTTTGACACGCATTATTTGAACACATGGTACATACCAAAAGCTTCCTTAGGCACTGGGGATCACAAAAAGGCGTCCTCTGATCAGGCGTGGTGGAGGAATCACTGTGACTCTTCTCTATTCCCGGTGACCCTTACTCTCAGGATCTGCTCCCGCACCCTCCCCAAGGGTAAAGTCATTTCTTACTTGTGGAGGCTTTGCTACATTTTGTTTATGTGTGCATAACTTCTTGAATCAAATACTTTCAGTTGGACCTTAATTCTTTGCTGCATACTCATGGAGAAATTATGTGAAATCTTTGCATTTCTGTATCTGCAAAATGGGGGAAATTGTAAAACACATTACTGAGTTTTTGGATGTATTAAATAGCACAATGCATGTAAAGCAGTAGTGTATCTTGCAGGAACGGTCAACTTCTGTCATGCTTCTGTGTTGTTGGGGGCATCCGTGCCTTGAGTATTTCCAGAGCTTACTTCTGAAGATCAAATCACTGGTGCTTTGGAATGAAGAAACATGAGACTGGGAGGTTTGGGAAGAAGCAATGTGAACATTACTGCCTCTTGTTTTTAATTCTCTTGCCAGCCATTCAGTACTTTAAATATGCTAATTTTACTACAAAGCAGTTACCAGTATCCTTATTGTACAGATAGAAAATTGAGCAGAAAATTAGCTATTTGCTCAATAATTTACAAAAAGAAGTTAAATATGGTGCTTCTCTGCTAGGCATTTACGAGTAGTCTCCATCAATTCTTTCAGTAACTCTTTGGAATATTCCGTTATTATTAGCATTATTATAATATTATTATCATCTTCACTTCACAGATGAGGAAACTAGGACTTAAATAGTAGCAAGATGGTGCCCGTGGTTCCACGGCCGAGAAGAGGCTGCATCTGAATGCTCACGGGCATGCTACCAACTGGGTGTCTCCATCACCCCACACCGCCTCTCAAAGGAATAAACAGTAAGTTGTCTTAACACTTATAAAATTAACGTAAGTTATCATCCAGTTGTTGTAAGTGTATGTTTTCCTTTGTTTTCTATCATTCACCTAGTAGATCTCAATCTAAATCAATACAAGGTTACTGTAAAGTCAAGGAAATCTTTCTCAATGAACTTTACTTGAAGGGATAAAGAATGCAACTTGAAGACAGTATTATTCCAGTTTTGAATTTCCTTTAGAATAAAGGCAAGCAAAGAAGCAAATATTTAACTTTGGTGTATCATAGACAGTCATATAGAAGATAAATCTAGTTTTTCAAATGCTCCACCCTTTTTGAAGCCAACATTTAAATGAAGATAACAAAATTTAATGGGAGAGTCTTAATTTGGTCATTCCCCAAAGAGTCTTAATTGTAGCAACTGCTGTACCTGCCACCTGGAAGAGTTTTCCTGTTGGACTTGTGTGTTTATCCTACAATAAGGAATGTGATTTGAAAAGGAAGTCCAAGTCCAAGTCCTTGCCTTGCTATGTGACATGGGGAAACCGGATAGGGACTCGGGAGCAAGTGAACAGCAGGTGCCCCATCTGTGGCTGCCTCACAAAGGAGTCTAAATAAGTGAAGTCTCATTTCTCAGTTCCACTGTCCCCATCAGCTGGAAAATTAAGACGCAATCTGGAGAGCAGGCGATGCAGTGGCTGGAAAAGGCTCTGAAACGTTTCCTGTAAGACGCAGGTATTAGCTACGAGGTTCATTAGCTTGTGGTGTATTTTGAGGCTTTCGATGTTAAACCATGTTTTCTCTCTTTGAAGTAGTTCTAATCAGTTTAGCAAGCCAAATGTATAAGTTTGTCTGTGGAAAGTCAAGCAGTCACTAAAGGATTGACTCCCCAGGCCAGTAGTCCTTAACAACAAAATTCCTCTGTGCTTCCTTGGTAAGCAAGATTTGTAAAATAGAATAAAATAATATAAAATAAAAAATAAATTTAAATGCATTAAACAAGTCCACAGTTCTGTAGCTGAAATTCCGAATTCAAAAACAATTCTTCAAACAAATTTCCTTAAAAAATAAAACAAAGCAAAATAAACCCTAAGGTAGAATTTATGAAAATATCAGATCCTAAGTATTCACTCATATGCGTTTTGATGATTGTACACATCTATGTGATTTCTTACCCCAGACAAGATATTAAACCATTTCTACCACCCTATAAAGTTTCTTTATATTACAAGCTTTTCCTCTTTCCTGATCATCTTCCCAGCAACCATTTTTTGGTTTCTACCACCATGGATTAATTTTGCCTGTTCTTGGATTTCACATAAACAGTCATGTAACATGTTTCCTTTTGTGTCTGAATTCTTCACTTAAGTAAGCTTTGAGGTTCATCCATATTGTATCAGCAGTCTGTTCCTTTCTTTTTCTGAGTTGCATTTCGTTATATAAATATAATTTGTGTATCCGTCTGTTGATGACATTTAGGTTTTTTCAGTTTGGGGCTATTATGAATAAGTCTTTTAACACCGTACTCATCCACACCTTTCTGTGGGCATGTATTTTAATTTTTCCTGGGTAAATATCTAGCAAGGGAATTTCTGGGTTGCAGAATATATATTTAGGTTCACATGGAAGTACAAAATAATTCCCTAACTTGGTAATGCCACTTGTGCTTCCATGAGCAGAACTGTGAAAGTAACAGTTGCTCATCCTCACTGGCAATTGGCATAGCTGGCTTGTTCTTTGGCACTTTGGGTCTTCTTCTCAATGTGAACTAGAATCACATTGTGGCTTTAATTTGTGTGTCCTGATGATTAATGATGTTAAGCACTTTTATATGTGCTTGCCAGCCATTTGTATATCCTGTTTTGCGAAGTGGCTTACACTTACACATTTTTATCAGTCTTGTATAGAATTTTAAAAAGTATCAATTCGTTAAACTTCTTCATATATTTATATGGAGTTTTTTATATATTTTGAAAATTAGTGTTTGTGTGATAAATGTTTTGCAAATATTTTCCCACATTCTGTGGCTAGCCTGTGAATTGAAAACTGGACATTTTAAAACATATTTGAAGAAATTAATGTAACAGTGCATGCTGATGTGAAATGAGGTGTAATTATTTAGTTTTTATGCCAGGTGTTATACTGCAAAAATATCAATTAATGCTTTAATTATAAGATAGAGCACCACAGCTTACCAGAGCTTTTATATAATATATAGGATAAACCCTATTCTGCCTTTCTAGAAACAAGAGCAGTGGAAATTTCAAAAGCATTTGGCCCTGAGAGTTCTGAAAGGGGAACTGGGGCCTCACAGTTCTGAGCATGTCCTTGCATGTTGAATGATGCTACCGGACTAGTGAGTAGAACACGCGCAGCGAACGTACTGGCGCCTCGTACTGAAGTCATTCATTTAATTACCATTCCTGTAAAACTTACTCAAGGACAATGTATTTTAAATGATAAAATTCTAGGAGTCATAAACCGTGTTGTTTTCTATATTTTTCAATGCATACCAAGCTAAGAGAATTAGATTAAATTAAATTTTAGACATAAGTGACATTTCTCTATTATTGTGATAAATATTCTGATAAATCAAATTCATGTTTCCTTATGAATTATTCAGAGTTGACTAAAAAGGTCTTTAATTTTGATTTTATAATCCTTTACAAATTACCTTCCTTTGGTAATTCCTGTGGTTTTCCCTTGTTTCAAGCTCACTTTCTAGCATTTAAAATACCTGTTTTCAACTTGGACCCAAGCTATTAAATGGGAAGTTTCAGAAAAAGCAACTCATAACTTTTAAGTTACACCCCATTCTGAGTAGTGTGACAAAATCTCTCACCACCCTGCTCTGTCCTACTTGGGATGTGGATCATCCATTGGTCAGATTACCCATGCTAGACTTCTAAATCACTCAGTAGCCATCTCATTATCAAACTGACTATCAAGATAGCACAGTACTTGTAGTCAAGTAACCCTTATCTAGTAGCTGCTACATCACAATGCCTATGTGAATCACTTCATTTATGTAGTAGGTGTTGTATCATCTCACATCAGCACAAGAAGGATGTAGAATACAGTAAGTTATTTAAATAGAGACTACATCCAAATATTTCCTTTTTTATTTCAATTTTTAAATTTTATTTAAATTATACAAGTTTCATATGTTTTAGGCATACAGATTAGGAACATAGTGGTACTCTCCCCCCCACTCCTTCCTATAGACACTCCAACCCTTCCTCATCCTCCCTCTAACTTTCCCACTGTTAATTTTTACAAAGATATATTTTAAGTTTTCTTAATGTTCATATAATTAACATTACACTAAGTAAAAGAGTTCAACAAAAAGTATGAAGAGGAAAAAAAAAATCATTGTTCCTCAATGGAAGAAACAGGGCTGTAAACAATCATCGAATCTCAAAATGTCTATTTCACTATATACATTACATTTCAGCTAGCCTATTAGTTACTTCAGATCAAGGAAAACTCAATATCTATCTTTCTGGGATGGGCTTATTTCACTAAGTATAATAGTTTCCAGTTGCGTTCATCCTGTTGCAAAATACAGGATTTCATTTTTTTACAGCTGTGTAGTATGCCGTAATGTATATAACCATCATTTCTGATCTTATTTAGACAAGGCCATAGTCAAAGTGGAAGTTCTCTCCTCCCTTCAGAGAAAGGTACATCCTTCTTTGATGACCCATTCTTTCCATTGGGATCTCACTCGCAGAGATCTTTCATTTAGGTTTTTTTTTTTCCCCCAGAGTGTCTTGGCTTTTCATGCCTGAGATACTCTCATGGGCTTTTTAGCCAGATCCGTATGCCTTAAGGGCTGATTCTGAGGCCAGAGTGCTTTTAGGAGATCTGCCATTCTATGAGTCTGCTGTGTATCCTGTTTCCCATGTTGGATTGTTCTCTCCTTTTTAATTCTATCAGTTAGTATTATCAGACACTAGTCTTGTTTATGTGATCCCTTTGACTCATTTGTTTTTTTTTTAACTTTTATTTAAAACTATAAATTTCCAAAGTATAGCTTTTGGATTACAGTGGCTTCCTCCCCTCCACCCCCATAACTACCCTCCCACCCGCAACCCATATCCCATCTCCATTCACATCAAGATTCACTTTCAATTATTTTTATATACAGAAGATCAATTTAGTATATATTAAGTGAAGATTTCAGCAGTTTGCACCCACACAGAACACAAAGTGTAAAGTAGTTTGAGTATTAGTTATAGCATTAATTTACATTGTACAACACATTAAGGACAGAGATTCTACATGGGAAGTAAGTGCACACTGACTCCTGTTGTTGACTTAACAATTGACACCCTTGTTTATGGCGTCAGTAATCACCCTAGGCTCTTATCATGGGTTGCCAAGGCAATGGGTCGTGTTTATGTGATCTCTTTGACTCTTAATCCTTTCATTGAGCATGTGCCAAACCGTACATCTCCTCCCTCTCTTATTCCGACTCTTATATTTAACAGGGATCACTTTTCAGTTAAATTTAAACACCTAAGAATAATTGTGTGTTAATTAAAGAGTGCAACCAATAGTATTAAGTAGAACACAAAAATACTAAAAGGGATAAAGTATTAAGTTGTTCATCAACAGTCAGGACAAGGGCTGATCAAGTCACTGTTTCTCATAGTGTCCATTTCACTTCAACAGTTTTTCTTTTTGGTGTTCAGTTAGTTGTCACCAATCAGGGAGAACATATGATATTTGACCCTTTGGGACTGGCTTATTTCACTCAGCATGATGTTTTCCACATCCTCCATTTTGTTGCAAATGACCAAATTTCATTTTTTTTTACTGCTGTATAGTATTCTATCGAGTACATATCCCATAATTTCTTTATCCAGTCTACTGTTGATGGGCACTTAGGTCGATTCCAGGTCTTAGCTATTGTGAATTGAGCTGCAATAAACATTAAGGTGCAGACAGCTTTTTTATTTGCCTATTTAATTTCCTTTGGGTGAATTCCAAGGAGTGGGATGGCTGGGTCATGTGGTAACTTTATATTCAGGTTTCTGAGGAATCTCCAGACTGACTTCCATAGTGGCTTAACCAGTTTGCATTCCCACCAACAGTGGGTTAGTGTCCCTTTTTCCCCACATCCTCTCCAGCATCTGTTGTTGGCAGATTTCTGTATGTGAGCCATTCTAACTGGAATGAGGTAAAACCTCGTTGTGCTTTTGATTTGCATTTCCCTGATTGCTAGTGATCTTGAACATTTTTTCATGTGTCTGTTGGCCATCTGGATTTCCTCTTTTAAAAATGTCTATTGAGGCCGGCGCCGCGGCTCACTAGGCTAATCCTCTGCCTTGCGGCGCCGGCACACCGGGTTCTAGTCCCGGTCGGGGCGCCGGATTCTGTCCCGGTTGCCCCTCTTCCAGGCCAGCCCTCTGCTGTGGCCAGGGAGTGCAGTGGAGGATGGCCCAGGTGCTTGGGCCCTGCACCCCATGGGAGACCAGGAAAAGCACCTGGCTCCTGGCTCCTGCCATCGGATCAGCGCGGTGCGCCGGCTGCAGCGCGCCGGCCGCAGTGCGCCGGCAGCGGCGGCCATTGGAGGGTGAACCAACGGCAAAGGAAGACCTTTCTCTCTGTCTCTCTCTCTCTCACTGTCCACTCTGCCTGTCAAAAAAAAAATGTCTATTGAGGTCCTTGGCCCATCTCTTAAGTGGGTTGTTTGTTAGTTGCTGTGGAGTTTCTTGACCTCTTTGTAGATTCTGGTTATTAATCCTTTATCTGTTGCATAGTTTGCAAATATATTTTTCCCATTCTTTTGGTTGCCTCTTCACTTTCCTGACTGTTTCTTTTGCAGTACAAAAACTTCTGAATTTGATACAATCCTAATTGTTAATTTTGGCTTTATTGCCTGTGCCTCTGGGGACTTTTCCAAGAAGTCTTTGCCTGTGCCTATATCTTGCAGGGTTTCTCCAATGTTCTCTAATAATTTGATGGTGTCGGGTCATTGCTTAGATCTTTAATCCATGTTGAGTGAATTTTTGTGTAAGGTGAAAGGTAGGGGCCTTGCTTCAGGCTTCTACACATGGAAATCCAGTTTTCCCAGCACCATTTGTTGAATAGACTGTCCTTGCTCCAGGAATTGGTTTTAGCTCCTTGATCAAATATAAGTTAGCTGTAGATGTTTGGGTTGATTTCTGGTGTTTCTATTCTGTTCTATTGGTCTATCCATCTATATCTGTACCAGTACCATGCTGTTTTGATTACAACTGCCCTGTTGTATGTCCTGGAATCTGGTATTGTGATGCCTCCAGCTTTGTTTTTGTTGTTCAAGATTGCTTTAGCTATTCGAGGTCTCCTGTGCCTCCATATGAATTTCAGCATCATTTTTTCCAGATCTGAGAAGAATGTCTTTGGTATTTTGATTGGTATCGCATTGATTCTACAAATTGCTTTTGTGAGAATGGACATTTTGATGATGTTGATTCTTCCAATCAATGAAAATGGAAGATTTTTCCATTTTTTGGTATCCTCTTCTATTTCTTTCGTTGAGATTTTGTAATTCTCATTATAGAGATCTTTAATGTCCTTCGTTAAGTTTATTCCCAGGTATTGGCCCAACTAACTAAAAAAAAGAAAAGACCCAAATCAATAAAATCAAAGATAAAAAAGGGAATGTAATATTAGACACCACAGAAATAAAAGAATCATCAGAAATTACTACAAAGAGTTGTATGCCAGCAAACAGGGAAATTTATCGGAAATACACAGATTCCTGGACACATGCAACCTACCTAAATTGAACCATGAAGACATAGAAAAACCTAAACAGACCCATAACTGAGACAGAAATTGAATCAGTAATAAAGTCCCTCCCAACCAAGGAAAGCCCAGGACCAGATGGATTCACTGCTGAATTCTACCAGACATTTAAAGAAGAACTAACTCCAATTCTTCTCAAACTATTCAGAACAATCGAAAAAGAGGGAACCCTCTCAAATTCTTTCTATGAAGCCAACATCATCTTAACCCGTAAGCTGGAAAAAGATGCAGCATAGAAAGAAAATTACAGACCAATATCCCTGATGCACACAGAAGCAAAAATCCTCAATAGAGTTCTGTCTAATATAATCAACAACACATCAGAAAGATCATCCACCCAGACCAAGTGGGATTTACCCCTGGTATGCAGGGATGGTTCACTGTTTGTGAATCAATCAACATGATACACCACATTAAGAAATTGCAGAAGGAAAACCATATGATTACCTCAATAGATGCAGAGAAAGCATTCAATAAAATACAACACCCTTTCATGATGAAAACTCTAAGCAAATTGGGTATAGAAGGAACATTCCTCAATACAATCAAAGGAATTTATGAAAAACCCATGGCCAGCATCCTATTGAATAGGGAAAAGTTGGAAGCATTTCCACTGAGATCTGGTACCAGACAAAGATGCCCACTGTCACCACTGCTATTCAATATAGTTCTGGAAGTTTTAGCCAGAGCCATTAAACAAGAAAAAGAAATTAAAGGGATACAAATTGGGAAGGAAAAAGTCAAACTATCCCTCTTTGCAGATGACATGAATTTTTATTTAGGCCATCCAAAGAACTCTACTAAGAGACCATTGGAACTCATTGAAGAGTTTGTCAAAGTAGCAGGATATAAAATCAATGCACATAAATCAACAGCCTTTGTATACACATGCAATGCCATGCCTGAGAAAGAACTTCTAAGATCAATAGCTACAAAAGTGTAGACATTTTGATGATGTTGATTCTTTGAATCCATGAACATGGAAGATTCTTTCATTTTTAATATGTTCTTCTGTTTCTTTAGTGTTTCAGTATTCTTACTGTAGAGATATTTGACATCCTTGGTTAAATTTAATCTAAGTTATTTAATTCTTTTTGGAGTTATGGTGATTGGGACTGATCTTAAAAGTTCTTTCTCAGCCATGAAATTGTCTGTGTATATAAAGGCTATTGATTTTTCCATGTTGTTTTTATATCCTGCCACTTTCTCAAACTCTTTTTTGAGTTTCAATAGTCTCTCAGTGGTGTCTTTTGGATCCCCTATATAATCATGCCATCTGTAATAGGGATAGTTTGATTTCCTCCTTTCTTGTTGTATCTCTGATTTCTTTTCCTTGCTTAATGGTTCTGGCTAAAGCTTTCAGGACTATAATAAATAGCTATAGTGAGAGTGGGCATCCTTGTATGGTTCTGGATCTTAGCAGGAATGATTCCAGCTTTTACCTATTCAATAGCATGCTGGCCATGGGTTTGTCAAAAATTGCCTTGATTGTCTTGAGGAATGTTCCTTCTATATTCAGTTTTCTTAAGGTTTCGATCATGAAAGCATGTTGTATGTTACTGAATGCTTTCTCTGCATCTACTTAGATGATCATATGGTTTTTGTCCTTCAGTTTGTTAATGTGATGTATCACATTTATTGATTTTTGAATGTTGAACCATCCCTGAATCCCAGGGATAAATCCCACTTAGTCCAGGTGAATGATCTTTCTGATGTTGTTGGATTCTATTAGCTAATATTTTGTTGAGGATTTGTGCAACTATGTTCATAAGTTGGCATGCACATGCACAATGTCTTCTGCAGCTCCAGTCCATACCCAAAAAGGTGCCGGCCTATTCTCAGCCAGGTAGTGGGTCCTGTTGTGGGGATGTTGGGATGAGGTAAATGAACCCCGTGTAGTTCCATTGGGTCTGCAGGCAACAAATAGTAACCACTAGCCTCCAGGGTGCCAGTGGACTCATGCCACATTCTCCCTTTGGCTATATCACCATGGAGTACTTTGATCCTGTCTCACTTCAGTCTCCACGCTGCCACCCCTTCTGGCTCTTGGCTGCTGTGGCTGTGCATTGTGTTCATGTTTGTGCTGCATGTCTGCACTCTCTCTACAGGCCCATGGAATTACTTTTACTCTTGCTGGATTTCCACCGCAGTTTCTTTCCAATTCTCCCGAGAGTGCCCACATTCATATTTTTACAGCACATTGTTGTATCTGTTTCCTTTTATTATTAGTTGTTTTTAATTTCTTACTGTGCCTAATTTATAAATTAAACTTTATCAAGAGTGTGCATGATTCAAACAAAACAATCTTTATATCAGTGCATCTGAGGTTTCAGGCATCCATTGGTGTTCTTGGAATATATTACCCAGAGATAAGGGACTACCATTGTATTTTGTTTTAGAAATGTATTCCTCAAAAGATGTATAACCAAAAATCTTAAATTGTAATAATATCAAGGATGTATTTGACTAAAATGTCACTTTTGATTAACACTATTGAATTCTGATGAGATTGCAGCATATATAAAGCCAAGAGCAATAACTGCAAAATGTATTCTTGAGTTCATAAGTAGATGGTCATTTACAATATGAATGTGGGGAAAGTTGGGATCTTTCAATGCTTTTAAGTTATGTCAACATAAGCAAAATTAGGTTGGTGACAAAACTACGCTTCATTAGAGAAGTTATTTAAAAAATTACTTTTTTTTTCAATTCTAACCTAAATTATTAGTCAAAAAGACTTCCATCATGTTTGTACAGGAAAACATGTATTGAATAACATTTGGTTGAGTTTTAATCATTTCTTTTTTGTTTTTGAAAATTAATTTAAATATATTAACTGTGTCATGAGATCTATTTGACAAAGTGTAAAATAGTAATTCTCTGTTAGAAATTTTTTCACCCTTTCTTGTGTTTCATGACCATTGTTTAACAATGTCAATGAATCTTTAAAAACACTTGCATGGAGAATTGACTAGATGGTTAAAAAACAGTTTACATCTGTAAGGATATTCATACCTAATATACACCTAAACTATTGAAACATCATACGTGTACAGTAGATTTTGTTCCGTCCCTTAAGAACTTTTAAGAATATGAAAAGTAGATAGATTTTTAAAATATGCCCCTCTCCATTAGTTCTCTTTAAATAGCTATAACAAGAATGTAATAGATACATAGTGATTTCTGAATTCTATATTAATGAGTTAGAAAAATTGGAGAATGTCTTTTTTGTGTACCACAATTTTTTAGAGTATGTGCCCACTTGTAAATCAGAAGGATAATGGTTAAAGAGACACAGTTCTTCACTGTTAATTGAAGCATCAAATTTGTAATCCAAGAAGTACATAACTCTTAAAAACATCCAATATTCTTTATTATCACTGTTATGGACTCAATTGTGTTACCACAAAATTCATATTTTGAAACTGTAACTTCAGTTCCCTTCCAATACAACTATAATTGGAAACAGGCCCTTCACAGAAATAATTAAATTAAAATGAGGGCATTAGGGTGGGCCTTATCCAATCTGACTGGTGTCATGGGAGAAGACAACAGACTAGAGAGTGAGAGACAGTAGGAATACAGGGGTACTTAGAAAAAAACACATGAAAAAGTAGCATAAGGGCAGCTGTCTACAAACCAAGCACAGGGACCTCAGAGGAAACCAACTATTGCACTTTGATCCTAACTTCCAGTATTAGAACCATGAGAAAATACACTTTTGCTTCAAGAGACTCAGGCTACATTATTTTGTTATGGCATTTCTGAGCAGACTAGAAACCAGAAAGAATAAAATTATCCTGGAAAAAAGAATAAACATGGGAGTGAGAGATCATTGCTTTATTATGGACATTGGTTATATGCTTTTTCATACCATTCATTAATGCCCTTGGTCTTTTAGAAGGTAAGGGGATTGTGGGAATGGTTAATAGGGTCTTTCCCCCAGGTAGGCAGATCTTATGTCAAATTTCTCTAATTTTCATGATTTAATGGGTCAGATTAGAAGTGACATGAGTAAGAGTAACAGGGTCAGAGTTTCCTAACATTGATTGGGTTCATTTTTATTACCTCAGGGAATCACCATAGACAGATGAAAGCACAAATCCAGTGCCTCCTCTTGTCTAGTAAACATTGTGCACTTTCACTGAATTCATGGTTTTGTGACAAAACACAATCAGTGAGTAGTAGACCACATTGTAGTTTCTAATATTCTTCTTTTTTCCCAGAAACATTTTATTTAAGAAATACAACTTTCTTTTTTAAATAGATTTATTTATTTACTTGAAAGTCAGAGTTACACAGAGAGAGTAGGAGGAGGAGGAGAAGGAAGGAGGAGAAGGAGAAGGAGAAGGAGAAGGAGAAGGAGAAGGAGAAGGAGAAGGAGAGAGAGAGAGAGAGAGAGAGAGAGAGAGAGAAAGAGAGGCCTTCCATCTGCTGGTTCACTCCCTAGTTTTGCCGCAATGGCCAGAGCTGTGCCAATCCAAAGCCAGGAGCCTCCTCTGAGTCTCCCACATGGATGCAGGGGCCCAAGGACTTGGGCCATCTTCTACTGCTTTCCCAGGCCATAGCAGATAGCTGGATTGATATTAGAGCATCCGGAAATTGAACCAGTGCCTCTTTGGGATGCCAGCACTGAAGGTCGTGCCTTTACCCACTATGCCACCTTGCTGGCCCCAAGAAATACAAATTTCATAATTACAATGTTAGGAACATGGTGATTCTTCCCACATTACCCACCCTCCCACCCACTTTCCTACCCCTCTTTTTCCTCCCTCTCCTATTCCCGTTCTTATTTTTTACTAACATCTATTTTAAATTACTTTTATACACATATGATTAACTCAGCGTTAAGTAAAGAGTTCAACAAATAGTAGATAAAAAACTGTTTCTTAACAGTCGAGACAAGGGTTGTTCAAAGTCATTGCTTTTCAAAGTGTCAATTTTACTTCTATAGATTACCTTTTAGGTGCTCTATTAGTTATCACAGGTCAGGAAGAACATATGGTATTTGTTATTTGAGATTGGATTATTTTACTAAGTATGATGATTTTCAGTTTCACCCATTTTATTGCAAATGACTGGATTTTCTTTTTTTTTAACTGCTGTGTAGTATTCCATGGTATACATATTCCATAATTTCTTCACCAAGTCTACAGTTGGTAGGCATTTGGGTTGATTACATATCTTAGCTATTGTGAATTGAGCTGCAATAAATATGTGGGTACAGATAATACTTTCATATGCTAATTTCATTTCCCTTGGGTCAATTCCCAGGAGTGGAAAGGCTGGGTTGTATGGTAGGGCTATATTCAGATTTCTGAGGGATCTCCATACTATATACTTCCATAGTGGCTTTACCAGTTTACACTCCTCCCAACAGTGGATTAGGGTAGCTTTTTCCCCTCATCCTCACCAGCATTTATTGTTTGTTGATTTCTGTATGAAAGCCATTCCAACTGGGGTGAGGTGAAACCTCATTGTGGTTTTGATTTGCGTTTCCCTGATGTCTAGTGATCCTGAGCAGTTTTTCATGTCTGTTGTTGGCCATTTGGATTTCCTCTTTTGAAAAATACCTGTATAACTCCTTTCCCCATTTCTTAACTGAGTTGTTTGTTGTTGTTAAGTTTCTTAAGCTATTTTTATATTCTAGTTATTAATCCTTTATCAGTTACATGGTTTGCAAATAATTTCTCCCATTCTGTCAATTGCTTCTTCACTTTGCTGATCAATTTGATATAATCCCAATGTTGATTGCCTGTGCCTCCAGCATCTTTTCCAAGAACTCTTTGCCTGTGCCAATGTCTTGCAGTGTTTCCCCATTGTTCTGTAATAGTTTTATGGTATTGGGTCATAGATTTAGATCTTAATCCATCTGAGTACATTTTTTTTATTTATTTTTATTTTTTTTAACTTTTATTTAATGAATATACGTTTCCAAAGTACGAATAATGGATTACTATGGCTTCCCCCCCATACCATCCCTCCCACCCACAACCCTCCCCTTTCCCACTCCCTCTCCCCTTCCATTCACATCAAGATTCATTTTCGATTATCTTAATATACAGAAGATCAGCTTAGTATACATTAAGTAAGGATTTCAACAGTTTGCTCCCACACAGAAACATAAAGTGAAAAATAATAGATGATTTTTTTTAATGATGATGAAATCAGATCAGACCTATTGACATGTTTAATCCCAGTGAGAGTCAAGTTGGGAGTTGATAGTTTCTTTTCTTTTCTTTTCTTTTCTTTTCTTTTCTTTTCTTTTCTTTTCTTTTCTTTTCTTTTCTTTTCTTTTTTTCTTTCTTTTTTTTTTTTTACAGAGGATCAGTTTAGTATGCATTAAGTAAAGATTTCAACAGTTTGCACCCCCATAGAAACACAAAGTGAAATATATTGTTTGAGTACTCGTTATAGCATTAAATCTCAATGCACAGCACATTAAGGACAGAGATCCTACATGAGGAGTAAGTGCACAGTGACTCCTGTTGTTGACTTTACCAATTGACACTCCTGTCTATGGCATCAGTAATCTCCCTATGCTCCAGTCATGAGTTTCCAAGGCTATGGAAGCCCTCTGAGTTCTCCGATTCTTATCTTGTTTAGACAAGGCCATGGTCAAAGTGGAGGTTCTCTCCTCCCTTCAGAGAAAGGTACCTCCTTCTTTGAAGACCTGTTCTTTCCACTGAGATCTCACTCGCAGAGATCTTTTGCCAGAGTGTCTTGGCTTTCCATGCCTGAAATACTCTCATGGGCTTTTCAGCCAGATCTGAATGCCTTTAGGGCTGATTCTGAGGCCAGAGTGCTATTTAGGACATCTGCCATTCTATGAGTCTGCTGAGTATCTCACTTCCCATGTTGGATCACTCTCCCCTTTATTTATTCTATCGGTTAGTGTTAGCAGGTACTAGACTTGCTTATGTGCTCCCTTTGACTCTTAGTCCTTTCATTATGATCAATTGTGAACTGAAATTGATCACTTGGACTAGTGAGATGGCATTGGTACATGCCACCTTGATGGGATTAAATTGGAGTCCCCTGGTATGTTTCTAAATCTACCATTTGGGGCAAGTCAGCTTGAGCATGTCCCAAATTATATATCTCTTCCCTCTCTTATTCCTACTCTTATGTTTAACAGGGATCACATTTCAGTTAAATTTCAACACTTAATAACTCTGTATTAATTACAGAATTAAACCAGTCATATTAATTAGAACAGACAAAAAAACTACTAAGAGGGATAATGTATTAAGTTGTTCATTAACAGTCAGGGCTATGCTGATCAAGTCACCATTTCTCATAGTGTCCACTTCACTTCAGGAGGTTTCCTTTTTGGTGTTCAGTCAGTTGTCACCGATCAGGGAGAACATATGGTATTTGTCCCTTTGGGACTGGCTTACTTCACTCAGCATGATGTGTTCCAGATTCCTCCATTTTGTTGCAAATGACTGGATTTCGTTGTTTCTTACTGTGGTATAGTATTCTAAAGAATACATATCCCATAATTTCTTTATCCAGTCTACCGTTGATGGGAATTTAGGTTGGTTCCAGGTCTTGGCTATTGTGAATTGTGCTGCAATAAACATTAGGGTGCAGACCGCTTTTTTGTTTGTCAATTTAAACTCCTTTGGGTAAATTCCAAGGAGTGGAATGCTGGGTCAAACGGTAGGGTTATCTTCAGGTTTCTGAGGGATCTCCAGACTGACTTCCATAGTGGCTTGACCAGTTTGCATTCCCACCAACAGTGGGTTAGTGTCCCTTTTTCCCCACATCCTCGCCAGCATCTGTTGTTGGTAGATTTCTGAATGTGAGCCATTCTAACCGGGGTGAGGTGGAACCTCATTGTGGTTTTGATTTGCATTTCCCTGATTGCTAATGACCTTGAACATTTTTTCATGTGCCTGTTGGCCATTTGGATTTCCTCTTTTGAAAAATGTCTATTGAGGTCCTTGGCCCATCTCTTAATTGGGTTGTTGGTTTTGTTTTTGTGGAGTTTCTTGATCTCTTTGTAGATTCTGGTTATTAACCCTTTATCTGTTGCATAGTTTGCAAATATTTTTTCCCATTCTGACGGTTGTCTCTTCACTCTCCTGACTGTTTCTTTTGCAGTACAGAAACTTCTCAATTTGATGCAATCCCAATAGTTAATTTTGGCTTTGACTGCCTGTGCCTCCCGGGTCTTTTCCAGAAACTCTTTGCCTGTGCCAATATCTTGAAGGGTTTCTCCAATGTTCTCTAGTAACTTGATGGTGTCAGGTCGTAGATTTAGGTCTTTAATCCATGTTGAGTGGATTTTTGTGTAAGGTGTAAGGTAGGGGTCTTGCTTCATGATTCTGCACGTGGAAATCCAATTTTCCCAGCACCATTTATTGAATAGACTGTCCTTGCTCCAGGAATTAGTTTTAGATCCTTGATCAAATATAAGTTGGCTGTAGACGTTTGGGTTGATTTCTGGTATTTCAATTCTGTTCCATTGGTCTATCCATCTGTTTCTGTACCAGTACCATGCTGTTTTGATTACAACTGCCCTGTAGTATGTCCTGAAATCTGGTATTGTGATGCCTCCGGCTTTGTTTTTGTTGTACAAGATTGCTTTAGCTATTCGAGGTCTCTTGTGCCTCCATATCAATTTCAGCACCAATTTTTCCAGATCTGAGAAGAAGGTCTTCGGTATCTTGATTGGTATTGCATTGAATTTATAAATTGCTTTTGGGAGAATGGACATTTTGATGATATTGATTCTTCCAATCCATGAGCATGGAAGATTTTTCCATTTTTTGGTATCCTCTTCTATTTATTTCTTTAAGGTTTTGTAATTTTCATCGTAGAGATCTTTAACATCCTTGGTTAAGTTTATTCCAAGGTATTTGATTGTTTTTGTAGCTATTGTGAATGGGATTGATCTTAGAAGTTCTTCCTCAGCCATGGCATTGTCTGTGTATACAAAGGCTGTTGATTTTTGTGCATTGATTTTATACCCTGCTACTTTGCCAAACTCTTCTATGAGTTCCAATAGTCTCTTAGTAGAGTTCTTTGGGTCCCCTAAATAAAGAATCATGTCATCTGCAAAGAGGGACAGTTTGAGTTCTTCCTTCCCAATTTGTATCCCTTTAATTTCTTTTTCTTGCCTAATAGCTCTGGCTAGAACCTCCAGAACTATATTGAATAGCAGTGGTGAGAGTGGACATCCCTGTCTGGTCCCAGATCTCAGTGGAAATGCTTCCAACTTTTCCCCATTCAATAGGATGTTGGCTGTGGGTTTTTCATAGATTGCTTTGATTGTATTGAGGAATGTTCCTTCCAAACCCAGTTTGCTTAGAGTTTTCATCATGAAGGGGTGTTGTATTTTATCAAATGCTTTCTCGGCATCTATTGAGATAATCATATGGTTTTTCTTCTGCAGTCTGTTAATGTGGTGTATCACATTGATTGTCTTGCGCACATTAAACCATCCCTGCATACCAGGGATAAATCCCACTTGGTCTGGGTGGATGATCTTTCTGATGTGTTGTTGCATTCTATTGGCGAGAATTTTATTGAGGATTTTTGCATCTATGTTCATCAGGGATATTGGTCTGTAATTCTCTTTCAGTGCTGCATCTTTTTCCGGCTTAGGAATTAAGGTGATGCTGGCTTCATAGAACGAATTTGGGAGGATTCCCTCTTCTTCGATTGTTCTGAATAGTTTGAGAAGAATTGGAGTTAGTTCTTCTTTAAATGTCTGGTAGAATTCAGCAGTGAATCCATCTGGTCCTGGGCTTTTCTTTGTTGGGAGGGCCTTTATTACTGTTTCAATTTCTGTCTCAGTTATGGGTCTGTTTAGGTTTTCGATGTCTTCCTGGTTCAATTTAGGTAGGTTGCATGTGTCCAGGAATCTATCCATTTCTGATAGGTTTCCCTGTTTGCTGGCATACAAGTCCTTGTAGTAATTTCTGATGATTCTTTTTATTTCTGTGGTGTCTGTTGTTACATTTCCTTTTTCATCTCTGATTTTATTGATTTGGGTCTTTTCTCTTCTTTTTTTAGTTAGTTGGCCAATGGGGTGTCAATTTTGTTTATTTTTTCAAAAAACCAGCTCCTCGTTTGGCTGATTTTTTGGAATGTTTTTCTTGATTCAATCCTGTTGATTTCTTCTCTGATTTTAATTATTTCTCTTCTCCTACTAGATTTGGGTCTGGTTTGCTGTAGGTTTTCTAGATCCTTGAGGTGAATAGAAAGCTCATCTATTTGGTGCCTTTCCAATTTCTTGATGTAGGCACCTATTGATATAAACTTTCCTCTTAACACTGCTTTTGCTGCGTCCCATAAGTTTTGGTATGTTGTGCTGTTATCCTCATTTACTTCCAGAAAGTTTTTGATTTCTCTTTTAATTTCTTCTAAGACCCATTGTTCATTCAGGAGCATGTTGTTCAATCTCCATGTGTTTGCGTATGCTCTAGGCATTCCTGAGTTGTTCATTTCCAACTTCATTCCTTTATGTTCTGGGAAGCTGCATGGTATGATTCTAATTCTTTTGAATTTGCTGAGACTTGCTTTATGGCCTAGCATGTGGTCAATCCTAGAGAAGGTTCCATGTACTGCTGAGAAGAATGTAAAATCTTTAGCTGTAGGATTGAAAGTTCTGTATATATCTGTTAGATCCATTTGGGCTATAGTGTCGTTTAAATCTACTGTATCCTTGTTGATCTTCTGTCCTATTGATCTGTCTATTTCTGAGAGTGGAGTATTGAAGTCCCCCAGTACTATTGTATTGGGGTCTAAGTCTCCCTTTAAGTCCGTTAACAAATCTTTTAGATAAACCAGGGCCCTGTAGTTAGGTGCATATACATTGATAATTGTTATATCTTCCTGTTGAATTGATCCCTTAATCATTATGTAGTGTCCCTCTTTGTCTCTCTTAATGGTTTTTGTGGTAAAGTTTATGGTGTCTGATATTAAGATGGCTACGCCTGCTCTTTTTTTCATTTCTGTTGGCATGGTATATCTTTTTCCAGCCTTTCACTTTCAGTCTTTATGGATCTTTGTTGGAAAGATGTGTTTCTTGTAAGCAGCAAATAGATGGGGTTTGTTCCTTAACCCAATCAGCCAAATGGTGTCTTTTAACTGGACAGTTCAGGCCATTCACGTTCAATGTGACTAATGATAAGTGGTAACTTTGCCCTGCCATTTGCCAAAGATAAGTTCTAATATATGCTTTGAATTCCCTGTGATCTTTTGCTGTGAGCTTTCCTTCCTTGGTTTCCTTCCTTTACCTTCTTTCATATTGATGATCATGTTTCTTTGTTTCTGTGTGTAACACATCTTTAAGCATCTTTTGCAGGGCTGGACGAGTGGCAACAAATTCTTTCAATTTCTGTTTGCTATGAAAAGTCTTTATTTCACCTTCATTCACAAATGATAGCTTTGCAGGATATAATATTCTGGGCTGGCAGTTGTTCTCTCTTAGTACCTGAGCTATATCTCGCCATTCCCTCCTAGCTTGTAAGAGTTTCTGATGAGAAGTCAGCTGTGAGTCTGATTGGAGATCCTCTGAGAGTAATCTGACGTTTCTCTCTTGCACATTTTAGGATCTTTTCTTTATGTTTCACTGTGGAGAGTTTAATTACAACGTGTCGTGGTGAGGATCTCTTTTGGTCGTGTTTATTAGGGGTTCTGTGAGCTTCCTGTACTAGGATTTCTCTGTCCTTCTCCAAACCTGGGAAATTTTCTGCTAATATCTCACTAAAAAGGCCTTCTAATCCTTTCTCCCTCTCCATGCCTTCAGGAACTCCTAGAACCCGAATGTTGGTTTTTTTAATAGTATCCTGAAGATTCCCGACAATATGTTTTAGATTTCTAATTTCCTCTTCTTTTCTTTGGTCTGACTGTATCCTTTCCTGTTCTCTGTCTTCTAAGTCTGATATTCTCTCTTCTGCTTCTCCCATTCTGTTTGTAAGGCTCTCTATTGTGTTTTTCATTTGATCTATTGAATTCTTCACTTCAGTCACTATCCCAGTTTCCTGTTGTACTAGTTGTTTCGTTTCATTTTGATTCCTCCTTAATATTTCATTTTCACGAGAGAGATTTTCTATCTTGTCCATTAAGGATTTCTGTAGTTCAAGAATTTGTTTTTGATAACTTCTTAATGTTCTTATCAATTTTTTGAGATCTGCTTCTTGCATTTCTTCTATGTCATCATCCTCATAATCTTGAATTGGGGTGTCTTTTTCATTTGAGGGCTTCATGGTGACTTCCTTGTTTTTTTACCTTGGTTTTTGCGTTTGTTATTTGTCATATTGGAGATATTTGGTTTCTTCACTGTGGTGCTTTTTCTTGTTATACTATGACTCTAGATTAAGTGGACTATCTGTTTTTGATGGAGCCTTAGGGCTTGAGATGGGTGTGGCCTGAGAGCTCTGTTTGGTGTGCCAAAGGTGACACTCCCAGGTTAGGCGTGGTAAACCTCTCTCTCTCTCTTTTTTTTTTTTTTTTGATTCAAAAGGGAAGTTATTCTGCACAGCTGAACGAAGTTGGAGGTAGTTAGCAGGCAAATGATATACCCACAGGAGCCAGAGATCGGAAGCTCTTTCCCAAGGACCACACAGGGAATCTGTTCGGCCCTCGGAGTGGGCTCAAATTCTCCTTCAGTCTCCCACTGGGTTGCCAAAGTTATGGAATTGTAGCGTCTCTGGAGAGTGCTCACGTGAATTCCGTGAGTTCTCTCCCCCACCGTCTCTTTTTTCACAGTCTCAGTTCAGTAGCACCACAAATTTACTAGGTCCTAATCTCCTGTTAATTCGCCCCGCCCAGAGTCAGGTTTTTCTGCTAGGCTCAGGGCCGGTGCAGACCTGAGGTCGCTCTGCTTATGACGTATGTCCAAGATGGCGCCTGCTCTTTGTCTTGCTCGCCCTTAAGAGGTGAGCGGAGAGAGAGAAACCCGTGTCCGTACCAGTCACCTTTTTTTTTTCCCTCTCTCTCTCTTCCAGTTAGCTTGGTGAAGTCCCCCCCCCCCCCGGGGGTCGTTCCCTCTAGTCTCCTCTCTCCGCTTGCCTGCCGGTGTCTCGGGTTATTGAGGTTCGGCTCACCTCTCATTCCAGCACTGGTGTGTTGAGTCTGCCGCTGGTGTCCCAAACTGTGGGCTCCAACGCTCTCCACGCAGGTCTGCTCCCCTTCCAGCGCCGATGTGTGGACTCAGAGCCCTGGACGTCCCAAGTCTCCCCGCTGTTGCACTCCCCTTCGAGCACTTGCGCGCAGACCCTGCAGCTTGCGCAGCTCAGTCCCACGGCTCGGCTACCACGGCTCGGTCCCGCGGCTCGGTCCTGCGGCTTGGCTTTCGCGCGCGGTGGGCGACCTTGTTCTCCCAGTAGGTCCTCTGATTCACATCCACTGGATCCAGAAGAGTTTTGTCTGCAATATTTTCCTGGTTCTTTTTTCTTTTTTTTTTTTTCTTTTTCTTTTTTTTTTTTTTGACAGGCAGAGTGGACAGTGAGAGAGAGAGACAGAGAGAGAAAGGTCTTCCTTTTGCCGTTGGTTCACCCTCCAATGGCCGCCGCTGCAGCCGGCGCACCGCGCTGATCCTGGCAGGAGCCAGGAGCCAGGTGCTTTTCCTGGTCTCCCATGGGGTGCAGGGCCCAAGCACCTGGGCCATCCTCCACTGCACTCCCTGGCCATAGCAGAGAGCTGGCCTGGAAGAGGGGCAACCGGGACAGAATCTGGCGCCCCAACCGGGACTAGAACCCGGTGTGCCGGCGCCGCAAGGTGGAGGATTAGCCTATTGAGCCACGGCGCCGGCCTTCCTGGTTCTTTTTTCTGAGGCTACCATAACTCCCCTTTTATTAAACTAAATTTTCCCGGACTATCGGTGCGCGCCCTCACTATTCCGCCATCTGGGCTCCGCCCCCTGAGTACATTTTTGTGTAAGGTGTAAGGTAGGGGTCTTGCTTCATACTTTTGCATGTGGAGATCCAGTTTTCCAAGCATGATTTGTTAAAGAGACTGTCCTTGTTCCAGTACTTGATTTTAGCTCCTTTGTCAAAGGTAAGTTGGTTGTAGATGCATGAATTGATTTCTGGAGTTTCTATTCTGTTCCATTGGTCTATCCATCAGTTTTTGTACCAGTACCAGGCTGTTTGATTATAGCTGACCTGTAGTATGTCTTGAAATCTGGTATTGAGAAGCCTCTAGCTTTGCTTTGGTTGTATAAGATTAATTTAGCTATTTAGGGTCTCCTGTTTTTCCATATGAATTTCATCATTTTTCTATGTCTGAGAGAATGCCTTTGGTATTTTGATTAGTATCACATTGTATTTGTAATTTGCTTTTAGTAGTATTGGCATTTTGATGATATTGACTCTTCCAATCCATGAACATGGGATTTTTTTTTCCATTTTGTTTGTATCATATTTCTTTGTTTAATGTTTTGTAATTCTCATCATAGAGATCTTTGACATTCTTGGTTAAATTTACCCAAAGGTATTTGATTTTTTTTATAGCTATTGTGAATGTGATTGATCTTAGATGTTCTTTCACAGCTGTAGCATTGATTTTTTTTTTTGGACAGGCAGAGTGGACAGTGAGAGAGAGAGAGACAGAGAGAAAGGGTTTCCTTTTTGCCGTTGGTTCACCCTCCAATGGCCACTGCGGCTGGCGCACTGCTGCCAGTGCACCACGCTGATCTGAAGCCAGGAGCCAGGTGCTTCTCCTGGTCTCCCATGCGGGTGCAGGGCCCAAGAACTTGGGCCATCCTCCACTGCACTCCCTGGGCCACAGCAGAGAGCTGGACTGGAAGAGGGGCAACTGGGACAGAATCCGGTGCCCCAAACGGGACTAGAACCTGGTGTGCTGGCGCCACAGGCGGAGGATTAGCCTATTGAGCTGCAGCACCAGCCAGCATCAATTTTTGTGTGTTGATTTTATATCCTGTGACTTTACCAAACTCTTCTACGAATTCCAATAGTCTCTTAGTGGAGTCTTTTGGATCCCCTTTATGTAGAATCTGGTAATCTGCATATAGAGATAGTTTGACTTCCTCCATCCCAATTTGTATTGCATTGGTTTCTTTTTCTTGCTTAATAGCTCTGGCTAAAATTTTCAGGACTATGTTGAATAGCAATGGTGAGAGTGGGCATCCTTGTTTGGTTCCAGATCTTAGTGGGAATGCTTCCAACTTTTCCCCATTCCATACACCACAGCTGTGGGTTTGTCATAAATTGCCTGTGTTCAGGAATGTTCATACTATACACAATTTGCATTGAGTCTTTATCATCAAGGGTGTTGTATTTTGTCAGATGCTTTTTCTGTGTCTATTGAGATACCCATATGGTTTTTGTTCTTCAATTTGTTCATGGGATGTATCACATTAATTTGTGAATGTTGAACCATCCCTGTATACCAGAGATAAATCCTACTTGATCCAGATGAATTTTTTTCTGATGTGTTGCTGGCTTTGATTGGCTACTATTTTGCTGAGGATTTTTGCATCTATGTTCATCAGGGAACTTGGTCTGTAGTTCTTTCTTTGTTGTGTCTTTTTCAAGTTTAAGAATTAAGGTGATGTTGGCTTCATAGAAGGAATTTGGAATGATTCCCTCCATTTCAATTATTTTCAACAGCTTGAGAAGAATTTTGGAGTTCTTTAAATGTCAGGTAGAATTCAGCAGTGAAGCCATTGGTCCTCAGCTTTTCTTTGTTGGGAGGGTCTTTATTACTGATTCAATTTCTTTCTTGTGTATTGGTCTGTTTAGGTTTTATATGTCTTCATGGCTCAATTTAGTTAGGTCATTTTTGCTCAGGAATCTTTCCATTTCTTCTAAGTTTCCTGGATCGTTGGCATAGAGCTGTTTGTAGTGGTTTCTCATGAATTCTTTTTATGTCTGTGGTATCTCTTGTTACATTTCCTTTTTCATCTCTATTGTTTTGGGTCTTATCTCTTCTTTTTTGGTTAGTTGGCCAAATGGTGTGTAATTTTTTTTTTTTCAAAAAACCAGCTCTTCTTTTGCTGAACTTTTGTAAAGTTTTTTTTTTAATTTCAGTTTTGTTTATTTCTTCTCTAATTTTAATTATTTATTTTGTCCTAGATTTGGGTTTGATTTGCTGTTGTTTTTCTAGGTCTTTGAGATGCACTTATTTGCTCACTTATTTGGTGTCTTACAATTTCTTTCTTTCTTTCTTTCTTTCTTTCTTTCTTTCTTTCTTTCTTTCTTTCTTTCTTTCACAGGCAGAGTTAGACAGTGAGAGAGATATAGGGAGAAAGGTCTTCCTTCTGTTGGTTCACCCCCCAAAATGGCTGCTACGGCCAGCACATTGCACCGATCCAAAGCCAGGAGCCAGGTGCTTCCTCCTGGTCTCCCATGTGGGTGCAGGGCCCAAGCACTTGGGCCATCCTCCACTGCCTTCCCGAGCCACAGCAGAGAGCTGGACTGGAGTAGGAGCAACTGGGACAGAATCCAGCACCCCGACCAAGACTAGAACCTGGAGTGTTGGTGCCGCAGGTGGAGGATTAGACTAGTGAGCTGCAGTGCCAGCCACAATTACTTGATGTGTGCACCAACTGCTATAAACTTTCCCCTTAACACTGCTTTTGCTGTATCCCACATGTTTTGATACATTGTATTGTTGACTTTCGTTGTTTGCAGAAATTTTTTGATTCTCATTTGATTTCCTCAATGACCCACTCTTCATTATGGAGCATGTTGTTCAGTCTCCATGTGTTTGCATGTGTTCTAGAGATTTCTGAGTTATTTATTTACAGCTTCCTTCCATTGTGGTTCAAGAATATATATGGTATGATTTCAAATTTTTTGAATTTGCTGAGACTTGCTTTATTGTCTGTCATGTGGTCAATCCTAGAAAAAGTTCCATGCACTGGTGAGAAGCATGTGTATCCTGTGATTATAAGATTGAAAGTTCTGGCTGGCACCGTGGCTCAATAGGCTAATCCTCCACCTTGCGGCGCCGGCACACCGGGTTCTAGTCCCCGTCGGGGCGCCGGATTCTGTCCCGGTTGCCCCTCTTCGAGGCCAGCTCTCTGCTGTGGCCAGGGAGTGCAGTGGAGGATGGCCCAAGTACTTGGGCCCTGCACCCCATGGGAGACCAGGAGAAGCACCTGGCTCCTGCCTTTGGATAGGCGCGGTGCGCCGGCCGCGGCGGCCATTGGAGGGTGAACCAACGGCAAAGGAAGACCTTTCTCTCTGTCTCTCTCTCTCTCTCACTGTCCACTCTGCCTGTCAAAAAAAAAGATTGAAAGTTCTGTAGATATCTTTAAAATTCGTTTGGTCTATAGTGTTGATTAACTCTTGTTTTCTTGCTGATTTTTCTGTCTTGTTGATCTATCCATTGCTGAAAGTGGGGTACTGAAACTCTCCCATTACTATTGGAATCTATGTCTCCTTTTACATCCATTAATGTTTCTTTTAAATGTTCAGGTGCCCTGTAATTAGGTTCATATACATTTATAACAGTTACATCTTCCTTTTGAAGTTAATTCCTTAATAATTACATAGTGCTCTTCTTTGTCTTTTTTAACAGTTTTTGTGTTAAAGTCTATTTTGTCTGATATTAGGATGGTTTCACCAGAAGTTTTTGCTATCATGGAATGTCTTTTTTCATCCTTTGACTTTCAGTGTGTTGGTATTTTTGTTTTTGAGATGTGTTTTTTGTAGGCAGCAAATAGATGGGTTTTGTTTTTCATTCAACCAGTCTATGTCTTTTAACTGGAGAGTTGAGGCCATTTACATTCAAGGTGACTATTGGTAAGTAATGAGTTGGCCCTTCCACTTTTTCCATAAATATTCCTATTTTTTACTTTGGATTTCCTTTGTACTTTTACTAGGAGATTTTCTGCCTTCACCTTCTTTCATAGTATTGATGATGTGTCTGTGTGTAGCACATCCTTAAGCTTCTTTTGTAAGGCTGGGCAAGTGGTGACAAACTCTCTGAATTTCTGTTTGTTATGGAAGAGCTTTACAGGGTACACTATTCTGGGTTGACAGCTTTTTCTCTTAAAACTTGAAATATTTTTGCCATTCTCTCCCAGCATGTAGGGCTTCTGGTGAGAAGTCAGCTGTGAGTCTAATTGGAGATCCTCTCAAAATAAGTGGGCATTTCTCTCATGCACATTGTATAAGCTTTTCTTTATGTTTTACTGTGGAGAGTTTGACTACAATGTGTTGTGGTAAAGACTTTCTGGTCATTTTTATTAGGAGTTCTATGAGCTTCCTGTACTTGGGTGTCTATTTCTTTCCCAAAATTAGACAAGTTTTCTATAATTATTTCACTAAAAAGGCCTTCTAATCCCTTCTTTCAATACCTTAAAGAATTCCTGAGTCTCCTATGTTGGGTTGTTTGATAGTATCCTGTAGATCTCCAACAGCACTTTTAGTTTTCTAATTTCTTCTTGTTTTTCGTCTGACTGTAAAATTTCTAGTGATTTTTCTTCTAACTCAGATATTCTTTCTTCTGCTTCCCTGAGTCTGTTGCCAATGCTTTCCACCACATTTTTTATTTGTTCTATTGAATTCTTCACTTCTAAGATTTCATTTTGATTTCCCTTTAAGATCTCAGTTTCATGGGAGAAATTTTCTTTCATGTCATGTATGGATTTCATTAGTTCATGGATTTTCTTCTGATTATTTCTGCATAATCCTATGATCAGTTTTTTGAATTACATTTCTGGCATTTTTTCTTTCTTTTCATCTTCACATTCTAGTATTCAAGTGTTGTATTCTTTTTGGGAGTCATGTTGTCTTTCTTATTCTTGTTTCTTGAATTGCTACAGTTATTATTCAGCATTTGCAGAGATGCTTGGTTTCTTTTTTGTTTCATTTTTTTCTTACCCTGTGATGACTTGTATCTTTGGACTAAGCCTCTGTGGTTTCAACTTTTCAGTGAATACCTAGAGGCATGTGGTAGGTGTGGGCAGTGTGCTCTATTCAGTGCTCCAGGGTGAAGGGAGTGTCCAAGGTGACACCCAGGTTGGTCGGGTTAATTCCTCTTTTTTTTTTTTTATTAGAGGTGACATTTGTTCTGTTATTTTGGCACAGTCTCATGATTACCTCTTCTCCTTATAGGAGATCAGTGCCTGGGCGCTATCCCCAGTGGGTTCAATATTCATCTGCACTGCCCTAAAAGCCATACAAAGGATCTGCGCAGTCCTTGATGTGAACACAGATCCCAATAGCAATGATCCTCACCAGAAAATCAGGGATCCCTGATCATATGGAGCTGCCAGTGACTGCCGAAAGTCCGAGACACACCCTGCGCCCTCCCACACAGCCACAGTGTTTTCAGAGTCCCAACACATAAGCCTCTTACAGACAGGAGCACCCAGCCCCCTGTCAGTTCTCTCTGCCAGACTCAGGAGCCTCTTCTTGGCTGGTTGTTGGGTATGTGGACAGCAGCTGGTGCAGGTGTTAGTATGTCCAAAATGGCACCCACCCTCTCTCAGCTTGTTACAAGATACTGGTGCAGTGTGGTTGGGGAGAGAAACATGCCCCTTTTTTTCTCCTCTAGTTTGGCAGATATGCTGTCCCCCACAGGGCTCCAAGACAGGCCCACACCATGTTCTGCCCATAGCTTTATCACCAATGGCTTGAGCTGCTGCAGATTGGTCTCACATCACTTGCCAAAGCTGGTGCTGAGGCTCTGGGCTGCTGGGGTCCTGAGTTGTGGGCGTCCATACCCTCCATGTAGGTCCACAGTGTCCCTCTAATTTGCATGAAGTTTCCTCTGCCATTTTCTCCCTAACTCTTCCCTGAGACTGCACTCTCTCCACTATTTAAAAAAAAAAACTGTCTTTAGACTAGAGAAGTAGACTCCCTCTCTATTCCGCCATCTTATCTAATATTCTAATATACTCATATCACCTGTTAAGTTTTCACACTTCAGAACTGTACTATCTGATGGGGTATCCAATAGCCAAATGTGACTATTTACATGTAAGCAAATTCAAATCTCAATTAGCCAAATTAAATTGAATTTCAATTCAGTGTAATTGAATAGAAATTTTTCCTCCATGGTCACACTCTGTTTCAGGTGACTTACAGCCACACACTGTTGTTTAGCAAAGCTATGGAACATTTCCACCATCCCAGGAAGATTCATAGCCTGCAGTGCTTTAGAATATAAAATTCATCCAACTTTATAGATACAGCAAGCCATATTCACTTTAATATTTTCATCTTCTCCACAACTTATATTTATTCTCTAGATTTTCCTCTCTGTTTCGGTGAACACATAATTCTCTTTGGGTTTAAAACAGAATCACAGTTTTAATCTACAGAAAAAGTGATACCTCAGCAACTTCTGAGAGAAAGCAAAGGTAGTCATCAAAAGGGGTTTCTCCACCTTTTTTTCCCCCAGAAGTCTCAGCTTTCACATAGCGTTAACAATGGTTTCAGTTGGCTGCACCCTGACTATTCTCCGGCGCACATCTGCTGCTCTTGTGGGGCCATCAGATAAACTCAGGTGATGAGTGTTTCGGGAGGTCACAGGTCATCCTCCAGCGTGTGGATGTTGTATGTGTAGCACAGCAAAGCCTAGGCAGCCCTGCAGCCTGCCCCTGACAGTGGCACCTAGCCAAGCATCAAAGGAAAGCACACATGCCTCACAACACATTTAATTGTGCAATCCTACACCTGGGGAATGTTTGGGGAGACCCAGACTGCTAATCAGCATATGCCCTAAAGCATGAGAAAAGGGTCATTAACTAACAGTGAACCATGTTTTATAAGGAGCACTAGGGTATGGAAAACAGAATGCAAAGTGCCTTTGGCTTCCCTTCCATAAAAGTGGAACCTGGGAGGTTTGAAAAAGACGGAAATAGTGACCCTTCAGTAAGGGTGTTCCTGTAGAGGAGTCAGGGTTAGATGGAGGTGTAACAGAATGAAGTGGGAGGGATATATGTGCCTTGCTAGGGGCTGCTATTCTCTTCCTTCTCTGGAAACCACACAATGGACAGATGGTGTTAGGGTATCCAGAACTTTTTTACTGTTTAGTTTTAAAGCTCTAAGAATGGCTCTTGAATATTTAACCCCTTTTCCCCAAGAAAACTGTGATCCTTCCACGTGAGTGTGGGGGAGAGGGAGGAATGGAAAGATACCTTCCTTTCACTTACCACCAACTACTCCAAAGCTGAATGAGTGGCCACCACAGTGGTGGGCATTTCCCCTTTGCTACCCACGCTTGCAATCAGTGCCTTTACTGGGAGTTCATTTACAAGAGGAGAAAGACAAGAAAGGCAGTTTTTACACAGCCCCACAGCACACCACAAACCAAACTGTGGGGCCCGCTTTCTATTCTTGTGTGTAGCATGGTGGAGGCGGGAAGGCTTGGGGCCAGACGCTTTTTAAATGTGGGAAGTTTTATTAGAAGTCATTAGCAGCTGGAGGGGAAAGTCCCCTTGTCGCTGGTTCTGGCTGTCTCCAGGAATATAATTGGGCTGAGAGGGTCCTTTTGGATGCCCACTTTTCCCTTTGCAGGTAGGGGGTACTCCGCAACCTTGGGGTCAGGGTTGCCCTCAGTTTATGAGATCCTGCTGCTACTCCTTTGGGGGTGATTCAGAATGGTAGGGAAACTATAAAGATGGTTTCAAAGTCCTAAATGGTGACATAGAAACCCCTAAAATGGGTTGGAGGAACCCCCAAGACTGGTAAGCTAGTGACCGACCGTGAGGGCACTGAAAGTAAACAGATACACATTGCAAATGCAGAGCAAGGAGCTGGGTAACTGCCACTTAATTCCTGAGCTCCTCGGGGTGTTAGAGATGAAGTTCTTACAGGCTCAAGTTGGGGCTGGAAAGGGGGCACGCTCAGTGTGTGTCAAGGTCCCTGACTGGCCAGTGGTACTTGTGGCCTGCCTTTGATTGGCCAGAGAGACTGCGTTCTTTAGGGAATTCTGCTGATTGCAGAGTGAGTGCTCCAGTCAGTCTCAGGGCTACAGGAGGGTGGTGGTTACTTTTTGCTCCGGGTCTGGAGTTCCCCGGAAAGAAAAGCCTCTGGACAGGAAAGAATATCAAGATGTTATCTGTAGGGGGAAAAATGTGACCACTTGAGTCTGGTGATTAGGGACCCTCTAGGGCCAGTGGGGTGCCCACTTCCAGCTCAGTGGATTAGTTTTCTGGAACACCACCAGGGTAAGGGAAACTTTAAGCTAAGGGAGAAAGGCTGGGAGACCTGGAGGAGTAGGACTTGATGGTATCTGGCATCTGCATACAAAGCACTGGCTGGGGCATTAAGTCCTGTAGAAGGCTTAAATGCTGACAAATCTGTGGTAAGCTCCTCCTCCCTCATGCAATTCAGGATGAAACACTTCTAAAGGGCAAAAGGAGACTAAAGTTGTGCAACAGAATTTTCCGTTTGTTTGTTTTTAATCACTAACTACTTTGATCCTTTTAATCGAAGTATGAAATATATTCCTTCAAAAATAGTCTTGGAGCCTCTGGAGATTTTTTTTTTTTGGCACCCTTACTATGTGTTTAGGCTAGGCACTACATAATTAAATATGTGGGAGCTGATATATGATTTGAGATAGTTTATAAAAGATGAAACCAGCTTCAACAAAACCAGGTACCACCGCTGATGTGAAGGTATCATGGGGGGGCCCTGACTCCAGCAGTCACAACTACTCAAAATCTATCGGAATCTAGCCTATTTGTTATTTTTGCCTCTCTGGTGGTACAAAGGGATTTTTATTTGTTGCAAGCTCCAAGCCCATTTCCCCTCATAAGTCTTTATGGAAGTGTCTACCATAGAATTACACAAAATATTTGAAAACCAATTATACTTTTCAATTTCCTCCAAGTTAAGCTGTATGAGTCCAGAAAAAATTGATAAAATAATCCTTATCAAGGTAAGGATAGCATTACTGAAGATACTAGTAACAGTATCAAAAATAACTAAGACTTGGGTCGGTGCTGTGGCACAGCAGGTTAACGCCCTGCCTGAAGCGCCAGCATCCCATATGGGCGCCGGTTCAAGACCCAGCTGCTCTACTTTCAATCCAACTCTCTGCTACAGCCTGGGAAAACAGTAGAAGATGGCCCAAGTCCTTGGGCCTCTGCACTGGCATGGGAGACCCGGAAGAGGCTCCTGGCTCCTGGCTTCCGATCGGCTCAGCTCTGGCCAATGCAGCCAATTGGGGAGTGGACCATTGGATGGAAGACCGCTCTCTCTGCCTCTCCTCTCTCTCTGTAAATCGTTTTTTCACTTGAACCTCATACCAGTCATGGGATATAGCAGAAAGTCCTAGAAAAGAGTTAATGAGCCAACCTCCTTCACATTTTCCCAGGGACTCCGGAGATAGAACTTCTTGATATCAAAGAGGAAAGAAGTTGCTAGTTTATAATCATGCTTTTATTTTATTTCATTTTGCAGTGGGCTAGGGAAGTCCTCAGTGGCACTATGAATATCACATTATAAAAATATACCAATATTCCTTTCTGTAAAATCCTTACCCTTTGTGACTGACATTCTTTATTCTTCCCCTGGCTTCCAGACAAACTCATCAAAGCATTTAAGTTTGTATCTTCCCTAGATTTGTCGCTCCCCCTCTTCGTGGGGGAACGACACTAAGCCCTGCCTAGGCTTCATATCCGAGTCACGGCACCATTATGTCGCTCCCCCTCTTCGTGGAGGAACGACACAGGACCCTGCGCTGTTCTTTCGTCTGCTCGGCCCTCCCCGGGTTTGCTGCTGGTTCTTCCCGGGTTGGCTACCGTCCCTTCCACCTCCGTGGAAGGGCGGTTCCCCCTGCCACATTCCCCACTTCCGCAGGGGAGCGGCACACCGCCGGCCGGCTCTCTCGGGGGCTGCACAGGTGTTCCCTTAGATGTTCCCCTTAGATGTTCCTGGTGCATGCCGTCTCTCTCCTCCTTTATAGTCCTCCTCCGCCAATCCCAACTCGGCTGCCCACATGCCGAGTACGCTGCTCTCCTCCAATCAGGAGCAAGTCCTACAGTTTATTGGCTGAACTGGAGGCAGCTGTGTAGAAGCTGTTTTCTTCTCTCCCAGCGCCATATTGTGGGAGAGCAGATGCATAGAATAAGTCTTAATTCCAGTAACTTAGTCTAGTCCGAGTTGCTCCCCACAAGATTGTGGTTCCTTCATGGTATTTTACCATATTTTATATGACCAACATATAAGACAGTAATTAGAGCATGTAGAAGAGGTTAATATCTGTTGACTGATCCAAAAAGGAAATGAATGAATTAATTAATAAATGAATGACTGGGACCAATTATAGGGGTTAAAGACAGTTCACTAAATCAAGATGTCTAAATTTCATAAGGATATTATAAGCAGGGAGGATCAGGAGGAATTCTTAGACTTTTAACTTGGAATACCCTTGTCAACATCAAGCGTAACTTCAAATCAGTCTCCTGAAAGTTGCAGCTTTCTCAAGGCTTCAAAACATGAGCAACAGTCTTAAGACACAGACTTCAGATATGCAGAAGATGATGAGCATGAGATGGGTGGAACAGTCCCTGCGAGGGCACCTTACAACCCTGTCTCTAAGGCATTCAGCAGACATGGAATGCGTTCTGCTTACTCTCTGAAGGGCTTGTGAAAATCCTCAAAGGCAGCAGCTGGCCGGCATGGCTCCTGGCAACCTTCTACTGATTTCTTGAGTGTTCAGTTCTGCAAAAAAGAACGCCGATGTGAGCTGTGTCTTCTCGCTGGTGCTGTGCCATCCGCACTGATCAGCTGCCTGTCAGCACTCTGACTCCACTCCTGGGGAGGCTGCAGACTTGACTTAATCGCACAAGAGCTGGGAAAGGCTTCAATAGCAACACTTTACATGGATCTCTGTGGCTTCAAACACGTAATCAACAGAGTTCTTCAGAGGTTCGCACTTCACACCTTGGTAGGTTAATAACATGAATTTCGCTCAGCCTTTATAATCAGAGAGTCCCACCCACAGACGTTTATGTGGAGATGTCTCGGGGCCCACACAAGGAGGTAGGTAATAATACTGCTTCCAAAGAAGACTGCTCCATGGAGAAGGTGCAGATTAAAGAAGAGTAATAATTATACCTGAAATGTTAATAACTGGATATCTTTGCTGAATCCTTACAAGTATTTACATTTAAAAAGATAAAATTGCTTAAAAAATTAGAAGAAGAATAAGAGCGGTTTCAGGGAAAAATGGGCAATTTTCTTTTTTGTTGTTGATGCTAGTGCCTAGTTCCTTTACTGATTCTTCTTTGTGAGCCTGGAAAACTGAAGGAGCCATTATCATGCAAAACACCCTGGCACAAACGACACCACATATCTCAGATGATAGGGGATTTCTTATAAAAAAAAAAAAAAGCAGAGGAAGAAAGAAAAGAAAGAAAAATGAAGCATTCAGAGTTTGGGGTTTTGAGTAAAAATTCATTTGCTGTGCTTGCCAATATTATCCCGCAGCTGGGGGAGTGCCCTGCCACACTCTGAGAGAAATCAGAATGCAAGTGGTTTCATATTAAGTTCTTAACTTCAAGTTAGGCGTAAGAGAATATAACTTTGAAATAGATTTTCGGATTTCTCTCCTCAAAAGGGCACATAATAATAAACATTATTCAGGTATTGGAGGTATTGTCAGAAGACATCAAATTAATGTCTTTTAAATTATTACAAGTGTTCATTAGAAAATAAAGCACTGTGGGTTTTGAAATTCAATATTAAGAGAAATGATGCTACCCCATTAACAAAGCAATGAACTCAGCTGTTGAAAAGTTCAAATCTACAATATTTATAATGTCCATCTATAGCTTTCCTCTTGGCTTAAATTTGGGCTTTCTCATCGTGAAAAGGAAATCCATCATGTCTGTTTCAGATTTAGATTCAAGGCCATCCACTCTTCAAAGCCGGATTCCTGAGGAGCTGTGGGTTATGACAGCTGTCATCTCTCTGGCTCTTTGTCAATACCAATTCCTGCCTCTGTTTTCACCTTTTTCATAATATCCACTCTGGGAATATAGGTAAGGGGACACTGAACTGCTTACCATGGGTTTAAATCTCCAGCTCCTCAAACATTATATTTTAAAGTGCTCAAAGAACTCAAAGTGCTCAGTGATGTTTTCCAGTGACACTTGTAGTGTTCCACAGGCTGGCCATCAGCATCTAGAGAAAGGTGAACTCTTTCTTTTAGAGAAACCTTTGATGATTGAGAGCCTCAAATGTATACAAAACAGAATATAATGAAATTTTTAACCTGTTACACAACTTCTCTAACTATCAACTCTTGCTGAATTATATATCCCATTGCCTACATACTTCCACTTTCTTCTAGTCTGCAGAATTTTGAGGCAAATCCTGGCCGTCCAGTGATTTCATCTGACCATTTTTCAGCATATATCAATACATGAATTCACGTATTAACATAGCAAAAACCTTTTATCTAAAATTTGAACAATAATTTTTACTATTATCAGAGTATCCGTGTGAGAGTGTGTGTGTTGAGCATGTGTAGTAAGTTGTGTGTGTTGAACGTGAGCAGATGTGAGTGTATGTGTTGAGAATGGATGACTGCGTGTACTAGCTGGTGAGGGCTTGTGCAAGTGTGTTGAGTATGAGTGGTTGTGTAACCCCACATACTTTCAAAGACGAATGGTGGCTGTTAGACCCACTGCTCTCACCACCACTTAAGTTAAGGCTTGCTGTCCCTCCTCAAAATGATCCCCTAGGGAAGGGGCACCCTCTGCCCTGTCCCCATCCAAAATAAAAACTGGAAATAATGATAGCATGGGACATAACTAAACCTCAAGGGTTCTCTCTGGTTATCAAGAATCAGGGACGCATGGTCCTGAAAGCAGAGGGTCTCTTGGACATGGCTAAAGTTTCTTTAAATCTTCCGTTTCCCTGTCCATATCTGTTTTTCTCCCTTTTGTTGCTTGCTTCTTGTTATTGTTGAAGAAAAACAGTCTGTTTCTAAACACTTGAACTGATTTCTCTTTTATATATCCTGGACATCAGCAATTGCATCTAGAGTTTTGATCAGATTTGAGTTAGATTTTTACAGATGTCGGTGTGTTCTGTCAGAAGGTACAAGATGTCTGAGTGCCCCAACCGGGACTAGAACCCGGTGTGCCGGCACCGCAAGGCGGAGGATTAGCCTAGTGAGCCGCGGCGCCGGCAAATTGGTTGTTGTTTTCAGGTTGCTGTCTCCTTTTCAGTAGGCAAAGGTAGACATCAGTTCTTGCTTTTAAAAGATAAACTATATTATGACTTACACTGATGCTTTCTACTTAAATTCAGGTTTCACATTCATATCTCCTTTCTCCCATGTTAAGAATCTGAGTTCTGAAGAAGATAGCAATCTTGGGGCCAGCGCCATGGCTCACTTGGTTAATCCTCCACTTGCGGTGCCGGCATCCCATATGGGTGCCAGGTTCTAGTTCCAGTTGCTCGTCTTCCAGTCCAGCTCTCTGCTGTGGCCCAGGAGGGCAGTGAAGGATGGCCCAAGTGCTTGGGCCCCTGCACCTACATGGGAGACCAGGAAGAAGCACCTGGCTCCTGGCTTCAGATCGGCACAGCACCGGCCGTGGCAGCCATTTGGGGAGTGAACCAACGGAGGGAAGACCTTTCTGTTTCTCTCTCTCTGAGCTCACTGTCTATAACTGTATGTGTCAAATAAAATTAAAAAAAAAATGGCAATCTTAATGTTTGTGTATATTTAGATAATTTTGTTCTCTGAATCTCATTTTTATAGAATTTTTTTTTTCAGGAAAGATCTAAGGGTATTTCCCAGGAACTATCACAGTAACAACTTGTTGATAACCGGATATAAAATCTTTAGTTCACACTGTTTTCTTTGAGTGTCTTCTGGCATTGCTGGCATTCAATAGTATTGTCACTGAAAAGTCCAATTGTAATATTATTTTTTCTTTGCTTTCTTGCCAAAGAAATTTTTTTCTTTAAAGAGATTTTGTTAAATATTTTTGGTGTGTTAATTTTCATATTACCAATGTAACAAAATGCTACAGAGTTAATGGCTAAAAAATAACACAAATGTATCCTTATTGTTCCCCAGGACGGATGTACACAGTGAGCCTTACTGGACTCATAGCAGCGTACAGTAAAGATGCATCCGAGTCTGGAGGCTTTCGGGGAGAATCCATGTCTCTGTTTTTTCCAGGCTGGAGAGGGGCCCCAGCCCCCACCATCCTTTTTTTTTTTTTTTTTTTTTTTTTTGACAGGCAGAGTGGACAGTGAGAGAGAGAGAGAGACAGAAAGGTCTTCCTTTTTCTGTTGGTTCACCCCCCAATGGCCGTTGCAGCCGGTGCACCGCGCTGATCCAAAGCCAGGAGCCAGGTGCTTATCCTGGTCTCCCATGCGGTTGCAGGGCCCAGTGACCTGGGCCATCCTCCACTGCCTTCCCAGGCCACAGCAGAGAGCTGGACTGGAAGAGGGGCAACCGGGACAGAATCCGGCACCCCGACTGGGACTAGAACCCACTGTGCCAGTGCCGCAGGTGGAAGATTAGCCTATTGAGCTGTGGCGCCGGCCCAGCCCCCACCATCCTTGACTCATGGACCCCTGCCTCCGTTTTCCAAGCCAGCACCATCATGTCTCCCTCTGAGCCTTCTTAACTGGTGACATTGCACTCTGATGACAGCCAGAGAGCTTAGTGTGCTTACATTTGCTCATCCAGATAATACAGGAAAATCTCTTCAACTCGAGGTGTTTACTCACAAAAGGTGCCATCATCAGGATTCTGGGAATCGGCGCAGATGGCTGGAGGAGGCAGCGTTAGTGCCGCACACTGGTATGGACTGTTCGGGGTGAGTTTTCTAGGAATGTGGTAGATCATTCTCCTATGTTTTCTTGACTTGCAGGTGCTATTGTTCTAATTCATTGCATTGCTTGAATTTTCCAGGGATTTTCTTTTTCTTTCTTTCTTTCTTTTTTTTTTTTTTTTTGACAGGCAGAGTGGACAGTGAGAGAGAGAGAGAGAAAGCTCTTCCTTTGCCGTTGGTTCACCCTCCAATGGCCGCCGTGGCCGGCGCGCTGTGGCCGGCGCACCGCGCTGATCCAATGGCAGGAGCCAGGAGCCAGGTGCTTTTCCTGGTCTCCCATGGGGTGCAGGGCCCAAGCACCTGGGCCATCCTCCACTGCACTCCCTGGCCACAGCAGAGGGCTGGCCTGGAAGAGGGGCAACCGGGACAGAACCCGGCGCCCCGACCGGGACTAGAACCTGGTGTGCCGGCGCCGCTAGGCGGAGGATTAGCCTAGTGAGCCGCGGCACCGGCCTCCAGGGATTTTAATTATATATCTTGGAGATTGTTTTCTACCTTATAATTTGCCAAGTTCCTTCTAAAATTTTTATTCATTTCTTAATCTCTCTTTTACTTGGTCATTTCTCTTTTTCACCTTTAGTCTGTTAGATTATTGTATACTGTGTTATTTGTTTTTGCGTGTGTGTGTGTGTGTGTGTGTACCTTTTCTATGGCCTATTTTGGAGTGGGTTTTATTTCAAATTCTCTTCTGCACTGTATCACATTCATTTATTTATTTATAATAGACTTTATTTATTTATTTATTTATTTTTTGACAGAGTTAGACAATGAGAGAGACAGAGACAGAGAGAAAGGTCTTCCTTCCGTTGGTTCACTCCCCAAATGGCTGCTATGGCCGGCATGCTGCGCATATCCAAAGCCAGGAGCCAGGTGCTTCTTCCTGGTTTCCCATGTGGGTGCAGGGCCCCAAGCACCTGGGCCATCCTTCACTGCCTTCCTGGGCCACAGCAGAGAGCTACACTGGAAGAGGAGCAAGCGGGACACAACTGGTGCCCCAACTGGGACTAGAACCCGGGGTGCCATCGCCACAGGCGGAGGATTAGCCTAGTGAGCCGTGGCGCCCGCCTTAATAGACTTTATTTTTTAGAACAGTTTAAAATGGACAGAAAAACTGATGACATAGTATAGAATTCCCATATACTCCTTCAACACAATTTCTCATTTCATTAACATGTACATTACTACAATATTCCTAGTAAAATTATGAAACAAAATGAATATGTTATGATTAACATTTAAAATTTATTTTAGTTCAGCTTCTCATGTTGCATAGTTGTTTTATAAATGACTCCTCCATCACAGCATCACACAGAATAATTTCACTGACCTAAACATTCTCAGTGCGTCACCTCCTTGTTCTTCATCTCCTTGCCCAAGCCTCTGGAGACCATGGATTTTTTTTTTTTTTTAAAGATTTACTTATTTATTTGAAAGTCAGAGTTACACAGAGGAGAGGCAGAGAGAGAGAGGTCTTCCATCCAAGGACTGGAGCTGCGCTGATCTGAAGCCAGGAGCCAGGAGCTTCCTCCAAGTTTCCCACATGGGTGCAGAGGCCCAAAGACTTGGGTCATCTTCTACTGCTTCCCCAGGCCACAGCAGAGAGCTGGATCAGAAGTGGAGCAGCTGGGATTCAAACCGGCGCCCATATAGGATGCCAGCCTCGCAGGCAGCAGCTTCACCCGCTACGCCACGGCGCAGGCCCCCATGGATCTTTTTACTTTCTCTATAGTTTTGTTTTTTCTCTGAATGTCATCTGGAGTTATGTGGCCTTTTCAGATAACTCTGTTCACACAATAATGTGCAGTGAATGTTCTTCAGTGAGTTTTTCGGCTTGATAGATCATTTAATTTTTTTTTTTTTAAAGAGAGAGAGAGCAACCATCCTCTGATTTACTCCTCAAATGTCTCCAACAGCCAGTGCTGGGCCAGGCCAGGCCAGGAACTGGGAACTCAATGCAGGTTGAAATTGGAAACAAAGTCAGGGCTCATATCCAGGTGGTCCAACAGGGGATGAGGGTGTCCCAATCCATGTACTAACTGCTATACCAAATGCTCACCTGTAGCTCATTTCTCTAATTGCATTTTTGGATTTCAGCCATTCTACTAGGTGCATAGTTGTGTCTCAGTGTTGTCTGAATTTTCAGTTTTCTGGTAGCATCTTTTCTCAGCCAGTTATCCCAGCTGTATGTCTTCGGTGAGGAGTCTGTGTAGTTATTTTCTGCTTTCCTCAACTGAGTGGCTTGTTTTTTCACTATTGACTTTGATGAGTTTTTTTTTGTATAATTTTTATACATGTCCTTAATTATATGTGTGTTTTGCAAATATGTTTACCTATTCTATGACCTGTCTTTTCATTCTCTTAAAAAATGCCTTTATAGAGCATAAGTTTTTAACTTTAATAAAGTACAAATTATCAATTTTTCTTTCATGGATCATATTTTTGGTGTTGTATCTAAAATCAAGATTACATAGATTTTTCTCTTTTGTTACTTCCTTAGAAGTTTTATAGTTTTGTACTTCTACATGTAGGCCTATGTGAAAAGTATAGGATTTGTATATAGATTCATTTTTTTTTCTGTGTGTGGGCGTTTGACTGTTCCAGCACCGTGTTAAAAAGACTACCCTTTCTCATGGGAATCATTGCACCTTTGTCAGGGGTCAGTCGACTAGATTGTGTCTATGTTTGACCTTACTACCCTGTTTTATTGATCCATTATCTGTTCTTTTGCCAATACCATGTTGTCTTTATCACTTTAGCTTCATGGTCAGTTTGAAGTCCATCAATAGCAGCCCTCCAATGCTGTTTTTCTTTGGCAATGTTTTGGTTTTTCAGGATATTTTTTCCTTTTCAGATAAACTTTGGAATCAGTTTGTCAATATCTACAAAATTGTATTTTGATTACAAGTACATTGGCTCTGTAGATAAAGTTGACAAAAATCAACATCAACATCTTAACAATATTGAGTCTTTTTAATTCCCAAATTTGAGAACATGCAGTATTTATTTCTTTTTGTGCCTGGCTTATTTTAATCAACAGCTTATCAGCCAGGCTCGTTCATGTTTCCACAGATGACAGAATATCATTCTATCTTATGGTTCAATAATAGGCCATTGTTTACATACACCATATTTTCTTTAATCATTAGTCCATCAGTGAATACCTGTTTCTTCAGAATGCTAATTCCCTTTTCTTTGCATTTGTAACCTGTAGTTAGATAGCTACATCATATAATGGTTCTGTTTTCAGTTTTTAAGGAATCTTCATATTATTTCCTATAGTATGCATGTACTAATTTAAATTCCCACTAACAGTATATGAGTTCCCATTTCCCCACATTATTCTCAGCATTTGTTATTTTTTGTCTTTTTCTTAATATTCTAGCTTGCATGTGTTGATATCTGCATATCCCTGATAATTAGTGATGTTGATTATTTTTTCACACACTTGTTGGCCCATTTCTATGTCTTTTGAGAAATGTCTTTTCAGAATGCTGCTTGTTTTTAAAAATCAGATTATTTGTTTTTGTTACTGAATTGTTTGAGTTCCTCATATATTCTGGATATTAACCCCTTGTTGAATGGATAGTTTGCAAATATTTTCTTCCATTCTACAGATAGTTTTTTTCATTCTATGAATTTTTTTTTTAAAAAAAGATTTATTTATTTGTTTGAAAGGTAGAATCACAGAGGGGCAGAGAGAGAGAGAGAGAGAGAGAGAGAGAGAGAGGTCTTCTATCCACTGGTTCACTCCCCAGGTGGCTGCAATGGCTGGAGCTGCACTGATCGGACGCCAGCAGCCAGGAGCTTCCTACAGGTCTCCCATGTGGGTGCACAGGCCCAAGCACTTGGGCCATCTTCCACTGCTTTACCAGGCCATAGCAGAGAACTGGATTGGAAATGGAGCAACCAGGACTAGAACCCGTGCCCATATGGGATGCCGACACTGCAGGCAGGGGCCTTACCTGCTACACCACAGCGCAGGCCCCTGGATTATTTCTTTCGCTGTGCAAAATCTTAGTTTTATACAGTCCCATTTATCTATTTTTGCCTTTGTTGGCTATGCCTTTGTGTTCTTAGTCAAAAAAATCTTCGATCAAACTCATGTCTAGTTTTCAAGCACTTTTGATCGAGGAAACGGTCCTGTATCCAAGTCTGTCTTTTATAGCTGTGTCAGAAATCAGCTGGCTAAGGGCGAGCATTCGATGTGTTGGTTAAGATGCCCCTAAGATGCCTGTATCCTATGTCAGAAGGAGTAGATTCCAGTCCCAGCTCTTCTCCCAATTGCAGCTTCCTGTTAGTCTGCACCCTGAGAGCAGGGGTGATGGTTCATGTAATTGGGTTCCTAATTTCTCTGTGTGTGTGTGTGCATGTGTGTGTACACACACATGTGCTCATGTGGTGAACAGCTGTTCAGGGCTGTGTTGAAAACATTCCAGTTACAGCGATGAATGTAGCAGCAGAATAGTTTAGGCTCTATTCAGGGGACAGCATGTAGTATGTAACACAGCTGGATGGGTCTACTAAGGGACTGTCAGAAAAGTGGTAAATAAGGCTAACCAGCGACATGAAAGACAAGTTGTGAAAGGTCAAGAATCTTCTCCCAATTATTACAGATGGCTCCTTACAATAAAGACGTTCCCACAGCTCTCTAGGGAAATACTCAGTTTTGAAGGCTGGGAGTTAGCTTCATGCATCTGGGATTTAGAATCACAGCTCTATCTGCAATGCAGATGACAAGTTCAATTGGGGAGAGACCAGACTGGAGACGGTGTTAGCCGAGCATAAGGATAATGGAAAACTGAATGAGCTAGGCTGCCATGGAGCAGAATGGACATGACTCACACACAGGAGCCAGACTGCCTGTAGTCTTGTTCTCATGCTAGATTTGATGGAGCATCACCCAGCTACTCCCTGCTTTCAGTTTAATGATGGGTTTTCTCCCCAATACGGTTGTTAGCAGGCCAAATTAGGTAGTATTTTTAAAGGTTTAGGACAATGCCTGGCACTCACTAAGAAATATGTATTTGTTAAATAAAAAATAAACCAATAAAACTAATGAGGCAGTAGGTGTAAAGGGCAGAAGGCAAACATGGGGTAATTTCAGGACTGTTGGCAGTGTTGGCTGACTTTATAGATAGAGCTGTGACTTTAAATTGTGTATCGTCAGGTGTAGATTATGATGCATTGACACAAGAAAGAAAACATTGGGTTTTGTTTCATTTTGTTTTAAATCAGTCCTACAAGACCAGGATTGAAGAAACTTGGTGTGAAAATAATTTACATAACAAAAACCACAGGGGTTGGGTAGCCACAAGCTCAATTTGAGCAGCAGTGAGGCTTGGCTTGGTCTGAGCTAATAGAGAAGTGATGTTTACACTGTGCTCAGCATGAGCTGGACTGCGTTCTAAGGTACAGTGTTAAGTTCTGGGCCCCACATGAAGTCTGGTATTTATGCTCTGGAAGATAGCCAGAGAAAAGTGACACAGACAGAAAGGAAGTGAGTCGCAGTGCATATGTTGAACATTAATGGTCTGTGGACTATTTCACGTATGTCCTCCCATTGCACTCTCAACTTCCCACTTTTTCTTTTTTAAAAAGATTTGCTTTTTTATTTGAAAGTCAGAGTTACAGGGAGAGAGGGAGAGACACACACACAGAGAGGTCTCCTAATCAAATGGTTCACGCCCCACATGGCTGCAAGGGCCAGACTGAAGCCAGGAGCTTCATCTGGATCTCCCATGTGGGTGGCAGGGGTCCCAGTTCTTGGGTCATCTTCCGATGCTTTCCACAGGCCATTAGCAGGGAGCTGGATTGGAAGTGGAGCAAACGGGACACGAACTGGTGCCCGTATGGGATGCTGGCATTGCAGGCGGCAGCTTTACCAGTTATGCCACAAAGTTGGCACATCCTAGTTTTCTAACATAACAAACAATTGTGGTTTAGTTGATTAGATTTTTTTTAACTTTTATTTAATGAATATAAATTTCCAAAGTACGATTTATGGGTTACAATGGCTTCACCCCATACCGTCCCTCCCACCCACAGCCCTCCCCTTTCCCACTCCCTCTCCCCTTCCATTCACATCAAGATTCATTTTCGATTATCTTAATATACAGAAGATCAGCTTAGTATACATTAAGTAAGGATTTCAACAGTTTGCTCCCACACAGAAACATGAAGTGAGGAATAATAGATGATTTTTTTAAAATGATGATGAAATCAGATCAGACCTATTGTCATGTTTAATCCCAGTGAGAGTCAAGTTGGGAGTTGATAATTTTTTTTTTTTTTTTACAGAGGATCAGTTTAGTATGCATTAAGTAAAGATTTCAACAGTTTGCACCCCCATAGAAACACAAAGTGAAATATATTGTTTGAGTACTCGTTATAGCATTAAATCTCAATGCACAGCACATTAAGGACAGAGATCCTACATGAGGAGTAAGTGCACAGTGACTCCTGTTGTTGACTTTACCAGTTGACACTCCTGTCTATGGCATCAGTAATCTCCCTATGCTCCAGTCATGAGTTCCCAAGGCTATGGAAGCCCTCTGAGTTCTCCGATTCTTATCTTGTTTAGACAAGGTCATAGTCAAAGTGGAGGTTCTCTCCTCCCTTCAGAGAAAGGTACCTCCTTCTTTGAAGACCTGTTCTTTCCACTGAGATCTCACTCACAGAGATCTTTTGCCAGAGTGTCTTGGCTTTCCATGCCTGAAATACTCTCATGGGCTTTTCAGCCAGATCCGAGTGCCTTTAGGGCTGATTCTGAGGCCAGAGTGCTATTTAGGACATCTGCCATTCTATGAGTCTGCTGGGTATCTCACTTCCCATGTTGGATCACTCTCCCCTTTATTTATTCTATCGGTTAGTGTTAGCAGGTACTAGACTTGTTTATGTGCTCCCTTTGACTCTTAGCTAAGACCTGGAACCGACCTAAATGCCCATCAACGGTAGACTGGATAAAGAAATTATGGGATATGTACTCTTTAGAATACTATATCGCAGTAAGAAACAACGAAATCCAGTCATTTGCAACAAAATGGAGGAATCTGGAACACATCATGCTGAGTGAAATAAGCCAGTCCCAAAGGGACAAATACCATATGTTCTCCCTGATCGGTGACAACTGACTGAACACCAAAAAGGAAACCTGTTGAAGTGGAATGGACACTATGGGAAACGGTGACTTGATCAGCATAGCCCTGACTGTTAATGAACAACTTAATACATTATCCCTCTTAGTAGTTTTTTTGTCTGTTCTAATTAATATGACTGGTTTAATTCTGTAATTAATACACAGTTATTCTTAAGTGTTGAAATTTAACTGAAATGTGATCCCTGTTAAACATAAGAGTAGGAATAAGAGAGGGAAGAGATACATAATTTGGGACATGCTCAAGCTGACTTGCCCCAAATGGTAGAATTAGAAACATACCAGTGGACTCCAATTTAATCCCATCAAGGTGGCATGTACCAATGCCATCTCACTATTCCAAGTGATCAATTTCAGTTCACAATTGATCATAATGAAAGGACTAAGAGTCAAAGGGAGCACATAAACAAGTCTAGTACCTGATTAGATTTTTATCTGCCACTTCCAGTGCACTGCACTGTTTTGCATTTTCAGGACCTACTATGTGCATGGCATTGTAATAGGTACTTTTCACAAATTATTGTACTATTCAACAACTACAGCAAATGCATATGGAAAGTATCATAAAGAAATAATTATGGAAACTATTTTCATTTGACTATGCAAAATATAAGTTCAATAATTAATAACAGAACTGAGATGGGCAAAAGCATCTGAAAGGGTAAAGGTTATGGAGGGATGTTTGGTGCTGCTTTTAAGACATTGCTTGGGATGCCTCCTTCCATACTGGAGTGCCTGGGCGGAGTCCATGTCCCGCTCCTGACTCCAGCTTCCTGCTGATGCACATCCTGGAAGGCAGCAGTGATGGCTGGAGTACTTGGGACTCTGCCACCCATGCGGGGGCCTAGACTGAGTTCTGAGCACATGGTTTTGCCTGGCTCAGTCCTGGCTGTTGCAGGCATTTGCAGTGTGACTCTGGATGAAAATATCTCTCTTTCTCTGTTTCTTGCTTTCAAGGAAAAAAAAAGAGTTAATAAATAGTTACATATGCTTTATAGCTTGCACACATACAGAGACAAAATTAAAAGAAAAACAACTTTGATCATTTGTAGAGGTAGAGAGAAAGGAATAACAGATATTAAGGTCTTGAATGTTCTGGTCTCAACTGCTAAGGCCATCTAAGGTACAGATCTTGTAGGCAGTTGTCAGCATTAAAAGTTTCCTGGTCCCACTTGGAAAGTGATCTTTACGGCATGATGAGTTCATCCGGATACTTCAGCCTAATGCCATTAAACATATCATTCTTCTCATTTCCTGTATTCTATTTCCATGTTTACCCAAAAGCCCTCGAATCCCTGTACATGTTTACCTACATGGGAAAACAGCACTAAGCATATAGTTATGATATTTGTTGTCTTGTGTGACAATACTTTTTTTCCTGAAAAATCAATAATGTGGTTTCTGCTTAGGTTTTGGCTTTCCCTACAGCTTGACTGCAGGAGAGCATGTGCTGAGCATATGGCCATGACATATTTCTGGTCTGTGTGACAGGAGTTTCTCACTGTAAATCAATAAGTTAGCTTCTGAGGGCTGAGTTTATCTTGTGTATGTCTCAGTACTCATGAATAAGGCTGTCAGGGTCTGATCACTCCTTGATATGACAGGAGTTAGCCCCTGGGTCTTCCAAACTGTAGGCACAAAACATGCTGGTTTCCTTTCAAACACATTGTTGGCACTCTCTTGCTCTGTCTCTGTCTGTATCTGAAACATATATATATATATATATATATATATATATATATATATATGTATATCCATATATGTATATATATATATATATGAAATCTGTCACAACTTCTCAACTCTGCAGTCATAGGATTAAAGCTGCCGTAGATGAATGTAAACATTAAGAGCATGTCTATGTTGTGATAAACTTAATCAACCATAGGCCACATTTGACCCACAGTAGGCAAACCCTTAGTTTAGGCTATTAGAACCTGGACTAAGGATGAGGAGAAACTGGATGTTAATGCTAACATTCATAAATACTAAATACGCGGACATAATATAGAAGGGATTCAAAAGTTTAAGAAGTTGCAGTTTGCTTATCATGTATGCCTTTAATATGCTTACTCTACTCCCCATCTCCCCAACTCCCCATACATTGCCTGAGAGGACCTAGAAGATTCATGATGTCATTGAGAAAGGGGTGGATGTGAGATCACTCACATCCTTGAAAGGCTCTCTGGTGGTTCTCCTCTAGTCTGGGGGTGCCAGAGGACAAAGCTGTTTTTGCAATAGGTTTACCAAGTTCAGTAGGGACCATAGGTCTCACAAGGCCCAAGACCAATGTGGCAGCCCTTAATTACCAGGACCAAAGTGGCACACTGACCTCAATAGAGTTCAAAATTTTCGCATTGGCTAGTTGATTATGGTTTCCCTTTAGACTTGTGATCTGCTTTGTGGATTTTAGTTAGCCTTTTCTCTTAGAATCCCCAGTATTGCCCAGTGTATTCATGTACGGTTATTCATTGTAGGAAGAATGAAGTTTATGTATGTGTTTAACAATAAGGTCATCCGCTTGTGAAGGCTGACATAAACACTGTCACTGCCAAGTGTTTAACCAGCCTGCAGTACAGAGCAGTGCTCATCCTTATAGACCACTCTCTGAGGACACAGGCAGCCAAGCGACAGGAATTCCTCACCTGGATGAGCATGCAATCTGAGTAAGACTATGGATGTTCCTTCCTGCTAGCAAGCTAACAGTGCTTTTGCCAATACAAGTGCCCATGGACCTGATGAAGTTCTGATGCACTGTGATGTTACTCTATACAACATTCCTTCTAACCAAGTAACTCATTTAACGAAAAGGTAGTAAGCAATAGATTAGTTCCTGAGACATCTACTGATGTTAATTTCTAACTAATCACTTAGCAATAGTCTAATAGAAGATTCAGCTAATACGTTAATTGGGAGAAACACTTCACAGGTTGGAGCATAATTCTACAGAATATGCTTTGAACAAGAAACTGATAAAAACTGGGTCTGAAAATCAAATCACAGAAGTTGGAGAAATGAGAAGTCATCAGGAAATGAGCCATTTGAATAAACTGGCTTCCCAAGACTGAAACTTTAGGTCTAATATTTTGGAGCTATTAGTCTCCTTGAAAGAAAAAAAACTATCAGGAGACTCAGAAATTTAATTCTGTTGAACAGGGAGTTGACGTTGGCATCTGACACTACTGGCATTCTCATACTACTGAAATCTCAGGCAAAGGATGGGATGTCTCTGCTGGCTTTGGTTACTGACCCTAATTTTTGAGGATAAACTGGATTTTTGCAGCAAAATTGGAGTACAGAGCACTATCTCGAGATCCCAGGAGAATGAAGAGGGGGCATTTTAATACTTCCATTTTCCTTTTTTCCACAGTAATACTGAACAGAAAATTTGAGCAGCACAATGCAAGTGGTTTTTCTGATAATACATATTCTTCCCAAATGCAGTTGTTTATCACTCTAAAAGATATTGAGCCCTGACCAGCCAAATCAAGGGGACAAGGGAGATGTGGAAAAACAAGGAAGATGTAAATGTGATCTGTGCTCTGAGGACCAGAGAGAAAACTGAAGGCTGTGGTAGCTAAGTATAATTTTTTCACATTACTTTGATTATAGTAACTAAATTTTCCTTCCATCTTTCCCCTATTTTACAGAGTAGTTACTTATGTCCAGTGGCGAATTTAGTTTTTGTGTTACAGATTATTCAAATGAAGGTTAGAAATGAGTTAGAAGAGAAATAACATTGTCCAGAGACACGTATGGTAACTCTGGGAACTTTGTGTCTTCTCTTTTGCAGGAGATGAGAAAGGTTTTGTTTCTATAAAGGATACTTAAGCCTTATCAGGAAGATGCATGGAGTTGTGTTTGCTAGTTATTTACCTGTTATATCTCAGTAACACACTTAATCTTAACTATTTTTACTCTGTGATGCTGGGATTGGGATTCTATAATTTATGTTTTCAAACCTATTTTGTAAACCTTTTCTAGCTGGCTCAGGCCAACAGGAATAACAAATGGCACATGAGGTGGGGTGGGGGCTAGAAGAGAAGACAGATTTACCTCTTGTTCTGTTAGTTTTCTTGAGGTGATCAAGGTCAACTATGCTTTGGTCTCCAGTTTCTTTTTTGCACTCTCATTACCAGTTGTGTCAATTCCTTCCACCCACCGAGTTCCAGATAGCTAGTCACTCACTCTTGCTGGTCTGAGGAATAGCAACACAGACTCTCTCTCTGCAGAGAAAGTTGCTCTCAGCCAACTCCACTTCTTCCTATTGATGCTCGTTGTAATGACTAACATCTGAGGTGTCTCACCCCTAGGTATCCATAGACAGCAATAACTAGTTACCTCAGCATTCCAACCCTTTAGCTCTCAACTCTTGGTAATGGGCTCCCTGCATTCAATTCCATTTGCCTGAAATTCTCATTCCACTTTCCTTCTCACTATTTTTTAAATGTTTTAGGGCTGAACCCTGAGTGGCATCCTACCTGAGGACAGGAATTAGATCCCATTAAGTCTTAATTCTCGAGACTTAGCCCAGCGCTGGGGTCTATGCAGCACTGCTGAGTTGTAAGTGTAAATGGTGAGGCATTACAATTTTTATGATGTGTTTGAAATATCACCAGGAAAGAGAGCAAGGAAGGTACATATCTAATCACAGTAGAAATTAAGAAGACAATTTTAATTCAGTATGAGAATAGGGCAAACGTTTTATTCCTATAAATGGAATAAATTACCTAAAAGAGTCCACCAAATTTCCCTTCACTGGAATGATTTAAGCTGAGGTTGAATGATCTTTGTTAGGGCTAGGGAAGAGGATGATTCCTTAAATGTGTTGAAGATTAAATACACAGTGTTTGAATTATCTCCCGGGACTAAGATCTGTGATCCTGTTCATTACACATTTCCTAACTAAGTCCTTTCTCTTGGTCATGATGCTGTAACTGTCACAATCACACGAAAATGGCAATAGCTTACATTTTTAAGATTCTTTGCCATTTGCAAAATGTCTTACATTTATTTTGGCAATTTTTGAAGTAGAAATAACAGTAACTTTATGTCCATTATAGACCTATCAGGGGTGTGTGCGTGGTCTGTGTGTGTGTGTGTCTGTTGGGGAGTGTGTGTGTGT